>NC_139344.1:406038536-406783536 GCF_055883805.1 Amblyomma maculatum
GATTATCTGTGTTAATTCGTTCCCAGTTGGACGACCAAATAAAGAACGCAAATACACGATGGAACCTTTGGATATTTATTCGAGCACAATACAATAATCGAAGTAAATACATTATTCTTGCCACCAAAAAGGTATTGCATACAGTCGCACGGGCGAAAATAGAGAGGTTACGTCCCATCCATCCTTTCGTCCTTTCCCGTATTTCGTCCGCTTTTCATTTCAGTAATTCATATTCTCCCCGTATTTGTCCAAAGGGACTCCCAAATAAGCTCCGGGCTTTGTAGCCCCATCTTACTCCACAGAAAATTTCCGGTTCCTCTTCCCATTCCCCGTGCCAGACTTCGAGACATTTCTTTAAATTAACAGCACTACCAGTTTGCCTGCAAAACCTTTGTGTTACTTTCAAAGCTTCCGAAGCACTTTCGCGGTCTTCACAAAAAAGCGCCACATCATCAGCGTATGCCAATATTTTCACTTCACATACTCCCAGCTTAAAACCACGGATGTATTCGTTAGCAATTACCATTCTACACAATGGTTCCAAATATATAGCAATGAGGAGAGAAGACAGTGGACATCCCTGCCGAACAGCTGCTCTTACATCAATTCTTTCTGATAACGCTTTGGTAATCATAAGGCATGTAGAACAACATGCATAAGCCATTTTAACTCCCTTCAATACAATGGCACCAACACCAATATGTTCCAACAAACAGTACAATATTTCATGAGACACACGATCAAATGCTTTTTCAAAATCAACTTGAACCATGGCCACTCTCCTGTTTAGAGCATCGCAGCACTCGAACACATTTCGCGCTACATGAATATTATTAAATATGCTTCTGGCCTTTATTTCACACGTTTGATGAGGTCCAACAATATCTTTTATATTGTATTGCAATCTCTTAACTAACACCTTCATCAGAATTTTATAATCAACATTTGTTAACGTGATCGGTCTATAGCTTGTAACTTTTAAAAGCATGGCTGGCTCATCAGTCTTGGGAACCAAGACCGTATGCGCGTTGCTAAACGACGGTGGCAGATAACCCACATCAAAGCACTCCTTGAAAAGCCTATAGAGCATGATAGATAATTCACTTTTAAGGCTCTTGTAAAAGGCCGCACTCAAACCATCTGCTCCCGGGGACTTTCCGACATTCAATTCATCAATGGCTTTTTCTATTTCCTCTACACTTATTTTGTTCTCTAACTCTTCAGTAACTTCTTTTCCTAATATTGGCATCAGAGGCAAAAAGTTATCTCTAAACCCTTTTTCACTTGGTGCTTTGCTCGCAAACAGCTCACGGTAATGCTCCACGAAGGCGCTCGTAATTTCGTTTTGATCATCATGCCTCTGCTCCTTGTATTCGATAATCGTTATCTCGTTCGCGCGCGCATATCGCTTTCAATCAGCGAGGGCACGTTCTGTTGGCGTTTCGCCGCCGAGCCATTTTTTTCGTGCGCGCGCTTATCGCAGCGCCTCTGTACTTCTGGGCATCCAAAGCTTCTAGCCTAACTTTGATGCCTTTCATATCATGCATGAACATACCCGGCATTTGTTGTTCTTCACGCCAGTTGAGTTTCCCCTTCAGGTGGTCAGGTGAGAAAACACTTGATGATATTGATGTTGTTGATAAACTTAAGATTCAGACTCGCAACAATCACGTTACTTGATGGCACTACAGAAAGATTAGCTATTTATTTACACATAAATAAAACAAGAAGACACAAGCAAGGAGAAAACTATTTACATGACTGACCCGTTGGTCGGACGAAATCAGCCCTGGTTTGATCCAGAGCGCTTACTTTTAAGCCATCTGCCTCCGCCCTTGGCGGGGACAGCAACCAATAAGCAATAAGGCAATCTTTCTCACCAGTCAAAGACTGGGGAAAGGATATTAACCAACAAACACTTGAGAAAGGAGAGGTCCTAAGCAAACATAGGAACGGCACTGACGTCACCACATTCCGAACCTCTGCTTTCCCTTGTTTTCTTTCGCACACGTGCATGCGGGACAAACGTATGTCGCGTGAACAACAGCTGAAGTTCTTTATGAAAAAAAAAAAAAACAAAGCTCTCAGTGAGGGGTCCAACGCTACGTGGAAACTCCCACTTGAGCAAGCGCAATTCCTCTGAGCACCTGTGGCTCAATGACCCATTGCACCTCATCGCGCGCTGGTCAGCCGCCCCACACCTGCTACCCCACTAAGGCTGTATGCACATGCGCAGAGGGAAAGACGCGCACGCAGCAATACGAGAGTACATACAAAAGAAAACGTCCACTGGTCCCCGATATGACATTCAACACCGAACACTGCACAAAGGGAACGAGCGCTCTGCGGCGGCAGGTGACGCCGGCAACAATATAGCTGCCATCGCGCCTCCACCATGCGTCCGCGGATCTACCAAATTGGTAGTCGCCGTGACCGAGGACAGGTGCACATCTCAAAGTATCTACCTCGGTTCGTACGCTCTGTAAGGGAAATCGAATGGCGCGAAAGTTCACCGAACTTCACACCTCCCAACCAAGAATGTCACACGGACACTTGCTATCATGTGAGATTTCAGTTCAGCCACAAAGTTTCTAGCATCACTGCGCGCACACACAGAATTGGTTTGTTTCGCGCACACAAGGTTAAGACACCAGTCAGCACATTCCAGAACCTGCCATGTCCATTCTCTGAATGCCAACTGTCAGGCTAGCCCCTAACCTTCAGTTTCCCTAGTGACTGTAATAGTTGATATTTCTGTTGTGCCATCAAATAACGTGATTGTTGCGAGTCTGAATCTTCAAATTAACAAGAACATCGATATCTTGAAGTGTTTCCTCACCTAGCCACTGAAGGGGAAACTCAACAGGCGCAGTTGTGACAGGATCACAACATCTTTCTACTCGAGGCATTGGACGAAGGTGAGAAGAACAAGTCGGTGGACAAGCTAGAGAGTAGTTCGCCCTAAAGGAGAAAATGTGAAGCTGCGTCAAGAAACTGACGTCGAGAAACTTCGTGATCACCGGTGGAGTTCGAGAGGACGTCGGAGGCTCAGGTCAGCGAGAAGCTGAAGGAGCCGAGCAACAAGCCATCGAGGGTTCGAGACAGCGAGCTGCTGAAAGGAATCAGGCGTCCACATCGAAGGGTTCAAAGCAAGAACCAAGCGACCGAGTCGAGCAAGGTCCAAGGCGGTGAGCTGCTGAAGGACCAGGAGTAACTCTTGGGAATCTACCTTCCTGGGAGCCCGCTGTCATCACGCCGTGTGTGACAGCAGTGCGGTCGACGGAGCATCGGAAAAGGTAGGACACCTTTTTCCTTCCTCCGAATTTGCCATGTCTGTGTAGTGATCGTATTCTATACGTAGCTGCAATGACTGATACAGAGATGGATGCCGCAGGGAACATTCTAGAGCCTAACGGGCAATCTGTTTAGCAAAGCCAGTACCATGCGACAGAGCAGGCACTAGGAAATGTGGCTCAGACGTTGCTGGTAGAGAAGGAGCATAAGGTTCATTTGTGTGAAATTGAGAAGTTAAAGCTCCAAATAGAGCCGGAAAAAATAAAACTGACTCAAATGCAGCTTCAAACATTGGCGGATGCGCAACATGGACAGAGGTCAGGTCCAAAGCTGGGCGAATATGCAAAAGAATTAAAAGCGGTGCAAGCACGTATGCCAGAAAAAGATCCAGTGGTGCCCGCATGGTCCAAAAGTGCTGACACAATGACGGAAACCCTTAAACTTCCGGAAGAAATTCGTGGGGCTATTTTATTGCCGTTCCTCACTGGGAAAATGAGGGTTGATTTCGTCCGACCAACAGGTCCGTCATGTAAATAGTTTTCTCCTTGCTTGTGTCTTCTTGTTTTATTTATATGTAAATAAATAGTTATTCTTTCTGTTGTGCCATCAAGTAACGTGATTGTTGCGAGTCTGAATCTTCAAATTAACAAGAACATCGATATCTTCAAGTGTTTCCTCACCTGGCCACCTAAAAGGGAAAACTACACCATAAATTTTCAAAAGCTCTTGCAGTTGCTTTTCTTCTTTCTTTTCCTCATACTTAATAATGGAAGAGCGCTCAATAGCACTCATTTTCACCTCCGGTTGAAAACGTTCCCAGGATTCAATACAGCCTGTTTCGCTCTCATCAAAAATATCCATGCTTTCCTTAACTTTTCTTAAAAATAGTTCGTATTCTGTTAGCCTCGAGTTTATTTTCCATAAGTCCCAGTTCATTTTTGCTTTACACTGTTTCGTTCCGCCAAGCGTGACCGTAACTAAGCAATGGTCACTAAATGACACTTGCTTCACTCCATACTGTTCACAGTAAGGCGAAAACTCGGCGACACATATATTCTGTCAAGTCGCGCGTGACTACTACCTTGAAAATGTGTGAAATGCACACGTTTCTCACCATTCACCAGGACTGTTACGTCCTCTAAGCTGCACTCATTGAGGACACACTTCAGCAATTCGGCATTTTGGTCTTTTCCAACATTGCTATTCAAACGATCCTTAGAGTCTACAACACAGTTGAAATCTCCCAAAAATATAAGCGCACGACTGCATTCAAGGAAAGACACTAACTGCTGAAAAAATCGCGCCGTTCTTTTTGTGTCGTTGGTGCATACAGGACCACCACCCTCACTGCACGGGTTTCGTACTTCATGTCGCACACGACGAAACGCCCCCTTGCACAAGTTATTAGTTGCGCCACTGCTATACCTACATTTTTCCTCAGGAAAAGACAGCAACCTGCCGACAAACCGACTGCATGGCTTACGCAAACATTGAAGCATGACCGAAAACCAAACACCATATTATCTGTTTGCTGCTCATCCTCAATCTTTGCTGCTTGTTTGGCTACGATGTCTAAATCTAGTTCGCTCAACAAACGGTTCAACTTCACTTGCTTCCGTCTCGAGGCGAGCCCTCGGACGTTTAGGGTGTCCACTTCTAGCGGTTTTTTCCAATAAGCCTTACTCTAACCCCAGCTAACAAACGATGACTAAGGGCTCACTGCTTCAGTCTCTCGTCGCGAGTGAGCGACGAGGACCGCCACGAGGTTTGTGACAAGGCTAACGTGCCTTTCCTAGCGCCCTCCACCCTCCATTGCTTTTCTAGTTGACGCGGTTCCCGTTCTGTAGCTGGTACCTTTTCGTAGTCTCGAGGTCTCTTCATGGAGGCGGTTGTCATATCCATCGGGGACTCAGCGACGCTGTCTTCCGCTTTTGGCTGATCCGACGACGCAGCAGCCTCCGCCTCCTTTCCAGTCGATTCTGCAGTGGGTTCGCCAGCTTGCGTCTTCCCTCCGCCTGTAGTGTGCTCCGGCTGTTGGACAGCAGGTCCCACTCCGGATCCTGTAGGGGGTAGGGCTCCAGCGCTCTCCAGTTCCTCCTGGTCCATGATCAACTCGCTCCCGTCGTCTTGCGGGGGCGCAATACCAGTGGCCACACGGGCATACGTGCGGACGCATCCCTCCCGGTCATGCCCGAAGATATGACACGAGCTACATCTCGGAGTGCGGCAATCACGTCGAATGTGTCCTGTCTTCTTACACCTTAAGCATATTGGTCGCCGTCCAGGCACCACCACTAACACAAGCCCTCCGTAAAACCTGTACATGTGGGGCAAATCATCAATCGAAAGCCTCTCTTTGAGCACTATTTTTACTAGCTGGGTTGTCGATTCGGCCTCTTCAAAACCCAGGCTGTTCCACTGCTCATGAGTGACTTCTTTCACATCTCCAAAGTCTTCAAAACGCCCTCTGCACCGATTCACTCGAAATGGAGAAAGGCACCCAGTGCACCCTCACGCTTGTTCGGGTCAATGATCGCACAGTAGCGTGTCTTCACTTCTAGCGCGCCTTCTGTCAGCAGCTGTTCCTTCGCTTCCTCAGTCTTCATCTTCAGCATCCAGATATGGGATATTTGGAAGGGCCGAACGCCAGCCACGTAGGGTAGCACACCGGCCTTTTCCAACGGCTCACGAAAATCCTGTATGCGATAAGGCCGGCCGGCAATATTACAGTGAAGGAAAACCATTGTCTTCATTGCTTCTTCCGAAGGAAACGTAGGTAGAATCATGCGACAGCCCAGTGTTGGGCGTCGTTTGCCGCATCCTCGGCCAGACATGACCGATAACGAAGCACGCTCTGAGCTTGCCATCACACGAACGGCTCCCACGGAAGCCGGAAGTGGAATCCTCTCTCGGCCAACTCGTCCGGATAAGCAGTGCAGCCGCCGATGGCAGCGCCTATATTTTCACAAGGGCTTTGCAAAAAAGCGAAAACAACCTCAGACGAGGATGGGATTCGAACCCACGGGGTGGTGCAGTGGTAAGACGCCCGACTACTGTGCCGGAGTACCCGGGTTCGATGCCGACCTCGGCGGCTGCGTTTCGATGGAGGCGAAACGAAGAGGCGTCCGTGTGCTGTGCGATGTCAGCGCACGTTAAAGATCCCCAGGTGGTCGAAATTATTCCGTAGCCCTCCACTACGGCTCCTCTTTCTCTCTATCCACTTTCACTCCCACCCTCCTCCCTTCCCTTACGGCGCGGTTCAGGTGTCCACAGCTACAAGTGTGACAGATACTGCGCCTTTCCCTTCCTGTGAACCATTATAAAAAAAGAAAGCCCACGCGGGCAGAGCCCAATGGATTAGCAGCCCATCGCCTTAACCTCTCGGCCACCTCTTTTTTTTTTCTTTATTGCCGGACAATGCACAGTTCACAACAGATAAAACACGCCAACCTGTTGTCTTCAGCTGGCGAGACAAATTAAAATTTCTTCAGGCACGCTAACTCACCAAATACATCGATCCACTCAGGAGGTTCGGGTAATGCCTGATACACTTCTCTCATGTATACCATACTCTGAATGAAATTTTCGCGTACAGAGAGAACATTTGGATCTGCGTGACGCACTGCCATTCTTGTTTGCCACAGACTGTGAAGGCCTAGGAGCATAAGCATGTCATAGGGAATTTCATCACTCTTCACTGGGAGAAACCGGATGCCGTAGGGTGTAATGGGCAGCTGTTTCTTTAGAGTTCGTTGCAATATGTCCCAATGGAAGATAGGGTCCCAGCACTCGATGAAAACGTGTTCAATTGTTTCCGCTTTTTTGCACAATAGACAATTAATTGTCCATGGAACGAATATGCCCTTCTGGTGTAGCCATGCTTTTACGGGGAGGGTGTTCGTGTGTAACTTAAAAAAGAAGGATTTAATGTGAGGTCTAACTGGCATTCTTTTGACCCTCTTCAACACATCCCTTCCTGGGCCTTCAAAGTAAATTACTCTATACAATAGAGCTGGTAGTAGGTTTTCCAGCAAGTCAGCATACAATTTCTTTGTTGTAACAGAACACAGGTAATTCAATGAGAACCGATCATGCAGCATACGAAAAGAAACCACAACTTCATGAAAGTAGCCAGTCACGCGACGGCACCTTATATCACTGGTTGTAACAATGAATTCAGGCAGCGCTCTCGCGAGTCGAACTTGCATAACTGTGCGCAAGAAACTGTTCCTTTGATCCCGTAGAAAAAAGAAACGTGACACAATCTGCCTAATAAACAAATGAGATAGGCCCAGGCCTCCATCGCGGACTGAGCGGAAAAGATTAGTGCGGCTGACTCTCTCCCAAGTTGAGCCCCATATAAATACAGCAAAAACTCGGTGCATTTTCTGTACATTGGCACGGCTCATACACAGCACCTGCAGCACGTACCATACTTTAGCTATCAAAAACAAATTGCACACAGTAGCACGCGCAAACATTGAAAGGCCACGACCCTGCCAATTTCCCATCTTCTCCCTCATTCTATCCGTTGCCTCACTCCAGTACTCTGCGGGATTCTGATAGTGCTCGAGTGGTACACCAAGATACGTCGTTGGTGTGGTTATCCAATTCATGCATGCAAACCTATCTAGCTTAATGTCCCAGTTGCCATGCCATATGCCAACACTTTTTTCCCAGTTTAACTCTGAACCAGTGAGCTTACAGAACTTCTTAGCAAGATTGACGGCCCCTAACACACTCTGGCGATCTTGACAGAATACAGCTATGTCGTCAGCGTACGCCAGTAATTTTACCTCTGTAGAGTGTATCTTAAAACCTATTATGGCTGTTTGACGAATCACTGCTAAACAAAAAGGTTCAACATAAATAGCAAACAACAGGGGTGACAGTGGGCATCCTTGTCTTACAGAAGATCGTATAGGCACTCTCTCTGTAAGAGATTTATTTATTATGAGCTGTGCTGCACAATCTTTGTAGGCCATCATTACGCCATCTAAAATGGTGCGGCCAACATTCACATGCCTTAATATGCTGAACAGAATCTCATGTGAAACCCTATCAAATGCTTTCGCCAGGTCGAGTTGCAGCATAGCAACTTGACCTTCCATGTCATCGCAGCACTCTAACACATTTCTGGCAATGTGCGTATTGGTAAGGATTGTTCGCCCTTTGATACCGCACGTCTGATGCGGCCCGACAAGCTGTTTAATCACGCTTTGCACCCTCTTCGCCAGTACCTTCACGAATACTTTGTAATCAGTATTTGTAAGGCTGATAGGCCTGTACGATGTTACTGACAGTAGCTTGTCACGGTCATTCGTTTTTGGGATCAGAACGATATGGGCTGCTCTAAAAGACGGTGGCACCTGACTTTTATTATAGGCCTCATTGAACACGCGGTGCAGTATATATGCCAGCTCATTGGCGAAAGCCTTGTAAAATGCGGCTCCAAGTCCGTCTGGTCCCGGTGACTTGCCTGCAGGCATTTCCTCGATAGCGGTTTCAATTTCGCGCACGCTTATCGCTTTCTCCAGGCGTTCTTTGTAGTCATCTTCTATCTTTGGCATATGGGACATAAACTCCGTCATGAAATCGTCACTGACTCGGGTAACGTTGCTAAATAACGCGCTATAATAATCCACGAAAGCTTGCTCTATCAATTTTTGTTCACCCGTCACCTCGTTTTGATAGCGGATCTGTCTGATTTCGTTTTTTGATGCATGCCTTTTCTCGTCGCTTAGAGATCGTTTATTTGGTGCTTCCCCAAGCCATAAGCGTTCGCTCCGCGCTCGAATCAGAGCTGCCCTGTATTTTTCGTTGTCTATAACCTCCAGTTCACTTTTGGTTCTTCTTATTTCGGCTGCCACTTTTTCCGGTTCGGAACTCACTGTGTTTACCAAAAATTCCAGCTGGCATTGAAGTTCTTTTTCTTTCTTCATTTCATTTCGACGCTTGATGCCCCCTCTTTCAATCGCAGCCATTTTGAGTTCAGTTTTAAATTCTTCCCAGGCAAATCCGTAATTTTCTGGCTCATTATTCATTAGCCACCCCAGTTTTTCCTTGACTCCGTTAACAAAAGCTTCATCATCGAGTAGTTTAGCGTTGAACTTCCACAGGTTCCAGTTGAATCGCTGCTGCTTTGGCTTATTGCCAATGGTGAAACTCACAAGGCAATGATCGGAGAATGAAACAGGTATAACCGTATAACTATTGCAGTGTGGCACCAACGGAAGCAATACGTAAACTCTGTCAAGCCTTGCTTGACTATTTCGCTGGGTGTGCGTGAATTGTGGCCGCCCACCGATCGTTATCGTGCGACCTAGATCTTCCATGTTATAGTCAGCCACTAAGGATAAGAGCAAGTCAGCGCTTCGGTCACTTGTATATACCAGTTTAGACCGATATTCGGCACAACAAACACAGTTAAAATCTCCAAGCAAAATAACATACCTGTCACATTGCATATATTGCTTAAGGTCTTCAAAAAAATGACATCGCTCACATACACTGTTGGGAGCATAGACACAAATCAAGCGCCACCCTTTTTCAGCTAGCGAAAAATTCAAGACGATAAGGCGTCCCGTTTCAGACACAGTAATCATTTCCTCTATAATTCCAACACTTTTACGTATCAACACAACACAGCCAGCAGATTTTCCGACGGCATGACATACACAGATGTTGTAATTGGTTTTAAAAGGCGATACCATACGATCGGTCTGCTCTTGCTTTTCCACCTTTGTCTCTTGTACCGCAATTAAGTCAAGCTCTTTTTCCATGCATAGGCGGCTAAGCTGATATTGCCTTCGCCTCGTTGACAAGCCCCTGACATTAATTGTCGCTACATTTATCGAGTAATTGCAGTTGTTCCCCATTTTAAAGCATGCTTATAGAATCGTGTGATGACATTACACACATGACTGCCACAACCAAATCGTGCGTGTAGTAAAAACTCGAGAAATGGTACGAACAAAGAACATCCGGCAAAGTCCTCAACTGTACCTTGAAGGTGCATCTCGAAGTTCCCTTGAATCCTTCCATTTTGACTCAGGTGCGGTTAGGCGCCTTCGACGGCACCGATTCTGTACACTAGGTGGGCGTCGCCGCCGGTCTTCGGTCCGGCGGGATGTTCAGTTTTGGGCGTAATGTCGTCCGACGTCCCCCCGTTGTTTTTGCCGGGGGTTCATCATTAGCCGGTTGGCCTTGCTGTCCATCCTGGATATCCGCCTCTTCATGCGTCCTTTTCGTGACAGTACCAGTTGTGCCTGGCTCGTTTAAATCCATTGCGCCATCTTCGCTTGCCTCCATTTCATTGCCTTTTGAAGCTGAAGATCCTTCATCGCTCTCAGAGTGCGTTGAAGGCGGCTCCAGTTTAGAAGTCGGGGCAGCTGGAGAATTACTGGGCTTAGCTTCGTGCTGTACTCCAGACTTTTGCTCTTGAGGCTTCGCATCTTCATTATTCGGTCCTGCTCCTTTAGAGGTTTCCTCGACGTCTGCTTCGTCCATGAGCAGGTCGGTGACATCATCCTTTGCCACTTTATGTGTTACAGAAGCGTACGTCTTCACGCACTGTTCCTCTTCGTGTCCATAACGATGACAAAGAGCGCAGTGCGGAAAACGACACTCGCGTCGGATGTGTCCCGTATTGCGACAGCGCAGGCATAACGGGGCCCTGCCCGGCACCACAACCAGAGCAAGTTCACCTGCAATACGGAGCTGATGTGGTAGGTCGTCCTCCGTCACACCTGTCTTCAAAATAATAGTCACCAGGCGCGTCGAGGATGCTTTGTCGTGCACGCCTTGAACACGCCACCGTTGCCGGGACACTTCCGTCACTTTGCCATACGGCAAAAACGCCGCTCGTATGTCATCGTCCGGCACGTTGTGAAGCATCCAATGTAATTTTATGTGCAGTGCTTGATTGGCAGGATCTACCACAAGGCAGCGGCGTTCTTTCACCGTCACCCCCTTCCTAGACAAGAGCCTTTTCACACCGTCTTCATTTTTGAAGATCACTGCCCGTACATGACTCATCTGGTACGCCCCCAGGGCGATAACTTCAGACAGCAAGCCCAGGCTCGCCAATGCATCACGGAAGTTTTCAACTCGGTATGGCCTTGCCCGCACATCGGCATGCAAAAAAATGGTATTCAAAACAACTCGCCCTGTTGGTAGCTGAGGCAGGAGCACTTGGTATTCCGATTCATCAGAGTCAAACATCCTGTTACCGCGGCCCTGGTGGGCCGCTGAAGCCGCTCCTACGCAGCTCATGCTGAACACGTCCGTTCGCTAGCGCGTCCGGAAGTGGAATAACCTCTCGGCCACCTCGTCCGGATGAGTAGTACAGCCGCCGATGGCAGCCGCTATATTTCCACAAGGGCTTTGCAAAAAAGCGAAAACCTCCGACGAGGATGGGATTCGAACCCACGCGGGCAGAGCCCAATGGATTAGCAGTCCATCGCCTTAACCTCTCGGCCACCTCGTCCGGATGAGTAGTACAGCCGCCGATGTCAGCCCTTATATTTCCACAGGGGCTTTGCAAAAAAAGCGAAAACCTCCGACGAGGATGGGATTCGAACCCACGCGGGCAGAGCCCAATGGATTAGCAGTCCATCGCCTTAACCTCTCGGCCACCTCGTCTTTTTGTTTACTTTATTGCCGGGCTCCGACAACCAACTCAGTACAACACCGATATACTATATACAAATATTTCCACAAGGGCTCTGCAAAAAAGACAAAACAACCTCCGACGAGGATGGGATTCGAACCCACGCGGGCAGAGCCCAATGGATTAGCAGTCCATCGCCTTAACCTCTCAGCCACCTCGTCCGGATGAGTAGTAAAGCCGCCGATGTCAGCCCCTATATTTCCACAGGGGCTTTGCAAAAAAAGCGAAAACCTCCGACGAGGATGGGATTCGAACCCACGCGGGCAGAGCCCAATGGATTAGCAGTCCATCGCCTTAACCTCTCGGCCACCTCGTCCGGATGAGTAGCAAAGCCGCCGATGGCAGCCCCTATATTTCCACAGGGGCTTTGCAAAAAAAGCGAAAACCTCCGACGAGGATGGGATTCGAACCCACGCGGGCAGAGCCCAATGGATTAGCAGTCCATCGCCTTAACCTCTCGGCCACCTCGTTTTTTTTTTTTTTTTTCTTTATTGCCGTGAAACACAAAACAAAAATACACATGATAAAAAACGTCAACTACACTTGAGCTAACGCGTAAGTGGCTAAAATCTTTTCAAGTGCACTAACTCATCAAAGAGACAATGCCATTGTGGCGGATCCTGCTGCCTCATGAAAGTTTCACGTATATAAACAGCACTTTCAATAAAGTTTTCACGCGAAGATCGTGTATCTATATCTGCATGACGCACCTGCATTCGTGTTTTCCACAAACTATGGAGGCCAAGAAGCATAATTAAATCGTAAGGTGCATCATCGTTCTGCACTGGTAGAAATCTTATACCGTAAGGAGTTAATGGAAGCTCCTTTTTAATTGTCCTTTGGAGGACGTCCCATAGAAATACAGCATCCCAACACTGTAAGAAAACGTGTTCAATTGTTTCCGGTTTTTTGCACAACAGGCAATTTGTTGTCCATGGGACGAAGATACCTTTTTCATTCAGCCAGGTTTTAACAGGGAGCGTATTAGAGTGAAGTTTGAAAAGGAACGTTTTAGGAGATGGCCTCACGGGCATCTTCTTTACTCTTTTCAAAACATCCTGCCCTGGGCCTCCACAGTGTATTTCCCTGTAAAAAGGCACCGGCAGCATCACGTCAATGAGATCTTTATACAGTTTTTTTCTGGGAACATTGAAAAGGTAATCAAAAGAAAACCGCACTTCCAGCAACTTGCACGAAAAAACAACTTCGCGCAGGTAGCCAGTCACAGTACCAGGCATGCTTTCACATGACACAATCCATTCAGGGAGCAGCCTCTGCAATCGCACTTGCATCACAGTTCTTAGAAAGGTATCTTTTTGATCACGCAGGAATATAAATCGCGAAACCACTTGTCGCAAGAACAAATGAGCAAGGCCAAGCCCGCCCCTTTTAACAGAAATAAACAAGTTCGTCCGGGCGGTTTTTTCCCATGTGGATGCCCAAATAAAAACAGCAAAAACGCGGTGCATTTTCTGAATTGAGGTTCGTGAGACACACAACACATTCATGAGGTACCACAGCCTTGAAATAAGAAAAACATTGCAAATGGAAGCGCGCGAAAACATTGAGAGTTGCCTTCCTTGCCACGCATCCGCTTTTTCTTTCGCTCTGGATGTTTCTTCCATCCAGTGCATGTTGGCATCTCGATAACAATCTAAAGGCACGCCTAGATATCGCGTTGGGAGAGCAGACCATCGCAGCTTACAGAAGAAATCAGGTGTCACGTCCCAATCACCGTGCCAAAACCCAGAGCTTTTCTCCCAATTGATCTTACATCCGGTTTGATCACAAAATGTTTGGACGACACCCGTAACTTCACAGATGCTCTTTCTAGTTGCACAGAACACTGCTATGTCATCAGCATATGCCAGCATTTTCACGTGTGCTGATTGCAGCTTGAACCCTAAAATGCGATCGCTATCAATGATAGCCAAGCAAAGTGGCTCTAAATACAGTGCAAAAAGCAGGGGTGAGAGCGGGCAGCCCTGCCTTACCGATGAACGTACTGCGATGCTGTCAGTCAGTTCACCATTCACTATAATACGGGTCGTGCAGTTCGCGTAAGCCATTTTAACACCCTCCACTATGACTTTTCCAAGGTTAGAATGCTCCAAAATGGAAAAAAGAATTTCATGAGAAACACGGTCAAAGGCTTTCGCCAAATCTAACTGCATCATGGCTATCTGACCACCGAGTGCATCAACACATTCTAGTACGGTTCTTGCGACATGTATATTCGTGGCAATGGATCGACCCTTGATGCCGCACGTTTGATGAGACCCAACCAGTTTTTTTATTACGCTTTGCAGTCTTTTTGCTAAAACCTTCATATACACCTTGTAGTCAACATTGGTGAGGCTAATCGGTCGATATGACCCCACCAACAGTCGTTTCTCCGGATCATCTGTCTTGGGTATTAGCACAATGTGCGATGTAGCGAAAGACAATGGAACAGTATTACGTTCATAAGCTTCAGTGATTACATCGAGCATAAACTGAGCCGCATACTGCTGAAAAGTTTTAAAGAAGGCAGCGCTTAGACCATCCGGCCCAGGGGCCTTCCCAGGTGTCAGGTCATCTATTGCAGATTCTATCTCCTGCAACGTTATCGGTGTTTCTAGGCGCGCTTTACTTTCGTCATCCAGTGCAGGCATCAGTCTTAGAAAGTCTGTTTGAAAGCCGCCTACAGTCTCAAGCTTAGCGCTAAGCAGTTCTTCGAAGTGCTCTGCTACCGCATGCTGAATATCTTTAGCATCTTCTGTGATATGGCCGCCATACCTTATACTCCTAATTTCTTTCTGGCAGGCGTATCTTTTCTCGTCTGCTAGGGCTCGTTTTGTCGGCACTTCTCCAGCCCAAAGTTTTTCAGCCCTTGCACGTATGACAGCCGCTGTGTATCTTTCGCTGTCGATTGTTTCCAGCTCACTTTTAAGCTCTCGTATTTTACTGGCGAAATGCCCTGGCACAGTACTTTCCATGCTCAAAAAAAGAGCAAGTTGTTCATTCAGTTCTTTTTCTTTTTCTTTCTCTTTGTATCGCAGCTTACTACTCTTTTCTATTGCTTTCAATTTGACCCACTCTTTGAAGCTGTCCCATTCCGCTGCAAAACTTACTGGTCGCATAGCAAGACGATTTTCAAACTCTGTCTTAACTTCAGTAAGGAACTCTTCATCGGCAAGAAGTTTGGCATTCAGTTTCCATAGGTACCAGTTAAAGCGCGATTTCTTTCCTTTGCGACCAAACACTGCACTCACGAGACAATGATCGCTGAAAGACACAGGTTTGACATCATATGCAGTACATAGGGAAACAGGATCAACCGAGGCATACACCCTGTCCAATCTAGCATGGCTTTCTCGCTGAAAGTGCGTGAACTCTGGCTGGTTTCCAGTGGAGAACACACTGCCAACATCCTCAAGGCCATACTCATGCACAAGTGCATTCAACAGGTCGGAGCTTCTGTCTGTTCGAGGTTTACACTTGGCCGCTCGGTCCACAGCTGCGCACACACAGTTGTAGTCACCAAGTACAAGCAAGATTTTGTCGACCTTCAACCACAACTCAATAGACTGAAAAAACAATTCACGCTCACGCCCTGAATTGGGAGCATACACACACACAACACGCCAGCATAAATTAGAGTAGGTAAAATCGGTAACCAAAAGCCGACCACTTGGACAGGCAAAAACGGACTCTACGCTTACTCCCAGCGTGTTACGTATAAATAAAAGGCACCCACCCGATACACCAACAGAATGGCATACACACACATAAAAGTTTGTTTGAAAAGAAGCCACCATACGGTCAGTGCTTTCTTGGCTCTCAATCTTTGACTCTTGCACAGCTGCTATATCTATATCATTATCCACAAGGAGGCGACTGAGCTGGCATTGTCGCCTTCTCGCTCCCAGTCCTCTAACATTCAAAGTAGCTACGTGTAACGGCGAATTAAGCTTGAGAGTCATGTACTAGAGAGAGACGCCAGTACCGGCATGGTGCCTACCTTCATGGTTGCGTGGCATCCGCTTCTGACAAACAGCGGCGTATGCATGCATGTAATGTCCTGCCAGCAGAATGTCGGGATGCATTCAAACGAAGTCCAAGCCCATTGTTTCATTTTTGCTAACACACGCACCACTTGGTTGTAGAAGGTTCGTGACGCTGGTCGGTAGGCAGCCGACCCACAAATCGTTCAGGTCTCCACAAAAAAACTACGGTGGCGGTTTCCCCGCCTGCCGCGTGTCAGCCGAGAAGTTCGGCTTCGGTCTTAACGTGGCTCTTCGGATGCCAGAAGTTTTCGGCGGCGGCTCACCACAAACACCGCCTGGCAGCTGAGTCTCCTCGACGCTTTCCTCATGCGGACGTTTCGCGGCAATTAAGGCTGCTGTCTCCGGCCCAACCTCCATGGCATCAGTACAGGAAGGCTCAGTACTGAGATGATCCTCAGCGTCAGAAAATTTGGTTAAGTCTTCTGACCCTTCCTTTGACTCGCTTTCATGGTCCTGGGATGGAACGTTCAAGACATGCCGAGGTTCATTCTTTTCATTTGAGACCATCACCTTACCCTTTGTTAAAACCGTCATGGAAGGCGCGTCCTGTTTCGTTGACTGACCTCTAATGTCAGCAGCCTCCTCCGCATCCGCCTCGTCCATAATTAACTCGGACGAGTCTTCGCTGGTCCCAGGTCCGGCAATGCTAGCGTAGGTTCGTGCACACTGGTTGTCTTCATGCCCGAACCGTCGGCAGGTTCCGCAGCGAGGAACCCGGCACTCTTTGCGGATGTGACCCGTACTCCGGCAGCGTAGGCACAACGGGGGTCTGCCTGGCACAATGACGAGCGCGAGCTCACCGCTAACATTGAGCTGATGCGGCAGGTCGTCGAGCTTCATGCCAGCTTTCAGCTTCAGCGTGACGAGTCTAGTTGTAGAGCCCTTTTCCAGCATACCTTTAACACGCCAGCGCTCCCGGGAAACGTCTGACACCTTTCCGTACGGCGCAAATGCAGCACGAACATCTTCATCTGGCACGTTGTGAAGTAGCCAGTGAAGCTTGAGTCGCACGTCCTGGTTCGCCGGGTCAATCACCAAGCAGCGACCGTTTTTCACAGACAGCTCACCTACACTCTCGGCCACCTCGTCCGGATGAGTAGTAAAGCCGCCGATGGCAGCCCCTATATTTCCACAGGGGCTTTGCAAAAAAAGCGAAAACCTCCGACGAGGATGGGATTCGAACCCACGCGGGCAGAGCCCAATGGATTAGCAGTCCATCGCCTTAACCTCTCGGCCACCTCGTCCGGATGAGTAGTAAAGCCGCCGATGGCAGCCCCTATATTTCCACAAGGGCTTTGCAAAAAAGCGAAAACAACCTCCGACGAGGAAGGGATTCGAACCCACACACACAGAATATTACGCGACAAATACATAACATGGCTTAAAACCAGGCGATTTGGGCTGCGTGATGCATTACAAATCAGACATTTGCAGCAACACTTTCATTCTCGGAAGCCACTCAGGCACTTCGTCTTGTGTCTTGAAAACATCAACACTCGCAACAACTTCGCGAACATACTGGCGTATTTTCCTCGCATGAACGTCTGCATCAACGCTCCGTTGGAGCGGCTACAGCGGCCATGTCGAGCCGCGGTGACAGGATTTTTGCATCGGGTGAAGAGTACCAGGTCGTATTGCCTAGTTTCCCTACAGGACGATTCGTTCTAAACACTGTTTTCTTGCACGGAGACATCAGGGTCCGCCCATACCGGGTGGAAGATTTCCGGGATGAGCTCGCTCCCCTATCGCTCCTGGCGGAAGTTATCGCCCTCGGGGCGTACCGCATGAGCCACGTTTGGACCGTAACCTTTACGGACGACGTGGGCGTAAAGAAGATTGTGCAAATGGGTGAGCTGAAAGCTGCTCGATGCCTCGTGATTGACCCGGCGAACCGAGACATCCGAATGAGCTACATTGGCTGCTGCCCAGCGTACCGGACGAGGACGTGCGGCTCGCTTTCGCGCCGTTCGGCAAAGTGACCGACATATCTAAGAAGCGGTGGCGCCTACAGGTTGTGGCGGACAAGGGTTCGACCACGAGGCTGGTGGCTTTGAAGTTGAATGCCGGCGTGAAGCTGGACAACCTGCCCCACCAGGTGAACGTCGCTGGAGAGCTAGCCCTTTTGGTCGTGGCGGGCAGGGCTCCCCTCTGTCTGCGCTGTCGAGGCACGGGCCACATTCGGCGTGACTGCCGCATGCCACGGTGCAGTTCCTGCCCTAGCTTCGAACATGACGAGACCCAGTGTGCTCGGACGTACGCCAGCGTCGCCGGGCCCGTGAGCAGCGTAGACCCTGCCGAATTCTGCTCATGGATGAAGCCGACGTGGAGGATGCATCGAGAGCAGCTTATGTGTCGTCGCTGCAAAAGATCACGGTGGGTGCCCCACAGACGGGTCAACTGGAGTGTCAACCTGTCGCTGGCGCAACGCCCGAGAAGTATTTCCCAGTGTCTGCATCGGCTGTCGCCGTCGTGCCGAATGGTGCGGCAGCGACACTATCGGACTCTGTGGTTAGCGATACCCAGCCCATGGACGTTCTCGGTGCAGCGGTCAGCCAAATGGTCGGAAAACGGCCGCACGAGCAACTCGCTCCGAATGTGCCCCAACTTGGTGCCAGTGGCGGAGACGAGCCGCCGACTAAAACATCAGATATGAGGCGTTCGACCTTGAAGCCGTGTCCGAACATTTCTTAGACTCACGGCAGGCGGGTAAACCGCCTCCGTAGTTTTGTTAAATTCAGGCCATACAGAGGTGGCATGGGGTTCCAGGGTTTGTCGTTTAGGTAGACACCATGAGATAGGATCCTTTCCTTTCTTTGACATGGCAATCAACCTTCCTGAAGCGCTACGTGTAGCTACAATACACGTACGGGGCTTCGGAGCAAGAAGGCGACAGTGCCAGCTTAACCGCCTTTTCATTGAGAACTATCTGCGCGTAGTAGCTTTTCAAGAAACCAAAATTGACAGCCGAGAAGCGACAGATCGAATGGTGTCCGCTTTCCGACTGCATTTCGACGTTTGTGTGTGTCATTCAGTTAGTTCCTCTGCGGTTGTGCCCTTTTCATACGTAACAGTGTTGGTATAAATGTGCAGTCGCTGTTTTCGTGTCAAAGTGGCCGGCTCCTGATTGTTGATTTTTCACATTACGATGATAACTTTAGAGTCATATGTGTGTATGCTCCCAATGTAGCTTCCGAGAAAAGAATGTTTTTTGAATGTTTGCAGACGTACCTAGATTGTGAAAAGGTAATAGTTTTTTTGGGGATTTCAACTGTGTTTGTCGTGCTGAAGATCTTGTAGAATGCTTGACAGTGAAGGATAAGAGTGCGGAGACGCTGAATTCAGTTATTCACGATCATAACTTGGAAGATGTTGGAAGTGTGTTTGCAAATGTTACTCAACTGCAATTCACTCATTTTCAAGTCAGTAGCCACGCACGACTGGGTCGGTTGTATGTATCGCTTGAATTAGTGCCGCTGTGTACATCGTATGAGGTTAGACCAGTGTGCTTTAGTGATCACTGTCTAGCGATTGCAAACTTCGGCAGAAATTTGCAAAGCAAAAATAGCTTTAGTTGGGACCTTTGAAACTCAACACGAAATTGTTGGAGGACGAGGGTTATGCTTAGGACGTTGAGGAGGAGCTTAAAAAGTTGCTCGCAGTGTTGCCAATAAGTGTCGCCATGGGCTGGGAAGAATTTAAACAGGCAGCAAAACTGAAGGCAATTGAAAAAAGTAGTAAACTGCGATATGAACAGAAACAAAACGAAACACACCTATGTGAGCAACTAGAATTCTTTACTGGTATAGAATGCGCTCAACCAAGTACATTTGCAAAATAAGGAGCATCAAGATACAGTTGGAAAGATTAGATACAGATAAGTACAGAGCGGCGGTTATTCGTGCGCCATCCGAGAAGCTGTGGGTCGCTGAAGCACCAACAAAGCGTGCTGTATCGGACGAAAAGCGATACGCGAGCCGTAAGGAAATACGGAAGATACGAAGTAGGAACAACGTTTCGTCTGACGGCAGTGTTATCAAACATGTAATTGCCGGTCATTTCGAAGACGTGCTTGGTCACTCGCGAAAAATGGTAGGTGATTTTCAAGCAGAATTCTTGCCGCTAATGCCCAAGCTTGATGAAGAAGAAAAGGAGCGACTAGAAATGCCGATTTGGATTTGCGTGAAAGAAATACAGGACGCAAGAGACTCCCTGCCAGCCGCTAAAGCGCCGGGCCCTGACAAATTAGGGGCGTCCTTTCATAATATGTTTAAGCCAGTGATAGCTCACCTCCTCCTGAAGGGTATCAACGAAGCTTATGAGCAAAACCATGTTCCACTGTCCTTCAGCACTTCTCATATCACACTGATTCCGAAAACTGAGGAGCCGGAAAAGCGTTTGTTGATGGGGTCTTATCGCCCGATAAACCTCACCAACGTTGATTATAAAGTATTTATGAAAGTGTTGGCAAGACGACTGCAGTGTGTGATAACAAAGCTGGTTGGCACGCATTAGACTTGTGGCATAAAGAGACGGAGTATCGCCACGAACATACACGTAGCGCGAAGCGAACTAGAATGTTGTGACGCACTTGGTAACCGAGTGGCAATGATCCAACTGGATCTCGCAAAAGCATTTGACCGGGTGTCGCATGATGTGCTATTTGCCATATTGGATCACTCCAATGTTGGTAATTTAATAACAGACGGCGTCAGAATGGCGTATGCCAACTGCACAACGCGAATTATAGTGAACGGAGAAGTGACCGAAAGCCTGCAAGTTCGGTCGTCAGTTAGGCAGGGCTGTCCCATGTCGCCCCTGTTGTTTGCACTTTACCTTGAGCCTCTTTTCTTTGCCATCCGAAAAATGAGAGCGTAAATGACTTCAGGCTACAGTCAGCGCATGTTAAAATATTGGCCTATGCCGATGATATTGCGGTTTTCTGTTCACATAAAGATATTACCTGTGAAGCCACAAATGTAGTCCACATATATTGTCAGTGTACGGGGGCGTTAATAAACTGGGAAAAGAGCTATGGCTTCTGGCATGGCAGTTGGGAAGACACGCCAGAGTACTACTCTCGACTGCAGTGGTCCACGATTCCTACAATGTATCTAGGTGTACCTCTCCATGCATACCGGAACCCTGATACGTATTGGAGGGATGAAACCTCAAAGGCAAAAAAAAAGGCTGATGCGTGGCAAGGAAGGCAATTATCTGTATTTTCGCAGGCTACAGTGTGCAATTTATTTCTCACTGCAAAAATATGGTATGTCATGAATGTGGTCAGTGCCTCCTGGATCAGCATTCAAAAAATGCACCGTCTTTTCGCCATTTTTATTTGGGCATCGACGTGGGAAAGAACCAGCCGGACAAACTTGTTCCTGTCTGCAAAAAAAGGTGGGCTAGACCTTGCACAGGATCTAGCCAATCTTTTGACGCCGAAGCTCCCCCCTAGGTGTATTCAAACACATCTGTCTTATATGCGTCCAAGCTGGAATCTGATACTGGCAAACTTTTTGGATGCAAGCAGAGCAACGTTCATGTATCGCTTGGCACACGGACGGCTCCCCATCCGCAGCAGAGCGTTCACACGAGCGAGCTTGCATCCAGTTTGCCCGTTCTGTGGTGGTCGTGAAGACATGGTGCACAACTTTACACAATGTCTTCTCCCAGCAGCCCTCATTCGACGGGTGACTACCTTGTTCAGTGTTCCAGGAGTGCCGTATCAAACTGTCAGGTACCTCAACCCGTTACCCAGGCATGCTGTGAAACAGTTTGTGCTCTTGCTCGTTGAGTGCATGTACCAAGTCTGGTCTGCCAGGTGCACCGCTGCGTTCGCACGCAGTGTTCCGGGCCTTCATGAGGTGCTCGCACGAGTCAGCAGGGAGGTCTGGTTTCACCTAAGCCATGAACAGCGTCACCTCAGCGAGCAAGAGTTCATAGACATGTGGAGCAGGCCACCGATTATTTGCGAGGTTTCTGGACGTACCATAACAGTGTTAATATGAAGCACTTTAGGGTTGCAGTTGTTCTTCAGGACATCCGAGGTCCAAAGAAGGTCCGGTCTCCCTGTGTTCGGCCTGCTGTCACAGCGGGGACCTTAAACACAGTTGGCATAGTGTTCGGTGACATGCTGTGTGCGGGTCACCATACGACTGCCCCCTTGCCAGGGTTACGGCCGTCATCCCGAAACAAAATCCTCCTCTACCCGGACATCCGGGAGGAGGGGGAGGTACCGGGCCCGATGATGTATGAATGATGACGGGCAGATAGGTTAGGTGAGACCTTGAGGTTGCGGCGCCTTCTGGAGCCAAACCTCCTGCCATCTGATAGCGGTACCTTGCACATTTGTTTTTGAGGCAAGTCGTCTGGGTGGGGCTGTGAGAGGGTACCTACGCGAAGTTGTGCTTGCATACGGGATGCTGCATGCGCGATTTTCGATGCAATACTTGAGTGACGTCACGCGGAAAGATTGTACTCAGATTTCTTGGATGCAATGATTCCGGTCCCACTTTACCGTTTGCCATTATGTGGAGGCCCAGGAGGAGATGTGTTGCACAGAGGGAAAAGAATGCCGGTGTTACCCTCGGTCAAATCCTCTTTCCTAAGCTTCATACTAACACGTTATCAGTGAAAACATGGCTTCATGAAAAAGGTCTTTTTGTACCCTGGGCAACTAACTGTTACCTATGTAGCAAAGCTTAAACCATAGAACATGTATTCCTGGATTGTTGGGATCCCATCTTTTTCTGGGATGTGCTTCAAAGGACTTTGAAAAAAGAGTTACCCCTAGATATGTACGGCGTAAGATTCCTTCCGGTTTTACATACAGACAATATTCCACTGGATACGATTATGCTCCTCGGCCTTCACAGCTTGTGGAAAACGCGAATGCAGTTCAACAGTGCAGATGTTGATGTGCGCCCTGTGCGTGAACATTTTTTAGAAAGTGTTATACGGTTGAGGGAAGTGTATCGAACAATCCCCGAACCACCAGAATGGACAGACCAGCTTAACAGCTTGGTACAATTGAATAATTTTTAACGTGTCGTATCCGCTAAACCTTTCGGCCACCTCGTCCGGATGAGCAGCAAAGCCGCCGATGGCAGCTCCTATATTTCCACAAGGGCTTTTCAAAAAAGAGAAAAAAACCTGCGACGAAGATGGGATTCGAACCCACGCGGGCAGAGCCCAATGGATTAGCAGTCCATCGCCTTAACCTCTCGGCCACCTCGTTCGGATGAGTAGTAAAACCGCCGATGGCAGCCCCTATATTTCCACAAGGGCTTTGCTAAAAAAAACCTCCGACGAGGATGGGATTTGAACCCACGCGGGCAGAGCCCAATAGATTAGCAGTCCATCGCCTTAACCTCTCGGCCACCTCGTCTTTTTTTTTCTTTATTGCCGGTCATCACCAACACAAAACAAAACCACCAAAGACTCGCTACAAACAGAATGCTCACAGCAGAGCGGTTACCACAAGCATGACACTGTTAATACAGAAGCCGGCATTCTCATACGAGTTGCCTTTCTCAAGTTAAAATTCCTTCAGCTCGCATAGTGGTTCGACTCTTGAAATCCAGTCTGGCACAGCGGTCTTCAATTTGTGCATTTCAAGCAATGCGTGTATACTCTCGCGAAAGTAGAGCCTTGCAGGACGGGCGTCAGGGTCACAGTGAAAACCCGCCATTCTGGACCGCCATAGACTGTGCAGGCCTATTAGCATAACCGTATCAAGTGGAATCCCATCATTGTTTTCAGTTGGCAGGAATTTAATCCCGTATGAGTCTAATGGTAATTCTTTTTTAACAGTTCGTTGCAGCACATCCCAAAAATAGACGTCCTCCCAACAGTGCAGAAATACATGGTCTATTGTCTCTGGCTGTTTACATATTAAGCAAAGTGAACCCCATGGCAGATAAAAGCCCTTGCTTTCAAAAAACGTTTTTATCGATAATGTTCTTGTATGCAACTTAAAGAAAAACGTCTTTACCCGAGGAGAAACTGGCATTCTTTTGACACGCTTCAGTACGTCTTGACCTAGACGACCGCTATACAAGATCTGTACACAGGAACAGAGAAGTAGTCGTCACAAACAGCTTTATACAGGTTCTTCTTTTTCACTGAACTTACGTATTCTGTCGAGATGCGAGCTGACAGAATTGGAACACTGCTGACAACCTCTTTGAAAAAACCAGAAAGACGCCCTGGCATGCTTTCCGTGGCAACAACGAAATTGGGCAACGCCCGCGCGAGCCTCACTTGGCACACTGCGCAAAAAGGGGTCGGTAACGTCGCGAAAGAAAATAAATCTGCTTACAAGCTGGCGCACAAATAAGTGAGCAAGCCCGAGACCTCCGTCTTTAATTGGCCGGAACAGGTTATCCCGACTACATCTTTCCCAGCTTGATTCCCATACAAACACAGCAAAGATTCGGTGTAGCTTTTGAACACTCAACCTAGAACAATAAAGTGCTTCCATGACGTACCATACCTTGGCAACAAAAAATAGATTACACACAGTGGCTCGTGCAAAGATAGACAGCGGCACTCCTTTCCACTTGTCAGCCTTTTCTCGTATTTCCTGAACTTGGGCGCGCCAAAATGGCTTGCTCTCTTCATAGAATTCTAGAGGTACGCCCAAATACTTCACGGGTGTTGTAACCCATGTAACGTTGGCAAAAAATTCAGGCGCTGATGTCCACGCCTCGTGCCAGAAGCCAAGACATTTTGCCCAGTTTACTGGACTTCCTGTGGTCGCACTAAAATCTTCCACAACTTCAACTGCTTAACAAAACTTGAAGTTGGGCTAGATGGTGCATTTAGCGCGTGTCCTGTGTCTTCTTCTCTTGTGTGCGTCTTCCCGTGCGCTTCATCTTCAGTCAAACTTCAACTGCGGCGCGAATACTTTCTTTGTTCGCACAAAACACTGCCACATCATTAGCGTACGCCAAAAGTTTGACCTCAGACATGTACAGTTGAAAGCCCTGAACAGATGGATTTTGCATAATAGACAGGCATAAAGTTTCGATATAAATGCAGAATAGAAGAGGGCTGAGGGGACAACCCTGACGTACCGAACGCCGCACATTTATGGGTTCCCCTAGTACTTTATTAACAATCAATCGCGTTGTGCAGTTTCGGTACGCCAGGGCTACGCCCTCTCTGATAATGTAACCAACATTGATATAATCCAATATTGCGAACAATACATCATGTGGAACACAGTCAAACGCCTTTTCTAGGTCGAGCTGAAGAAGCGCGACCCTCGCGCAAGCAACGTCACAACATTCCAGCACGCACCTCGCCTTATGAATATTTGTTGTAATGGACCGGCCCTTTATACCACACGTCTGGTGGGAGCCAACGATATGTTTTATCACTGTCTGTAGCCTGGCTGCCAGAACTTTCATCAGTATTTTGTAATCCACATTTGTTAAAGAAATAGGCCTGTATGACGTCACAAATTTTAGTTTGTTTGGTTTGACTTAGGAATTAACACTGTGTGTGAGGATGCGAACGAAAGAGAGAGTGCACCAAGTTCATAGCCTTCGTTAAATACTGCAGCTAACAATGGGGACAGATCTAGCTTGAATGCTTTATAAAAGGTTGCGCTCAAACCATCCGGCCCAGGCGGCTTTCCTCGGTTCAGATTATCAATGGCGCGTTCAACCTCGTCCTCGGAAATCGGCTGCTCTAACTTTTCTTTTGTGGTGGCATCCAGTCGTGGCAAGGAGGAAGGAAACACCTGCTTAAACGTCTCCAACTTCATGTCCCGAAAAGCAAACAGCTCCTGATAATAGTCGAAGAACGCACGTGCAATGTCGTTCTTATCTGTCACGAGGCTTCCGTTCCATTCTACTTCGGTTATGTCATTTCGATGAGCCTGTGCTTTTTCAAGACCCAGAGCCCGCTTAGTGGGCGTATCGCCGGCGACCCATCTTTCGGCCCTGGCGCGAACGAGCGCTCCTCGATTTCGGTCCTCGTCTAATAATTATATTTTCTTTATCTTTCTGATGTCCTCTTTGTAAACCCCCGGCTCCTTACACACCTGCGCTATTAACTTCTTTAATGTTGATCTTAGGCCTGCTTCTTCTCGCTTTTCGTTATGGCGAATACAGCTGGCTCTTTCTATCGCTTTCATTTTAATTTCTTGCTTGCACAGTTCCCATTGCTCTCCAATGCTGCTGTTAGGTCGTTTATTTATTTCATTTAGCTTCTGTACAATAATTTCGATTAAGTTATCGTCTTCTAAAAGTTTGGAATTCAGCTTCCAAAGGTCCCACACAAAACTTTTGCTTGGGCTTCTAGCTGCTATGCATTTTACCAGACACTGATCGGATAAGGACATTGGGATAACAGAATAATTTTTACACTTCGGTATCACATGCAACGATAAATAAATTCGGTCGTCCGCCTTCATCCCGGCCTTCAACTTGAAAAGTACTGACCTCGTTGTCGAGCCTTTCTCGCTGACGCCCTGGACGCGCCACCGTTCTCGAGTGACCTCCGTCACATTCCCGAATGCGGCGAAAGCCGTGCGAATGTCCTCATCTGCGACACCGTGTATAATCCAAAGTAGTCTGAGTCGGACTTGTTGGTCTTGAGGGTATATAATAACACACCGTCGGCCCTTCACTTTCAGCTCTTTTTACGCCACAATACGCTTCGTGGCTTCAGCAGTCTTGCAGGTGACAGTCCACACGTGATTAACCCGACACGCCCCCAAGGCTACAACCTCGGCGAGTGCATCCCGAAAGTCTTCTACGCGGTAGGGCCTAGCTCGAACGTCACCATGTAGAAAAAAAAACCGTGTTTAAAGCAACACGTCCTGTGGGCAGCTGCGCCGGATGAGTAGTGAAGCCACCGAAGGCAGCCCCTGTATTTCCACAAGGGCTTAGCAAAAAAACCTCCGACCAGGATGGGACTCGAACCCACGCGGGCAGAGCCCAATGGATTAGCAGTCCATCGCCTTAACCTCTGGGCCAGCTCGTCTTTTGTTTTCTCTTTTTTTATTATTTCCGAAGTATACATGAACAACAAATGGTCACACTTAATAAAACACTTCAGCTGCCCTTGAGCTGACGCGTATGAGGTTAAAATGTCTCCAATTTTACCAAGTTATCCAAAACTTCTGCCCACTGCGGTGGGTCAGGGAGCGCACAGATACATTGCCGTAGATAAACAGCACTTTCAACAAAATTTTCACGCACACTGCGAATGTTAATATCTTCATGCCTTACTTGCATTCGTGTTTTCCACAAGCTGTGGAGGCCTAGAAGCATTATCAAATCATTGGGTACGTCTTCGTTCTCCACTGGTAAAAACCGGATGCCATAAGGGTTTAGTGGCAGTACTTTTTAATTGTTCTTTGTAGCACGTCCCAATGAAATACTGCATCCTAGCAGTCTAAGAATATGTGTTCGATTGTGTCTGGCTTCTTGCAAAGCTGGCAGTCTGTCATCCAAGGGACATAGATTCCTTTTTCGTGAAGCCAGGTTTTGACGGGTAGAGTGCAACTTAAAAAAGAACGTTTTGGCGGCCGGTCTAACTGGCATCCTCTTCACTCGTTTTAAAATATCCTGCCTTGGGCCTCCACGGTAAGGCTCCCGATACAAAGGTGGCGGCAGCATGATTTCAACTAGGTCCTTATACAGCTTTTTCTTGCAACACTGTGCAAATATTCAGCGGAAAAACGCTCTTCTAACAACTTGTAAGAGAGAACAACCTCGCGCAAATATCCCGTGACAGCTCCACACATGTTTTCACATGAGGAGACAAGAAATCCGGGCAACAGCCTTTGCAGCCGCACTTGTATGACTATTCTTAAGAAGGTGTCATTTTGGTCGCGAAGGAAAAAAAAAAAAACGCGATACCACTTGGCGCAGAAACAAATGAATCAATCCGACGCCTCCGCTTTTTAAAGAAAGAAATAAATTCGTTCGCCATGTCTTTTCCCAGGTTGACGTCCAAAGAAAAACCGCAAACAGTCGCTGAATTTTTTGAATGGCAGTTCGCGACGCACATAGAACATTCATTACATACCATATCTTTGAAATCAAAAACACATTGCAGTTGAAAGCGTGTGAAAAAAATGACAGTTGCCTTCCCTGCCATGCTTCCGCTTTCTCTCGCACTCTTTTTGTTTCTTCCTTCCTGTGTAAGCTAGCATCGCGATAACATTGTAGGGGCACACCCAGATGCTGCGTTGGCAAGGAAGACCATTGCAATCGGGAGAAAGAAGCCGGTTCAGCATCCCATAAGCCGTGCCAAAATCCGGAGCTTTTTTTCCAGTTAACCCGACATCCAGTCTGGTCACAAAACTTTTCAACAACGTTAACCACTTCACAAATGCTCTCTCTGTTTTTACAAAATACTGCAATGTCGTCGCGTGTGCAAGTAGCTTCACATGCGCCGACTGAAGCTTGAAACCCGAGATGCAGTCATTATTGAGCAAGCATAATGGCTCGAGATAGGCTGCAAAAAGCAGAGGAGAGAGTGGGCATCCTTGCCTCACCGAAGAACGCACTGCGAGACGGTCAGTGAGATCGCCATTCACTATAATACGCGTCGAGCAGTTTGCGTACGCCATTTTCACTCCTTCCACAATTACCGAGTCCAGGTTACAATGCTCTAGAATGGAGAAAAGGATGTAGTGCGATACGCGATCGAATGCTTTTTCCAAATACAGCTGAATCATGGCAACCTGACTTCCAAGCCTGTCTACATATTCCAGTACGGTTCGTGCCACATGTATATTTGTGGCAATGCTGCGACCTCTTATGCCGCACGTTTGGTGCGGTCCGACTAATTTGGCTATTACACTCTGCAATCTTTTCGCTAAAACCTTCATAAAGGTTTTGTAATCAACATTCGTCAGGCTTATGGGCCTATAAGACTTCACCAACAGGCGTTTCTCTGGATCATCACGTTTTGGAATAAGTGCGATGTGTGAATGGCACTTGTTTGCGTTCGTAGGCTTCTGTTATCACTTTCAACATAAGGCTGGAAACATCGTTTATAAATGCTTTGTAAAAGGAGGCGCTCAGCCCATCTGGTCCAGGGGCTTTCCCACATGGGAGGTCATCTATGGCCTTTTCGATCTCTTGCATTGTAATAGGCATTTCAAGGCTCTCTTTCACACGACCTTCTAGCGTTGGCATTAGCAGTAAAAATTCGTTTGGAAACCCTTCGCTATGTTCGCGCGTATTACTTAAAAGTTCAGCAAAATGTTCCATAATCGCACACTTTATATCTTTAGTCTCATTCGTAATCTGCCCTTCATGTCTTATTTGCCTGATTTCCTTCTGGCAAGCGTACCTTTTCTCATCTGATAGCGCTCGTTTTGTCGGCGCCTCGCCAGCCCACAGTTTATCGCTTCTTGCGCGTACAACCACGGCTCTGTTCTTCTCAGCGTGGATTCTTTCTAAATGAGATTTCACATCTCTTATTTGCTTAGTGAACTTTCCTGGCGCACAGCTTTCCATGCACAACAGGCACGCAAGTTGTCTATGAAGTTCCTTTTCTGCTTCCTTCTTCTTGTACCGAATAACACTGCTCCTTTCTATTGCTTTTAACTTCACCTGCTCTTTAACCTTCCCTACTTATTTGCATGGCTTTCTTCATGCCCGTTAAGCAAACATTCCAAATTGTTCGTGATTGCCTTAACAAACTCTTCATCCTTTAAAATTTTCTCGTTCAGTTTGCATAGATGCCAGTTGAAAACAGATTTCTTAGCCTTCATTCCAAAAGTAGCACTAACGAGGCAAGATCCCTAAACGAAATAGGTTTTACATTATAGTCGGTACAAATTGGAACGAGATCAATAGATACATACATCCTGTCTAGTCTAGCATGACTATCGCGTTGAAAGTGCGTGTATTCCGGGTTCCAGAAGAAAACACATTTCCAATGTCTTCCAAGCAATTATCATCATCATCATCACCAGCCTGACTATACCCACTGCAGGGCGAAGGCCTCTCCCATATTTCTCCACTTCACCCGGTTCTGTGCTAGCTGCATCCACTTGACCCCCTCAAACTTCTTAACCTCATCCGCCCACCTAACCCGTCCGGAATACACGCGTTGAAAGTGAGTGTATTCCTGACGGGTTCTAGAAGAAAACACATTTACAATGTCTTCCAAGCAATAGTCATGCACAGAAACATTTAACAGTTCAGCGCTCTTGTCTTTCACTGATCTAATCTTCACTTGATCAGTAGCAGCGCACACACAGTTAAAATCGCCCAATACAAGCAAAACTTTGTCACCTTTCAAGTACGGCTCGAATCCATAAAAGAAGTTTTGACGATCACTTTCCACATGGGGGGCGTACATACAAACAGCACGCCAAAATAAATTTGAGAACGAAAAGTCAACAGCAAAAAGTCGGCCACTTTCGCATGCAAATACGCCGCGTGCGCTTATACCCAAAGTATTGCGAATGAAAAGAAGGCATCCGCCTGATGCCCCCACAGAGTGACAAACACACACATCAAAGGTTGAATGGAAAACAGACACCATGCGGTCTGCATGGTCCTGAGATTCTGTATTCGACTCTTGCACGGCTAATAAGTCGATTTCATTATCTAGCAGCAGGCTATTCAACTGGTATTGCCGCCTTCTGGCTCCAAGCCCTCTAACATTCAAGGTTGCTACACGCTATGGGACATCTAGCTTAATTGCCATGCGTCTAGGTAAAAAGTCGATCGATCCATGTGGTGCCTGCCTCAATCGTCCATGTGGCTCTGCTTGTCCGAGGTTCCGAAGCGTACGCGCTCGTATCCGGCCTCCCAACGGGATGTCTGGAGGCGTACTGAGGCGTGCCTGAACACCTCACTTGCCACCCTCCATAAACACAGTCAAAGAGCCACAGCCGAAAACAGGCTATGACGACTGACGCACAACCTGCACTCACATGCATCAGTTCACGTCCAAACTACGTAGGCGGTTTCCCCCCTGCCGCGTCTCGGACGAAACGTTCGGCCGAGGCTTCAACGTCGGACGTCGAACCCCCGGTGCTTTCGATGGCGGCTCGTCACTGTCACCACCAGGCTGCAGATCCTCACCGACGCTCTCATCATGCTTCCCAGCGGTAGCCTCTCATCATGGGGCTGCTTCCCAACGGGTAGGCCGCTTACTCCTTCATTGAAGTCCATAACGTCGGAGTTGAGAGACTCCGCGCTGCCTTGGCTTTCGAACACAGGTTATCTGCCGTCCGCCACGCTGTTACTTGCGTCTAGTTGAGAGCCATTCTCTACTGGAGCAGAATCCGCTGCCGCAGCGGCTATGGACGTCCTCCGCTTTGTGAAAGGTGTCAACACGGCACCATCACTCCTTGCCGGTTGCCCGGTTGTTTTGGCTGCCTCTTCCGCGTCCGCCTCATCCATCAGATGCTTGGAAGAATCTTCGCTGTTCCCAGGACCAGTGATGCTCGCGTAGCTGCGAGAACACTGCCCTTCTTCGTAGCCAAAACTACGGCATGCACCTCAACGCAGAACCTTACTCTCTCGGCGAATGTGGTCGGTACTTCGACACCGGAGACATAACGGAGGCCTTCCAGGTGCTACGACGAGCGCCAACTCACCACCGACGTTCAGCTGGTGTGGCAAGTCGTCCAGTTTGACCCCAGCTTTCAGCTTCAAGGTGACAATCCTGGTAGTCGACGCGCCAGCGCTCCCTGGCCACTTCGGAAACCTTTCCGTACGGCGCGAAAGCCACACGCACATCTTCATGCGGAAGGGTGTGAAGCAACCAGTTGAGCTTCAGCCTCACATCCTGGTTCGCCGGTTAAATAACAAGGCAGCAACTTTGCTTCACACACAACTCACCCACCCCTGCAATCTTCTTCACAGCAACCACGTTTTTCAGGATGATGGCCCAGACGTGGCTCATGCGATACGCACCCATGGCGATAATGTCAGGGAGTAGCAAATGCTGAGCCAACGCGTCACGGAAATCTTCCACCCGGTACGAGCGGGCCCTGATATCCGCATGCAAAAAAACTGTGTTTAACACAAAACGCCTTGTTGGAAGACTTGGCAGAACAACCTGGTAGTCATTATCCTGTTCCATAGCCCTATTACCGCGGCCAGACATGGCCGCTGAAGCCGCTCCTGCGGAGCCCCTCATTACACGGCCGTAGGCTCTGGCGGCCGGAAGTGGACTCCTCTCGGCCACTTCGTCCGGATGAGCAGTAAAGCCGCCGATGGCAGCTCCTATATTTCCACAAGGGCTCTGCAAAAAAGACAAAACAACCTCCGACGAGGATGGGATTCGAACCCACGCGGGCAGAGCCCAAAGGATTAGCAGTCCATCGCCTTAACCTCTCGGCCACCTCGTCTTTTTGTTTTCTTTATTGCCGGGCTCCGACAACCAACTCAGTACAACACCGATATACTATATACAAATATTTCCACAAGGGCTCTGCAAAAAAGACAAAACAACCTCCGACGAGGATGGGATTCGAACCCACGCGGGCAGAGCCCAATGGATTAGCAGTCCATCGCCTTAACCTCTCGGCCACCTCGTCCGGATGAGTAGTACAGCCGCCGATGGCAGCCCCTATATTTCCACAGGGGCTTTGCAAAAAAAAAGCGAAAACCTCCGACGAGGATGGGATTCGAACCCACGCGGGCAGAGCCCAATGGATTAGCAGTCCATCGCCTTAACCTCTCGGCCACCTCGTCCGGATGAGTAGTACAGCCGCCGATGTCAGCCCCTATATTTCCACAGGGGCTTTGCAAAAAAAGCGAAAACCTCCGACGAGGATGGGATTCGAACCCACGCGGGCAGAGCCCAATGGATTAGCAGTCCATCGCCTTAACCTCTCGGCCACCTCGTCTTTTAGTTTTCTTTATTGCCGGGCTCCGACAACCAACTCAGTACAACACCGATATACTATATACAAATATTTCCACAAGGGCTCTGCAAAAAAGACAAAACAACCTCCGACGAGGATGGGATTCGAACCCACGCGGGCAGAGCCCAATGGATTAGCAGTCCATCGCCTTAACCTCTCGGCCACCTCGTCTTTTTGTTTTCTTTATTGCCGGGCTCCGACAACCAACTCAGTACAACACCGATATACTATATACAAATATTTCCACAAGGGCTCTGCAAAAAAGACAAAACAACCTCCGACGAGGATGGGATTCGAACCCACGCGGGCAGAGCCCAATGGATTAGCAGTCCATCGCCTTAACCTCTCGGCCACCTCGTCTTTTTTTTTTTTTTCTTTATTGCCGTGAAACAGAAAACAAAAATACACATGATAAAACACGTCAACTACACTTGAGCTAACGCGTACGCGGCTAAAATCTTTTCAGGTTCACCAACTCATCAAATAGACATTGCCAATGTGGTGGATCCTGCTGCATCCTGAAAGTTTCGCGTATATACACCGCACTTTCAATGAAGTTTTCACGCGCAGATCGTGTATTTATATCTGCGTGACGCACCTGCATTCGTGTTTTCCACAAACTATGGAGACCAAGAAGCATAATTAAATCATAAGGTGCATCATCGTTCTGCACTGGTAGGAATCTGATTCCGTACGGAGTTAGGGGAAGTTCCTTTTTAATTGTCCTTTGGAGGACGTCCCACAGAAAAACAGCATCCCAACACTGTAAGAAGACGTGTTCAATTGTCTCCGGTTTTTTGCACAACAGGCAATTTGTTGTCCATGGGACGAAGATACCTTTTTCATTCAGCCAGATTTTAACAGGGAGCGTATTAGAGTGAAGTTTGAAAAGGAACGTTTTAGCAGATGGCCTCACGGGCATCTTCTTTACTCTTTTCAAAACATCCTGCCCTGGGCCTCCACAGTGTATTTCCCTGTAAAAAGGCACCGGCAGCATCACGTCAATGAGATCTTTATACAGTTTTTTTCTGGGAACATTGAAAAGGTAATCAAAAGAAAACCGCACTTCCAGCAACTTGCACGAAAAAACAACTTCGCGCAGGTAGCCAGTCACAGTACCAGGCATGCTTTCACATGACACAATCCATTCAGGGAGCAGCCTCTGCAATCGCACTTGCATCACAGTTCTTAGAAAGGTATCTTTTTGATCACGCAGGAATATAAATCGCGAAACCACTTGTCGCAAGAACAAATGAGCAAGGCCAAGCCCGCCCCTTTTAACAGAAATAAACAAGTTCGTCCGGGCGGTTTTTTCCCATGTGGATGCCCAAATAAAAACAGCAAAAACGCGGTGCATTTTCTGAATTGAGGTTCGTGAGACACACAACACATTCATGAGGTACCACAGCCTTGAAATAAGAAAAACATTGCAAATGGAAGCGCGCGAAAACATTGAGAGTTGCCTTCCTTGCCACGCATTCGCTTTTTCTTTCGCTCTGGATGTTTCTTCCATCCAGTGCATGTTGGCATCTCGATAACAATCTAAAGGCACGCCTAGATATCGCGTTGGGAGAGCAGACCATCGCAGCTTACAGAAGAAATCAGGTGTCACGTCCCAATCACCGTGCCAAAACCCAGAGCTTTTCTCCCAATTGATCTTACATCCAGTTTGATCACAAAATGTTTGGACGACACCCGTAACTTCACAGATGCTCTTTCTAGTTGCACAAAACACTGCTATGTCATCAGCATATGCCAGCATTTTCACATGTGCTGATTGCAGCTTGAACCCTAAAATGCGATCGCTATCAATGATAGCCAAGCAAAGTGGCTCTAAATACAGTGCAAAAAGCAGGGGTGAGAGTGGGCAGCCCTGCCTTACCGATGAACGTACTGCGATGCTGTCAGTCAGTTCACCATTCACTATAATACGGGTCGTGCAGTTCGCGTAAGCCATTTTAACACCCTCCACTATGACTTTTCCAAGGTTAGAATGCTCCAAAATGGAAAAAAGAATTTCGTGAGAAACACGGTCAAAGGCTTTCGCCAAATCTAACTGCATCATGGCTATCTGACCACCGAGTGCATCAACACATTCTAGTACGGTTCTTGCGACATGTATATTCGTGGCAATGGATCGACCCTTGATGCCGCACGTTTGATGAGATCCAACCAGTTTTTTTATTACGCTTTGCAGTCTTTTTGCTAAAACCTTCATATACACCTTGTAGTCAACATTGGTGAGGCTAATCGGTCGATATGACCCCACCAACAGTCGTTTTTCCGGATCATCTGTCTTGGGTATTAGCACAATGTGCGATGTAGCGAAAGACAATGGAACAGTATTACGTTCATAAGCTTCAGTGATTACATCGAGCATAAACTGAGCCGCACACTGCTGAAAAGTTTTAAAGAAGGCAGCGCTTAGACCATCCGGCCCAGGGGCCTTCCCAGGTGTCAGGTCATCTATTGCAGATTCTATCTCCTGCAACGTTATCGGTGTTTCTAGGCGCGCTTTACTTTCGTCATCCAGTGCAGGCATCAGTCTTAGAAAGTCTGTTTGAAAGCCGCCTACAGTCTCAAGCTTAGCGCTAAGCAGTTCTTCGAAGTGCTCTGCTACCGCATGCTGAATATCTTTAGCATCTTCTGTGATATGGCCGCCATACCTTATACTCCTAATTTCTTTCTGGCAGGCGTATCTTTTCTCGTCTGCTAGGGCTCGTTTTGTCGGCACTTCTCCAGCCCAAAGTTTTTCAGCCCTTGCACGTACGACAGCCGCTGTGTATCTTTCGCTGTCGATTGTTTCCAGCTCACTTTTAAGCTCTCGTATTTTACTGGCGAAATGCCCTGGCACAGTACTTTCCATGCTCAAAAAAAGAGCAAGTTGTTCATTCAGTTCTTTTTCTTTTTCTTTCTCTTTGTATCGCAGCTTACTACTCTTTTCTATTGCTTTCAATTTGACCCACTCTTTGAAGCTGTCCCATTCCGCTGCAAAACTTACTGGTCGCATAGCAAGACGATTTTCAAACTCTGTCTTAACTTCAGTAAGGAACTCTTCATCGGCAAGAAGTTTGGCATTCAGTTTCCATAGGTACCAGTTAAATCGCGATTTCTTTCCTTTGCGACCAAACACTGCACTCACGAGACAATGATCGCTGAAAGACACAGGTTTGACATCATATGCAGTACATAGGGAAACAAGATCTACCGAGGCATACACCCTGTCCAATCTGGCATGGCTATCTCGCTGAAAGTGCGTGAACTCTGGCTGGTTTCCAGTGGAGAACACACTACCAACATCCTCAAGGCTATACTCATGTACAAGTGCATTCAACAGCTCGGAGCTCCTGTCTCTTCGAGGTTTACACTTGGCCGCTCGGTCCACAGCTGCGCACACACAGTTGTAGTCACCAAGTATCGGCCACATCGTCTTTTTGTTTTCTTTATTGCCGGGCTCCGACAACCAACTCAGTACAACACCGATATACTATATACAAATATTTCCACAAGGGCTCTGCAAAAAAGACAAAACAACCTCCGACGAGAATGGGATTCGAACCCACGCGGGCAGAGCCCAATGGATTAGCAGTCCATCGCCTTAACCTCTCGGCCACCTCGTCTTTTTGTTTTCTTTATTGCCGGGCTCCGACAACCAACTCAGTACAACACCGATATACTATATACAAATATTTCCACAAGGGCTCTGCAAAAAAGACAAAACAACCTCCGACGAGGATGGGATTCGAACCCACGCGGGCAGAGCCCAATGGATTAGCAGTCCATCGCCTTAACCTCTCGGCCACCTCGTCTTTTTGTTTTCTTTATTGCCGGGCTCCGACAACCAACTCAGTACAACACCGATATACTATATACAAATATTTCCACAAGGGCTCTGCAAAAAAGACAAAACAACCTCCGACGAGGATGGGATTCGAACCCACGCGGGCAGAGCCCAATGGATTAGCAGTCCATCGCCTTAACCTCTCGGCCACCTCTTTTTTTTTTTTTTTCTTTATTACCGACTTGGCAACTACAAAGAACGATGAAAAGTCGCATGGAATTAAAAACACAAGTCATTTTCTTACAGGTTTCTTGTGATAGAATGGATAAGGTGACATGAGCTTGTCCAAGACTGGCAGCCATTCCGGGGGTTCAGATTGCCCTCCGAAAACATCACGCGTGTACATTACAATTTCAACAAAGTATTGATGGGCTGGGTGTACGACAACATGCTCATGGCGAACATCCATCCGCGTTCTCCATATGCTGTGCATACACAAGACCATCAATAAATCACTGGGCACTTCTCCTGGCTGGCCGCATGGGAGGTAGCGTATGCCAAACGGCGTTATTGGTAAGTCCTTTTTAATAGTGCGTTGTAGCACGTCCCACAAAAAAACCGCATCGTGACAATCAAGGAAAATATGCTCTATGGTTTCCAGCTTTTTGCAAATTAAACAGTCAGCAGACCAAGGCACGAAAAGGCCTTTGCTTTCCAGCCATGGCTTCACCGGAAGAGTGCCGGTATGCAATTGAAAAAAGAAAGATTTAGCGGACGATCTGATGGGCATTCTTTTCACTCTCTTCAACACGTCCCGCTCCGGACCCAAAGCATATACAGCGCGATAAAGAGGCATAGGTAAAAAGGTTTCCAATAAATCTTTGTACAGCCGTTTTCGCGTAGCAGTACACATATACTCATTTGAAAATCTCGCCTTCACTATTTGGAAGGACGCCACCACTTCGCGAAGAAAAGCACTTAGAGCCATTGGCCCGGTAGACATAGTCGAAACTACATATTCCGGCAGTGAATCACGCAATCGCACTTGGATTACCGTTCTAAGAAAAACATCGCTTTGTTCGCGCAAAAAAAAAGAACCTTGTTACAATCTGCTTTAAGTATAAATGTGACAAGCCCAGTCCACCGTTATGCACCGTATGAAAAAGATTGCATCGACTGGTACGCTCCCATGTTGAAGCCCACACAAACGTGGCAAATACCCTATGCAGCTTTTGAACAGAGATTCTTGACATAGATAACACTTGCAGCATGTAAAAAATTTTTGCAACTAGGAACATATTGCAAACGGTAGCTCTTGCGAACATAGAAAAGTTATGTCCTCCCCATTTGTTTGTTTGTGTTTTCACTTGCTCAACTTCACCGGCCCAACATTCCTTGCTTTCACGGTAGTGCTTTAGTGGCACACCAAAGTAATTGCCTGGCGTTATTGTCCATTGCATACTGGAGAACAGTTCAGGCGCGTATTGCCAGTTTCCGTGCCAAAATCCTAAACACTTTGGCCAACTAATTTCACTTCCACTTGCAGTGCAAAAGGCAGTGGCTTCTTTTACAACTTCTTGCACGCTCTCATGGTCAGTACAAAAAACCGCAATATCGTCCGCGTATGCCAAAACCCGAATTTCACTTTGAAAAAATCTATAACCGCGTATGTTTGGCCTTGTAAGCAATCTTAGACAGAAAGGCTCCAGATAAAGCGCAAACAAAAGGGGAGACAGAGGACAGCCCTGCCTTACTGACGACTGAACAGGTATACGATCAGTTAACTGCTTATTCACGACCAGTCTCGCTGAACAGCACTCGTAAGCCATTTTCACGCCCTTTGTAATCACGGAACCAGCATTGACATACTCTAAAACAGAGAACAAAATTTCATGTACCACTTTATCAAATGCTTTGTGGAGGTCTAATTGCATCATGGCTACGTGGTCATGCATCGCGTCACAACATTCGAGTACACTCCTTGCTGCGTGTATGTTAGTAAAAATGGTCCTTCCTTTTATACCGCATGTCTGATGTGGGCCTACAAGAGAAGTAATTACACTTTGGAGTCGTCGTCCTAATACTTTCATGTAAATTTTATAGTCAACATTCGTTAGACTTATAGGACGGTAAGACGCTACAGACTGAAGCTTAACATGGTCATCTGTTTTCGGGATTAGTACAATGTGTGACATTCGAAAAGACGGAGGAGGTACGTTCTTTTCGTAGCATTCACTAATAACTCTTTCCAGTAAAACAGCCATTTCAGTTGGAAAGGCCTTGTATATGGCAGCACCAAGACCATCTGGTCCGGGTGACTTATTGGAATTTAATTCCCCGATAGCGGCCTCAATTTCCTCGGAAGTAATACTTGCTTCAAGTGTCTGCGCCACTTCGTCTTCTACTCTTGGCATCAGCGAAAGAAAGTCTTTTCTGAAGCGTTCAATGTCCGGTGTTTTCAGGCTAAACAATTCGCTGTAAAATTCTACAAACGCCCGTTCAATCGTTTTTTTTTCCGAGGTAACTACGTTCTGATAGCAGATTTCTTTTATCTCTTTTGACACTGCGTACCTTTTTTCGTCACTAAGTACCCTTTTCGTGGGCGTCTCTCCGAGCCACAATTTTTCGCTGCGTGCCCTTATCACCGCACCGCGATACTTCTCTTCGTCTATCACCTCAAGTTTGGTTTTTATCTTTTTTATATCTTGGGCGAACAAGCCAGGCTTAACGCTCTCCATGCTAAGCATGTATTCAAGTGTGCTACGAAGTTCTTTTTCTTGTTCTCTTTCTTTACGTCGGAGAGTGCATGCTCGGTCAATAGCAGCTATCTTTATCTCGCACTTAAACTGCTCCCATGCTTGTATAAAATTAGAGTCATTTTGTAACATATGCCTAATATATTCTTTAACTTTAGTGGTAAACTCTTCATCCAGCAGCAGTTTTTCATTAAATTTCCATAGCTCCCAATTGAACTTTGTTGCCTTACTTTTCATGCCTAGAGTAATCATTACGAGGGAGTGGTCACTAAAGCTCATGGGAAGTGTTTGATATTCCGAGCGCAAGGGCCCACAATCAATAGGAACATATATTGGGTCCAACCTTGCATGACAGCTACCTTGAAAGTGCGTGAACTTTGCTTGGCCTTCATGCGTCATTATACAGCCAGCATCTTCAAGCTCTGCCTCAATAACAATGTCAGTAAGTAACTCTGCACTCTTGTCACGAAGGACACGGTCTGTTGTTCTATCTTCCGGTCTACAGACACAGTTGAAGTCTCCAAGCAGGAGAACACGCCTCTCATGTATTAGGAAGGATTTCATATAGTGAAAAAACTCTTCCCGCTCAAACGTTCTAGTCGGCGCATAAACGCAGATCACTCTCCAGTCCAATCCAGAAAAAGTGAAATCAAATATCAATAGCCGCCCACTCTCACACGAGAACACAGACTGCATACACTCTATGCAATTTCGAATGAAAATGACACATCCCCCCGATCTTCCAACCGCATGACAAACGCAAACACTATATCTAGAACGATATATTTCAGCCATTTTCTCTGTTTGTTGTTCGCTTTCCATTTTGCTCTCTTGAACTGCTAGCACATCAATTTCATTTTCCAGCAGAATGCGGTTAAGCTGCAGTTGTCTCCGACGCGTTGACAGCCCTCTCACATTTAGCGTGGCTACGCGCAAGCTAGTGGTTAAATTCGTCGCCATCTCAAGAAATTATATATCGCGAAACATATATCACTCACATCGCTTTTGCAGAAAGACAGCATTGCGGTTGATCTGTTGCACGGGATGACCATTCTTCCTTTTTGGCGAGTCCGTCCGTCGTTCCAAGCGCTGCTCCCGATCATGGACCGGGCTTGTAACGTCTCGACCGGAAAGGGTACCCCCGCTATGGCGGAGGCACAGGTGACGCAGTTCTCCGGTCAGGGGGCACGTTTGGCCTTGGCTTGAAGGACGCCCGGCGAAGGGGGGCTGCCTTCAGTGGAGGCTGTCCGCTTTCCGCTCCTCCTTGGGTTGATTCCTCGTTGACACTGTCTTCGTGCACCCGCTTCACAGGCAAGGTAGAAGCAGCTGGCATCTCAGCTTCAGTGTCCCCCTGTTCCTCACTGTGTTGCGTAGCCGACGCTGGGCTTGCTGCACTGGCATTGCCGTTTTCTTTCGTGGGTGTCTCGGTCCCAGCGACATTCGGCAACGGAACTATCAACTCTGATTCACAGTGTTCTTTAGGGGCAGGGGTCTTCTCAGAGGACTGTCCGTTCTGTTCTGCCTCCTCAGTGATTCCACTGCTCGCTTCCTCGGCGTCCACTGCGTCCATCAAGTGCTCGCCTGCCACTTCACTCGGCACGGGGCCTGCAACGTTGGCATACGTGCGCACACACTGCGACTCGTCATGGCCGTAGCGACGACACAGCCCGCAGCGCGGCACACGACACTCACGACGTATATGTCCTTTCCCGCGGCACCGGAGGCAAAGCGGGGCTCTGCCTGGGACGTGGACGAGTGCGACGTCCTCGGCGACCCGAAGCTGATGCGGCAGGTCCTCGATGGTAACGCCCACTTTGAGCTTCAGCGTGACCGTTCGTGTCGTTGAAGCCTTGTCGACACAACCTTGCACTCTCCACTTGTCTCTTGAAATTTCCGTAACTTTTCCAAAAGCTGCCAACGCCGCTCGCACGTCATCGTCTTGCACGCCGTGAAGCAGCCAGAAAAGCTTCAACCTGATGCCTTGGTTACAGGGGTCAATGACCACGCAGCGGTGCTCCTTCACTTCAATAGCTTGGGCTTCCAAAATCTTCGCTTTCGCCTCTTCACCTTTAAACGTTACCGCCCACACGTGATTCATTTGGTATGCCCCGAGGGCAACCACTTCCGGCAGCAGTGAAAGACGAGCGAGGGAGTCTCGAAAGTGCTCCACCCGGTACGGCCTGGCTTTTATGTTGCCATGCAAAAAAACAGTATGTAAAACACTCGAACCTGTAGGCAGATGCGGTAGAACCAGTTCATAATCCTTGGTAGGCCTTTCCGTGCTCCTGATACCACGGCCCAGCTGGGCCGCTGAATCCGCTCCTTGGCAGCCCATGATAATCACGTCCGTCACGCTCGGTGGCCGGAAGTGGAATCACCTCTCGGCCACCTCGTCTTTTTGTTTTCTTTATTGCCGGGCTCCGACAACCAACTCAGTACAACACCGATATACTATATACAAATATTTCCACAAGGACTCAGCAAAAAAGACAAAACAACCTCCGATGAGGATGGGATTCGAACCCACGCGGACAGAGCCCAATGGATTAGCAGTCCATCGCCTTAACCTCTCGGCCACCTCGTATTTTTGTTTTCTTTATTGCCGGGCTCCGACAACCAACTCAGTACAACACCGATATACTATATACAAATATTTCCACAAGGACTCAGCAAAAAAGACAAAACAACCTCCGATGAGGATGGGATTCGAACCCACGCGGGCCGAGCCCAATGGATTAGCAGTCCATCGCCTTAACCTCTCGGCCACCTCGTCTTTTTGTTTTCTTTATTGCCGGGCTCCGACAACCAACTCAGTACAACACCGATATACTATATAGAAATATTTCCACAAGGACTCAGCAAAAAAGACAAAACAACCTCCGATGAGGATGGGATTCGAACCCACGCGGACAGAGCCCAATGGATTAGCAGTCCATCGCCTTAACCTCTCGGCCACCTCTTTTTTTTTTTTTTTCTTTATTGCCGTGAAACACAAAACAAAATACACATGATAAAACACGTCAACTACACTTGAGCTAACGCGTACGCGGCTAAAATCTTTTCAGGTTCACCAACTCATCAAATAGACATTGCCATTGTGGTGGATCCTGCTGCATCCTGAAAGATTCGCGTATATACACCGCACTTTCAATGAAGTTTTCACGCGCAGATCGTGTATTTATATCTGCGTGACGCACCTGCATTCGTGTTTTCCACAAACTATGGAGGCCAAGAAGCATAATTAAATCATAAGGTGCATCATCGTTCTGCACTGGTAGGAATCTGATACCGTACGGAGTTAGGGGAAGTTCCTTTTTAATTGTCCTTTGGAGGACGTCCCATAGAAAAACAGCATCCCAACACTGTAAGAAGACGTGTTCAATTGTCTCCGGTTTTTGGCACAACAGGCAATTCGTTGTCCATGGGACGAAGATACCTTTTTCATTCAGCCAGGTTTTAACAGGGAGCGTATTAGAGTGAAGTTTGAAAAGGAACGTTTTAGAAGATGGCCTCAAGGGCATCTTCTTGACTCTTTTCAAAACGTCCTGCCCTGGGCCTCCACAGTGTAATGCCCGGTAAAAAGGCACCGGCAGCATCACGTCAATGAGATCTTTATACAGTTTTTTTTGGGGAACATTGAAAAGGTAATCAAAAGAAAACCGCACTTCCAGCAACTTGCACGAAAAAACAACCTCGCGCAGGTAGCCAGTCACAGTACCAGGCATGCTTTCACATGACACTATCCATTCAGGGAGCAACCTCTGCAATCGCACTTGCATCACAGTTCTTAGAAAGATATCTTTTTGATCACGCAGGAATATAAATCGCGAAACCACTTGACGCAAAAACAAATGGACAAGGCCAAGCCCGCCCCTTTCAACAGAAATAAACAAATTCGTCCGGGCGGCTTTTTCCCACGTGGATGCCCAAATAAAAACAGCAAAAACGCGGTGCATTTTCTGAATTGAGGTTCGTGAGACACACAACACATTCATGAGGTACCACAGCCTCGAAATAAGAAAAACATTGCAAATAGAAGCGCGCGAAAACATTGAGAGTTGCCTTCCTTGCCACGAATCCGCTTTTTCTTTCGCTCTGGATGTTTCTTCCATCCAGTGCACGTTGGGATCTCGATAACAATCTAAAGGCACGCCTAGATATCGCGTTGGGAGAGCCGACCATCGCAGCTTACAGAAGAAATCAGGTGTCACGTCCCAATCACCGTGCCAAAACCCAGAGCTTTTCTCCCAATTGATCTTACATCCGGTTTGATCACAAAATGTTTGAACGACACCCGTGACTTCACAGATGCTCTTTCTGGTTGCACAAAAGACTGCAATGTCATCAGCGTATGCTAGCATTTTCACGTGTGCTGATTGCAGCTTGAATCCTAAAATGCGATCGCTATCAATGATAGCCAAGCAAAGTGGCTCTAAATACAGTGCAAAAAGTAGGGGTGAGAGCGGGCAGCCCTGCCTTACTGATGACCGTACTGCAATGCTGTCAGTCAGTTCACCATTCACTATAATACGGGTCGTGCAGTTCGCATAAGCCATTTTAACACCCTCCACTATGACTTCACCAAGGTTAGAATGCTCTAAAATGGAAAAAAGAATTTCGTGAGAAACACGATCAAAGGCTTTCGCCAAGTCTAATTGCATCATGGCTATCTGACCCCCGAGTGCATCAACACATTCTAGTACGGTTCTTGCGACATGTATATTCGTGGCAATCGATCGACCCTTGATGCCACACGTTTGATGAGACCCAACCAATTCATTTATTACGCTTTGCAGTCTTTTTGCTAAAACCTTCATGTACACCTTGTAGTCAACATTGGTGAGGCTTATCGGTCGATATGACCCCACCAACAGTCGTTTCTCCGGATCCTCTGTCTTGGGTATTAGAACAATGTGCGATGTAGAGAAAGACAATGGAACAGCATTACGTTCGTAAGCTTCAGTGATTACATCGAATATAAACTGAGCCGCATAGTGCTGAAACGTTTTAAAGAAGACAGCGCTTAGACCATCGGGTCCAGGGGCTTTCCCAGGTGACAGGTCATCTATTGCAGATTCTATCTCCTGTAACGTTATCGGTGTTTCTAGGCGCGCTTTACTTTCGTCATCCAGTGCAGGCATCAGTCTTAGAAAGTCTGTTTGAAAGCCGCCTACAGTCTCAAGCTTAGCGCTAAGCAGTTCTTCGAAGTGCTCTGCTACCGCATGCTGAATATCTTTAGCATCTTCTGTGATATGGCCGCCATACCTTATACTCCTAATTTCTTTCTGGCAGGCGTATCTTTTCTCGTCTGCTAGGGCTCGTTTTGTCGGCACTTCTCCAGCCCAAAGTTTTTCAGCCCTTGCACGTATGAGAGCCGCTGTGTATCTTTCGCTGTCGATTGTTTCCAGCTCACTTTTAAGCTCTCGTATTTTACTGGCGAAATGCCCTGGCACAGTACTTTCCATGCTCAAAAAAAGAGCAAGTTGTTCATTCAGTTCTTTTTCTTTTTCTTTCTCTTTGTATCGCAGCTTACTACTCTTTTCTATTGCTTTCAATTTGACCCACTCTTTGAAGCTGTCCCATTCCGCTGCAAAACTTACTGGTCGCATAGCAAGACGATTTTCAAACTCTGTCTTAACTTCAGTAAGGAACTCTTCATCGGCAAGAAGTTTGGCATTCAGTTTTCATAGGTACCAGTTAAAGCGCGATTTCTTTCCTTTGCGACCAAACACTGCACTCACGAGACAATGATCGCTGAAAGACACAGGTTTGACCTCATATGCAGTACATAGGGAAACAAGATCTACCGAGGCATACACCCTGTCCAATCTGGCATGGCTATCTCGCTGAAAGTGCGTGAACTCTGGCTGGTTTCCAGTGGAGAACACACTACCAACATCCTCAAGGCTATACTCATGCACAAGTGAATTCAACAGCTCGGAGCTTCTGTCTCTTCGAGGTTTACACTTGGCCGCTCGGTCCACAGCTGCGCACACACAGTTGTAGTCACCAAGTACAAGCAAGATTTTGTCGACCTTCAACCACAACTCAATAGACTGAAAAAACAATTCACGCTCACGCCCTGAATTGGGAGCATACACACACACAACACGCCAGCATAAATTAGAGTAGGTAAAATCGGTAACCAAAAGCCGATCACTTGGACAGGCAAAAACGGACTCTACGCTTACTCCCAGCGTGTTACGTATAAATAAAAGGCATCCACCCGATACACCAACAGAATGGCATACACACACATAAAAGTTTGTTTGAAAAGAAGCCACCATACGGTCAGTGCTTTCTTGGCTCTCAATCTTTGACTCTTGCACAGCTGCTATATCTATATCATTATCCACAAGGAGGCGACTGAGCTGGCATTGTCGCCTTCTCGCTCCCAGTCCTCTAACATTCAAAGTAGCTACGTGTAACGGCGAATTAAGCTTGAGAGTCATGTACTAGAGAGAGACGCCAGTACCGGCATGGTGCCTACCTTCATGGTTGCGTGGCCTCCGCTTCTGACAAACAGCGGCGTATGCATGCATGTAATGTCCTGCCAGCAGAATGTCGGGATGCATTCAAACGAAGTCCAAGCCCATTGTTTCATTTTTGCTAACACACGCACCACTTGGTTGTAGAAGGTTCGTGACGCTGGTCGGTAGGCAGCCGACCCACAAATCGTTCAGGTCTCCACAAAAACTACGGAGGCGGTTTCCCCGCCTGCCGCGTGTCAGCCGAGAAGTTCGGCTTCGGTCTTAACGTGGCTCTTCGGATGCCAGAAGTTTTCGGCGGCGGCTCACCACAAACACCGCCTGGCAGCTGAGTCTCCTCGACGCTTTCCTCATGCGGACGTTTCGCGGCAATTAAGGCTGCTGTCTCCGGCCCAACCTCCATGGCATCAGTACAGGAAGGCTCAGTACTGAGATGATCCTCAGCGTCAGAAAATTTGGTTAAGTCTTCTGACCCTTCCTTTGACTCGCTTTCATGGTCCTGGGATGTAACGTTCAAGACATGCCGAGGTTCATTCTTTTCATTTGAGACCGTCACCTTATCCTTTGTTAAAACCGTCATGGAAGGCGCGTCCTGTTTCGTTGACTGACCTCTAATGTCAGCAGCCTCCTCCGCATCCGCCTCGTCCATAATTAACTCGGACGAGTCTTCGCTGGTCCCAGGTCCGGCAATGCTAGCGTAGGTTCGTGCACACTGGTTGTCTTCATGCCCGAACCGTCGGCAGGTTCCGCAGCGAGGAACCCGGCACTCTTTGCGGATGTGACCCGTACTCCGGCAGCGTAGGCACAACGGGGGTCTGCCTGGCACAATGACGAGCGCGAGCTCACCGCTAACATTGAGCTGATGCGGCAGGTCGTCGAGCTTCATGCCAGCTTTCAGCTTCAGCGTGACGAGTCTAGTTGTAGAGCCCTTTTCCAGCATACCTTTAACACGCCAGCGCTCCCGGGAAACGTCTGACACCTTTCCGTACGGCGCAAATGCAGCACGAACATCTTCATCTGGCACGTTGTGAAGTAGCCAGTGAAGCTTGAGTCGCACGTCCTGGTTCGCCGGGTCAATCACCAAGCAGCGACCGTTTTTCACAGACAGCTCACCTACACTGACAATCTTGTTGACGGCTTCAGTATCCTTGAGAGTGACGGCCCAGACGTGGCTCATCCGATACGCCCCCATAGCGATAACATCGGGGATTAGCGAGTGTTGTGCTAAAGCATCCCGGAAATCTTCCACCCGGTACGGGCGGGCCCTGATATCGGCGTGCAAAAAAACGGTATTCAAAACAAACCGACCTGTTGGAAGTGCAGGCAAAACGACCTGGTAAGTGTTGTCCTTTTCAGCAGTCCTGTTACCGCGGCCTGACATGGCCGCTGAAGCCGCTCCTGAGGAGCCCTGCATCCTGCGTCCGTTCACTGGCGTGGCCGGAAGCAGAATCCCATCGCCTTAACCTCTCGGCCACCTCGTCTTTTTGTTTTCTTTATTGCCGGGCTCCGACAACCAACTCAGTACAACACCGATATACTATATACAAATATTTCCACAAGGACTCAGCAAAAAAGACAAAACAACCTCCGACGAGGATGGGATTCGAACCCACGCGGACAGAGCCCAATGGATTAGCAGTCCATCGCCTTAACCTCTCGGCCAGCTCGTATTTTTGTTTTCTTTATTGCCGGGCTCCGACAACCAAATCAGTACAACACCGATATACTATATACAAATATTTCCACAAGGACTCAGCAAAAAAGACAAAACAACCTCCGATGAGGATGGGATTCGAACCCACGCGGACAGAGCCCAATGGATTAGCAGTCCATCGCCTTAACCTCTCGGCCACCTCGTATTTTTGTTTTCTTTATTGCCGGGCTCCGACAACCAACTCAGTACAACACCGATATACTATATACAAATATTTTCACAAGGACTCAGCAAAAAAGACAAAACAACCTCCGATGAGGATGGGATTCGAACCCACGCGGACAGAGCCCAATGGATTAGCAGTCCATCGCCTTAACCTCTCGGCCACCTCGTATTTTTGTTTTCTTTATTGCCGGGCTCCGACAACCAACTCAGTACAACACCGATATACTATATACAAATATTTCCACAAGGACTCAGCAAAAAAGACAAAAAAACCTCCGACGAGGATGGGATTCGAACCGACGCGGGCAGAGCCCAATGGATTAGCAGTCCATCGCCTTAACCTTTCGGCCACCTCGTCCGGATACTTTTTTTTTTCTTTATTACCGACTTGGCAACTACAAAGAACGATGAAAAGTCGCATGGAATTAAAAACACAAGTCACTTTCTTACAGGTTTCTCGTGATAGAATGGATAAGGTGACATGAGCTTGTCCAAGACTGGCAGCCATTCCGGGGGTTCAGATTGCCCTCCGAAAACATCACGCGTGTACATTACACTTTCAACAAAGTATTGATGGGCTGGGTGTACGACAACATGCTCATGGCGAACATCCATCCGCGTTCTCCATATGTTGTGCATACAAAAGACCATCAATAAATCACTGGGCACTTCTCCTGGCTGGGCGCATAAAAGGTAGCGTATTGGTAAGTCCTTTTTAATAGTGCGCTGTAGCACGTCCCACAAAAAAACCGCATCGTGACAATCAAGGAAGATATGCTCTATGGTTTCCAGCTTTTTGCAAATTAAACAGTCAGCAGACCAAGGCACGAAAAGGCCTTTGCTTTCCAGCCATGGCTTCACCGGAAGAGTGCCGGTATGCAATTGAAAAAAGAAAGATTTAGCGGAAGATCTGATGGGCATTCTTTTCACTCTCTTCAACACGTCCCGCTCCGGACCCAAAGCATATACAGCGCGATAAAGAGGCGCAGGTAAAAAGGTTTCCAATAAATCTTTGTACAGCCGTTTTCGCGTAACAGTACACATATACTCATTTGAAAATCTCGCCTTCACTATTTGGAAGGACGCGACAACATCGCGAAGAAAAGCACTTAGAGCCATTTTCCCTGTAGACATAGTCGAAACTACATATTCCGGCAGTGAATCACGCAATCGCACTTGTTTTACCGTTCTAAGAAAAACATCGCTTTGTTCGCGCAAAAAAAAGAACCTGGTTACAATCTGCTTTAAGTATAAATGTGACAATCCCAGTCCACCATTATGCACCGTATGAAACAAATTACATCTACTGGTACGCTCCCATGTTGAAGCCCACACAAACGTGGCAAATACCCTATGCAGTTTTTGAACAGAGATTCTTGACATAGATAACACTTGCAGCATGTAAAAAATTTTTGCGACTAGGAACATATTGCAAACGGTAGCTCTTGCGAACATAGAAAAGTTATGTCCTCCCCATTTGTTTGTTTGGGTTTTCACTTGCTCAACTTCACCGGCCCAACATTCCTTACTTTCACGGTAATGCTTTAGTGGCACACCAAGGTAATTTCCTGGCGTCATTGTCCATTGCATACTGGAGAACAGTTCAGGCGCGTATTGCCAGTTTCCGTGCCAAAATCCTAAACACTTTGCCCAACTAATTTCACTTCCACTTGCAGTGCAAAAAGCAGTGGCTTCTTTTACAACTTCTTGCACGCTCTCATGGTCTGTACAAAAAACCGCAATATCGTCCGCGTATGCCAAAACCCGAACTTCACTTTGAAAAAATCTATAACCGCGTATGTTTGGCCTTGTAAGCAATCTTAAACAGAAAGGCTCCAGATAAAGCGCAAACAAAAGGGGAGACAGAGGACAGCCCTGCCTTACTGACGACTGGACAGGTATACGATCGGTTAAATGCTTATTCACGACCAGTCTCGCTGAACAGCACTCGTAAACCATTTTCACGCCATTTGTGATCACGGAGCCAGCATTGACATACTCTAAAACAGAGAACAAAATTTCATGTACCACTTTGTCAAATGCTTTGTGGAGGTTTAATTTCATCATGGCTACGTGGTCATGCATCGCGTCACAACATTCGGGAACACTCCTTGCTGCGTGTATATTAGTAAAAATGGTCCTTTTTATACCGCATGTCTGATGTGGGCCTACAAGAGAAGTAATTACACTTTGGAGTCGTCGCCCTAATACTTTCATGTAAATTTTATAGTCAACATTCGTTAGACTTATAGGACGGTAAGACGCTACAGACTGAAGCTTAACTGGGTCATCTGTTTTCGGGATTAGTACAACGTGTGACATTCGAAAAGACGGAGGAGGTACGTTCTTTTCGTAGTATTCACTAATAACTCTTTCCAGTAAAACAGCCATTTCTGTTGGAAAGGCCTTGTATATGGCAGCACCAAGACCATCTGGTCCGGGTGACTTATTGGAATTTAATTCCCCGATAACGGCCTCAATTTCCTCGGAAGTAATACTTGCTTCAAGTGTCTGCGCAACTTCGTCTTCCACTCTTGGCATCAGCGACAGAAAGTCTTTTCTGAAGCGTTCAATGTTCGGTGTTTTGAGGCTAAACAATTCCCTGTAAAATTCTACAAACGCCCGTTCAATCGTTTTCTTTTCCGAGGTAACTACGTTCTGATAGCAGATTTCTTTTGTCTCTTTTGACACTGCGTACCGTTTTTCATCACTAAGTGCCCTTTTCGTGGGCGTCTCTCCGAGCTACAATTTTTCGCTGCGTGCCCTTATCACCGCACCGCGATACTTCTCTTCGTCTATCACCTCAAGTTTGGTTTTTAACTTTTTTATATCTTGGGCGAACAAGCCAGGCTGAACGCTCTCCATGCTAAGCATGTATTCAAGTGTGCTTCGAAGTTCTTTTTCTTGTTCTCTTTCTTTACGTCGGAGAGTGCATGCTCGGTCAATAGCAGCTATCTTTATATCGCACTTAAACTGCTTCCATGCTTGTATAAAATTAGAGTCATTTTGCAACATATGCGTAATATATTCTTTCACTTTAGTGGTAAACTCTTCATCCAGCAGCAGCTTTTCATTAAATTTCCATAGCTCCCAATTGAACTTTGTTGCCTTACTTTTCATGCCTAGAGTAATCATTACGAGGGAGTGGTCACTAAAGCTCATGGGAAGTGTTTGATATTCCGAGCGCAAGGGCCCACAATCAATAGGAACATATATTGGGTCCAACCTTGCATGACAGCTACCTTGAAAGTGCGTGAACATTGCTTGGCCTTCATGCGTCAGTATACAGCCAGCATCTTCAAGCTCTGCTTCATTAAAAATGTCAATAAGTAACTCTGCGCTCTTGTCACGAAGGACACGGTCTGTTGTTCTATCTTCCGGTCTACAGACACAGTTGAAGTCTCCAAGCGGAGAACACGCCTCTCATGTATTAGGAAGGATTTCATATAGTGAAAAAACTCTTCGCGCTCAGATGTTCTAGTAGGCGCATAAACACAGATCACTCTCCAGTCCAATCCAGAAAAACTGAAATCACATATCAAAAGCCGACCACTCTCACACGAGAACACAGACTGTACGCACTCTATGCAATTTCGAATGAAAATGACACATCCCCCCGATCTTCCAACCGCATGACAAACGCATACACTATATCTAGAACGATATATTTCAGCCATTTTATCTGTTTGTTGTTCGCTTTCCATTTTGCTCTCTTGAACTGCTAGCACATCAATTTCATTTTCCGGCAGAAGGCGGTTCAGCTGCTGTTGTCTCCGACGCGTTGACAGTCCTCTCACATTTAGCGTGGCTACGCGCAAGCTAGTGGATAAATTGGTCGCCATCTCAAGAAATTATAAATCGCGAAACATTTCACTCACAACTCTTCTGCAGAAAGACAGCATTGCGGTTCAACTGTTGCATGGGTTCACCATTCTTCCGTTTTGGCGAGTCTGTCCATTGTTCCAAGCGCTCCTCCCGATCATGGACCGGGCTTGCGACGTCTCGACCGAAAAGGGTACCCCCGCTATGGCGGGGGCACAGGTGACACAGTTCTCCGGTCTGGAGGCACGTTTGGCCTTGGCTTGAAGGACGACCGGCGAAGGGGGGCCGCCTTCACTGGAGGCTGTCCGTTTTCCGCTCCTCCTTGCGTTGATCCGTTGTTGACACTGTCTTCGTGCACACGCTTCACAGGCAAGGTAGAAGCAGCTGACATCTCAGCTTCAGTGTCTCCCTGTTTCTCACAGTGTTGCTTAGACGAAGCTGGGCTTGCAGCACTGGCATTGCCGTTTTCTTTCGTGGGTGACTCGGTCCCAGCGACATTCGACAACGGAACTATCAATTCTGATTCACATTGTTCTTTAGGGGCAGGGGTCTTCTCAGAGGACTGCTCGCTTCCTCGGCGTCCACTGCGTCCATCAAGTGCTCGCCTGCCACTTCACTCGGCACGGGGCCTGCAACGTTGGCATACGTGCGCACACACTGGGACTCGTCATGGCCGTAGCGACGACACAGCCCGCAGCGCGGCACACGACACTCACGCCGTATATGACCTTTCCCGCGGCACCGGAGGCAAAGCGGGGCTCTGCCTGGGACGTGGACGAGTGCGACGTCCTCGGCGACCTGAAGCTGATGCGGCAGGTCCTCAATGGTAACGCCCACTTTGAGCTTCAGCGTGACCGTTCGTGTCGTTGAAGCCTTGTCGACACACCCTTGCACTCTCCACTTGTCTCTTGAAATTTCCGTAACTTTTCCATAAGCCGCCAACACCACTCGCACATCATCGTCGTGCACACCGTGAAGCAGCCAGAAAAGTTTTAGCTTGATGCCTTGGTTGCAGGGGTCAATGACCACGCATCGGTGCTCTTTCACTTCAAAAGCTTCGGCTTGCAAAATCTTCGCTTTCCCCTCTTCACCTTTAAACGTTACCGCCCATACGTGATTCATTTGATATGCCCCGAGGGCAACCACTTCCGGCAAAAGTGAAAGACGAGCGAGGGAGTCTCGAAAGTGCTCCACCCGGTACGGCCTGGCTTTTATGTCGCCATGCAAAAAAACAGTATGCAAAACATTCGAACCTGTAGGCAGATGCGGCAGAACCAGTTCATAATCATTGGCAGGCCTTTCCGTACTCCTGATACCACGGCCCAGCTGGGCCGCTGAATCCGCTCCTTGGGAGCACATGATACACACATCCGTCACGCTCGGAGGGCGGAAGTAGACTCCACCTCGTCCGGATACGCATGCATTTTGTTGATGGCAGCCAGAAGCAGCCAGACGTTCTGAAGGGCTTTGCAAAAAAAGACAAAACAACCTCCGACGAGGATGGGATTCGAACCCACGCGGGCAGAGCCCAATGGATTAGCAGTCCATCGCCTTAACCTCTCGGCCACCTCGTCCGGATACGCATGCATTTTGTTGATGGCAGCCAGAAGCAGCTAGACGTTCTGAAGGGCTTTGCAAAAAAGACAAAACAACCTCCGACGAGGATGGGATTCGAACCCACGCGGGCAGAGCCCAATGGATTAGCAGTCCATCGCCTTAACCTCTCTTTTTTTTTTCTTTATTGCCATGAAACACATACCAAAAATACACATGATAAAACACGTCAACTACACTTGAGCTAACGCGTACGCGGCTAAAATGTTTTCAACTGCACCAACTCATCAAACAGAGAATGCCATTGTGGCGGATCCTGCTGCATCCTGAAAGTTTCGCGTATATACACAGCACTTTCAATAAAGTTTTCACGCGCAGATCGTGTAGCTATATCTGCATGACGCACCTGCATTCGTGTTTTCCACAAACTATGGAGGCCAAGAAGCATAATTAAATCATAAGGTGCATCATCGTTCTGCACTGGTAGGAATCTTATACCGTAAGAGTTAATGGAAGTTCCTTTTTAATTGTCCTTTGGAGGACGTCCCATAGAAAAACAGCATCCCAACACTGTAAGAAAACGTGTTCAATTGTTTCGGGTTCTTTGCACAACAGGCAATTTGTTGTCCATGGGACGAAGATACCTTTTTCATTCAACCAGGTTTTAACAGGGAGCGTATTGGAGTGAAGTTTGAAAAGGAACGTTTTAGCTGATGGCCTCACGGGCATCTTCTTAGCTCTTTTCAAAACGTCCTGCCCTGGGCCTCCACAGTGTAATGCCCGGTAAAAAGACACCGGCAGCATCACGTCAATGAGATCTTTATACAGTTTTTTTCTGGGAACATTGGAAAGATAATCAAAAGAAAACCGCACTTCTAGCAACTTGCACGAAAAAACAACCTCGCGCAGGTAGCCAGTCACAGTACCAGGCATGTTTTCACATGACACAATCCATTCAGGGAGCAGCCTCTGCAATCGCACTTGCATCACAGTTCTTAGAAAGGTATCTTTTTGATCACGTAGGAATATAAATCGCGAAACCACCTGACGCAAGAACAGATGTGCAAGGCCAAGCCCGCCCCTTTTAACAGAAATAAACAAATTCGTCCGGGCGTTTTTTTCCCATGTGGATGCCCAAATAAAAACAGCAAAAACGCGGTGCATTTTCTGAATTGAGGTTCGTGAGATACACAACACATTTATGAGGTACCACAGCCTCGAAATAAGGAAAACATTGCAAATAGAAGCGCGCGAAAACATTGACAGTTGCCTTCCTTGCCACGCATCCGCTTTTTCTTTCACTCTGGATGTTTCTTCCACCCAGTGCACGTTGGGATCTTGATAACATTCTAAAGGCACGCCTAGATATCGTGTTGGGAGAGCAGACCATCGCAGCTTACAGAAGAAATCAGGTGTCACGTCCCAATCACCGTGTCAAAACCCAGAGCTTTTCTCCCAATTGATCTTGCATCCGGTTTGATCACAAAATGTTTGGACGACACCAGTGACTTCACAGATGCTCTTTCTAGTTGTACAAAAGACTGCAATGTCATCAGCGTATGCTAGCATTTTCACGTGTGCTGATTGCAGCTTGAATCCTAAAATGCGATCGCTATCAATGATAGCCAAGCAAAGTGGCTCTAAATACAGTGCAAAAAGCAGGGGTGAGAGCGGGCAGCCCTGCCTTACTGATGACCGTACTGCGATGCTGTCAGTCAGTTCACCATTCACAATAATACGGGTCGTGCAGTTCGCATAAGCCATTTTAACACCCTCCACTATGACGTCACCAAGGTTAGAATGCTCCAAAATGGAGAAAAGAATTTCGTGAGAAACACGGTCAAAGGCTTTCGCCAAATCTAATTGCATAATGGCTATCTGACCACCGAGTGCATCAACGCATTCTAATACGGTTCTTGCGACATGTATATTCGTGGCAATGGATCGACCCTTGATGCTGCACGTTTGATGAGGCCCAACCAATGTTTTTATTACGAAGGTACTGCGAGTTGAGCTATTTGGTGCATCATTTTTTTTTCACTTCAAAGACTGCAAAGCGTAATAAAATTTTTTTTTATTTTTTTATTTTTTTTTTTATTTTTTTTTTTAATTTTTTTTAATACACAGCGCAACAAACATAGGACAAGCGAGTAGACGGGAACAGCGGAAAAAAAAAAACAGGAAAAAAAGTTTTTATTACGCTTTGCAGTCTTTTTGCTAAAACCTTCATGTACACCTTATAGTCAACATTGGTGAGGCTTATCGGTCGATATGACCCCACCAACTGTCGTTTCTCCGGATCATCTGTCTTGGGTATTAGTACAATGTGCGATGTAGAGAAATACAATGGAACAGTATTACGTTCATAAGCTTCAGTGATTACACAGAGCATAAACTGAGCCGTATACTGCTGAAAAGTTTTAAAGAATGCGGCGCTTAGTCCATCCGGCCCAGGGGCCTTCCCAGGTGTCAGGTCATCTATTCCAGATAGTATCTCCTGCAACGTTACCGGTGTTTCTAGGCGCGCTTTACTTTCGTCATCCAGTGCAGGCATCAGTCTTAGAAAATGTGTTCGAAAGCTGCCTACAGTCTCAAGCTTAGCGCTAAGCAGTTCTTCGAAGTGCTGTGTTACCGCACGCTGAATATCTTTAGCATCTTCAGTGATATGGCCGGCATATCTTATACTCCTTATTTCTTTCTGGCAGGCGTATCTTTTCTCGTCTGCTAGCGCTCGTTTTGTCGATACTTCTCCAGCCCAAAGTTTTTCAGCTCTTGCACGTATGACAGCCGCTGTGTATCTTTTGCTGTCGATTGTTTCCAACTCATTTTTTATCTCTCGTATTTTACTGGCGAAATGCCCTGGCACTGAACCTTCCATGCTCAAAAGAAACTGGAGTTGTTCATTCAGTTCTTTTTCTTTCTCTTTATGCCGCACCTTACTGCTCTTTTCTATGGATTTCAATTTGACCCACTCTTTGAAGCCGTCCCATTCCGCTGCAAAACTTACTGGTCGCATAGCAAGACGATTTTCAAACTCGGTCTTAACTTCCATAAGGAACTCTTCATCGGCGAGAAGTTTGGCATTCAGTTTCCATAGGTGCCAGTTAAAGCGCGACTTCTTTCCTTTCCTACCAAACACTGCACTCACGAGACAATGATCACTGAAAGACACAGGCTTGACCTCATATGCAGTACATAGGGAAACAGGATCAACCGAGGCATACACCCTGTCCAATCTAGCATGGCTTTCTCGCTGAAAGTGCGTGAACTCTGGCTGGTTTCCAGTGGAGAACACACTGCCAACATCCTCAAGGCCATACTCATGCACAAGTGCATTCAACAGGTCGGAGCTTCTGTCTGTTCGAGGTTTACACTTCGCCGCTCGGTCCACAGCTGAGCACACACAGTTGTAGTCACCAAGTACAAGCAAGATTTTGTCAGTCTTCAGCCACAATTCAATAGACTCAAAAAAAGATTCACGTTCGCATTTTGAATTGGGAGCATACACACACACAACACGCCAGCATAAATTACAGTAGGTAAAATCAGTAACCAAAAGCCGACCACTTGGACAGGCAAAAACGGACTCTACGCTTACTCCCAGCGTGTTACGTATAAATAAAAGGCATCCACCCGATACACCAACATAATGGCATACACACACGTAAAAGTTTGCTTGAAAAGAAGCCACCGTACGGTCAGTGCTTTCTTGGCTCTCAATCTTTGACTCTTGCACAGCTGCTATATCTATATCATTATCCAAAAGGAGGCGACTGAGCTGGCATTGTCGCCTTCTCGCTCACAGCCCTCTGACGTTCAAAGTAGCTACGTGTAACGGCAAATTAAGCTTAAGAGTCATGAATTAGAAAGAGACGCCCGTACCAGCATGGTGCCTACCTTCATGGTTGCGTGGCCTCCGCTTCTGAAGAACAGCGGCGTATGTGTGCATGTAATGTCCTCCCAGCAGAACATCGGGCTGCATTCAAACGAAGTCCAAGCACCGTCTTTCATTTTTTTTTCACACACGCCCCTCTTGGTTGCAGAATGTTCCTGACGCTGGTCGGTAGGCAGCCGACCAACAAATCGTTCAGGACACCACAAAACTACGGAGGCGGTTTCCCCGCCTGCCGCGTGTCTGCCGAGAAGTTCGGCTTCGGTCGCAAAGTTGCTCTTCGGATGCCCGCAGTTTTCGGAGGCGGCTCACCACAAACACCGCCTGGCAGCTGAGTCTCCTCGACGCTTTCCTCGTGCGGACGTTTCGCGGCAATTAAGGCTGCTGTCTCCGGCCCAACCTCCATGGCATCAGTACAGGAAGGCTCAGTACTGAGATGGTCCTCAGCATCAGAAAATTTGATTACGTCTTCTGACTTTTCCTTTGACGCGCTTTCATGGTCCTGGGATGGAACGTTCAAGACATGCCGAGTTTCATTCTGTTCATTAGAGACCGTCACCTTATTCTTCTTTAAAACCGTCATGGAAGGCGCGTCCTGTTTCGTTGACTGATCTCTAATGTCAGCAGCCTCCTCCGCATCCGCCTCGTCCATAATTAACTCGGACGAGTCTTCGCTGGTCCCAGGCCCGGCAATGCTAGCGTAGGTTCGTGCACACTGGCTGTCTTCATGCCCGAACCGTCGACAGGTTCCGCAGCGAGGAACCCGGCACTCTTTGCGGATGTGACCCGTACTCCGGCAGCGTAGGCACAACGGGGGTCTGCCTGGCACAATCACTAGCGCCAGCTCGCCGCTAACATTCAACTGATGCGGAAGGTCGTCGAGCTTCAAGCCAGCTTTCAGCTTCAGCGTGACGAGTCTAGTGGTGGAGCCCTTTTCTAGCATACCTTTAACACGCCAGCGCTCCCGGGAAACCTCAGACACATTTCCGTACGGCGCAAATGCAGCACGAACGTCCTCGTCTGGCACGTTGTGTAGCAGCCAGTGAAGTTTGAGTCGCACGTCCTGGTTCGCCGGATCAATCACCAAGCAGCGACCGTTTTTTACACACAGCTCACCTACACTTACAATCTTGTTCACCGCTTCAGTATCTTTGAGAGTGACGGCCCAGACGTGGCTCATCCGATACGCCCTCATTGCGATAACGTCGGGGATTAGCGAGTGCTGCGCTAACGCATCCCGGAAATCTTCCACCCGGTACGGGCGGGCCCTGATATCGGCATGCAAAAAAAAAAAACGGTATTCAAAACAAACCGACCTGTTGGCAGTGCAAGCAAAACAAACTGGTAAGTATTGTCCTGTTCCGAAGTCCTGTTACCGCGGCCTGACATGGCCGCTGAAGCCGCTCCTGAGGAGCCCTGCATCCTGCGTCCGTTCACTGGCGTGGCCGGAAGCAGAATCCCATCGCCTTAACCTCTCGGCCACCTCGTCTTTTTGTTTTCTTTATTGCCGGGCTCCGACAACCAACTCAGTACAACACCGATATACTATATACAAATATTTCCACAAGGGCTCAGCAAAAAAGACAAAACAACCTCCGACGAGGATGGGATTCGAACCCACGCGGGCCGAGCCCAATGGATTAGCAGTCCATCGCCTTAACCTCTCGGCCACCTCGTTTTTTTTTTCTTTATTGCCGGCTTCGACACACAGTACACAACATACAAAAGTGATAAAACGTATCGGCAAATCTTTAGCGGATACGACGCGTTAAAATTTATTCATCTCTACCAAGCTGTTAAGCTGGTCTATCCATTCTGGTGGTTCGGGGAGTGTTCGATACACTACCCTCAAACGTACAATACTTTCTATAAAATGTTCCCGCACAGGACGCACATCAACATCTGCATTGTTGAACTGCATGCGCGTTTTCCACAAGCTGTGGAGGCCGAGGAGCATAATCGTATCCAGTGGACTATTGTCAGTGTGTGAAACCGGAAGGAATCTTATGCCGTACATATCTAGGGGTAATTCTTTTTTCAAAGTCCTTTGAAGCACATCCCAGAAAAAGATGGGATCCCAACAATGCAGGAATACGTGTTCTATGGTTTCAGCTTTCTTACATAGGTAACAGTTAGTTGTCCAGGGTACAAAAAGACCTTTTTCATGAAGCCATGTTTTTACTGATAACGTGTTAGTATGAAGTTTAAAGAAAAAGGATTTGACCGAGGGTAACACCGGCATTCCCTTCACTCTGTGCAAGACATCTCCTCCTGGGCCTCCACATAATGGCAAACGGTAAAGTGGAACCGGAATCATTGCATCCAATAAATCTGAGTACAATTTTTTCCGCGTGACATCACTCAAGTATTGCATCGAAAATCGCGCATGCAGCATCCCGTATGCAAGTACCACTTCGCGTAGGTACCCTCTCACAGCCCCACCCATAGCATGACAAGAGCATACCACATATCCTGGAAGGAGTCTGCACAGTCGGAGTTGCACAACTGTGCGCAGGAACATGTCATTTTGATTTCGCAGAAAAATAAATCGTGAGACGACTTGCCTCAAAAACAAATGTGCAAGGCCGAGCCCACCTTTTTTTGCAGGCAGGAACAAGTTTGTCCGACTGGTTCTTTCCCACGTCGATGCCCAAATAAAAACGGCGAAACACGGTGCATTTTTTGAATGCTGATCCGAGAGGCACTCAGCACATTCATGACATACCATATTTTTGCAGTGAGAAATAAATTGCACACGGTAGCCCGCGAAAATACAGATAATTGCCTTCCTTGCCACGCATCAGCCTTTTCTTTTGCGTTTAGTTTCATCTCTCCAATACGAATCAGGGTCCCGGTATGCTTGGAGAGGTACACCTAGATACATTGTAGGCATCGTTGACCACTGCAGTCGAGAGTAGTACTTTGGAGTGTCTTCCCAACTGCCATGCCAGAAGCCATAGCTCTTTTCCCAGTTTATTAACGCCCCTGTAGACTGACAATATTTGTGGACTACATTTGTGGCTTCACAGATGCTATCTTTATCTGAACAGAAAACCGCAATATCATCGGCATAGGCCAATATTTTAACATGCGCTGACTGTAGCCTGAAGCCCGTTACGCTCGCATTATTTCGGATAGCCAAGCAAAGAGGCTCAAGGTAGAGTGCAAACAACAGGGGCGACATGGGACAGCCCTGCCTAACTGACGACCGAACTTGCAGGCTTTGGGTCAGTTCTCCGTTCACTTTAATTCGCGTTGTGCAGTTGGCATACGCCATTCTGACGCCGTCTGTTATTAAATCACCAACATTGGAGTGATCCAATATGGCAAATAGCACATCGTGCGACACCCGGTCAAATGCTTTTGCGAGATCCAGTTGGATCATTGCCACACGGTCACCAAGTGCGTCACAACATTCTAGTACGCTTCGCGCTACGTGAATGTTCGTGGCGATGCTCCGTCCCTTTATGCCACAAGTCTGATGCGTGCCAACTAGCTTTCTTATCACACATTGCAATCGTCTTGCCAACACTTTCATAAATATTTTATAATCAACGTTGGTGAGGCTTATCGGGCGATAAGACCCCACCAACAAACGCTTTTCCGGCTCCTCAGTTTTCGGAATCAGTGTGATATGTGAAGTTCTGAAGGACAGTGGAACACGGTTTTGCTCATAAGCTTCATTGATAACCTTCAGGAGGAGGTGAGCTATCATTGGCTTAAACATTTTATAAAAGGACGCCCCTAATCCATCAGGGCCCGGTGCTTTACCAGCTGGCAGAGCGTCTATTGCGTCCTCTATTTCTTCGACGCAAATTGGCATTTCAAGTCGCTCCTTTTCTTCATCATCAAGCTTGGGCATTAAAGACAAAAACCCTGCTTCAAAATCCCCTACCATTTTTCGCGGGTGACCAAGTAGGTCTTTGAAATGACAGGCAATTACATGTTTTATAACGCTGCCGTCCGACGAAACATCATTCCCACTTCGAATTTTCCGTATTTCCTTACGGCTCGCGTATCGCTTTTCGTCCGATAAAGCACGCTTTGTAGGTGCTTCAGCGGCCCACAGCTTCTCAGACCGTGCGGGAATAACCGCCGCTCTGTACTTATCCGTATCTAATCTTTCCAACTGTATCTTGATGCTCCTTACTTCTTTGGAAAATGTACCTGGTTGAGCGCATTCTATACAAGTAAGGAATTCTAGTTGCTCACTCAGGTGTTTTTCGTTTTGTTTCTGTTCAAATCGCAGTTTACTACTTTTTTCAATTGCCTTCAGTTTAACTGCCCGTTTAAATTCTTCCCAGCCCACGGCAACACTTATCGGCTGCTCTGCGAGCAACTTTTTTAGCTCCTCCTCAACGTCCTTAACATAACCCTCGTCCTCCAACAATTTCGTGTTGAGTTTCCATAGGTCCCAATTAAAGCTGTTTTTGCTTTGATTTCTGCCGAAGTTTGCAATCACTAGACAGTGATCACTAAAGCACACTGGTCTAACCTCATACGATGTACACAGCGGCACTAATTCGAGCGATACATACAACCGATCAAGTCGTGCGTGGCTACTGCCTTGAAAATGAGTGAATTGCAGTTGAGTAGCATTTGCAAACACACTTCCAACATCTTCCAAGTTGTGACCGTGAATAACTGAATTCAGGATCTCCGCACTCTTATCCTTCACTGTCAAGCATTTTACACGGTCTTCAGCGCGACAAACACAGTTGAAATCCCCCAACAAAACTATGACCTTTTCACAATCTAGGTACGTCTGGAAACGTTCAAAAAACATTATTCTCTCGGAAGCTATATTAGGTGCATACACACACATAACTCTGAAGTTTACATCGTAATGTGAAAAATCAACAATCAGGAGCCGGCCACTTTGACACGAAAACAGCGACTGCACATTTATACCAACATTGTTACGTATGAAAAGGGCACAGCCGCCAGAGGAACCAACTGAATGACACACACAAACGTCGAAATGCAGTCTGAAAGCGGACACCATTCGATCTGTCGCTTCTTGGCTATATATTTTGGTTTCTTGAACAGCTACTACGTGCAGATCGTTCTCAATGAAAAGGCGGTTAAGCTGGCACTGTCGCCTTCTTGCTCCGAGGCCCCGTACGTTTATTGTAGCTACACGTAGCGCTTTCAGGGAGGTTGATTGCCATGTCGAAGAAAGGAAAGGACCCTATCTCATGGTGTCTACATAAACGACAAACCCCGGAACCCCATGCCACCTCTGTATGGCATGAACTACACAAAACTACGGAGGCGGTTTACCCGCCTGCCGTGATTCTACAGGAATGTTCGGACGCGGCTTCAAGGTCGAACGCCTCATACCTGATGTTTTAGTCGGCGGCTCGTCTCCGCCACTGGCACCAAGTTGGGGCACATTCGGAGCGAGTTTCTCGTGCGGCCGTTTTCCGACCGTTTGGCTGACCGCTGTACCGACAGCGTCCATGGGCTGGGTGTCGCTAACCCCAGAGTCAGATAATGTCACAGCCGCACCATTCGGCACGACGGCGACGGCCGATGCAGACTCTGGGGAAGACTTCTCGGGCGTTGCGCCTGCGACAGGTTGACAATCCGGTTGTTCGGTCTGTGGGGTGCCCACCGTGGTCTCTTGCAGCGACGATACTGTAGCCGCTCTCGATGCCTCCTCCGCGTCGGCTTCATCCATGAGCAGTTCGACAGCGTCTACGCTGCTCACGGGCCCGGCGACGCTGGCGTACGTCCGAGAACACTGGTTCTCGTGATGTCCGAAGCGACGGCAGGAACCGCACCGTGGAATGCGGCAGTCGCGCCGAATGTGGCCCGTGCCTCGACATCGCAGACAGAGGGGAGCCCTGCCCGCAACGACCACAAGGGCTAGCTCTCCAGCGACGTTCACCTGGTGGGGCAGGTCGTCCAGCTTCACGCCGGCATTCAACTTCAACGTCACCAGCCTCGTGGTCGAACCCTTATCCGCCACACCCTGTGCGCGCCACCGCTCCTTAGATATGTCGGTCACTTTGCCGAACGGCGCGAAAGCGAGCCGCACGTCCTCGTCCGGTACGCTGGGCAGCAGCCAATGTAGCTTCATTCGGATGTCTCGGTTCGCCGGGTCAATCACGAGGCATCGAGCAGCTTTCACTTTCAGCTCACCCATTTGCACAATCTTCTTTACGCCCACGTCGTCCTTAAAGGTTACGGCCCAAACGTGGCTCATGCGGTACGCCCCGAGGGCGATAACTTCCGGCAGGAGCGATAGGGGAGCGAGCGCATCCCGGAAATCTTCCACCCGGTATGGGCGGACCCTGATGTCTCCGTGCAAGAAAACAGTGTTTAGAACGAATCGTCCTGTAGGCAAACTAGGCAATACGACCTGGTATTCTTCGCTTGATGCAAAAATCCTGTCACCGCGGCTCGACATGGCCGCTGTAGCCGCTCCAACGGAGCTCGTCATAATACGTCCGTCACGCTCGGTGGCCGGAAGTGGAATGGCCTCGGCCCCCTCGTCTTTTTGTTTTGTTTATTGCCGGGCTCCGACAACCAACTCAGTACAACACCGATATACTATATACAAATATTTCCACAAGGGCTCAGCAAAAAAGACAAAACAACCTCCGACGAGGATGGGATTCGAACCCACGCGGGCAGAGCCCAATGGATTAGCAGTTCATCGCCTTAACCTCTCGGCCACCTCGTCCGGATACGCATGCATTTTGTTGATGGCAGCCAGAAGCAGCCAGACGTTCTGAAGGGCTTTGCAAAAAAGGCAAAACAACCTCCGACGAGGATGGGATTCGAACCCACGCGGGCAGAGCCCAATGGATTAGCAGTCCATCGCCTTAACCTCTCGGCCACCTCGTCCGGCTACGCATGCATTTTGTATATGGCAGCCAGAAGCAGCCAGACGTTCTGAAGGGCTTTGCAAAAAAAGGCAAAACAACCTCCGACGAGGATGGGATTCGAACCCACGCGGGCAGAACCCAATGGATTAGCAGTCCATCGCCTTAACCTCTCGGCCACCTCGTCCGGATACGCATGCATTTTGTTGATGGCAGCCAGACGTTCTGAAGGGCTTTGCAAAAAAGGCAAAACAACCTACGACGAGGATGGGATTCGAACCCACGCGGGCAGAGCCCAATGGATTAGCAGTCCATCGCCTTAACCTCTCGGCCACCTCGTCCGGATACGCATGCATTTTGTTGATGGCAGCCAGAAGCAGCCAGACGTTCTGAAGGGCTTTGCAAAAAAGGCAAAACAACCTCCGACGAGGATGGGATTCGAACCCACGCGGGCAGAGCTCAATGGATTAGCAGTCCATCGCCTTAACCTCTCGGCCACCTCGTCCGGATACGCATGCATTCCGTTGATGGCAGCCAGAAGCAGCCAGACTTCCTGAAGGGCTTTGCAACAAAGGCAAAACAACCTGCGACGAGGATCGGATTCGAACCCACGCGGGCAGAGCCCAATGGATTAGCAGTCCATCGCCTTAACCTCTCGGCCACCTCGTCCGGATACGCATGCATTCCGTTGATGGCAGCCAGAAGGAGCCAGACTTCCTGAAGGGCTTTGCAAAAAAAAAAGACAAAACAACCTCCGACGAGGATGGCATTCGAACAAACGCGGGCAGAGCCCAATGAATTAGCCGTCCATCGCCTTAACCTCTCGGCCACTTTTTTTTTCTTTATTGCCGTGAAACACAAAAACAAAATACACATGATAAAACACGTCAACTACACTTGAGCTAACGCGTACGCGGCTAAAATCTTTTCAGGTTCACCAACTCATCAAATAGACATTGCCATTGTGGTGGATCCTGCTGCATCCTGAAAGATTCGCGTATATACACCGCACTTTCAATGAAGCTTTCACGCGCAGATCGTGTATTTATATCTGCGTGACGCACCTGCATTCGTGTTTTCCACAAACTATGGAGGCCAAGAAGCATAATTAAATCATAAGGTGCATCATCGTTCTGCACTGGTAGGAATCTGATACCGTACGGAGTTAGGGGAAGTTCCTTTTTAATTGTCCTTTGGAGGACGTCCCATAGAAAGACAGCATCCCAACACTGTAAGAAGACGTGTTCAATTGTCTCCGGTTTTTTGCACAACAGGCAATTTGTTGTCCATGGGACGAAGATACCTTTTTCATTCAGCCAGGTTTTAACAGGGAGCGTATTAGAGTGAAGTTTGAAAAGGAACGTTTTAGCAGATGGCCTCAAGGGCATCTTCTTGACTCTTTTCAAAACGTCCTGCCTTGGGCCTCCACAGTGTATTGCCCGGTAAAAAGGCACCGGCAGCATCACGTCAATGAGATCTTTATACAGTTTTTTTTTTGGAACATTGAAAAGGTAATCAAAAGAAAACCGCACTTCCAGCAACTTGCACGAAAAAACAACCTCGCACAGGTAGCCAGTCACAGTACCAGGCTTGCTTTCACATGACACTATCCATTCAGGGAGCAACCTCTGCAATCGCACTTGCATCACAGTTCTTAGAAAGATATCTTTTTGATCACGCAGGAATATAAATCGCGAAACCACTTGACCCAAGAACAAATGGACAAGGCCAAGCCCGCCCCTTTTAACAGAAATAAACAAATTCGTCCAGGCGGTTTTTTCCCATGTGGATGCCCAAATAAAAACAGCAAAAACGCGGTGCATTTTCTGAATTGAGGTTCGTGAGACACACAACACATTCATGAGGTACCACAACCTGGAAATAAAAAAAAAACATTGCAAATAGAAGCGCGCGAAAACATTGAGAGTTGCCTTCCTTGCCACGAATCCGCTTTTTCTTTCGCTCTGGATGTTTCTTCCATCCAGTGCACGTTGGGATCTCGATAACAATCTAAAGGCACGCCTAGATATCGCGTTGGGAGAGCAGACCATCGCAGCTTACAGAAGAAATCATGTGTCACGTCCCAATCACCGTGCCAAAACCCAGAGCTTTTCTCCCAATTGATCTTGCATCCGGTTTGATCACAAAATGTTTGGACGACACCCGTAACTTCACAGATGCTCTTTCTAGTTGCACAAAACACTGCTATGTCATCAGCATATGCTAGCATTTTCACGTGTGCTGATTGCAGCTTGAACCCTAAAATGCGATCGCTATCAATGATAGCCAAGCAATGTGGCTCTAAATACAGTGCAAAAAGCAGGGGTGAGAGCGGGCAGCCCTGCCTTACCGATGAACCTACTGCGATGCTGTCAGTCAGTTCACCATTCACTATAATACGGGTCGTGCAGTTCGCGTAAGCCATTTTAACACCCTCCACTATGACTTTTCCAAGGTTAGAATGCTCCAAAATGGAAAAAAGAATTTCGTGGGAAACACGGTCAAAGGCTTTCGCCAAATCTAACTGCATCATGGCTATCTGACCACCGAGTGCATCAACACATTCTAGTACGGTTCTTGCGACATGTATATTCGTGGCAATGGATCGACCCTTGATGCCGCCCGTTTGATGAGACCCAACCAATTCCTTTATTACGCTTTGCAGTCTTTTTGCTAAAACCTTCATGTACACCTTGTAGTCAACATTGGTGAGGCTTATCGGTCGATATGACTCCACCAACTGTCGTTTCTCCGGATCCTCTGTCTTGGGTATTAGAGCAATGTGCGATGTAGAGAAAGACAATGGAACAGCATTACGTTCGTAAGCTTCAGTGATTACATCGAGCATAAACTGAGCCGCATAGTGCTGAAACGTTTTAAAGAAGACAGCGCTCAGACCATCGGGCCCAGGGGCTTTCCCAGGTGACAGGTCATCTATTGCAGATTCTATCTCCTGTAACGTTATCGGTGTTTCTAGGCGCGCTTTACTTTCGTCATCCAGTGCAGGCATCAGTCTTAGAAAGTCTGTTTGAAAGCTGCCTACAGTCTCAAGCTTAGCGCTAAGCAGTTCTTCGAAGTGCTCTGCTAACGCATGCTGAATATCTTTAGCATTTTCTGTGATATGGCCGCCATACCTTATACTCCTAATTTCTTTCTGGCAGGCGTATCTTTTCTCGTCTGCTAGGGCTCGTTTTGTCGGCACTTCTCCAGCCCAAAGTTTTTCAGCCCTTGCACGTATGACAGCCGCTGTGTATCTTTCGCTGTCGATTGTTTCCAGCTCACTTTAAAGCTCTCGTATTTTACTGGCGAAATGCCCTGGCACAGTTCTTTCCATGCTCACAAAAAGAGCAAGTTGTTCATTTAGTTCTTTTTCTTTCTCTTTGTATCGCACCTTACTACTCTTTTCTATTGCTTTAAATTTGACCCACTCTTTGAAGCTGTCCCATTCCGCTGCACAACTTACTGGTCGCATAGCAAGACGATTTTCAAACTCTGTCTTAACTTCAGTAAGGAACTCTTCATCGGCAAGAAGTTTGGCATTCAGTTTCCATAGGTACCAGTTAAAGCGCGATTTCTTTCCTTTGCGACCAAACACTGCACTCACGAGACAATGATCGCTGAAAGACACAGGTTTGACCTCATATGCAGTACATAGGGAAACAAGATCTACCGAGGCATACACCCTGTCCAATCTGGCATGGCTATCTCGCTGAAAGTGCGTGACCTCTGGCTGGTTTCCAGTGGAGAACACACTACCAACATCTTCAAGGCTATACTCATGCACAAGTGCATTCAACAGCACGGAGCTTCTGTCTCTTCGAGGTTTACACTTGGCCGCTCGGTCCACAGCTGCGCACACACAGTTGTAGTCACCAATTACAAGCAAGATTTTGTCGACCTTCAACCACAACTCAATAGACTGAAAAAACAATTCACGCTCACGCCCTGAATTGGGAGCATACGCACACACAACACGCCAGCATAAATTAGAGTAGGTAAAATCGGTAACCAAAAGCCCACCACTTGGACAGGCAAAAACGGACTCTACGCTTACTCCCAGCGTGTTACGTATAAATAAAAGGCATCCACCCGATACACCAACAGAATGGCATAAACACACATAAAAGTTTGTTTGAAAAGAAGCCACCATACGGTCAGTGCTTTCTTGGCTCTCAATCTTTGACTCTTGCACAGCTGCTATATCTATATCATTATCCACAAGGAGGCGACTGAGCTGGCATTGTCGCCTTCTCGCTCCCAGTCCTCTGACATTCAAAGTAGCTACGTGTAACGGCGAATTAAGCTTGAGAGTCATGTACTAGAGAGAGGCCAGTACCGGCATGGTGCCTACCTTCATGGTTGCGTGGCCTCCGCTTCTGACAAAGAGCGGCGTATGCATGCATGTAATGTCCTGCCAGCAGAATGTCGGGATGCATTCAAACGAAGTCCAAGCCCATTGTTTCATTTTTGCTAACACACGCACCACTTGGTTGTAGAAGGTTCGTGACGCTGGTCGGTAGGCAGCCGACCCACAAATCGTTCAGGTCACCAGAAAAACTACGGAGGCGGTTTCCCCGCCTGCCGCGTGTCGGCCGAGAAGTTCGGCTTCGGTCTTAACGTGGCTCTTCGGATGCCAGAAGTTTTCGGCGGCGGCTCACCACAAACACTGCCTGGCAGCTGAGTCTCCTCGACGCTTTCCTCATGCGGACGTTTCGCGGCAATTAAGGCTGCTGTCTCCGGCCCAACCTCCATGGCATCAGTGCAGGAAGGCTCAGTACTGAGATGATCCTCAGCGTCAGAAAATTTGGTTAAGTCTTCTGACCCTTCCTTTGACTCGCTCTCATGGTCCTGGGATGGAGCGTTCAAGACATGCCGAGGTTCATTCTTTTCATTTGAGACCGTCACCTTATCCTTTGTTAAAACCGTCATGGAAGGCGCGTCCTGTTTCGTTGACTGACCTCTAATGTCAGCAGCCTCCTCCGCATCCGCCTCGTCCATAATTAACTCGGACGAGTCTTCGCTGGTCCCAGGTCCGGCAATGCTAGCGTAGGTTCGTGCACACTGGTTGTCTTCATGCCCGAACCGTCGGCAGGTTCCGCAGCGAGGAACCCGGCACTCTTTGCGGATGTGACCCGTACTCCGGCAGCGTAGGCACAACGGGGGTCTGCCTGGCACAATGACGAGCGCGAGCTCACCGCTAACATTCAGCTGATGCGGCAGGTCGTCGAGCTTCATGCCAGCTTTCAGCTTCAGCGTGACGAGTCTAGTTGTAGAGCCCTTTTCCAGCATACCTTTAACACGCCAGCGCTCCCGGGAAACGTCTGACACCTTTCCGTACGGCGCAAATGCAGCACAAACATCTTCATCTGGCACGTTGTGAAGTAGCCAGTGAAGTTTGAGTCGCACGTCCTGGTTCGCCGGGTCAATCACCAAGCAGCGACCGTTTTTCACAGACAGCTCACCTACACTGACAATCTTGTTGACGGCTTGAGTATCCTTGAGAGTGACGGCCCAAACGTGGCTCATCCGATACGCCCCAATAGCGATAACATCGGGGATTAGCGAGTGTTGTGCTAAAGCATCCCGGAAATCTTCCACCCGGTACGGGCGGGCCCTGATATCGGCGTGCAAAAAAACGGTATTCAAAACAAACCGACCTGTTGGAAGTGCCGGCAAAACGACCTGGTAATTGTTGTCCTGTTCAGCAGTCCTGTTACCGTGGCCTGACATGGCCGCTGAAGCCGCTCCTGAGGAGCCCTGCATCCTGCGTCCGTTCACTGGCGTGGCCGGAAGCAGAATCCAACTGAGCTAGCAGGCCAGAACTGTTCGATGGTTCGATATCTTAACCTCTCGGCCACCTCGCCCGGACACGCACGCATTCCGTTGATGGCAGCCCGAAGCAGCCAGGCTTCCTGAAGGGCTTTGCAAAAAAGACAAAACAACCTCCGACGAGCATGGGATTCGAACCCACGCGGGCAGAGCTCAATGGATTAGCAGTCCATCGCCTTAACCTCTCGGCCACCTCGTACCAATACACAGTGCACCCGACGACGGCGGCCCCTACATTTCCACAAGGGCATTGAATAAAATAGAAAACTTCCTCCGATGAGGATGGGATTCGAACCCACGCTGGCAGAGCCCAATGGATTAGCAGTCCATCACCTTAACCTCTCGGCCACCTCGCCCGGATACGCGTACATTCCGTTGATGGCAGCCAGAAGCAGCCAGACTTCCTGAAGGGCTTTGCAAAAAAGACAAAACCTCCGACGAGGATGGCATTCGAACAAACGCGTGCAGAGCCCTATGGATTAGAAGTGGAGGTGGAAGATGAGGAGGAAAGGCAGGGAGGCTAACCAGTAAAAGAAACCGGTTGCTACCCTGCACTGGGGATGGGAATGAGTGGATATAAAAGTTGTGAATAGCAGTATATCTCCTTAATCTATCGGCCACCTCTTTTTTTCTTAATTGCCTAATTTATTATCAGATTTTACACATAAAGAACATTACTCCACACACACACACACACACACACACACACACACACACACACACACACACACACACACACACACACACACACACACACACACACACACACACACACACACACACACACACACACACACACACACACACACACACACACACACACACACACACACACACACACACACACACACACACACACACACACACACACACACACACACACACACACACACACACACACACACACACACACACACACACACACACACACACACACACACACACACACACCACACCCACACACACACACACACACACACACACACACGCACGCACGCACGCACGCACGCACGCACGCACGCACGCACACACACACACACACACACACACACACACACACACACACACACACACACACACACACACACACACACACACACACACACACACACACACACACACACACACACACACACACACACACACACACACACACACACACACACACACACACACACACACAGAGATAATATTACGCGATAAATACACAGCACAGGTTAAAACCACGCGATTTGGGCTGCGTGATCCATTACAAATGAGGCATTTGCAGCAACACTTCCATTCTCGGAAGCCACTCAGGCACTTCGTCTTGTGTCTTGAAAACTTCAATAACACTCGCAACGGATTCGCGAAAATACTGCCGTATTTTCCTCGCATCAACATTTGCATGCCTGAAAGCCATTCGGATCGCCAGATACTGTGCAGGCCCAATAACATGTTCACGTCCAGCGGTAGCCCATCATCATCTTCAATTGTTAAAAATCGAATTTGGAATGCATCCACTGGTAGGTCTTTTTTAATTCTTCGTTGTAGAATATCCCAGAAGAAAAAGGCTTCCCAACAGTCTAAGAAAACGTGTTTGATAGTTTCCGGTTTGCGGCATATGAAACAGTGATTTCCCCAAGTTACAAAAAAAAAAAACATTTCCTTTCTAAATAAATGCTAACTTCTAGTGTATTGCTATGGAGCTTGAAAAAGAAAGATTTTGCTACCCCTGGTACAGCCATTTTTTTTTCGTTTAAGGGCTGACTTCCATGGACCTGCACGCTACAACGATCTGTACAATGGGATCGGGAGAAAGACATCGCACAAGTTTCTTTCGCATCACAGTTGATGAATATTCAAACGAAAAACGGGCTTGCAATACACGACATGACATGTACACTTCTTTAAGGATTCCGAAAATCCTCCCTTGCATGCTCGCCGAACTTACAACTAAATCTGGTAGAACTTTATTCAATCTAACCTGACATACATTTCTTAAAAATCGGTCCTTTGTATCACGAAAGGACATAAAACGGTTAACCACTTGGCGCAAATACAAATACGCTAAACCAACGCCTCCAGAGCGGATGCGATGAAATAAGCTGGTTCGGCGAGTGCACTCCCAAGTACTTCCCCCAAATACTCGGCCACCTCACTCGTTTTCTTCTTTATTGAATGGAAGTAATTCGAGCAATTTAACCAGGTCGCATTCCGCAACCTGTCAATACACAGTTACACTAGCATCGAGCTATCACTTTGACCACACATCAAAATTCCGGGAGACATATACATGCATCGAGTAAATGTAACCGGGCAGGAGGTCGATCCTGCACAGCATATAACCCCCGCACCATAGAAAATTGTTCTCTGAACAGAGACTTCGATGAACGTGGTGGCTCTGCGTGGTGATCTGTCATGCGGCTCTTCCACAGGCTAAAAAGTCCCATGAGCACAAAAAGGTCACATGGCGCCTCAGAAGTTTCCATTGTAGGCAAAAATCTTATAGTATCGGACGTAATACCAATGTCCTTCTTGAGAGTCCGTTGAAGAATGTCCCAAAAAACACTGCATCACGGCAATACAGAAAGCAATGTACTATTGTTTCTGGCTGCTGGCACAGGCGACAGTCTACTGACCATGGCACAAAAGTGCCTTTTGCACGAAGCCACGTTTTGACAGGTAAGGTTGATGTGTGAAGTTTAAAAAATAAAGTCGTTTGCGGCTGATTGTATATACATTGGTTGAACCCGCTTTAATACACTATTGTCTAGAAATGGGAGGTAAGGCTGCCAATACATCGGTACAGAAAATAATGTCTCAATAAGAACTTTTGTCATCTGTCTTCTGGATAGACTGTGTAGGCATTCCAAGGAAAACCATACAGTGAGGAAATGGAATGTTTCGGCAACTTCTTTAAGAAAATCCCACTCCTATCACCAGTGGACGCAAACAAATTAGGCAAATGGGCACTTAATAGTCGATTAAACACAGCTAAGAGGAAGGGATGGTTCGCGGTTTTAAAAATGAAAAACCTTCAAACAACAGCTCCACCAGCTTCCAGAGGGAGAAACAAATTATTTTGGCGCATGGCTCCCATTGAGAGCGCCACACAAATGTAGCCAAAAGTTTTATGCATGGAGTGTACTTTGTTTCTTGCACAATGCAACACCTGCAATACACAGATAAGCATAGATATCAGGAAGACATTGCAAACTTGTGCTCGTGCAGATAGAGACAGCTCCCTACCCGTCTATGCCTGGGTTTGTCGCCTAACTGATGAGATCTGAGAATCCCAGTGAGGCCCACTATAGCGATATTGGTTCAAAGGAACCCCCTAATACTGTGAGTTTTCAAAATCCCCCCTGATGCCGGCAAAAAATTTAGGCTTTGTACTCCAGCGACCTAACCAGAACCCATTTATTTATAAAGGTTAGGATATGCCCCCGAACTATCACAAAAACGCTCAGTTAAGCGCGAAACCTCGGTCACACTCTTTTTATCAGTACAGAAGAGGGCAATGTCATCAGCTAAAGCCAAAACCTTAATTTCTCATTGCGATAGTGAGAAGCCACGAACTGCTTTGTTTTTGATGATACTACGACGGGTTCAAGATATAACGCGAATAACAAATGCGATAGAGGACAGCCCTGTCGAACAGATGATCTGAGAGGAATTGGTGTGGTTAAGTTTTGATTAACAATCAGTCTTGTAGTGGCCGCTTTATAACATAGTTCAATGCCTTTAAGCAAGATATCACCAGTGTTTGCACTCTCCATTACAGCAAACAAAAAATCATGACGCACCTCATGAAAAGCTTTTGCCAGATCAATCTGAATTAGGGCCACTTGACTGACCTCATCTGACACTGTTTCTATCACAGAACGTGCAGTATGGATATGGTTTTGAATACTACGGCCTTTGATTCCACACACTTGGTGTGGCCCTAATAAATCTAATGCCACAAGCTGCAGACGAGAAGAAAGAACCTTCGCAAATATTTTATAATCCACGTTGCATAAGGATACCGGACGGTACCCTTCAACAGTTTTAAACCGACATGCGTCTCTGGTTTTCGGGAATAGTGTGGTGTGACCAGTATAGGAACTGGGAGGCAAAAAGCCTTTGTCATAAGCTGCACTGAAAACTTCCAATAAGGCAGGTGCTAAGGTAGGCATAAACGTTTTATAGAATTCGCTATTTAGACCATCCGGGCCAGGAGATTTCTGGCCCTGTAGCGAACGAATGGCCGACTTGACCTCATCTAAAGTTGTGGATCGCTCAATGTTTGTCCGCTGCTCATCCTCAAGGCGAGGAAAATCTTTTATCTTTTATATGAGTGAAATCAGGCTCTTTGTTCGAGTTATTACCACCACTAGAGCCACACATAATATTTAAAGAAGGCACTCAGAATACCAGGCGTGTCAGTGTACGTATCACTTCCGCAACGAATTTCTAAAACCTGCTTAGAAAGATAGCTTGCCTTTCATCACTAAAAGCACGGTGAGATGGTTGTTCATTAACGAACCTTCGTTTTCGCGACCTAATCAAGGCACCCTGATATTTTTCTGCACTAAACTGTTGTAACTGAGGTTCAATATTGCTGGGAGATTTCAATATTGAAATCTCCCAGCAATAAAATTTCCCGATCTATGCGAAGAAGATTTGACAATGACAAGAAAAACACTTTCCTTTCTTGATGCTTAACAGGCGCATAGACACAAACAATTTGCCACTGCTGACCCGAAATGGCGAGTCACAACATATGAGCCGCCCCTTAACATAAATGCAATATGACAAGTCAGTCATGTCTAGTGTATTGCTCAGAAACAGCATGCACCCTCCGGACAATCCTTTCAAATGGCTGATGACAATATTATGATGAGATAAAAACATCTCAAGAGCAATTTCAGTATCCTCATCCGTAGCCAATTTAGTTTCGTGAATTGCAGCTGTATTCACATGACTGCCTTCAATCAGTTGCTTTAACTGGCACTGGTGCCGTAGATTCCGCAAGCCTCTAACGTTAAGGGTAGTGATCTCAAAAGCTGTGGTCCCTGTCATTTTTTCTGCGTGCATTATTCAGCTCCATCCGCCGAAGCGGGGAGAGTCGTCGGCAAATTGGCGACCTTTTGAGCTGTAACTGTCTTTTTTTTTTTTTTTGAATCCCATCGTCCTCTTGCCTCCTCCTCTGATACCTTGCTTGGATCTTCGTTGAGACCAAGCTCCTCCTTCGCGAGACGCTTCAAAGGCGCGCTGCTATCCATGGAGACTTCTGATGTCGGAAGCATTGCGTCACTCGCAGCTCGAAGAAGCCATCTCGCCCGTACACGCATCTATCCACCGATGTCAGCTTCTAGACTTCCAGAGGGGCTTTACAAAAAAGAGAAAACGACCTCCGACGATTGGATTCGAACCCAAGCGGGCAAAGTCCAATGGATAAGCAGTCCATCGCCTTAAAATCTCGGCCACCTAGTTTTTTGTATTGTCAGTTGGCGACACATTCAAAAAAACACACAGGTAAGCACCGACAACAATTGGCTTAGGCTTTGTTACATTAAAATTATCTAAGCGTTGTTAACGGTTGCAGCCGTGGAATCCATTATGGTATACATGACTGCATTTTCAGTTCCTGCAAAACCCTCTCTACACACTACCGAAAATACACGCGCGTAGGCAATGCGTCGGGGTCACAGTAATAACCAGCCATTCTCGACCGCTATATGGAGGCCCATCAGCATGATCTGGCCAAAAGGTGCTCCATCCTCGTCTTCTGTGGGCAGATACGAAGGGTCAATAGGTAACCTCTTTTATAGTCCTTTGTGGACGTCCCAAAGTTGAAATGCCTCCCAACAATGAATATGGGACAGTGCGAACCTCAAGGAACTAGAAATTTCCTTTCCTCTCTATATAGAAGTGCTTGAGAGAAGTGCTAGTCTCGAAACGGTGACTCCTGTATACTTTTTTTAATGGGGAAAGCACACAGGAGCAACCGACTTGAGAATAACACTTTTGTGAAGCACTTTTATATATACTCCTCCACAAGGGCGTCTTAGTATGGGCAGGTACTGGACTGCTTATGAGCAAATCTATATAAAATAATCTCTTGAATAGTTATTTATTTTGTTTGCAGTACAACCTATTAGGATCATATGCAATGTTTTGCTAATCAAGCCCTTCGTTTCTTTGTCGATAATAACAATAGAGCGATTAGTTAGAGCTAATTTGTGTTCTCCGGAGAAGTTGAGCGCCACGTGCTAGTTGAGCACCACGTTTAACGGTTGCAACTCGCATATGCCCTTTTCGAGAACACACGATTCACATTGTCTTATATCATGGTAGGCTGCATGTAATGCAGGATATTTCATATATTTTCCAAAACAACCAATTTCCATGCATCAGCTAATGCAATTATGAGCTCACATTCGCTGTTCATATGCTCTGAAAAACCACAATGAAAAATCAGTTACAACCCTCCAACATAGACTATCGGAAAAGCGCAACAGAAATTAAGTTAGCAATTGTTGGGTATCGTAGCAGGGACGGCGCCAATTTGTAGTTACAAAGACGACCAGTATGCGTTTTGTTTTTGACACTTCAAGCGAATTTGTGTGGCTCTCGTTCACTCGCTTTCGTTGCAAAGGGCAAGTATATGGAACATCTCACGGAGATACTTTTTTGGTGGTTTGAACATATATCAGAAAAGAGCTCGCTGGGACGTCCCGCGGATTACCCTGCTAGGATGTGGGATGTGGGGATTTAAACAGGACGTCCCTGGGAGTTGGCTTGTCTGGGCAGTCACGCTCAGGGTATTTGATTCCACATAACATCGGAGTAAATTTTTGGACGCGAAGTACTCAATAAACGGTCCAATGTGCTGTCGGTTATCGCTTGTTTGTTCACTAACTTACACGCTGTATGATCGCACGCAATTATCCTCATTGACTCTGCTGCCGTTGTTTCAATTTCTATTTCGTTGAATGGCTTCTTGAGGTTAAAAATGGAAATATATGTGGGTACGTTTTCTCTGCAATAATCTGGGAATTTACGCATAATATTGAAGAACGTATGCATCAACTGGTTGAACAGATTTCTCTCGGGAAGTCCTGCCTCGCGTGCCGGTGCCTCATGTAGTGCATGCAGGCGGGTGAGATCTAAAAAAACAGCTGGGCTGATTGACACGTTTCATTAAGCCACTGCAACATAGCAACTAGCTTGTAAAACACTGGTGAAGCAATTTTCGCACTTTGCTCTAAAGGCAGTGAGACAGCTCTTTCACTGTAACAAAAAGCCTGGCTTTCTTCACCCCCTCCCTCTCTCGAGGAATCAGGGCGTTCCAAGGATCGCAGCAGTGACAAGTGCTCCCCTTAAATATTTAAATGCCATACTCAGCATACTTGGCTGCACTCGCCTCTCTAATGTCGTAGCATTTCGACGGTAATTATCACTAACACGTCGAAATAGCGCTCAGCGAGAGGTCTTACGTAATATATTCACGTAACCATGGAAGCTGCGGGAAAACGCCAGTGGGGTCCCACAGATACTTTGCTTTTCCGCAATTTTCTTGGATATAAAAGCGTTTTTATCCGAAAAAGTAACGTATTTTCTCTCCCGGGACGCTAATTTAGTTACCATATATTCCACTGCAGTGTCGCTTTAAAATCGTGGATGCATGACCACGTAGTTTGCGTCTCGACAGTCGGCCACTTTACTGACATGATATTCTGAAGCGACTTGTGTACAACCCGCGGAATGCGGGCGTCTTTGTGTACTGCATTTTGAGCTAGCTGTTGCCGTAAATTATGGTGCGTCAGAGTGTTTCTGCTCTTTGAATGTCACGTGTATATTTGGAAAACTAGAGCATCTATTCACGGGGCTGATATTTCAGATTTTCTCCCCGTTTCACTGAAACTTTCTCTTTTGGTTCCCGCCGATTAGGAATGAGAATTTCCGAATTTCCTCTTCATGCTAGTTGCCACGATGTGGTTAACTTCCGGTTCGGACGATGTGTGTTGGAATTTGCAGAGAATAACAAACATATGTCAAGCGACCAGGAAAAAAAAAGATCTGGGTCCGGACTCGGCATCCGGTCTACACCGCGGCGCCCATTCAAGATCGCTGTACGGTGTTGTTATTGTTCTACTTCAGGTTCGGACGATGTCCGTTGGAGTTTGCCGACGATAACAAACATATCCCCTTACTGCATGAATTTTATTTTTCTACCTAAAAAGTTAGCGTGCTCCATTCATGATGCAAATGCCTATATCAATCTTGGGTTTGAGAAAAACGATGCAGTTGCAATACTTCTGCGAAATATTCGCGTGTATCATATGTCATACACCATGCAGTTAGGGTATTTTTGCGAAAATATAAAATTTCAAAGAAGCAGGAATGAGATTTACATAATTGATTAACAAACAGCAATTTCATGGGAAAAACATTTTTTTATAGTTCCCAACTGACCTGATCTAAAGAAATTATGACTGTAGCACATGGCGTCCATCTACAACTGTGGTATTTCCTGCAAGCTTTCTCAACGAAAGACCTTCGCGACGTTTTCCTTCCTCCTACTCACTAGAGAATGTTGTCTTTTTTCTTGGCAGTCAGTGCGCTCTATAAAGATCTCTAAGTACACTTTCACTGTGATTACCACAGGATGTAGAATGAGCATAGGACCCAACATTCGGGTCTGTTACACACTGTAATTTATTTATACAACATACCCCTAAAGGCCCTCCGTTCGAGGATATTACATAGGGGGGCTGTCAGGTATGCCCCCCTATGTAGGGCATGCCCCCCTGTAGGGGGGCATGTCAGGCATATAAGGCATGTCAACAAAAGTAAACAAATAAACCACAATTACAAGAAACAACAAAACAGATAAAATCATATAAATATTTGCAAGAATACAAAACACAAAATTAAACATTGAAGCTTAAAAGGAAAAAAAAAAACATGAACAGAGCGGCAGACAGTAGCGTTGATGTAAGTTATACAATGTATCACAAATAACGGCATGAAAATAAAACGAGAATCATCATTAACAGAAATAAAGACAGAAACCTGATGCACTGGTAAGTGAACAATGAACACGAAAAGTTTAAGCAGAGGTAGTGGCAGCCAATAGAGAATAAAATTTATACCCCTACTTTGACTAGAATCGGTATCTAATCAGACAGACAGACAGACAGACAGACAGACAGACAGACAGACAGACAGACAGACAGACAGACAGACAGACAGACAGACAGACAGACAGACAGACAGACAGACAGACAGACAGACAGACAGACGGACGGACGGACGGACGGACAGACGGACGGACGGACGGACGGACAGACAGACAGACAGACAGACAGACAGACAGACAGACAGACAGACAGACAGACGGACAGACAGACAGACAGACAGACAGACAGACAGACAGACAGACAGACAGACAGACAGACAGACAGACAGACAGACAGACAGACAGGACAGACGGACAGACGGACAGACGGACGGACGGACGGACGGACGGACGGACGGACAGACAGACAGACCGACGGACGGACGGACGGACGGACGCGTATCTAAATTTTTCTGGCACCATCTAATGCACTGGACGAAAAGACAAAAAGAACAAGGTAAACGGACAATGATATTAGTCTACCATAACAAGATGGGAAGAACAGAACAAGGAAGGGGAAGTAATCTGAACTCCAAAAAGTATGTAAAATCATTCGAAGGCGGTGAATTTATTTCTTGCTTATGAAACTATGAAACACCATGAAGTGACAAAAATGACCCCTAACTCCATGGTGTATACACGAGTAAATAGCCTTGTCACAATGTAGTCTAAAGGATTATTGCGCAGATGATGCTGTAACCAGACAAAATAAATCCCAGTGATAACCTAATAAATTTCTTGGAGAGCTGCTTCTAGTCAGAAGACAAAAATGTTCCCTCTAGCTATCGATTTTCTGCAAAAGATAAAAATTGCCACATTGTTGCAGATTTGAAATTAAAAGAAAAAATTAAATACTTAGTTCTGGAGATTCACGTACTGTGCCCAGGAATTCCAGACAGTACTAACTGTGCTACTAAATAATGAAATTTATTTTTACCGTATCATAAATGATACACTATGTTGTAAGCGACCAGAACAAAAAGAAAAAAAAAAAAAAGATCTGGGTCCGGACCTGGCATCCGGGCTACACCGCGGCGCCCATTCAGGAGCGCTATCCCACTACTGCGACACGCGGGAGCTTTTGCCTGCTGCGTCTCCGCCCTGGGCCGGTCCGCTCCTCCTTAGGCGACCTGGTCACCACAGGCCTCCACCCGGGCGACCATATCGACGCCTCGCTTAGCGCGGACGCCCCGTCAACATGGGACGGCCGCGGCACAGAACCCCCGGCGCCAGACCGTCCTCCAGATCACGCCTCCAAGCAGCTGGATTACAGGAGTACGCCACGACTCCCGGCCGGAGCACCTTTCTTTGCAAACGTCATTTGTACACACATGTTACAAACAATTTCTCTTACTTTTTTTTTTTTATTTTACGGGTATCTAAGGGCGCGGCCACAAGGTCACGCATAAGAACACGAGGCCGAATAGATCGAACCATGGGGCGCTCGACGAAGTCGACCATATTATAGTGTTCTAACCATATGCTTGAAGCCAACTGAGGCGACAGCGCACTTCACATTAACAAAGTCGACACGTGGTGGCGCCACCCGACCGCTATGCGGAGTGTGTGTACTGTGAGGCGGGATATTCATACGTTTCAAACTTTCACGTCCGGTTTCTTTGCGTATTTTGAGCAAGTGTTCAGCTTTACTCATACACCTAGACGGGTGTCTAAGTGAGCCCATGAAGTGAGTCATAACTTGAAGGAATAAAAAGCAAGAGAAGGCCAGTGAGAAGACTCAGTCGTGTCCTCGCTCCTTGTCATCGTTTCCAACCGCCGCGATTTTATTATTGAGATGAAGCAACATATCCTGCTTGAGAGAAACGTAAGACAGCTGAATGCAGCGATGGCACCCTTTACGGAGAGTTCGGGTTTTCGTTCGATAATAAATAACTTTCCTAAACGACAATTGTTTGGCGTCCTACCAACACACGTAATAGTACGACGTGTGCTCCTAGGCACCTACTAGTCGCGTACTGGAAGAATGAAGATTGCTCTCCATGCGCCGCTCCCAGAATAAATAATTGACGACCTGTTTATTTTTTAAATCGGAAAGCGCCAATAAAATTACGCCAGATTCTTGACTTGAAATTCGTGTTTAACCGAAAACGGTCGGTATTTCCGGCACTCATGGCAGAACTAGACCTATGTTCAGTACCTGTGATGGCAGGACACAGGTGAAAATTAAGAAAGCACTTAAGAAAGTTCTTTTCGCTGCACATGTTTTGGCATAAAGAACATTTGATCTGTAGCTAGTACACGTGAACTAAAACCATACATAAATGTCACTAAACTTATAGTGAACTAGATTACATTAGTATTTTGCACCAAAGTGTCATTGTCTGACTTCCGCGGTGGTCAAGCGGCAGTTCTATTGCTGCAATTGAATTGTTCAGCGCGGTATAATGATACGCGCTACTCCAGTTTAGAAGAAAACGCAACCAGACCTTGACAGCCAAGGTTTTAGTGCGAAACCATTGTTTGGCCCACGGCTGGCCTAGAACAGAGCGTGTCTTAAGGGGCCGTGAACAAAGCATGCTCGCACGAGCTGCCATTCATCAATTGCAATAGGTAATTATATAAGAGTTGATTAAGGCCATATATCGACCGTAATATTAATTATTTAAGTCCTTGGAACGTTTAAGTAATTGGTTAGTCAATCAATTTGAACTAATTAGGCCATGGACATAGCGCGTCCGCACACTTTGTAACACCAGGCAATTTGATCAATTTTGGTACCCAGTCTAATTAGAGCATGCCCAAATAGTAGATGGTAACATCCAAATTTAGATCGATCACCCCGAAAAATTGGCCCTGGGTCGCCTAAAGTTGACCTCACCTTAACTGCATCGAAATTGATGTCCAACCTAAATAGTCAGAATATGGTCAATTCAGTGACCTGAATATTGAGATGGGCCCACCTCAAAATTGGGATGGGCCGCGCCCAAAATTTGAACCCCCAGGACACTCAAAATTCGATCTTGCCAGAATCTGAACAAAATTGATGTCTAATCAAATTCGAGTATGGCCACTTCACTGTTGACCTCCAAATTGGGATAGGTCACCCCAAAATTTAACCCCTTAGATACCTAAAATTTAACACCGTGAGAATTTGACCAAAACCGATCTCTAACCTAATACGAGTATGGCCAATTCAGTGGTGATCTCCTAACTTAAGTGGGCCAACCTTGAGATTTGGCCCCTTGAATTAACTTCGCCCGCATTTGACCAAAATTGTTGTCTAACGTAATTTGAGAATGGTCAGTTCAGTGGTGGCTTGCAAATTTGGGTAGGTCAGCCTAAATGCTGGCCGCCCTCGACACCAAATATATGACTCAGTCAAAATAGGACCGCAAGTGGTGTCTAATCTAATTCGAGTGTGGCCAAATCAGTAGTGACGTGGGCCACCCCTGAAAATTGGCCTCCCTGGAGCCCCAAAATTTGACTTCATCCAAATGTAACCAAAATCACTGCCTAACTTATTTCAGTATGGCAGACTGAACGGTGGCTTCCAAATGTGGGTGGGCCGCTTTCCAAATTTGGCTCCTTGGCGCCAAAAATTCGACTTTGTTGTAATTGACCAATGGAAATGGAAACTAAGCAGCAATAAAACTCAGAACTCATAACGGAGCTAGGCATCGATATCGCAATGGTGTCGCATTTCTTGGGGTCAGCATCTCACGTATTTACTCAATTATAAGCAGCCCCTTTTTAAACATCGCGATACCCGAAGTGTGGGGTAGTTTGACTCGAAAAATCTGGAATACTCCTTCCCCCATTCCTATTTTCTCGTCGATATTTTGAGGAGACAGGCGAAAGAAATAACATTTTATTTGGCAAACATTTGCCGCAAACGCGACTGAAGAGAGCTTAAAGTTCAAGCTGCGAGATCACTCTTCAAACTCATTCTGACATCCTTTGCGGATGCCAAACAGCAGCTACCGATTCGGGTCCGCGATGCCTGAGAAGCCTGCCGTGACCCGCCGAATGGCCACCGATTCAAGATCTACTTGACAACACTGATGATTAATCAAGATCGCTCTCGTGCCGTTCTGCGCCGTCAGCTGTGGAATAGTGTCATAATGCAGCACAAGAAGCTGGATATCGCATCGTAAACACAGCACCACCTCGGTCTCCAACGGCTCCGACTAGACAGTGATCAAGAGAGCCGGCAGCCTTGTCAACACTCTCTTGCTCGCAAAAAAGGGCTGCTTATATTCGCACGTAAACTTTTTTCGAAGTTGTTTTTTGCAAAGTTCCCCCTAACTTCGCAGAAATTTTATTGCTACTTAGAATCAGGGGGAGCTTAGAATAGGGAAAGTACGGTGTGTATGTTTTTTATGTATGTTGCGTTTTCAGGAATGTCGCGCCATTGTTAGAACAGATTCAGTTCGTGTACACATTTTAAATCAAGCAAATGGAAACGTTCAGTCGTGGATTTGCGTTCTTTCTTACCGCTAAGGTGAACATTGTTCACGAGGTCGCATGCAGTGCACGCGTATGGGCGTGAGTTCTCGCAAGCTACATCTAATGCATTTTAAGGCGAAAGCCTTGAATGACTCATACTATCGCCCGTTCGGTCACACTATAGGTGTCAATCATCCTGACAGCCACGCCGGGAAAGTGAGAAACGTATCTTAGTTCTCCTTGTTTAGGGACAATTGCCAGCGGGGTTGTCATGGAGACCGCTGCCGGTATTTAGTGGTACGTAGTGACCGAGAGTGATAAGTGATAGTGACACTTATGATCATAATGAGAGATGACTGACGTGAGAGATGACTGAATGACGTCACCACCTGGTGACGTCATGACTGGATGGGACGTCACCAGACGATTCACACATATACGATACTCACCTCGTCGGGCTTCCGATCCAGGTGTCCGCGCGGTGCCTTTCATTCGGTGCTTCCTCAAAAGCCGCACCACACCGTATATAGAAGGACACGACGTACAGCAGGCATCAGCGGCGTTTCAAATTGATTTATAGGAATTCACAATTCTCCGCGAACACCTTAACCGAGCCGTAAAGAAAAGGAGGAAGGTGGGAGTGAAAAAATAGAGAAAGAAGTGCCGTTGTGGAGGGATTCAGACCATCGCACCACAGAGGCTTTTGCCTCAATGCATTTTAATGCTCCAAAGTGCCCCCTAGAAAGTTTTTCCCTGCTTTGCCATCGCTTCCACGAGCTCGTCGCGCTGGACGTGAACAGTGTCTGGTTGGTGGGTGCTTACTTGAGGTCGCATGCCGCGCCTATGCGTTCGAGAGACCAGCCTTTAATCCACGTTTTCACCTACCTTGCAGCAGCTTTTGTGCCTCACCCCATTTTCGCAATGGGTGCCGGGTGGGGCGCCTCATTCTATTTTTACAACGGGGGGAGGAGGCAGTTATTTTACTTTACATTAAAACAATAGTAAAATATTTGTAGGCAATTTAAAGTGCATAGTTGTTCCAATCATGACAACATATTACACACACATTTGGCCCGAGCCTGTAATATGAGAGAAAAAAAAACGACACAGGTAGACTCATGTTCGGTTATCGTTCATTGGCATATTTGAGGGTACATAACCGACCTGTCAGGGTTATCATACATGATCTTCAGGATTCCATAATACAGGTGGAATTTTATTTTCGGCGCAGTTTTTGTTTTTAGTGGCGAGGTATATGGTGAGTTGAAATTTATCCGGCCTGCCCTAGCTAGCTTCGTTCTGTGAGGGAGGAAGCCGTGTAAACACTATGTGTATTAAAAGTACCAATCATGTTCCGGCTGTTTCACAGTAACAGATAAATTGGGAGCGCGTCACTTCTGTGCTTCCGGTGAGAAGTTGTATAGGACCAGGCGCTGCTAGGAGAGAGAAGTGTAGCAAGCCGTGCTTATGGCGCATATACCTTTGACGCCCATTCTTTCATCACGCATCAAGAACACGCACTTTAAGGTTCCTTCTAAGAGCGAAAGAGCCTGTATCTCAAGGGATGCTACTGACAAGCAACATGATGAATCGACATGAATATATTTTTTCCTTTAAGGATTGTGGTGACGCCAGTGTTGACGCAAGCAAGAGCGTCAGTGAGCGAGATAATTTCTGCGTATGCTTGAAATTTCAGGGCACTCAAACTATTTTGAAGCTTTCACAATGATCCCCGAATGATGATAATAAAACCGCAAAATACTTGGCAGCAGCGACAGCTCTTGAGAACAATGCTTGATCGCCTTTCTGCTCCTTGTAGCAGGTCAGTACCTTGTGCGCACTCTCATTCGGGTTTGTATTTTCGCCGCTGTCGAGTGCGGGTTTTCCTTTCCATAAACTTATATAGCTTTTCCCCTTGGGTCACGCGTAAATTGATAAAAATGTGGCTACGTTTAAAGAAGAGGTGCATATCTCCAAATGCTCAAAGCTGAGCTCCGCCGAGAACTAAAACTGTCCCGCGAGGCGTCAGAACGCGGCCGTCATACTGAAATCCATGAAATACAAAATAAATTAAGGACCACAGCCCAGAGCATGTGGCATGCGGATGCCACATTTGCAGGACTGAAAACGAAGTTATATGTAGAAATTACGAAATACAGTCCTGAAAGCTGAAAACGAAAAACTTCGAACAAATGTGAGCTACTTGAGAGTGATGTACATGAACACAACAGAATCGTAGCCTTGGAACAATAATCGAAGAACGTGAACATTTAAACGAAACGCATCGAATCAGAAGGATTTCGTGCTCTTTCATTATTCATGCTCATTGTCACCAAGACGCGGCTTTATTGCTTTGTGTAGCGTATGTACGCTGAGATTTATCTCGAATAAATGCTCCCACACCATAGAGGTAAAAAATCTAAGGAGAGAGCGTGACGTCACGTGGCCAACCTTCGCAAGCCAAGCGCCGAGGAAGCCGATCCCTCCCCCCTTGTTTTCGCTCTCTCAGTCTGTCGCTATGAGTTGATGGGGATATGTTTTAATGCGAGAGTCCGTCTTGGCGCGGACGCGCGGCGTTGTGCTGCGGCGAGCATGGGTTATCGCGCCGATTTCCCGGTGCTGCGCGCGAGGCAAACCCCACGCGGCGCCGATGCGCGCATGCGCTATGCACAGAGGTGGTAGATATCACCGTACGCTATCACGTGGTCTAATCACGTGGTCTAATCACGTGGAAATTGACTCGTTCTCTTTTATTTTTTTATGACTAGGCTTCAGGAGCATTGCCGCGCACTCCCTCCTTAGGTTTCCTTCCTTTATGTTCCACACGCTTCCGCTTTCATATTGTTTCAGATTCTTCTAGTCACATTTGGCGGCTTTATCTAGATGCTTCTTCGACTTTAATTTGACCGCTGACGAGTGCAACGTTCATTTGCAGTTCGACGGCCATCGAGAATGCTTGCAGCTATTGCCGTCGCCGAGTGAATTATTATTTCGCGGGCGGAAGTCAGCACAACGAAGAGTTAATTTCAGTGCAACCGCACTCTTTGTTGCCTTCAGAATTGTCACCACCATGTGAGGTCTGGGAGCTGCCTTATTTAATGTTCCGAACGCTCCCTACAAACGGTGACAAGAGCTTTCCACGCGTCACACCGCTAGGCTAGTCTGTGTATACACAGAGCCAGCTGCCAACTTCAAGAGCTACCGACTGCCGGACTCTACTCTACCCCGAAAGGAAGCTTCAACATAAAAAATGACTCAGACCGCAGCATCTCTTGCAGCTGTCATGCAGCAGTCCGACAGCTCCTTATTTTCAGCGATACACTGGGAGAAGATTCACAGGACCCATTTTCTGGATCAGTACGGACGAGTTGCTGCGTTTACCAACTGGGACGACGCTTTAACAATTGGACTGAACTTAAAGCCCCAAAATGTGTTCTTTGCCTTTGAAGGGGCAGCTCGTACGTGGTATGAAAATCACGAGTCTTCCCTAATGTAGTGGCAAGAAAGAGCCATTGAAGCAGTTGACGAGCGTCGCCAGGAAACAGAGCCAAAATTCGCTCTTCATTCCAAAGTCTATCTCATCGAGTTCATTTAGCCTACATTAAAAAGAAGCGCCTATTTCGCCGTAGTAACTCTAACATGACCGAAGAGAAACAAAGGAAATTTTAATGCAAGCCATCAAACAGCTGCTTTCTGGTGGCGTGGCCATAACCCGTCGAAAATGATGGCCGGAGTAAACAAAAGTGTTTGCCACTGAGAAGGCCATATGGACGCCCGGATGGTGCCTCTACGACCGGCTACATCAAAAGGTGGGCGCAAGCCCCTACAACGGCCCATCTGCAAGCGGAGACAGCCTGCAGGGCCTTATGAGCGAGGTCGTTCAACAAGAGCTGTGTCGACTGCTACCCTCTCTCCAACAGCCTTCCAGAAATGTTCCAACAGTACAGCATGCTCTTTACACTCCGACCTTGACGACTACTGTACAAAACCACAGACGATGAGCCAAGCCGCCGCGGTGCGTAGCTCGGCTCCTCAATGAGGCATCAAGCTCGCCTCGTTTCCGACCTTCCCCGTGAACGCCGCCCTTGAACCTTGACCGCCCCGCATGCCACATATGCCAAAGTGCCATGAGATGCTAGGCTTGGGGACAGCCAACAACCGTTCACTACGCTTCCACTGCGGCGAGACTGGCCACGTTCCTCGATAGTCGCTGCTTATCTAGACGATTGGTCTCCGCGGTTCTCGCCATCGACGCTCCACGATCCCACGAGCGATCACGCTCCTGGCGGGCGGTTACAGGAAGTCGGCGACTAGATGTACAGCGGAGGATAGGCGCCGTTAAGCCGGTGGTCCCGTTCCCCACCGCTGTCAGCGCACCCTTTGCTGTGCTGTCCCTGTGCGAGGAAAAGGCCTCAGTTCCCGTATGGAAAACTAAAGACTGCAACCTTTGGAGGTGAACTTGCTTCATGGCCAAATGACGAAGGTAATCGGCGGCCGACGACTAATGACAACGTCGCATTGATTACATCGCCACTGCACACAACATCGACGATGGTGAGACTAGATTTGGGACTAGCACCACTGCCCAGCAAATATACAATGGCATGCACCAGGCGCGACCCCCGTATGCGAGGAAGCCGGAATCGGACACCGAGGCCAACTTGCAATGCGAGGACACAAACAAGTGACTACTCAGTAAGGAGTGGGCCGTTCGCCGTACAACTCGAGAAAGGAGCAATCATTGGGGTGGAAAGCTGATCCGTACCGACGGTGGTAACCACATGATGACACCGGGGCGATGCACCGCAAGAGTATATATCCTATATATCCTACAAGATATAATGTATACCATACCAGTTTTGTGGTTCGGCCTGTAGGAGTGATCTCGAGACCTGTTTTCGAGTATCGACGTTCTGGGTGAAAATCGGACGATCATCGATATTCGATCACAGTTCACCAAGCTTTCAATAGGTAAATCTATACCTGCTACAACTGTGACTCATCACATCGCTATAAACGTCATCTACGAAGAATGGAGCGCATCGCCCCGATCAAGCGCCGTCGTCTACTTGGATACCGGAGGCATTGAAGTTGCCGGAGGTGTTCTCGAGAGAAAAGCTCAGTTGCCCTTGGATTGAAGACTGGTCACTGCAAAAAGCGTCGCCCATTTCCGATGAACAAACTCAGGCTCTGGTGAAGAATTTCCCAGAATAATATGGGCATCTCAACAAGACTCCGATAATTGCTTTCTTCGACAAGCTAGCAGACAGCCAAGATACATTTGCCCTTCTCGGAACGCGCAGAAGATGCACCTGTCGTGGGCAATTAGCCCACGTTGGACATCAAGTCAGCACTACTCCGGAGCCGAGAAGACCAGATGTGTACTGTTGTGCAAAACTGCAGCGAGTGCTTTTTGTCAACATGGAAATTGCACCAATATGTTTTGCTAAGCATCTCATTGTTGCTGACAAACACACCAGGCCTCTGCGCCCAAGCAACTGTGTATAAAGCAGGGGAAATGTGTAGTGACGACGCCTCATAGTTGTCGAGGGGCCCTGGGCCGCATGGGTCGCTTTAGTGAAGAAGATGGCTCACTGCGCTTCTTCTTAGATTGCAGCCGCTTGAATAACATAACTAAGAAGGATGTCTACCCCTTTCTCCGCATCGCAAGACACACTGAAGCGGCTGAGCAGTGCCAAGTATACGTTTCATCGATGGACCTGAAGAGCGGCTACTGGCTAACATGAGGTTGATGAAAAAGACCTTGTGTAGACCACTTTTATCACACCGGATGGCCTCTCCGTGTTCAAGTTGACACCAGTCGGCCTTTGCTCCGCAGCAGCGATGTTCCATAGAGTAATATATACTTTACTATCAGGCTTGAAGTGTTGGAGTTGTGTGCTACGCATAGATGTGAGAGAGAGAGAGAGAGAAAACACTTTATTTGCACCTGTCAGAGAGTATGTATGATCGGGGGAGAGATATCGTTGTAGTTTCCTCAAACTTTGAAGGCTTTTGAAGAGACTGATATTTTGAAGAAAAAGGCTTCGGACAGTGCCCGACGCAAAAAAGTCGTCTGGGCTATCGTTGAAACCAGAAACAGGCCACTTATCCTATGAGGCTGGGTGAAGTCGTAAGTGCGGATGGAGTTGCCGAGATCTGTGGAAAATAGCTGCTTTTAGTATGGCCGATTCGGGTGCAACTTCCGAAATTTATACGGCCCACTCCCGGAATCTGACCCTCTGGACCCTGGAAATTTGACCTAGCCCCAATTTGACCACAATTGTAGCCCAACCTAATTTCACTATGGCCAACTCAGTGGTGATGATGATGTATGCCAGCGCGCCAAAGGAAAATACAGAACAAAAAGTAATAGACACACAAGCGCAAGTAGACACAAACCCTAGTGTGTCCACTCTACTTCGTTGTGCTTATAGCATTTGTGTGTGTACTTGCCTGCGTCGTGTCTTTTGCTGTGTTGCGTGGGTAAACATCATGTAGGAAAAACAAGCCGGCCTTCGTACCCAAATTAGTGATAATTTCCAAATTTATGCAAGGCACCCCCAGATTTTCCCACTGGGCGCACAAAATTTGTCTTCTTCCAAATTAGTCCAAAATTGATGTCCGAGCTATTTTAACTATGGCCATCCAAGTGATGACATCCAAATTTAGGTGAGCGAACCGGTAAATAAGGCGTGCTTATGCATTCACTTTGAGTCGGAGCAATGGACATTGATGAAAGGGGAGGCAGGAATCGTCTTGCTGAAAGCGATCGCTTTGGGAGTTATACGCCAGAGCTCAAGACTGTGCGCTCCTGCTAACAACACCATAATTATGCGGCCGCTCATGAAGATGACAAGGCCACCACAGAGCCCGTAATCATTTCGTCTTTACGTCGAATAAAGGAGAAGGGTAATCATTGTTTTGTTACTAAGCGCACTTTCCTTCTTCTTGTCCACTCCCTGGCGCTGTTTGACCTTGTGCAGGGATGGAACCAGCTGTACTCCTTGGCGTTTTGCAACGTGTACGCTATTTGCTGTTCTCGAGGAGAGCAGCAGGAGCAAGCACCATTGCGCAGTGCTCGCAGAGAGGCTGAACAAACGTGATTGGTTATTTTTGCATTACTTTCAGCTTCTCCCTACCGAAACGATAACAAAGTCGATCCCATAGAGCAGTTCTGTAGCATTAACGGGAGAGTGGTAGGTATCGTAACCAAGTTTAATAAAAAAGAATAAATTGAAGGCAGTGCAGTCCTGCGCGCTTACATCTGGCCATGATGACGAGGTAAAACGCCTATGAAGACGTACAATCAATAGCGCGGAAAGCAAAACACGCAGTGTACTGTTGTGGTGGGCGACTTCAATGCAAAGGTAGGCATAAAACAGGCTCTAGACAACGGAGTGGGTAATTATTCCATGAGTTTTAGGAAGAGCGGGAAGGAGTTTTTAGTAGAGTGCGATGGAACGAAAATATTTTCGGAATCATGAATGCCTTCTTCAGAAAATAGAACCTGAAGTGGACACGGAAGAGGCCAATTGGAAAGACTAAAAGCGAAATAGATTTAATATTGTGCTCTAGGCCTGGCACTGTGTGCGATGTGGAGATCAACGAAAATGCGCCATGCAGTCACCATATGGTATGATAAGGCCTCGAGTTAGTCTAGAATAAATATAGGGAACGAAATGAACTAACAAGGAAGAGGCCCATCAATGCTTTAGTGGCAAGAGGGAATGTATAGGAGCTCACGGTCTCACTGATGAATAAATATATTCGGCTTTAAACGAATAAGGTGACTTTATTATTGAAGCAATAAATCTTAATTTTCGGTAGATTATTACTGAGTGCGCTGTAGGAACAAGTGGTAGGATGAAAAAAACCGCCAAACCAACAGACAAAATATAAGTGGTAGGGTTATCAGAGCTAATCATTAATCGTAAGGTATCTAAAATATGAAAGTATTATATGGGGAGAATTGAACTTGCTTGGTAGTATACCTAAAAGTGGTCAAGCGGAATATAGGAACCGGCAGAAAAGAAGGAAATAAACAAGCAAACGGACTTATGCGCTAAGAGACAAAGCGAGCAATGCAATACCATTATAAATAAGATAGTAAAATAACTGAGGAATTCTACAGTGATTTGTACAGTAGCCAAAGTAATTATGGCAGTAATTAGATTAGCAGTATAGTGAAAAGTGATCAGGTTTTCGTTCGGTAGCGAATAAAGAATTAAAGTATGCATAAGAATGATAAAGGGGGGTGCAGCTGAGGAGGATTACGTACCTGCACATTTGTTGAAGGACGATGGAGAGATTGTTATTGAAAAAATTGCCACACCCTATAGGCAATGCCTCATGACACCGAGAGTACCGGAATCTTGGAAGAACGCTAACATAATCCTAATCCATAACAATGGGGACGTCAAGGACTTCAAAAATCACACGCTGATCAGTTAGTATACGTTACGATAAGGTATTTATAAAGTAATCGCTAATAGAATCAGGAATACCACTGATTGTAATCAACCAATTGACCAGCAGGCACGCCTTCACTAAGGATACTAGACCATGGATCATATCCGCACTCACCATGCGATAGAAAAGGACTCGGGACATAACCTACCTCGACACAGAGTTTACGAAAAAGCATTTGACTCAGCTGAAACCTCGGCAGGGATGCCGACATTACGGAATCAAGGTGTAGGCAAACCATACGTAAAAGTATTAGAAGATATCTATATAGATGCTGCACAGCGAAAACAAAAACTAGCTGTGGTTTAGCTCGGTTTAAACCTGGATGGAAGCGCAGACTTATTTTGCCTTGTTACGCCTGTGACCCAACTTGTGATTAAACGCATGGGTGAGCAGTGGCTTAATTTGGGGTTTCGTGAACCTGCCGCTTCAAACTTATGGGGGACAGTTAAGCTCCGCCTTTAAGGATATGACGCCATAGCGCAAGCTACCAGCCCACATATAAAGCTCCGCCCTAGCCGAGCCGAATGAGCGCGCATGCGTGGCATAGGGGTAACGTGAATTTACATGTAATATCAGGCCGATTCTAATGTTACCCTCCAATATGAAAGGAGAGGCCCGAGTTGGCGTTCTTCAAAGCAGGTTCTCTCTAATTACGCGTCCTCATTAGCTTTTAAGCAACTTAGGGGGATTTGACAGACCACGCACCAGCGCATTCAGACAAATTCGGCTTGTACTTCTTGCCACAATCTCTGCGTATGCCCACAAGCCAGTTATTCTGCGAAGCTTTGATAGCTTTTTGTGTGCAGAAAACACAATTTTTTCGTCGTAATTCTGGGACAGTTTGTTTCTTTTTTTTTTTTTTGAGATTGTGTGGGAACCTGCGGATGTGTAGTAGCACGGATAGCATCTCTGTCCGCAGTGCGCGGCCGTCAGAAGTTTGCGCTGCCGTGTGCAACGTTTCTGAAAGGCTTTCAGCAACTGAAATGAGGAGGTGTTTACTGTCTTAGACATGGTGGACGACTCAGGCTGTATACCATCCTCCATGGGGAAGAGGGGGGCGGGGAGGGGCAGGAGACGTTCATGTAAAATACGCCGGGTTTTAATCCACAGTGGGCGAGCCAGGGCTTCCGTCCGCGCCAGGCACTGATCATTATGGTCCTCTCGGGTCATGTCCGCAGGAGGAGTGCGCACGTCGAGGGCGCGCCTCCACTGTGATGGAATGCGTACGCACTCTTCCATGAGAGTGTTATGTTGGATGTGTAGTCGGGCAAGGACACGGCGACCCGACGATGCCTTCGAGAGACGCGTATACTGGTTGGCCAAGTGGGCTTCCCGCAGCTCCCAAAATGTGTTCATTATGCCCAGCCCCAGGAGACGCTGATTGGAGAAGTTCACGGGGAGGTTGAGAGCCCACTTTTTTTTTTTTTTTTTTTTTTTTTTTTTTTTTGTGGAGGATGATGTCGAGTGCATCCTCGTCTTGCTTCCGCAGGTGAAGGTACCAAGTCGAATAATGAATTCGACTGGTTACAAAGGCATGCGCCAGCCGCAAAACGTCTTTGCATCGTAACCGGCCGCACTTGTTAACCCGGGGGACTAATTGGACCAAGTTCAGGCAAAATTATAACACTACGACATCCATACATGACAAGGCTACCAATCTTGGTTCCAAAAATTGTTCTTACGGCTTTTCACATTACGTGGGCATGCAACAAAATCCCTTTATCGATAAACTTCCTAATCAAAATTTGGAGCAGTGGCAGGCCATTCTGCCAAGCGAGGACCCCGACCAACAACAAGGACTGGTTCGCAGGGCCCAAGCTGCGGCGCAGGCCACTGGGCTGCCGGAATAGGGGGAACACCCACAACTCCGAGAATTCCCATGCACACAATAAATATTCCAATCAATCAATCAATCAATCAATCAATCAATCAATCAATCAATCAATCAATCAATCAATCAATCAATCAATCAATCAATCAATCAATCAATCAATCAATCAATCAATCAATCAATCTCTAGCCTTCGCTCCTCCGAAACTCAAATTCAGTTCTTAGAGGCGGTCTCGGAGGTGTACAACCACCTCCTTCACCTGTGGGAGGCCCGGAATCGCCTCATCTCTCGGTGGCGCCGGCAGAAGCACAACCGAAACTTAAAGGTCGCATCTCCGAGCTCACCCAGCGAGAGGCTGAGTATGCGGCCCAGCTCGCCTACTCTAACTGATGGGTGGGCTGATGCAATACGGCCGCTCGTCAGATGTCTAGCCAGAACACCTGGCGGCTCTTTCTAGCCCTAATTGATCCAACGCAAACACGCATGGAAACTCAAAAACACCTCCAAAAAGCAATACGCAACTCTCACGGCAACACAACCCACTCAGCGCACAAACTTCGGGACCAGTACTTGTGTACCGAAGAACCTCGCGGGCCGGCGTACTCTTATGCAGAATTTGAGAACATTGAGCTGATCAACCGTTCCAGCTCCATGACCTGAGGGTGACTCTGGCCAAAATGAAACGTGGCACAGCTCCGGGTCAGGACAAAATTGCAGTCAAATTATTAGCCAGCCTCTCCGACCCGGCATACCTATCTTTATTGGATTATATTAAATCACTCTGGGTTGGGGAGGTGCCACACCCCATAGACTGAAAGACCGCCCTGGTCGCCTTCATTCCTAAAGCTGATAAGGCCATAAACACGGAGATCCTCCGTCCTATCGTCCTGTGTGGCCAAGCTCATGGAGACGATGGGATGTGACAGGTTGTCCAAGTTCATGGAATCCCAACATATTTTCGCAGACACCATGTTCGGATTTCGCCCACACTGATCTGCACAGGGTGTCTTGCTACAACTCAGTCGGGCTGTCCTCGACCCCGTCGAACGCCCCCACAATGACAAGGTCGTACTGGGCTTGGATTTGAAGGGAGCATTCGACAATGTCACACATGAGATCATTCTCACCTATCTTTTCCAAACTGCGACAGAAACGCGTTTCAATACATTCGGAAATTCTTGACAGACCGACAATTTTTCATTCGAATCCACGATACGGAGCATGGTCATTTTCGCCTAGGAACCAGGAGTACACCTCGGGGCGCGGTGCTCCCTCCCCTGTTATTCAATCTGGCCATGATGCACCTGTCAGCCCAGCTCGGGGCTGTCGCCGGTGTGCAGCATGAGGACATCACCTTGTGGGCGACGCAGAGCTCCCTCGGAAACATTAAGGCCAACCTGCAGCAGGCGGCGACCATAGTGGACCGTTACGCTCGCCGCTGCGGCCTCCAATGCTCCCCCTAAAATTCTGTATTTGTGCACATATTACCGCGAAACCTTCAAAACAGTATTTGTTGTTTTTTAACAGCCGCCGGCATACAGGCTTATCACTCGGATTCTGGACCGCGTATCAGTTCCGTAATCTTTGTTCGTTAATGCTCGATGTCGCGAGTCACACCTTTATCAGTTTTGTTGTAGCGCAAGATGCACCGAGATCTGTCTCGAAGGTTCCGGCCACTCAGGTGTCTTTCCACAATGTTCCAGCCCGTGCTGGTAGCTGTTTGCCACGTTATCTAGATTGTTCTGTGCAGCCTTTAAATTGAGCGTTGCCGAGTGTGACGGGCATTCTGTTCGACGACCGACGAGCGCGTTTGTTGCTATCGCCGCCGCCGAGTTGCTTAGTTATTTTGCGGGCGCAAGTTAGCCCAAATAAAGGTTTCTTTAGTGCAATCATCGACCCCTTCATTTGTGTCGTCGACCTCGTCGCGTGATTCCGTTCCCTCAACGGTAGGGTCCTCTGAGCAGCGTCATCTGGCGGCAGATAGCGGAAATATTGTAAAAATGAATAATAGCGGGTGTAAAGCAAGCAAAGCTCGTTGCTTCAGTGGTGCAATGGATTGACACTACTTACCTCAGCGCTAAGCGCGTAAAACTGATGTTCGAATCCTGTAATAGTAACCTTTTTTCTTTCTTTTTTTTAGTTTTGTTTTTACCGCAGCATTATATAAAAAAAAAAAAAATCTACCAAGCTCGTTCCTGGGCAGTGTTCCCCTTTAGGTTACAATAAGTAGTGTTTTTGACACTACTTACCTCAGTACTAAGCGCGTAAAACTGATGTTCGAGTCCTGTAATAGTAACTTTTTTTTTCTTTTTTTTAGTTTTGTTTTTGCCGCAGCATTATAAAAAAACTACCACGCTCATTCCTGGGGAGTGTTCCCCTTTAGGTTACAATAATTAGTGTTTTTATTTCTTAATAGCAGCAAAATCAGCTGTGAACAGAGCCACGAGATGATGGCATGACAATGGTGACACTAATCAATTAACCTTCACCGTAATCATTTCCTGCCTTCAGTGAGTGTATGTTACCTTTAGTTTGCGTTCAGAGACACCTTTTGGTAACTATCGCCATTTAACCCGCTGAGCGGTAATGAGTGAGGAGAAAGAAGTTGCTGGACCCAACCGTTGAGAAGACGGAATTACGCGACCTCGTCACCACTACGTGACATCTGGTGGAGGTGCTGCCTTTGATCCTTCAAGCGAAGACCCAAGCCGTCTTCCTGTCGCCCTGGAAGACCAGCCTACAGGTCACCGAGCCAGCCGCCGACTCCAAGGCCTGCAACCCGAACACGGTCTGCTGCGACCCCATTCGATCTCGGAAGGCATCGACGCTGACAATGGCCCAGCCTACAGCACCGGTTGTTTTCGTCCAGCCCCGTGAGCCCCCCTGCTTCCCTGGACGACCGGATGAAGATGCGGGAGACTGGATGGACCTTTTCGATCGTGTGGCAGAATTCAACGGCTGGAACGACGCCGCGAAACTTAGGCAAGTCTACTTTGTTCTTCAAGGACATGCCCGAGTTTGGTTCGAAAATCATGAGGCAACTATAAAGGATTGGGAGACTTTCAAGGAAGCGTTTCTGACTGCCTTTTCAAGCGTCGTCCGAAAGGAAACAGCCCAGGCCCTCCTTCAGTCAAGACTTCAACTCCCTAACGAGCCTGTCCTGGCGTACGTTGAGGAGATGAAGCACCTTTTTCGCCGCGCCGACCCTAATATGACCGAAGGTGAGCGAGTCAAACATTTATTGCGAGGTGTTAAAGAGTCGCTCTTTGCGGGTATTGTCCGGAACCCGCCGAGAACTGTGGAAGAATTTGAAAGTGAAGCATCGACCATCGAGAAGACGTTGGACACCCGGATGCGCCACTACGAGCAACCGCTTTAACCAGACTACTCATGCCGCTACCTCAGCGCATCTGCAAGCGGAGAGAACCTTCGGGACCTCATCCGGGAGATCGTGCGAGAGGAGCTCCGCCGAATGCTGCCACCATCGCAACAACCCCAGGTGGCGACGCTCGCGGACGTCGTCCGTGAAGAAGTTCAGCAGGCGCTGGGCGTTCCTAAAGCGACGGCTCCGACGGCTCCAGAGCATGAATCAGCAGCGATGGACTATTCAGCTGCATTATGTCGTCCTGCACCCCGACGCGACCTCCCAAGCCCTCGTCGCTACCATCCTGCTTCCGAAAGCCGCCCCTTGGTCCCCGCCCGCCTAGCCTACCAACGACCCCCAAGCCCCAGAAAGTGCGACGCCTGGAGGACAGCAAACAACCGACCGCTTTGCTTCCATTGTGGTGAGGCAGGACACATCCTCCGTCACTGCCCGTACAGGCGGATCGGCCTCCGTGGTTTCGCTGTCGACGCCCCACGACCCCGTCCTGGCGAACGACCACAGGAAATCAACGACTTCCTGTGCAGCGGAAAGCACTCGTCGCCAAGGCGTCTGTCACGCTCCCCATCACCGTACAATGCCCGATTTGCGTCGCCGGGCCGCGGTTACGTGCAAGGACGGTCTCCTAGCCCCCGCAGGGGAAACTAAAGGCAGCAACCTTTGGAGGTGAGGTTGCTCAACGGCGAAAAGACGAAGATCCTCCGCCGCCGACGACCACTAACGACGACGCAGCCGTTTCACTGCCGCTCTACACGACGTCATCGACGACAACACGACCAGAGTGCAAGAAGACACCGCCGCCCAGCGAAGTAACAACGGTATGCCCCGGCCATGACCTGAAAAAACGACGGAGCCGAGATCGGACACTAAGGCCCACGTGCAATGCGAGGACGCGAGCAAGTGACCTTGAAGTTGATATCGACGGTCACAGAGTCACTGCCCTTGTAGACACCGGAGCTGACTATTCAGTCATCAGTGGACCGTTAGCCTCCCATCTCAGGAAAGTTACAACCGCTTGGGATGGCCCGCTGATTCGCACCGCAGGTGGCAACCTGATTACTCCATCGGGACGATGTACTGCAAGAATAACCGTAAATGGGCGTACTTACCCCACCAGCTTTGTGGTCTTGCAGCCGTGTTCCCGCGATGTGACTTTTGGCATGGACTTCCTAAATGAAAATAGAGCTATCATCTACCTCCGATCCAAGCTCATCAAGCTCTCTGCAGACAAATCCATACCTGCTACGACGACTTCGACGCAACATGTCGCCCTAAACGTCCTCGACGGAGAATTGACCGTGCCGCCCCGATCAAGCGTCGCCGTCAGCGTAGGTAGCACAGAAATCGAAACCGCTGAAGGCATCGTCGAAGGAAATATCCAATTGCTCTTGGAACGAGGTATCAGCATCGCAAGATGCATCGCGAAATTCCGGAGAGGACAAGCTCAGGTGCTGGTAACAAACTTCACTGAAGAATACCGGCATCTCAACAAGGGCACGACCATCGCTTTTCTCGACGGATTAGCGGACCTCAAAGCCGTATTCGCCCTCCACGACCAACCACTGGAAGACGCACCGGACCAATTACGTCAGCTCACATTTGACATCAACCTAGCATTGACCCACAGCAGGAAAAACTGGATTCGCGGTATTCTTCGAAACTACAGGGAGTGCTTCTCGTCATCATCGAAGGTACGGCAAACACCACTGGCCAAGCACCGCATTATAACGGGCGAACACGACCGACCTCTGCACCAAAGCCCTTATCGTGTATCGCCGCGAGAACGGCAGGACATTCGTGATCAAGTTGAGGAAATGCTGCGTGATGACGCAATTCAGCCATCGAACAGCCCCTGGGCGGCACCAGTCGTTTTGGTGAAGAAGAAAGACAGCACACTTCGCTTCTGCGTTGATTACCGCCGCTTGAATAGCATAACGAAGAAGGATGTCTACCCGCTTCCCCGCATCGACGACACTCTCGACCGGCTCTGCAATGCAAGGTACTTCTCATCGATGGACCTGAAGAGCGGATATTGGCAAATTGAGGTCGACGAAAGAGATCGCGAGAAGACCGCATTCATCACACCGGACGGCCTTTATGAGTTCAAGGTGATGCCATTTGGCCTCTGCTCCGCACCAGCCACGTTTCAACGCGTTATGGACACAGTCCTGGCAGGCTTGAAGTGGCAAATTTGTTTGGTATATTTGGACGACGTTGTCTTCTCGTCAAACTTTGAAGACCACCTAAAACGACTACAGACAGTGCTGAAAGCCATCAAGTCATCGGGACTAACGCTAAAAGCAGAGAAGTGTCACTTCGCCTACGAAGAACTCCGGTTCCTAGGTCACATCGTTAGCAAGGACGGTATTCGCCCAGACCCGGATAAAACAGCTGCAATCGCACAATTCCCAACGCCTGCCGACAAAAAAGCTGTGCGCCGATTCCTTGGGCTGTGCGCTTATTATCGACGATTTGTCAGAAACTTTTCGCGGATCGCCGAACCGTTGACGCAGCTTACAAAGGCTGACGTACCTTTTAAATGGGAAGCGCCGCAAGGAGAAGCCTTCGACGAACTTAAGAGCCGCCTGCAATGTCCTCCTGCACTTGGCCACTTTGATGAAAACGCCGAGACCGAAATTCGCACCGACGCGAGCAGTGTGGGCCTAGGAGCCGTTCTCGTCCAGAAGAGTGCCGGACAGGAGAAAGTAATCGCCTACGCTAGCAGGTCCCTCACAAAAGCCGAAGTCAATTACTCGTCGACCGAGAAGGAGTGCTTTGTAATCATCTGGGCCACTTCTAAGTTTCGTCCATACCTATACGGCCGGCCATTCAAGGTGGTAAGCGACCATCACGCGCTCTGCTGGCTGGCTAATTTGAAAGATACTTCCGGCCGCCTTGCCAGATGGAGCCTACGACTTCAAGAATTTGACATGACTGTAGTCTATAAGTCGGGCCGGAAGCATTCCGACGCAGACTGCTTATCCCGCGCTCCCCTCGATGCTCCCCCGAAGGACGATGACGACGACGCCTTTTTGGGACCGGTAAGCGCCAGCAGGTTCGCAGAACAACAACGATCAGACCCTGAGCTGAAAGCGCTAGCCGATTACTTGGAAGGAAAGAACGCTTCCCCTCCTGGTGTGTTCAGGCGACATTTATCATCCTTCACGTTAAGCAATGGCCTCCTCGTGAAGAAGAACTTCGCAGCCAACAAGACCGCGCAGCTTCTCGTAGTGCCTAAAACCCTTCGGCAAGAAATTCTGCAGGCGTTGCACGATGAGCCCACAGCAGGCCACCTCGGATTTGCGCGCACGTTGCGTCGAATCCAGGGGAATTATTACTGGCCGCGACTGCCTGCCGAAGTTGCCCACTACGTGAAGACATGTCGTGAGTGCCAACGACACAAAACGCCGCCTATCAGACCAGCAGGACTACTAAACCCGATTCCGCCCCCAGACCTGCCCTTTCAACAAATTGGGATGGATCTCCTCGGCCCCTTTCCAGCTTCGTCTATGGGTAACAAGTGGATCATCGTGGCCACTGACTACCTTACCCGTTACGCCGAAGCAAGAGCACTACCAAATGGTACCGCGGCAGAAGTCGCCAAATTTTTTGTCGAACAAATTTTCTTGCGACACGGCGCCCCAGAAGTGCTCATCACACCAGGGGAACGGCGTTTACGGCAGAGTTGACGCAAGCCATCCTGGAATACATTCACACAAGCCATCGACGAACAACTGCATACCATCCCCAGACCAATGGCCTTACGGAGCGCCCGAACAAAACGATCGCGGACATGATCGCTATGTACGTCGACGCTGAACACAAGACCTGGGACGCCATCTTGCCGTACGTGATGTTTGCGTATAACACGGAAGTCCAGGAGACGACCAGAGCGACCCCGTTTAAGCTTGTGTACGGCAGGGAGCCCACGACGACGCTCGACGCAATGCTGCCGCACGTAACCAGCTAAGACAACCTTGACGTCGCCGCCTACCTGCAGTGTGCAGAGGAAGCCCGACGACTCGCACGGCTGCGTATTAAAGACCAACAGCGCACCGACAGCCGACGATACAATTTACGACTACGCCACGCAGAGTACAATCCAGGAGACCAAGTGCTGGTTTGGACACCAATTCGGCGTCGCGGATTAAGTGAAAAGTTGCTGCGTCGATACTTTGGGCCATACAAAATCCTTCGCCGCGTCGGACCACTGGACTATGAAGTCATTCCCGACGGAACGTCAGCATCACAACGGCGACGCGCACACCCAGAAATTGTACATGTTGTACGACTGAAGCCATATTACGCGCGTTAAAGAATCTGTGGCGTTGGCAGTGTTTATGTTTAGGTTTCTTTGTTTTGGAACATCGAGGCGATGTTTTCTTAAGGGGGGAGTAATGCCGCGAAACCTTCAAAACAGTATTTGTTGTTTTTTAACAGCCGCCGGCATACAGGCTTATGACTCTGATTCTGGACCGCGTATCAGTTCCGTAATCTTTGTTTGTTAATGCTCGATGTCGCGAGTCACACCTTTATCAGTTTTGTTGTAGCGCAAGATGCACCGAGATCTGTCTCGAAGGTTCCGGCCACTCGGGTGTCTTTCCACAATGTTCCAGCCCGTGCTGGTAGCTGTTTGCGACGTTATCTAGATTGTTCTGTGCAGCCTTTAAATTGAGCGTTGCCGAGTGTGACGGGCATTCTTTGTTCGACGACCGACGAGCGCGTTTGTTGCTATCGCCGCCGCCGAGTTGCTTAGTTCTTTTGCGGGCGTAAGTCAGCCCAAATAAAGGTTTCTTTAGTGCAATCATCGACCCCTTCATTTGTGTCGTCGACCTTGTCACCACTACGTGACAATATGAACATCACCAAAGCGCGCTGCCGAAAATTACATTGTCTCTTGAGACAGGTCCAATCCCTGAACGTGTGTAAGTCCGGGTACTGGAGCTCACATCAAAACATCAAATACACCAAAAAGACGGTCAGAAACGACATTGGTCAAACTTCGTAAGCTGGGGGACCAGGTGGATCCAAGGAAGCGAAGTCGTGGTTTAACTAGGATTTAATGAATCTTAACGACAGTCTACTCATAGATGACAGTTTTGTAGCTACTGTGCAGCGACGGATAAAAATCGTGTTAAAAGTGGAACCTGAAACAATAGTTGAATCATGTGAGCATATAAAAGGAGAGTTTAAGATACACGCAATTGAGAGATCGGGTTCGTTATATAGGAAAGAAAAGATTAAAGAGAAAGAGTTGCAAGGTGAGCTTGACCTTTGATTAAACTTAGTGCACAACAAGGGCAATATATGAAGAAAATATCAGACAGGTTAAAAACCACCTACAGGCTATAGATATATGCAAGTACAAAGGGGCTGTCTTTAGAGCACGGGCAGAAAGATTATTTTCCAAAGAGCCCACCAAGCGTGCATTGGGAGAGGAAAAGAGGCGCGCAATGAAGAATGAGATAAAAGAGATAAACACCAGCAATGGGGTCACAGGCGACGGGGAGGAGATACAAAGGGCGTTCGTAGAAATTTTCTGGCAGCTGTCTTACCAGAAATTTTCAGTTCTGCTGTTTTCTGTTTTAGTTTTTTTGTAATTTTAATTTTGTCTCTTTAAAACTGATAGAAAAGTTTTGTAAATTGACATACTTTTTTGTTATATGACGCTTTTGTTTTTTATTTTTCAATTTTGTTTTCTACCGCAGTTAAAATATTGATGCAAATATATATTTTTTACTTGTCTTTCATGTCACATGTTTTTCTGCCTGTAACAACAATAAAATTGCGTTAAGCGCCAATTTCTCAATGGACACCATTTTTATGGCGAAAGCGCCTTGCTAACTCCACGTCACGAATATCTCTCGGTGCTGGCAATACTGGATGGCAGTCATAAAGTTGGCCGCGCAACAGCAGTCGTCCAGCCTCCGTAAAGGCAAATGGAAAAGCACATAGCAGATACCACTATAGCAGGGAGACAAGCTCTCTTCTCGTTTGGCCTAATAAATGGTCATAGCTACATCCAACGGACCTCATTGTGGCGCCACAAGTTAGTTACTTTCGAATCGAAGTTGTTACGTCGCGGATTGTCGGACAGTGTCTTCGGGGTTGCCATACCATTTAGCTTTCTATTCAGCATTTACCTGCTATTAATGTAAAAATAGGTTGCTGTAGAAAATAGAACAGACGGCAAAAACATATCGAATTGTCTGCCGACCAATCAAATTTTCGGCTCGAGAACAGAAAAAAGACTTTTTTTTTTTTTTCGTGAACATATTTCGGTCAACGAACTAGAACGATATTCTCTGTGCGAGAACAGAATTTTTTTTTTAAATACCTGTAATTTCGTACACATTTTTTCAGTGTAGGTCACGTAAGGTGAGTGAAGGATGGATTTGAAAAAGAGTTTTTGCCACTGATGCCAAGAGCCGCTGACACTTTGAAAGCAAGCTTGGAGATGCCCATCAGCATGTGAGAGATAGAAAATGTGATAGATGACTTGGCCGCTGGAAAATCGCCTGGTCCTGATGAACTGGGCGCCACTTTTTATCAAACCAACTGAGCCACACCCGCGACTTTTTTTATATCTTTATTGCCGAGCCACGTCCGGGATCGTCAAACGCACACCATAATTCTCCTTGTCTACCGCGAAGATGATAGTGCAATGAGAATGACGCCGCAGTTCGTGATTATGACAATGATGACATTAGCAATGATAATGATGGCGCATTGAGTTGATAATGATGAGAGTGAACGTGATGCACCGTGTGCAGCAGCAAAGCTTAGGCTTTCACACTTCTGCAGTGTAGATTCTACAATTCTCTCAGAAGTTTAGAGCGCAGCTCCTTGGCGCTCGTCCCTGCGTGTAACTAGTAACGTAATCGTCAGCGTCACCGTTATCCCTCGTAACCACTTCCGCAGCCAAAAGAGAATAGTACCATAGGATAGAGCTTCAAGGAAAGTGTGTAAGTGACAAAATGGTGGATGTGGTTAGGTAATTAATCAGATCCAATAACAATAATAATTGGTTCACAGAAAAAAAGGCGCAGTCTGTCACACCTGTTTGTGGACACCTTAACCGCTCCGTAAAGGAAGGAAGTGAAAGTGAAAAGAGAAAAGGGGGAGCCGTAGTGGAGGGCTCCGGAGTTATTTCGACTACCTGGGCACCTTTAACGTGCACTGACATCGCACAGCACACGGACACCTATTCTCTTAACGCAGTGGTTTACAGCAAAATAAAAAGGCCCAGTATCTGTCGCTCGCGAAGAGGAACTAGTTGATATGGAATATGTGTGAAAAATAAGAAGTTGTCTGTAATTGTACATACATGTCTTGCCAAAATTATTTGCCTCAGTCTATCGAAAAGCTGAAATAGGTGATGAGCTGCGCTCTAAATTTCGTGCTGGCAGGTATCGTAATGACGGTAAATTATTTTTCACACGCCACGTCTGAGTTAGGTAAGGCTTCCGCCTAGAAGGGGACCGCGGCTGTTACTTTGCCATTTAAGATGGTATGTATCATCAGCACGAACAGCCAATTTTTTTTTATGTAAATACTGATTTGTGATCTATTTATTCGTTAGGATGTATGTTATGTGCACATTCCTTTGTTCTTTGTACATTTGCTGTTTTGGTCATTTGTCGTCGCTCCATGTGAAGGTCTAATAAAACTTTTCCTAAGCACAATCTGAAATAGAGTTTCAAGGAAGGTTAACGCGAGTAGGCCTTGTGGCTTAAACTACCGCTCCTCGTCATCGCACCCCGAGCCGCATTTCTGCAAAACACAGGGCGGGCTTTGCCGATTTTACCTTCGCGAAAGTGGTGTGGAGGGAAAGCCCCCTCCGTAAGACACGACGACGTTCATGGCGCGTTGCCGTGGGCCTTCGGAATAAGCGGCGTGCCCTGGCCCGTACGCACGCTCCGCTGTGGCGGCGTGGCTGCTGACGCGACCTTCCGCCGCCTCCTCCTCGGCTCCTCCGCCGCGATTACAGCGCGGCATTCCCGCACCCGTTACTCTGCCGCGAGCAGCATGCGGAGCCTGCTCGCTCTCCTCCCGCTTGTGCTTCTGCCGTCGGCGGTTGCGCAGTTCACGGCCACCGTTCTGCATACCAACGATGTCCACGGACGCTTCGAGCAGGTGACGCCAGCCGGCACGCGGTGCACCGAACAGGCCGCCCGAGAGCACCAGTGCGTCGGTGGCATCGCCAGGCAGAAGACGCTGGTGAGTTGACTGCAGCGCACCTGTTACCGCGGCTGTGCGTCGGTGACCTGGTTCAATAACAATCGGCACAAACTGAACGAGGCTTTCCAGGGAGCACTCCAAACTGGAGATTTCTTACTGCAGGCGTCGGTCTGAACGTCCCAACTTGGGCTTCGAAAATAGCAAATAGGGGTTTGTGGTTAAGCGTTGGAATAACGCAGGCACTGAAATTTGCCAGTGTCGTCCCTCCGTTGGCCCCGATAGACTTCGCTGTGGGAGAACGCATTTTTATTTATGATAAGACTGAAAGGGAGGTAAACACCGCCTTTGCAGAAAGGGGAGAGCCTTTTGGAGGCGCTTTCTCGCAGTTTCAAGCTGCCCAGTTGCTTGTTGCTGAAATATTTAGCGGGAGGCGGCCACTGCTGGCGGGAGGGCGATGGGCGTGCCAGCGGCTGTGGGCGGGCTCTGAAATCTTATGACAATGAGCTGTTGTTTCTACATCATCCTCGCCGCTGAGTTTTGTTGATTGCGTTCTGGCTGGCTCACAGTGCTGGTGCTAATGGCAAGATGAACGAATTATAGGTGGGGCGAATGTGTTGTCACTTGATTTATAAGAAAAAGAAGCGGTAATCGTCCATCTTCTCGATGGACACCCAAAGAGCGTCGTAATGAAATGAAGGTAGGTGAGAGGGAAAGAAGCAAGAGAGATAGAGATGCTGCAGTGAAGTGATCGAGAAAAGTTTCGATCGCCTGCGTTTCTTTAACATGTACTGAATCCATGGACTGAGCCACTGCTGCGTGTATGAACGAACGGACTTTTATTTGGTACAAAGGTTTCTACAAAAAATAAACGGTGTTCATAAGTCGAAGCTATACGAAGCCCATTTTCACACGGATTCGTCACCACATAATATTCTATTCTACCACGAAAAGAACGTAGAAAGTTATTCGTGGTGTAGCTCTGATCAAGAAAGCAAACCAATCACAGAGCATTTCAAGTTGGGGAATGTTGTGCGTTCAAGCAGAATGTAGTTTTCTTATTTTAAACTGTTGAACTATAAAACGTGTTGGCCATAAGCTTTGCGTGTCAGTGGGATAATTCATTTCAGGTGCCTATAGCTTTCTAGTGTTACTAATTGTGCGCGGGGGGGAATGATTGCTAGTGGGTGTTTGTTGCGGATTATGCAATTGGCTTATTGATTGACTAAATGTATAAACTCATGATGAGACACAAGGAGTTGAGTTGGGCGGGTTGATCAAGGTTCCTGCTGGAAGATATTTTGATGGCGGTTCATTTTCAAACCATCCAAAAGACACAACACAGAAAAGAGATGAGCACCCGTCGAGGTCAGAACCAGTACCAACCCACCCAGTCGCCGACCTTTGGAGACGATCAAGCTCGGAATATTATGTTGTAAACAGCAGCGGTAATGTGCCTCCTTAGGGGTTGTTCTTGCCGACGCAGACACGGCCACTTTTCCTTTTTCACAATCATCACTTCAAAGGCCATGTGAATGTAATTAGGTCGTCGCTTTAATTAAGCCCTACAAACGCAATTGCATGGACTAATGACAGAGCACTTGAATCACAACTCGTGACATTGGACTCGGAGTCCCGACTACATACCTAAGTCTGCTTTTCAGCGCAGTCCATCTACTTTATGCACTAAATGTGTTAATGACGTTTGGGTTACCTTGCGACCATTTAGTACCTATTTATGAAATGCATTTCATCATTTTCGAGTGCGCCGATCAACCAATACGGATTCTCTAGACACCGCTACGCCGACAGCCGCCGTGTACAGAACGCCGGCCTTTCCGCTGAACGATTTACTCGTTAGTGCTCCCGTGTTAACACAGCGAACAGAAAATGACAGGCCGGAAGGGGGCCGCAGGACGACCATCATCTAAGCCTTTACTAAAAAAACCTGCCGTGTAAAAAGCATAAGAAAAAGCGTAACACATTTTGGCAAATAATAACTACCACTATTATCTCCTGACGCGCTGTCAAGGTTGTAGGTAATGAAGGACAAAAAGAGAAATTCCGCTCAGTTATTAGCGCGGAAAATATTTGAAGCAGTTTTTGATCTCAAAGAGCCGCACAGCTGCGTTGCGTATTTGTCTATCTGACAAGGAGCACGAGTTTTTAATAAAGTTTGAGCACCGCATGCGCCTCTGTTGTACTTTTATGTTTTTTTTTTAAGCGATAACGTCAATGAGCTCGTGTCGCAGAAAAGCCGGAGTCGCCGGCGTTTGGACGTGAGCGTAAAATCGTGATTGGGTTTTGGCGTCGGGATCTTACAAGGGCAGACATCATGTGAGAATTTCAAACAACCGAGAACCTTCACGCTAACGCAGTGTCAGTGGTCGAAAGTGATTGAAACATGAAAGGTAATGCGAATTGAAAGCCACCGAACTTGTCAAATGATTGACGTTATGAAGTACTTAATTTGCCCAAAGAAAATGTTAGATAATAGGCAGGATTTCAACCCATGACCTACAGTTTCCGTGCGAGACACGCTACCGACTATTATGGCTCATGAGGCTCTTGCGCGGCTGGGAACTAAGCGAATCTTTATTGTACGTCGTGTCGTCTTTCATGTAAAGTATATGTAGTATCTATGCCAAGAGTTTCTTTATAAAGCATTACTTGTTAGTTAATGGTTGTCATGCAGCCTCCTTTCCTCTCGTCTCTCTAATAAAGACAAGGGTGAACGCATATGTATCTACTGACATCCAGGTAGCTTCTTCTGTGAATGACTCCACCTGAAGTGTATACAGCGCCGCACAAACCATCGCCTTCAATCAAATCGCGCAGCCAGCGCTATAGTGGCTTTGTAATAGAGAATTCTTTTTTGAAAACGTATCTGAAATGATGCACTGAAAAAGATTTGCGTGGTAAATCGAACTGCTGACCGTGAACTGCCAGCAACATGACTGAAAAAAATGAAGGCACAGCTGTATGAGCCAATCATATATATTACAAATCGCCGCTTGCGCTTGTGCAGATCAAAATGACAAGTTGAATTGGGGGAAGTAAGTCAATGCGTCTCACAAACTCCCGCCTTTACAGTCAAGAGAGGCGTGGGATCCCCTTTACGGTTACCCGTCGTTGCTCTATGAGGTTTGAGAACACAGCTAAAGGTTAGGCCGGTCAACCCGTGAAGTACGTGTGTCGGTATGTGATTGAGGAGTGTTTGAGGAATAAGTAAAGAAAGTTACTTTTTATTTTACAAACAATGGGATATTTTTATCTAGTTGTCCAAATTACACTGCATAATAATCGAACAAAAAAAGAACAAGAAAACGACACGACACTGATAAAAAGACTACTTGGTGATTGACAAGAGGAAGAACCGACAATGAACAAATACTGCAATAAAAGAAAACTATCATCATCATCATCTTGGTCTTCATCACCCTGACTATACCCACTGTAGGGCGAATGCCTCTCCCACATTCCTCCAGTTAACCCGATCCTGTGCTAGCTACATCCACTTGACACCTGCGAACTTCTTAACCTCATCTGCCAACCTAACTTTCTGCCGCCCCCTGCTAGGCTTTCCTTCCCTTAGAATCCGATTGGTTACTCAGAGACCTTCGATTATCATCTCTTCGCAATACATGTCCTGCCCATGCCCAATTGTTCTTCTTGATTTCCACTAGAATGTCAGTAACTTGAGTTATTTCTCTGACCCACTCTCCCCGTTTCTTATCTCTAATGTTACCTTTAGCATTTTTCGTTCCATAGCCCACTGCGTTGTCCTCAACCTAAGTAGAACCCTCTTTGTTAGCCTATAAAAGAGACTATAAAGATAGTCTTAAACTATGAAGGAGACTATAAAGATAACAAATAAAATATTCCAGACATAATAAGTACGGGCAAGAGTTACACACAAAATAGCGTAAAATACTAAGCCAGATAAAGGTTAAAACAAAGGCGAAAACAATATTAAATTAACCGACAGTCTGTGGCAAAAAGGAATTCTCACAGCTTTCTTCGTAGCAGCAGAGTTGATCGCTACGGCGGCCGTACAAGATGAGAAGAAACGATGAGTTGATCGCGGGCTTTTGATGACTGCAGTTCGTCGACTAAACATTCATTTAATAAAAAATGCTTGCCTCTGATGGTAACACCTTCTCGACCTATCCTGACTTTGTCGTCACAGTACAGGGCTTTCCGCTGAATGGAACTTTTAACCCTTGTTCAAAGATAAGGGAGTCTCGGGCCTTGGGTCTGAAACCGCCTTGCGCTCTGCATGTATTCAAGTCAGGCAAACATTTTTTATTCTTCCTCTCAGTGGTGGTTACGAACAGGTGTTCTTTAACTATTCAAAAATTCGACTGAGCTTTAGCAAGAATCGTTAACATGGTTTTAAAAACTGGGACGTAGAAAAATAAGAAGTTGGGCGCCCTACAGAAAAAAAAAACAAAAAGCTAGAATTGGTGTATTCTGCGCACAGGCCAACTGTCGCCGTTCTAGTCAGTCCGCAGTATCATGGCGTAGACTTAGAATATTATTATTACACAGTATTATTAAACATCTTGGAGTCTCTACTGGTCGTCTGTCCCACAGCTCAAATTTGTTTTTCTTATTATATTGTTGCCGATTCTCGCTTTGTTCAATTGCAGAGCAAACGTATTGTTTATATTTTTGTCACTTGCCTGACTTTATCATTAAATTATAATTTGAATTCGCTCTGCTCCTCCACTGTCTTTTTAATGTACATATATCTGCAAATATTTTATTTCGATTTATTTATTTTTACAGAACAGCACCGCTACTTTAGAATTGCTCAGAAATGCTATCTTTGCCCTTGTTATCCAGAGGGTAGTGACTTCGGTAAATGTATGAGGTACATTACAAATGCCGACACTTCGTGCGAGCTGCTTAACACCACATACCGTCGAGTACACTGGCAGAGCGTGGAGATCGTGTCTTTTAGATGTATGTCATAAATTGAGCAAGAAACTACCCTTAAAAAATATATTAAAGCGATGTACAAAGCAAGCCACGAGTCGCTCTCTCTTTCTCCTTCTTATTTTTGCCTATGCACCTGTGCACGGATCACTAGATACCTTTGACCGATGCAGCCACTTTAAGAACTGCGTCTGACGCGCTCTCGGTAAAGAAGATCCACAGCGGCCACGTGCATTGCAGCATATGCCGACTCAGAGCAAGCCGAGGCTAACAACTCGATCGTCTCTAAATGTCAAGAACTAACGGCATCAAAACATTGAACACACAAAGAGGTAAGAAGGCATAATGACAGGAGCAAAATAACAAGGTAAAACTGTTATTTTGACGGGTACGGTCAACAACAGCGAAGCCAAAGTGCGGAGTAAATAAAATATTTTAATCCTCAGCGTCACGTGCCGAAAGGAGGATAATTAGGCTTTGTTTTCACCTAGCTTCTCTACCTTTAAAGGGTAACTCCAAAAAGTCTTTTAGACATTTGGAATTCATAATTACATAAAGTTCCTTAGGGTCCGTCCTCCTTGGTACAAAGTCTGATTTTAAAAATACCGTCTAGAAACTGGTTAATAGCGGAAAAAACATAGCTGAAGCAATCGAAGCCGAAAGGAGGTTTTGAGTAATCTACAGTGTCACAAGATGCGAACCTAGGACGCCACTGATGTGGCCACAAAACATATTGATTAGGTAAACTGACTACCTGATAGCCAATCTCACTGTTAGTACGAAAGGACCCAAAGAAAGCTAAATACTTAGTTTCGCATTCAGCGTGGAGCGAATATAGAAGGCCCTGGGGGGGGGGGGGGGCGCATTCAATGACGTCATGCACTCGTGGTTTCCAGCAGACATCTTACAAATGCGGGAGCGGAAAGCGAAATTTAAATTTTAATCGCGCTGTAACAATACATCGAAACGCTGCGAAATTTGGTAAAGAAAAAAAAAACAATACATCAAGGAAAATGCACCTTGAAATTTTAAGCAAAATCTAAAGAGGCTGCAATACGCCGGAGTTGCAGACAGCTGTAATTCGTGCCAGTTTGTTAAATATTTAATAAACACGGTTAGGGGAAAAAATAGGCTGCATTTTATTTCTAACACCACTTCTACAAAACATTATATACTAATTTGTCTCGTAAAGTAGGGAATTGCGTGTATATCAGTTGCACTCTGAGAGAAGTCTCTACAAGGCTTATGCTCCCCGCCGTCGTCGAAGTGCACACAGTTGCTTGAAGTGTTTACGATTGCGGCGATGAGGTCCTGAGAGAGGAGGGACGTAGCAAGATGCGCTTGTGCGAAGCAACGAACGTAACATTAGCGAACCGTGTGGCCCGCCCGCTGCAGGCTAGCTCGTAAACCTAATGGATGCCATACGGGAGATGTGAAAGAAGAAAAAGAAATGGTTTTATGAACTGAAAAAAAAAAAAAAAATTGCTGATTAAAATAAAAGAGGATCATGAGAAATTATGTACTGAAACTAGAAAACGCGCACTAGGTAAAAGTTTTCCATTAGTCCTCTTCGCAACGAAATGATTTTTAGCTAGCTTCCCTAATACTGCATATATTAGCGATCGAAAATGGCTATCCTCCTCTCCTCTATCATTTTGAAGCGCGGTGGCGTGGAAGAAAACATAAAACAAATAATCGTGACAGCGCCCCATCGCCCCCTGTCCCACCCCTTTCACTGGGGAGAGTCCAATAGAAATGGGCGTACCTAGACAACACAGTTGACGTCAACGAGAGAAGGGTCGAGGTTGAGCGGCCGCCAGGTGCACTTCAAAAATGTTTTTTTTTTGTTTTAAATATATAGTCCATGCAGAACTTCTAAATTTGACAGGGGTATTAAAAAAATCACCTCTATTGATTTCTTGCATTGAAATTTTACTACATTTATCTTTTCAGGATTTCTTTAGTGGGATGAGAACGATTGAAACCCCGATTGAGTAATATATTCTACAACAACAGCTTGTAATCTGTCCTTATCACTAAATCTAATTTTAGAACAAAAGATAATGAGGTGTTTGCATATATTTGGGCTGGATTTGACTTGAGAGATTTTTCACCAAAGATCAGTCATCAGGATATAAGAATTAGGAGAACGCTTAGGCTTCGCTTTAACAGTAAACACGCAATCGTTTCTAACATTTTTGTTTCAAATACAAAATTCTTGTTTGAATGATTATTGGCACGGTACAACTGTGTCAGGGCACACTCAGTGCAGGAGTGCCATTCGCTTAGTTATTTATTTATTTATTGTTTATTTATTACAGAGTCCTGCACCTCCCGAAGGCATTATTGCAGGAGAAGGGGGGGGGGGGGGGGCGGAGATGACAAATAACATTACTAGAAAGGCCAGAAGTACAATCCAGAAGTACAATCCAAGGCCAAAAGTACAGCCGTTTTTCATTCCATTTCTTATTACTTATTATGTGCGGAGACATCGGGTAAAAGCCCGCACCCGATAACGCACCCTGTAGATGATTTTGGAGTGACGAGAGGCTGTCAAGCCTAAACTTGAAAACATTGAAACGAACCTGATTGAGCAAACGAGTGCATGTTCTCGAGGATTTATCAGATCGTATTTCTCCCTTGGAAACACGGTTATCAGCACTCACACGGTTAGATGCTGATTTAAAGCTACACTAAGTGCCATGGGGAACAGGAAAGTGTCTTGCAGTATCTCCTTTCTATAGTCGATGACCTTGTAAACCGAGCTAGGCGTTGCAACTTTATCTTTCGTGGCAATAAAAGATGATAGTGATCGCTAATCATGGTCTCAGTCTTAGAATCGTATTCAGAAAACGCTTAGAACTGAGCTCAGCAGCAATTCGGCTACAATACAAAGAGCATATAGAATTAGAAAGCACGAACAGGGTAGCACTGGGACTATAGCTGCTAAGTTTGAATTCTTCCAAGAAGAATAAATGATTATGCGCAACGCGAAAAGAGCTCCGACATCAGCACATCTCTAGACTGTTCTGGGGCATTACGACAGAAAAGGCATATTCTCATAAAAACGTTCAGTCGCCAGATTTCATGAAACCTATAGAGCTCAAAATGTTTCTATTTCGCGGGCACAGCCGGTGAGGACGCGTGAGAAGGGCCGACCCACTACTGGCATGCCAACTGCTCTAACAAGTGGGTGGTGACACCCAAAGCGGCGCGTGCGCTTACAGACATGACGCTTACCTGTGCCAAGAATCAAGAATAGGCATTCGCGTCTTGGCTGCGCGCTGTAGAGGAACTGAGCAAATACTTCGGGGATTACTGCAAAGAAGCCGAAAAGATAGGGGCTCATCGGGCACAGCTCCCTGGGGAGTCGTGAAGCCAGCCCTTACAAAAATGGATATTGAATTTCTGTTACCCACGTAATGTGATTTTGATGAGTCATCAACCACTCAAAGGAGATTCAAGATTAGATGTGTTTTAACATCATATCCGCAGCAGACTTTCCTTTGAGATCACACATCAAGTTTTGTGCTTGGAAAACGCAACAGTATTTTTGGGTAGGATCTAATGTGGAAATACATTGACTTTATCAAATGAGGAAATGTATACATCACTAAGTGAATATATATTATTTCTTTGTAAACTGCACACTTTCAGAGCCCTATGTTTTCATTTCTGATTAGCATATGTAGGATGCTGCCTAAGAAACAATTTTTATGTGTTTTAACATGAGATCCGCAACAGACTTTCATTTGAGATTACGCAAGAAGTTTTGTACTTGGAAAACAAAGCAGTATTTTTGTATAGGAGCTAATGTGGAAATACATTGACTTTCTCAAATGAGGGAAATTATACATCACTAAGCGAATGTATATTCTTTACTATGTTTTCATTTCTGTTTAGCATGCACTGTAAAAACAAAAACAACTTTTTGGACATTTGTTTCATTCAAAACACGCTTACACCCTGCGTCTTGGGTGTTTGTGCCATTGCAAATCACTTCTTGCCAAGCGAATGGGTGCTGTGGTTGGACAATATGCTTGAGGGTGTTACGGGCAAGGATATTGTTGTGTACGCGAACCGACGCACTGCCACACCGCCTCCAAGCTAACGGACGCAAGGCCGCTCCATTTCCAATGCCTCCTTGCACCTGCGAGCAGGCCGTTTTGGAGAGACCAGCAGGGGTACCCCGGCCTGCGCCGACGACGACGCGCGGACGTAACCCGAGCCGTGCGTTGACTCGGAACTGGACCGTCCTCGGAGCATGCGCGCGACCAGGGCACGAGAAGCAATGCCTTCTTTATAATGCATGATATTTTGCGTGTTTCTTAAGCTTTCGAGCTCCTTCTTGCTCTGCGTATAGATTAGCCGAGCCCTCAGTCATCGCATCGCTTCCCGAAATGTTTAGATACAAATAAGATTTAGTTACCAGTAAAATAGTGTTGGCGCTGCTGCGCTTGCCGGTATTGAAGCTTGGTCGCACTTTTTTTCCTTAAAGGTTCGTGCTACAGCTCCGTGTTCAGCGAAAATTACGCCCAAGGTAGCAACCACCGAAGAGCCAGCGCTGATAAATTTGCCAGCGATGCCAAACTCGACATGTTAAAATGACTGCAGTGGACAAAATAGTGCGCATAGGTATCTAGAATATTATATGCAAGTTCTAATGGTCAAGAAGTTGTAATTGTGAGAGCAGCCGCAATGGCCTGTACACTTCGAAACATGCTTCGAAACAGTATGTCCCAATCTTATGAATGCAGTCCAGACATAAGAAGCAAATACGTTACCAACGTTGCCAGTTCCCCGAGTGGCCGAGTGGTTAGCGTGGACAGCTACGGAGTAAGAGGTACCGAGTTCGAATCGCGCCAGAGGTGCAGTTTTTTTTCGCTTAGTTTTATTTTTTTTTATTTTTTAGCTTTTTTTAATGTAGTTGAGGTGCTTCGCTACGTTTTAGCTTTTACTTTTTATCCAAAAGTGAAAGCCATCAGGTGCTCATTGGTCAACACTCATGAACAACACACAAGAAATGCACACATTAGGTACCAACCAGAAACACGGTGGCCAACTTTCTTGCGAAACTCATGAAAAATGCATCAAGAAAATGTATAGAAATGTTAATGTGCATGATGAGGAATGTAATGAACATTTAATCAGAAACTCATTAAGCTTTTTTGTAAGGGAGTACACCGAGGCGGTCCTGGGTTGTAAAGTTGTGTTTTCACGAAGACAGACTGGGCCACTCGCTGAAAGGTTTCGCCAGACGTATCCCCCACCTATATAATAGGCAAAGACAGCCTGACATTGGTCTCAACTGTGATAGAGCACCGCACCACGATTCATAATTTGAAGAAGTTTGGTGGCTTGGCTAGTGATTCGGTGGCAACAAATAGACCCATGCTTCCTCCAGCGCTCTTGCGGCTACTATATCTGCCAGATTATCCTCGGTGAGTTACCCTGCTGGCAATCTTTCATTTGCCGTGCACTGATATCTGCCATCTCTGTACACATTCGCTCAGTTCTAGTGTATACGTGTCAACGGAATGGGCTGTGAGAAATGTCGGTTGCCCCAGAATAACCCAAACCCGCCACACTCCACGCTGGCACCACGACACACGTGTGCACTCCATTGAGCCACCAACGGCTGCCTACGAGAATGACGCGCGACTTTATTTCCTACAGCTCTGGACACCGTTGATGTCTACCGGACCTGGGTTTGTGTTCGCCCACCTCTGGTTTGCCAGCAGTGCGGCAGATCCTGGCCACATCTTGATTTTGCCGCCGCCGACTCTCGCCTCGATGGATCCACGACCTATATATACCGCGCGGTCAGTCTGCCAGACTCTACCGAACTTGCAGCCTCTCCACGCATCCGCGGCAGCGCACCTTTGACATGCGAACTGGCTAGCCCTATGCTTGCATGCCTTTCAAGTGACATCTAATTGAGTGGTCAGGATTAAAGAAGGCAAAAAGATTGAAACGTCATCAGTACACATGCCCTGTACCAGCAGAAGGCACGCACGCTAAAAATTCAAGATTATTGATATTGCAATTGATGGACCGCTGACACGCCGAACTCCCGGTCACACAATAAAAGACGCTTCAGTTCAGTTCAGTTCAGTTCAGTCGTTCAGTCGTGTCCGACTCTTCGTGACCCTATGGACCATGTCACGCCACGCTTTCCGGTCTCTCACTATCTTCCTAACATAACATAACTTCATCTGCAGTGCCTCGAGGATGCCATCTAATCATCGTGTTCGCTGCCTACCCCTTCTCCGGCGACCCTCAACCTTTCCCAAAATCAAATCTTTCTCCAGCGACTCCTCTCTTCTCATCAGATGACCAAAGTAGCTGAGCTTTAACTTTAGAATTTGACCCTTCAATGAGCAGTCAGGGTTTATGGTCGACAATATTGACTGATTTGATCTTCTGGCAGTCCAAGGAACTCTCAAGAGTCTTCGCCAGCACCACAATTCAAACGCGTCAATTCTTCGGCGGCCAGCCTTTTTCACAGTCCAACTCTCGCATCCATACATCACAACTGGAAAGACCATAGCACGAGTTATACGGATCTTGGTTGGCAGACTAATGTCTCTGCTCTTTACTAGGCGGTCAAGGCTAACCATTGCTCTCTTTCCCAGAAGCAGGCGTCTCCTAATTTCATGGCTGCAGTCTCCTTCCGAGGTAATCTTGGAGCCCAAGAAGAGAAAATCTGTCACAGCTTCCACTTCTTGTCCCTTGATGCTCCAGGACTTGATAGGGCAAGACGCCATGATCTTTGTCTGTTTAATGTTCAGTTTAAGCCCAAACTTCTCACTCTCTTCTTGTACGCGCATCAGAAGTCTCTTGAGTTCCGCTTCACTTTCTGCCATTAAAGTGGTATCATCCGCATATCTAAGGTTGTTCATACGTTTTCCAGCAATCTTCTCTCCAGCTGAAGACTCGTCCAGACCGGCCTTCCTCATGATGCACTCTGCATATAGGTTAAATAGGCAGGGCGACAGTATGCAGCCTTGCCTCACTCCTTTCTCAATCGGAAACCAATCAGTAAGAACATGCCCAGTTCTGACTGTGGCCTCTTGCCCTTCATACAGGTTCCTGAGGAGACAGATGAGGTGAATTGGAACTCCCATCTCTTGGAGAGCTTGCCACAATCTGCTGTGATCTACGCAGTCAAACGCTTTCGCATAATCAATAAAGCAGAAGTAGATGGGTTTCTGGAACTTTCTTGCTTTTTCCATGATCCAGCGAAGGTTGGCAACTTGGTCTCTAGTTCCTCTGCCCTTGCGAAACCCAGCTTGCACGTCCGGAAGCTCCCGATCCACATACTGCTGCAGCCTACCTTGGAGGATTTTCAGCATCACCTTGCTAGCATGCGAAATAAGCGCAATCGTGCGGTAGTTGGAACAATCTTTGGCACTGTCTTTCTTTGGAATGGGGATGTAAACCGACCTCCTCCAATCCTGTGGCCACTGCAGGGTTGTCCAAATCTTCTGACATAATGTATGCTGAATGTTAACAGCGTCATGGTGAGGTTTTGAATCAACTCAGCTGGAATGCCATCAATTCCGCTAGCTTTGTTCTTAGCAAGGCTGGCTAAGGCCCGTTCAACTTCACTCTTCAGGATGCCCAGCTCGAGATCAGTGATCACAACCATCTTATGTTGGGTTTGCACATTCCGGTCCTTCTTGTACAGTTCTTCTGCGTATTCCTGCCACCTCTTCTTTATCTCTGCGGCTTCAAAAGACGTTTCAGCGACTTGCATTTTGGTCGCGGTGTTAATATTGGGCGCGAGGACATACCGTGGCGCCACCTGTCGGAAGCGCCCGCGTGACAAACTAAGTGGGATAACGCGCGTTGAACGGCTGCTGTTAGATGCTTTCCTCGACAGTTTAGTTGCACGTTAGTATTGCGTTTATTTATTTAATACACACCTCGGTCCGGACCTGTATAAGCTCAGTTGGAAGTATCAGACCCACTCACTTCACCGAATCAGAGTTATCGACTTTGGCGAGCTTTAACTGCTGCGACAACAACGCGCACCAGCTGCAGCATTGCTGTTGCTTTTATGAAAAAAAAAATACTGATGCTGTCATACAACTAGCGAGATGTAAGCGATCACTAAACAGCTGATGGGATTCCCTTGCAAGAGCAGTGAACTGTCAGGAGCATGACATATTTTGAGCGCCTTCGCATAGCGCCGGCGGAAGCGGCACCGTTCGCCTGCACCCTTGAACGTAGCAGAGCAGGTGGTTTAACTTTTATACCAAGTGTGAAGAAGTGCGCTGTACGCAGTAAATTTTTGCTCACTGACTACCGTCATTGGTGCTCTTGGTTTGAGCTGATATTTGCTTTCCCCGCGCAAAGTAGTTTTTTTTTTACGAATGCCTAAGCACATCATATCATGCATGTAATGCTCTATAAATAGAGCGAAAGATCTTTCGTTTATTCACGTATTGTGGCATCTGAAATTACTACTATACTGGAGACGCTGCCAGAGGCAACTCAGCATGCAACCGCTGCCCGTGGTGATAGAATCTTCTAATTCACTTCAGTGAAACTTCCGTGTCAACTTCATTCAGTAGAATTTGAGACTTTCTGACTTTCGCCAGATCCTTCCTTTCTCTGGGAGGGTACTGCTCCCTGAAAAGCCAGCATCTTTTCCATCCTTATAGCAATAGCATCGTTAGCTTCAATGTGATAAGCACAAATTCAAACGCGCGCGCCATTCCTTCTGCCGCTCGCCGAACTGTTTAGCACTAACTCCATGGACGAACCCTTGCTCGCTGAAATGTCTGCTTCACACATGAGAATGACCACACGCTTCTTGGCCCATTCAAATCAAAGTAAAGAAGATTCTTTGAGCTAATATTTCGGGTAGCAATGAGAGCTAGCGCCGGGTTCCGTCGCTTACCTCCGGGTACAGCAAAAAGAGACCTAGCAACATCTTAAATAAACTTCAGCACCCTCAGCAACGATGAAAGATCAAAACGTGCAATGCTGGCACTCGCTATCAACCAAAACTACAAATATAAATGCGACTATTAGCTTTTAAAACGCGCAAACTCAATCGATCGTTTGCTCCAGCAGGAGTAAGAGGAGTCACATGATCCAACTTGCTCCCCTAGGTCGGCACTAGTGCCGTTCGCTCCAGTGGTGGCGTTCGCGCCCAATACAACTGAACCCGAATAAAGTGGTGCGCAAGTCACACACTGTCCCACAAGTCAATGTCACACACTTTACAGTGCATTGCCGATTTCCCGATTAGACACCTTGCACCTCTTCTAGACGCAAAGAAATTTTGTACGCCACTCCCTGCCGACTGGGGACAGGGGAGATAAGCTTTCTTGTGCCTTAATGGTACATCCAGACTTTCCATATTGACTGGGCCAACCATGGTGCACAACTATGCAATGTTTAAGGGATTGTGAACACAACGTTCACACGTCACCACTGGCTCACCCTCGTGAAATGTAGACACTTATACGCTGTAGGATATCACCGCTGGCTTCTTTTTTCATTTTCTTTCTTTCTGTCCGCCCGCCGGCTTGCCCTGCCCTGACCTGCTGTGCCTACTCTTTCTTGCTCTATTTTGCCCTGCTCACTTCTGCCGTGTGCTCGCCGTGTTTCTGATACACTGCTGCCTTCCCTATCACAATAAACAATTTGGTTTGTAGTCAGCGCAAGCGTCTGTCTCCTTTTTCTAGACCCGTCTATTGGCGCTATTCAGACATTTCGGCCCTTATAGGTATAAGGCCACTTTGAAAACTAATTCAAAAAACGAATGTTTTAAATTTTGCTTGATCAAATGACACATTTATTTGTGTATGACTGGCAAAAAAATTATGCTTCTAGTTAAAACCGTTTCGAAGATATAGACAAATGTGTAACTCCCTGTGCATTTTCTTAAACCAAAACTAACACAGTTTATGTTGCAAAATACCGAAAGATATTTGCATCCTTTGGCAATCTTACCTTTTTTTGCATCATAAGGTTCAGTTTACAATCATAATAACTTTTTCTAAGCATGTGTGTTCATTTTCGCTTTCATGTAATAACAAAAGCACCCGCAAGAGAGATGCATGATGTTTCGATCACGTGAGTTGTGTACCCTTGAGAGTTCCCGCGTAAATTGAAGAATCTGCAGACTGCTTGTTCGATGCCTCGTGTGGTTCAGCGATTTCACTTCGTTGTTAACGCGCTTTATCAATATGGCGAAGTTTAGAGTTCAGAGGAGACGATGAAAGCTTTCTTGACAGGTGACCAACAGCGCATCACGAAATCTTCCCGTCAGTCTACCGATGCCGCAAGAAACGCAATGAAAAAAAAAAAAAAAGTGCGGACGTATGAGCGAAAGGGACTAAACAGAAAACTAAGGAGGAGCTGAGCTACAAATGTGGTGCATTTTAACCCTCCTGGATGCTGCTGCGTAAACATATGTAGCTATATCAAATCGTTTTTATTGTTTTTCTCGAAACTTACTTTTCTGCCGTTGCAGCTTGTGCGAACATTCGTAACTTTTTTTTTCTGAATTAGATTTTTATAACGAAACTTGGAACAGTTATTCTTGGTATATCAGGCTGTGGAACCAACTACAGAAAATAAAATAGTTATTATTATTGTTTTAAGATTCGTTATTCTTGCATTTGCTTTAAAAACATTCCTTGCTTAAAACCTTTGTTCTTGGTAATATCGCAAATAAAAAACTATAATTGATGATATCGTAATTATTTTAATTGATTGCACAACTGCTGGCTTTATGTACATAACTGCAAGAGGAATTTTCTTTGGGGTGAGGTATATATGAGTTATGGCTGCTAGCGTGGGATGCATTATTAGCAGATTTTGCGACAATAGAAAAATATTTTTTTTGTGTGTATTTCACGACTCTGATTAGAATACAAAAAGGCACTGCTAAATATAGGTCACTAATTTGCTCTTTCTATTCAATTCCAAAACCTTTTTTTTTTTCGAAAAGTGGCCTCATACCTTAAGAGCCACAGTTTTTTTTTTCCACAGTTGAACATATGTGCTTAACGTGTACGGATACTTAAGCCTTTCCCTGCCGTTACTGTAAGTAATATTCGACTGTATACATTAACTGCATTTTGGTATTTTGTTCGGCACTTTATTTACTAGGGTGTCCCAGCTATCTTTTCTCTTATTCCTTCTGAGAAACCCCCACGCGATCCCAGGTCATAGCAGAAATGAAACTCGGCACTATGCACCAGAGTTCGGAGCAAGAACAACGCTAGCTTAGCTGGTACGATGCGGCTGAGGTGGGCGCGGCTGATGTGTTGGGTTTACCTTGTGTCCCTCCCTCCGTGCCGCAATGCTCAGTCTGGCCCAATGAAACGGAATCGCACTAATATTAGCCCGGAACGAAGTCAGTCTGTATTGGATCACCCGGGTTTCCTGCCGTGCGGTGAGAGCGTGGTTCATGTGGGCCATGTATAGTGTGGGATGCTGTACAAGCATGTATAGCATACTGTCACTGGCGTGGGCCGTATGAGCACAACTACGAGAGAGTGCGAGGTATCCGTCCTGCAGAAAGGCGACCAGTCCGGCAGTTTTACTTTATGCCATTGTATATATACTGAACGGTATTTCTCGTTTGTATGTTTGTATATAACGGTGATTGTCACAGGAAGAATATGATTCTAAATGAAAAAAAGTTATTACTGAAGGATGATTAGGTCTTGCTTCTGGTCGTTGCCGTCTCTTCTGATTTTTGGGCTCCAAGAAAACTCGAGGAGTCAAGTAGCAAACATGTTATATTGTCACGTGGTAGTGACTATAGCAGTAGGCATAAAAGAGAACATAGGCGTAATAGCACTGGAATCAGCTCTTTATTGGGCTGACCTACACCTACAAAAGAGGTAAGCAACTCTGATAACAGAAGACATGCTCGCTGTTCGTCGGACTAAGAATGACATGGTGCACTTGTCAGGGCTCAATTTAAAGTCGTCACAGAAACATCTAGATAAAGGCGCATAATCTGACTAGCACAACGTAGAACATCGTAGAACCAGGTGCGGGTGGCTGGGAACTTTCGCGATACATCTCGGCGCATCTTGCGCAGCAACGAAAAATGATAATACCCACTCTTGGGACAACGAGCATGAACAAACAGCGAGTGTAAAGTTGTTCGTTGCGTTAAGGGATAAGGACGCATGCTAGCGGATGTTAAAAAGCAAGAAATAGAGTTATTAGTGGCATTATTCAAGAAGTCGATTGTATAGCACGTTGCACTGGTCACCCCGCGGATACTTCCGAGCGTGAACTGCTAAAAGAGAACTGCACCTGCACCCTAACATCATTGCGACACCGAGGCACTTCTTTTTTTGGTTAGCATTTGTGTTATTATGTCTCGTTTATAAACTTGACTATTAGATTGCGCAATCAGTCGCATAGCGGTCGGGAGTAGCTCTATCGAGCCGGATGCGCGTTCTACGGTTCGGAAGCACGCAACACCTCAAGCGGCGTTGAGCGGTCCTTCCGGAAGTTTGACTATAGCGGTATGGCGCCGGTTAAAGTAAACGGATTACAAGAAAAGCAGCTATACGAGCGCATGGGTACAACGCACGCGCTGGCGGCATAGTCGGGTCTAGAAAAAAGAGTGCCGTATAAATCATGGATGATTTTGATGTCACAAAAGCGGGAGAATATCTACGCTTGTGAAGCCTGGCTAAACGACGTGTTGCTTACATTTAGCCTGGATATAGAAACATTTTAAAACTGTTGACATGGCCGGCATCGGTTTTTATAGCTCCTGTGCTGTTTACTTGTAACGTGATTGGATAAACAGTTGTTTGCAAATGGGAGGGTTTTAACCCGAAAGCGTTACTTCGCTATGTTCACAGATTTCTCTCCGCAGACCGCGTCCGCACAATCGTGTCCGCAGCATTTGCGGGTAATTGATTAGTGGTAGATGTTAATGAATGGTGTCAATCGATAGATCCTGACGTATTGTTGGTGCAAAAAAAATAATTAGGCCAATGAGGTAATTAGGTAATTAATTACAGGCAAAAAATGTAAATGTTGTCCGCAGCAGTTGTGAGTAATTGAGAAGTCGTAGAGGTTAATGAGTGGTGTCAATCGATAGAGGGTGACGTAATGTTGTGTATGAAAAAATAATTAGGCCATAATTAAAAAGGGCATAGGAAGGGATTGGCGCTCAATTTGAAAGTACCAAAGACTAAAGTGGTGAATTAAGGCAGTGCAGTTAGGGTGACATCAGGCAACTGGAAGTAGAGCCAAAAAAGGGCACAGGAAGGTATTGGCGCGCAATTTGAAAGTACCGAAGACTAAAATGGGTAAACAAGAATTGAATTAAGCAACTGGAAGCAACCAGAAGCAACTAACATAGCATGCTGCTTTCGCCTTATTCCAATGCAGATTGTGCAGTGCTCTTTAATTTTTTTTCCTTTTCTCGTCTCATAAATTAACAGGCCAGATACTTGGCCAGTGAATTTCTGGGGCACTGGCCTTGCGTTCTGGCGAGAACAATCATGACCGGAGGCTAACTATTTACTTTTTCTGCTTAGAGTTGGACCGCTAAACTTGAAACTCATAGTGCGCGGGGAAATTAATGGTAACCTCGACTGGGGTAAGTGCGGTTTCAGTTGATGAAGTCTAGCTAGGTCATCAATGTTTACTGGATGTTGAGGTCAGATGTTTACCACTAGTCAGAGCATTAGTGAGACGCACATGGGTCGGCCTTGGTTAGGATGCTGTTGCAGGCCGGAGTGCCATGCTCGCATGGTGCCGAAGCATGCAGGTACTGCGGGCTATGCTAAGCACTCCCAGAAAGAAAAAAAAATGCCTGTGTTGCTCAATATTCACTGTCACCTGTCAGTTCACGTCTTCCGCTCGCGGCCTTGTTGTCATCGTGACGCGCCATTTCTTGTGGCATCATTTTGGGAAGTCTTCTGGCATATCAAGCAATGTGATTTAGGTCGACTGGTACAAAGTATTCAGACTGCGAGGAAAGTACAGTGTGTGCTATTACTTCCTTATTTGAAATCAGCTCACAGAAAATAGTCTGGACATAAATCCTCTCTAAAAGGTCACAGGTGAAATAAAAGTGAAATGTTTGCGGAATATTTGACACTTAGGCTTTGATATATGTCAATGAAATTCACTCTGTAATTTCACCGTTCTCGTGTCTAAGTATGTATCTTGCTTCTGAAACTATGTATTTCTTGGGTTCCCAAATAGTGATTTGTTTTTATTGTCTTGCGTGGCCTCATGTTCCGGCAGGCCAGGGTCCTTGCCAAGGGCTCACAGACGAGAAACAAGCGCTATAATGGAAGAGTCGTCTTCAAGAGCCACCACACGCCGAGCTTGCGAGATTAGGTCGCGGAGGTCGCGTTATCGCGATAAGCGGATCGCGGCAGAGAGTTACCTGCGGGTAATCGCAGAGCGCTGTAAGGTATACAACCTCCAACGCGATGCGCGTTACACGATAGTGTTAATGGACACTCGGTTTTTTCCCGCGAAATGCAGTTCGGGCGGCCAGTCTGCGAGGGAATTCAAAGTGCCCCTCTCTGCCTTTTTGCGCATATACGCACCGTTAACCGGGCTCTTAAATTGGCCAACTCCTATTGCCGGGGCATGGTCGGCGCGTTCAGTGACCGCACGTGCAGAGAGCGCCAGAGGCTACCACCGGCTTTTTTTGCAGCTGTGGCGCGTACGTCCAAATTCGTGCGAACTCGCAGTGTCGCTTTGCCAGCTTACACAGCTATGAACATTGGCGTTGTGTAGCTGCGCTGTGCATAACATCCGGCTGCACCGCCGGCAAATGCGCGTACACTGTTTGGCTTCGCTTGGCAGTCGTTTACGTAAGGAAGGGACCGCCGTCGTTCTAGACTGCTGTGCATGTCAGGGGCATATTTCATCTTGGCGCATGTAAGCTCTCTTAGTACGTGCCGCTGAATCGCATCGGTGATGTGTGCTACGTGGTCGTTCGTTTCAGTGTATAATAAAGTTACCCAAGTGATTCCTACTGCCTGCCAGCTTGAGGGAACAGGGCGGTAGAAGAAAGGATGTAGATAAAGAGAAAGGACAGCGAATGCGCATAGCAGCGACGAAAAAGCGTTGACAGCCTATTGTAGGCAGCGTACGAGGGTTGTTACCACGGTGTATAGCACCGTGGTTATTACACATCTTTCTCTCTCTCCGTTTTATTACCTTCCAAGTGATACTCGCCGCAATGCAGGATGTTACACGCCCACCGCTATAAACAACATTGGGCTATTGGACAAGATAGTTGACACAAAACACAAATAATAAATTTGGCTGTGGTTTAGCCCTGGTTAACCCTAGCTGAATTGCGAAAGCAACGGCTGCATGGTTACGCTTGTGGTTGTAGCTTGTGGTTAAGCATTTGGTTTAGCTCTATTGTATAGACAAGACAAACTGCTCAGGTAAAGACTAAGTTTTTATTCTTTGTACCAATGATGACGCTGCGATGATCAGTGAAGTAGTGGGACTTGGTTTCCACTCTGCTGACGACTTGCTGTGTACCTGCCGAGGCTCTGTGTAAAACGAAGTCTAAACTTGTCTGTACTTGTCAAGTCTAAAGTTCTCCAGCGTTTTAGGTGGTCGTGGGAAAGGCTTTTATTGCATCTAAATATGGGGGACACTTAAGCTCCGCATTTAAGAGTATGACGCGATAGCGTAGGCTACCAGCCCACATATTAAGCCCCGCTTTAACCAAGCCGTATGGACGTGCCTTAGTGGCCTATAGCGGTAACGTGAACACCAGGGTCCTGGCAGGCTAATTCTGACATAACCGTCCTAGGTGAGACGAGAGACCCAAGTTGGCAGCTCCTGCCACGGTTTTATTGCGCCTGCCATTTGTGCCTACTGCATACGATTATACGCGACGAGCCGAGCTGGCTGGAGTAGCGTTGCTTTCACAACAAAAACTAAAGTAGAAGGTAGTAGTTTGAACTTGTGCCTTAGCTCGCTTGGTAAGAGCAGCACACGCGAATTTCGGAGGACGTGGGTTGAGATCCTACGGGCCGATTGTTACTTTTGTTACACTTTATAACCATTTATCTCCATGATTACACCAATATTTCCCGTTCATGAACAAAGAAGAAATTACTCTGCTGTCGTAGGCTGCGGACTCCCTTCGTATGCATGTCATACGACCCTTCGTTCCCCTACACATTTTGTTGCTATATGTACTGCACTAAAGAAGTATGCACCTATGCTACGTGGAGGCAGGGAACAGTTCGTCTTACGACAAGCCATGTTCCTATAGGAACTGCATAAATACTCTTGCCAGGTGGGGCTAGCTATTCCAAAAAAAGTTTGGCAGCATTTTCACAGGACACATACTGCGTTCTTTTCGGCCTTTCTTCTTAGATACAAGACAAAAAGACAGACGCAAAACAAAAGCAGAATACAGGGAGGATAACTATGCGATGCCCAGTAGGCTACCATACACGTGAGGAGATGAACAAAGGGAGAAAAAGGAAGGAAAGAGCGGCGGTGACAAGCGTAAAGCTTTGAAAAGGTGAGCTGTGGGCTCAAAATAAACCTTTAGTGCAAGAGTTCTTTCTCGAATTGAGCTAGGTTCACCTAAATAGGCGCTCAGAAATCGCGAAAATATCTTGTCCTGACAAACCCCAGCGTTATTTTGCGTTGTGCTTTGGGGCAACTCTATCCCTAGTCTCAAAAACTACAGAATTGTGCCAAAAATATGATAAACTATTCTGTGGTTATGTCGCAAACGTCTGATTTTTCGGTTCTATAGTACTTTTCTGCAGTTCTGTAGTTTGTTCTGTAGTTCTGTAATACTTCTCTGTTGTAAATATAGAAAATTCTGCTCTTCCTATAGAAAGTTCCCTTGTTACAAGTTTCTTGTCAAAAACTGCACTAAAATTACGTCGTAACAACAGAAAATGTGCTGCAGTATTTTCCAACTGGGTCGGAACCGACTTTTCTGCTTGAGACAGCGACCTGACAGAAGATAAATAAATAGAGGTTTTATTTTTCTTTCTCCGTCCTGAGAGTAATAGACGAAATGCGTGTTTCTACTGGCCTGCGAATCATTTGTCGGTACGGTGACATTGTTGAGTCCCCGTGCCGAAAGGCTTCCCCCCCCCCCCCCCCCCCCATATAAATCCGTATAAAAGGAAATATATTGCCACGACAGCATAGACTACGCCTTGTTTGAGAGTCCGTGCACCTTGTTTCAATGGGGACGCCGCGGGAAAGATTTTTTTGACTGCGCTGTTATCTTCCAATCCTCCGCTCTCCCTTTTCAGCAAACGTCACTTGCGCGCCGATGGTATACGAACTCCGCGGAGGCACGGCGAGGGCATTTCCGTACGTTGTGTGCGTGACGCCAGAAACATGGACCTCTTTGGGTACACATGGACCGCACGTTCTAAGCGTCAGTCATTTTTGTTTCTGCCCCCTATGGTTGCGTCAGTTTAGCAGGATAGCTAATGCGCCAAGCACCGATTAGTATCTCGGTGGTGGCTAGATAGCTGGCAGTTCCTGTGATTCATTATGGAAAGCGTCAGCGCAAAAGAAATAGGAATGAAGACAACCGCTCAGCTACCAACTGTGTTTTATTCAGAAACTGGCCACATTTTAAACATTTGAATGCATCGCGTATCCGGTTATCATGTGCAACCATGAATGCGTATCCACCGCCAGTGCAATGCTTATTCTCTTCGTCACTGGAGGCCAGATAAAAGCATTCAGCTCGAGGGAGTGCCACCAAAAAGGAAGAAATGACCCAAGTTCGAGCGGAACTCTTATTTTCGTCATAACAAAAGCGGAATGTTTCAGCGAGGCTTCCACAAAATCTAAAAGAAAAATAAAGGCGCCAAGGCGAGGTTAAAAGGCATCGAACGCACGTATTCCTATACCCCCATGACAAGCTTTCGCAAAATATAAATGAAATTTTTAAGCATATACAATGTATGAATTTGCTGTTTTTCTCCGCGTTGCCAGCTGTTAAAACCTATGCGGTATCCTGTCATAAAAAAAGAAAAAGCGGGAAGGAGGCGCAAAAAAGAATGCCATAGGCGACATCTCTCGTCAGGAGCGCAGTGCGTCAACTCTCATACAGACAACTAAAAAAAGGACTCCTGAGCACCAAATTACTAAGGCCACGCATAGAAAGCACTGCATATGCTGCGCCTAATGCAAAGTCGAAAACAGCACAGACAACTATTGCACATGTCTGCGAAGTGCAGCTGTGTTTCGCAGGGCAGAGAAACTGTTTCAATGCTTTTCAGCCGCAGCGAGCCACTGCACCATTTGCGTGCATAGGGACATGTTTGTTCTAGAGCATATCTTTATTTGTATGCATAGACTTTTTTCCCTTTTTTTCCCCTTTGTAATTGGGAATCCAAAAGAAAAAGGGAAAATCCATTGCAGTAGCTGTCTGATTCTCAGATTTCTTATGCACATGAATACGTTAACAGTGAATGTCTGCTCAGTATACGAAATCCCGAGCATCCGTGTTTTCTCTCTCCCCTCTAAATCGTTGCCGGGCTTCTTCCTCAATAGTTTCTCCTATTTAAATCAAAGATAATTCAAGACATCACCATCCTGTAGTAAATGCGTTGCATCTTTATGATCACCTCTACATCCTGCGAAATGCCAGGGTTAGAGCACGTACAATGCGAAGTCGATTTCATTTTTTTTAGACTCTTCATCAGGTAATTTTCACGAACACTTCCAGTGTTTCCGTTTGCTAAAGAAAGTATTCATATTTCGCAATTTATTGCGTAGTACTGCGGGCTTCTTGCGTACCTTGGCATTTAATGCCCCAGGCAGACTACATGACACAGCTGAACTCCATTCAACTCCCTTCACTCATCGCCGTCTTTATCTTGAGGGGGCCGTTTTCAAATGAGGTTTAAGGAAGTTTCTAGGGAAAGAAGATCGGTGATTTCGCTGCATGTGTCTGGGGAGTACTCTCGTTTCCAATGCGCTTTAGTTCCGAGTAGCTAAATAAACTTTTTCTTCAATAACTGTATTTTTGCTCTTGAATATATCAGACGTTATCGCATAAAGTTAGTATTTCAGCTTGGTTAGTTCTGTTTCATTCACCCGACTGCACCGTATTCTCGCTTGACTGCGCCTGCGTCACTTGTTTTGATCTGTTGCACGCGCGCACACACACGCAGCTCGCCGTGCAGACGGCAGGCAGAACAGTAGCACGGTACGGTTATTACTCGTTATACGACTAGAATGCACCAAAACATGATCACGCTGATAAGCACTGTGAACTGAACGATGGAAAAGAGTGGCGATGGGGACGTCGACCCCATTGAGTAATTCTTACTCTTACCTAGATTGAGAGCAGTGCTGTAATCCCCCCACCATGAGCGCGCTAATTATCATGAACCTAGACCGCCGCCGGAGAGCTACCTGGGGTCCTATTTTTGACACACATGACCGCCGTTCAACGAATTGTTCTTTCTCTGATTGGCTGTCAAAAAGTCACGTGTTTCAAACCTGTGGCGCGAAATTGCCGTCTGTCGAAAAGGTTTCTTTGTGGTGACGTAAAAATGAAGTGAGCGCGAAAACAGATTTTCAGCAGTGCTATTCATGATGCCTGGATGGTATCATGAATAGCACTCCATCTATCCATCCATCCATCCATCCATCCATCCATCCATCCATCCATCCATCCATCCATCCATCCATCCATCCATCCATCCATCCATCCATCCACCCATCCATCCATCCATCCATCCATCCATCCATCCATCCATCCATCCATCCATCCATCCATCCATCCATCCATCCATCCATCCATCCATCCATCCATCCATCTACCCACACACCCGTCCATCCATCCATCCATCCATCCATCCATCCATCCATCCATCCATCCATCCATCCATCCATCCATCCATCCATCCATCCATCCATCCATCCATCCATCCATCCATCCATCCATCCATCCATCCATCCGTCCATCCATCCGTCCGTCCGTCCGTCCGTCCGTCCGTCCGTCCGTCCGTCCGTCCGTCCGTCCGTCCGTCCGTCCATCCATCCATCCATCCATCCATCCATCCATCCATCCATCCATCCACATACCTCTTCTTTGCCCAGCAGCTAGCTGCTGGAGATGTATGTGAGTGTAGAATTGGTGACTGTCATGCTTGGACGCTGTTTATGTTCTGCGGGGAAGAAAGTGCTAGTATGTCCTTGGCAAAGAAGAGGATGATGAGAAGATGTACTTGGGTGTAGAAGAAGAAGAGTGGTAAAGAGGAAGTGTGTGTTCAGATCCATATTAAAGTTGGTAGTGTGCGCGTGTGTTGTGTCTTTTCGCATGTGATTGTGTTTGTTGCGCTACATTTCTGGGTATTATGCAGCACCAACTTGCTCCTCAAGCTGTTATTTTGAGATACAGTTCCATTTCGTTCTTTGCTCTGTTTTTCGCTGTTATTTCATTCTTGATTGTTTACCTTGTGACCCACTCCTGTAAGAGCCTGTAAAGGCTTACAGTATCTATAAATAAATAATAAAAAATAATGGAGATGTACAAAATTTAAAAAACATGATAGATGAAATAAACAGTAAACTACAGTTTATATCGCTGTTTAAATTTAATCATTTACAATGTATAAGGCTCAATATTCAATGAATTTGGTTGAAAAATGTTGACATGAAGAGTACATTCTATCGCCACCGAAGGGAGCGACATCAAGCAGAAAGTTGCAGCTAATCGCAAACTGCGAAGTAAGCGCACGCGAGCAAGCTGGGCCAACTAGGGCAACCGTTACTTCGTCAGCGGCAACATTCTAATGTAACGAGCGTCAGCGCGTTGGCGCCGAGGTCACCCAGACAAGCAAGAACATGAGACGTTCGCTCCCTACAAATGTCATCATTCGCGTAACTGCCCTTGTCCGTCAAGACCAGCATCCAGCGTATGTGCTGTTTCACGAGCGGCAGGTTATGAGGCATCGATATGGACCTTGATTACGGCGATTTCGGGCCAGCGCTGTCAGAGTTGGAGTGGTGTTTGCACCTGCGCTCTGCTGATTAAATACTCAAGCACAAATATCGGAGTATTGCAGAACTATAACAATTCATGTTCCGTGGCTGTTGTACGTACTGGTGGCTCGAATAAACTGTGGCCTAAAACGTTTGCTATGATTTGACATTCCGAACAGCGAAAGGGCAAATATGGGTCGTTTTCAAGTAGACATAAGACATTGCTTGAAAAATCTTCTAATGAAACTTCTTCGAGAGGTTTCTTATCAAATTTTCTTCAAAGGTTTCTGATTAAACCTTTTTTAGACGTTTCTGAAGAAACGTTGCACTAGAGATGTTTTAAATAAGTTGTTGTGGAAACTACGTCTTTGAGATGTTTTAATCTAAAGCTATGCGTTTTTGTAAACTTCTGCAGCTGTTTACAGAAGTTTATTAGACGTTCTCTGTTTCGTGGGCTGCCTGCGCTGGGTAACCACAAGCGGCACCGACAGCTGTCGGCTACACTCAGTTTTGCTCGCCAAACAGGGTCACATCGACACTTCTCGCTCGATGTGCACGCGCTTTGTGATGTGAGCAATTGTCGATTTGGGGTTACTACTACCAAAACTACACTCGATAGCCACAAGCAACCGCTAAAACTTGTGAATGTACGCTCCGTAATCGCCGAAACAGTAGACCCGAACCCCGCGCACTCGCGCTAGGCCTACTCGCCGCGGAACGGGCCGGCAGTTCGGCGCCGACTAACACTTCTGGCCAAGGTCATTCTTGATGAGAAGGGGGAACATTTTAAGTGTAGCTGCATGTTTTCTTTTTTCTAACATGGTTAAGCTACAGACAAGTGCAGCTGTTGAGGCTTAACTCACCAGATGTGTTCTCGCTCGGCCTCCGATCTGACCAAAACAAATCGGGCCACCATTCGCTAATCAATTATGTTGGCGTCGCGGGTTGAAAACCTCCCACTACCGCGATAGACGACTGTTGGTGGCGCTGGCGTCGTCGCCGGTGTAATGCGAAAGAGCAGTGCGTCGATAAGATATAAGAAACCGAACCGCACTGTGACCGCATGCATTATGCTTAAGAAAACATACTTACTCTATATCGCTTTTGTGCAGTCACATCCTTATCAAACACTTCTGTATGAGGGACGAGCACTGTGTCAATCGCCCACAAAAGAAAAAGAGGTGTGTGCTTTGATATTGCAGCCTGCATTGCAGACGACGGTCCGCCGCCTGTTCTGTTGAGACGTAACACGAGCATTTCAAAATGGCGGTCGCTCTCAGTGGGAAGATTTTTGCCGATTCCGATTTCTATAGCGTTTTTTGTAATATCCGCCGCGCGCTAGGCGCTTCGCGAGTAAAATCGGTGACTTGTATATTATTCGCACAATTATAAAACTCAAATACATCGAATGACCCTTTCATTGCTCCTTTAAACGGGTTATAAGACGTTAGTAAATGTTTCGCTTAGGTATATTGAGGGGGAGCTGCAAAACATTACAGGTCCGTTGCTGACTCCGTTGAGCTTAAGTAAACCCATCTTTTGAACGGCCGCAGAAGGAGATTCCGATACTTCTGACATTGTCTCCTTCCTTCACTGTTCTAACGATTTCCCAGGGTAACAAGAATCTAGTTGCGCATTAGTCTGGTCTCGCTATAGCCTTCTCCTTCTACGCTGACCTTCCTATATTGTTTGCGTAGCGGCCTCTCAGCCAGAGTTAACCATTGCCAATTATTGGAGTGTGTTGGTACTATCCTATAGCGCCTGACATTGCCATCATGTTCCCAATATTAGGCAGATGATTTGTGGTGCCTCAGTTCCCATGCCAGCCTCCGTTGTGTAGCGCCGACATTGAAGAGAGTGAGAGCCACAAATGCACGCTTAGCACCTGCTCCTGTGACAAACCTTCGCTAAACTCCTGGGACCGAATTTTTGTGAGCGTGACGTCAAAATGACATGACCATGCGCAACCTTCAGTGGTCAATTGTGACGGACTACGAAATCATCCAATGAACAGTCATAGCTCCGCTCCGGTCGCATCAGTTCACTGTATTGCCTAGTGTCACGTCTGTGGCGTGAGCCCGACAAAGGGCTGTCTTCTTTTTGTAAACCGGCGCAAAAAATACTCAATAAATGAAATGTGTAATATTTTATTTTGCGTACAAGCCATGTTTTAAAATCTATAACATGATGCGAACAAGAGCGTTCAGAATTTTAGCGCGAAGGTATGCTGACAGTGTCAAAGCGTGCACATAGCGGCCTAAAAGTAAACAGCACTCAATGGCCAGGTGCTGCTTTTTCACGCCTCGTCCAAATCGCGGTACTGTGTGAGTGTTGTGATTGCGCGAAAAACTTGATTTGAGGCAGTTGGGGCGAAGAGTTTGCAGAGATAAACTTTCATGGAGCGGTCGGTACGAAAGCCGACGAAGACATGCGGAGTTGAGTGCTTTCTGTCGGCGCATATATCGATCACAAAAGCACTCAAAATGGCCGCGTGCAGGCATGTAATGTGTGGTTCTATTTGGTTTTCTTTGGGAAATACAAGGCGACCATGAAGCATATAGTGTGGGCCAAAATGAAATTGTGCGGCCGCATTATCATCTGCCTATATGCAGTCGGGTAGTTAGGAACGAACACGACCATGGGAATGCTGCCGCTCTTGCCGGCACTGAACACGAAGCCTTCATTCACTGTATTAGCAGAACGGTCCACCCACTGTGGCACTGCGGCAGGGCTTTTGATGTAACGTAGATTGTAGTGTGCGTTGTAGTCTTTTCGGTGTTCTCCATTACTGCGTTGTTTCCCTTATGAGCGATGCCCCCTACAAACACACCGTTTTCCAGATGCATCGTTGATGTTCACACCTGTTTGTGTACCATACGCGGATTTTATACTTCTGTTACTGTCAATGTAAGCAATAAAACTCGTGATACACGTATTCATTCTATTTTTGAGCCTTATTCTTGATATGCTGCTCTATTTAGTATTAGTAAAAGCCACTAATCTCACTCACCAAATTTAAACCCTCTGTGATTTGTTCTGTGCACCCTAAAAGTATTTGCAGGCCTGTAGTCCCGATAAGCTTCTTATGGGGACTGCATTGTGCAAACATTATACATACCACTAATTGCGTCATTTTTCTGCACTATCATGGAATATACTTGCTTTCCTCCTTCTGAAACGTGTAAAACCTGTGATAACTACCGTGCAAGTTTACAGTCATTAAACAATTATTGTTTTGTGTCGCCTCTGCTTCTGTGTAGCACAGTTGCGCAGCACGCGTGTTAAGGGTTATAGAAATCACTTCCGATACTATTGCAGGCAGTTGTGCTCGCTGCCGCATATGCAAGTGTGTGAAATGCTGCAGCAAAATAAAAGTGCGCTTTGGACACACAAGCTGCTAAAAAACCCTGTTTTCCCGTTACGACAAGCATCGCGATTGCTGCATTGTTGTGAAACACCTTATTTGTGTATTCAAACACATGAACACACATACAACCACCAACTCGCACTGTTGTGAGCAACAATGAAGGGGAGTGTACGAATACTAATTTGATTTGGTGGATGAGGTGTTTCAACGCATGTTATGACTCGAGAAGATGCTTCTTCACCACGGCAGGTTTCTTGGTGCAGACATAAATATAAAGAAGCTGGTACTTGGCTACCTGTGACGAGTTGGTCAGCTACATGTGATATATCAAGGCCGGCTGCTGGTAGGATTAGCGCCGCAGCTGTTGTCGCACCATGTATAGGTGTGCCAGCCTCTAGTGGCGGGTTCTCTGGAACAGGGTCACAACATGATTCTGCATGGTTTTTCTCTGGAGGTATAAATGGCACTAGTGATCTCACTTCCAAGTAAGTGTTACGCAGGTGTGACCCTTTTTTGTCCATGCTAGCAGCACCCTCTTATTCGGTAGGCACGAATACATTCAAATAATTTATGCAACACGGCACATGGTGCAATCAGGTAGGCTACATGCTCCGGCTGCTATAGAGGAGCATCACCACAATGTCGCCTTGTCATACTTTGTCCCCCACTGAAATATTGCACACGATATTTTCAGAAGGGTATTATAGGTACATATAACTAAAGCAATGATCGATTCCATCCCAGACATTTTGTCGCAACAACAGTGCCTCGACGACTTAAGCTAAACGAGCGCATCGAAATTGTTTCACTGTGAAAGTTTATGTCCCAGCGAGAGATTTCCGGAAAGGTGTGCCGTCGTCAGAAGAGAGTCAACCGCATTCTTCGAGATTTTAACCGAGACAACTCGTTTGAAGACGCCCCGCATGAAAGGAGGCCAACGGCGGAGAAAGACGCTCTGATAACAGCTGCCGTCGTCAATGATCCTTTCAAGACTGTTAAGAAAATCCAAGAAGAACTTCGGTTCCGCCTATGCCTTTCGTCTCTCCGGAAAAGACTAAATGCGGCCGGTCGGAAGAGCCGCGTGGAAGCGGGAAAGCCGCTTTTGACCAGTTAACATCGTAGGAAGCGTTTGGAGTTCTTTCCCCTCTTACGCTTCCGCGTAAGGCTTACTGCCGAAATATACGAGATTGCTGACACTGCTCTTCCTATCGCCGTTAACGGACCTTTTCCTGACAGGTGTTTATTTTCCAACATGACGGCTGCCCGGTTCACATTGCGTCCTCTGCGCAAGGCATTTTAAACACCTCTGGCATTGCATAGCTCATCTTAAAACCAAGAAGTTCCTACCTGAACATCATCGAAAATGTTTGGGGCCTAATGAAGGCACAGTTCGCTCGTTCAAATTTGAGGAACATTGAAGCAGACACACTGAGGGCAGCAATTGAGAGGGAGCGGAATGTTCTCCGATAAAACCCAGGCTTGACAGAATCGCTGTTAATTTCTATCCCTAAACAGATAAAAAATCTGAAAAAATGATTGGTCACTGCTTCGAAATAATAGGAGCAAGGTCAAAGCACTCAGCCTGTTGATAATGCATATGAAGCATTCGTTTCTTCTAGAAGCCAATAAAGAATGTTTGAAATGAATTTGCGTTTATTCAACATAATGGGCAAGCATCGATGACATTGCCATTTTCAGAGGTAGTTCATTGCCTAGACCTCACCATGCTACTGTGGTCACAAACGAAGCGATTCTTTACATCCATCAATGAAATTCTCGAAAACCACACGTCAGGCATACCCATTTAAGGTGAGAGCCTAACTTGGCTATTTGACACCGTCAGTGTCCGCAAAATCTGTCCACAAAATGTGTAGCCAGATGTGATGTCATCAGTTTGATTTAGCCTTTATGAAAAAATCGCCCTCCACTGGGAATCAAACTCCTTGAATGCTAAACTACCATGGCACACCAGGCACGGAAGATACATAACTTAATTCTCCCTGTGTAGTGTTCCATCTGTCTCCACAGCAACATAGGTGTGGCGACCACGAAGTAGGGAACGTGAGGATATCAAGTAGGGAACGTGAGGATATCACGTCGTTATGAGAACGCGACGCGACAGAAGCGACGCCGTGCAGCCAATCCCACACTTGAATGAACACTGGAGGCAAAGCGCGCCATGGAAAGGAAATTTCCACTGTACGGCACGAGTCTCGAGTTCGCTAAGCTCTACAAGTGGCACGCGATAGATATACCGTGCGCAGCGGCAATGCTCAGGTATTCGCACTTCTCCAGTGAAGATTTTGCAGTTATCTAGGAAGTTTATTTAAGATATTAAAAGCACGCTAAGGGGGCTGCCATATTTCGTCATAACACAGATTTCGACACTAAAGCTAGGAAATATAATAGAGACATCGAGCATTTGATCCAAACTGGCTTTATTACTTGCCGTGTCCTTCCTTTGCTTACCTTGTTTGGAGTCTCAGAAAAGAAACGAAAAAAAAAAAATTAAATTAGAGGGAGACTGCACATACTGGAGCATCTCTTTGATAATGTGTAATTACACATACTCTTTAGGGGGTCTGTGTCTGCCTCAGCAGCAAACACATTACCGAAGCCACTTGTAGCTTCGTAGCGCCGATTCCAGATAATATCGAAGAATACGTCACGCGCTAAGCGATTACTGCTTGATTGCTAAAGCAAAAAGAAGAAAAAATTTAAAACGTTTCTTGCCCAGACGAGGGTGGCGGCTACCTAAGGAGCAGCAAACAGAGTCAGGGAGCTGTCCTTATTAATAGAAGGGCCGCAGACATGCGGCTTTTATTAATTTGCTGGTAATACCCTGAATGATATAGGCAATACCGCGAATATATCTCATGTTTGTGCACACTCAAGCTGGTCGCGGCTTTATCAGTTTATTTGTCACGCAAAGATGCATCAGGATATATCTCCGATGATTGCGACTGCGCTCGTCGACTTCCACGTTGTTACGGGTTGTTGCATCGCCTTTGACGGGATTTTCCTTCGCAGACAATAAATTGAGCTTTGACGAGCACGTCATTTGACCAAAGGTCGATGCAACAAGTTGCGTTACTAGGAACGAAACGCGTGCAGAAGCCTATTGCCAGCGGCGTCAATTAAATGATGATGATGATGATGATGAACGATGAGAAGGGCCCTTGCGAACTGTGATGCCAAATATTAAACCACTTAATTTATTTATTTATTTGACCATGCTGTTAGCTTCTTTAAAGGCTGTTACAGGAGTTGGAAAAACTGAACACAGGGGTATACAGAACACTAAAATAAGATATAAGATATAAAATATAAGATTACACCGAACAACTAGAAAGTAAATATAATATTTATGCGCCAAATGAATACAGTTTACGTTTTTTTATTAAGAAAAACATGTCACGTCTGTAATAATATTTTAACTTGTTTTAGCGACTTCACTTCGTCATTCTGCATCTGCCATGGTAGAAGGATCCCGTGGTACCGAAACTCTCATAGTAGTCTGTGTGTCGACTCTGAGCGAGGATTTAGTTTCTTGGCGAGCCCTGCGAACTTTGACGCAAAGCAAACACGTGAAGTTGGGGCGTCAAGAAAAGTCATGACGTCACAAGGGCGTATTATTGGCGGGAAATTGATTTTTTTTTTTTCACCTTTTGGACGAAGAACAAGGGCGAAGACTATGGGAGACAGAACGATGCTCAGATGAGGTGGAAAAAGGGCACCGTAACTGTTCAGCCAACTTTACTTGACACTAATTTCTACTGTCAAGTTTTACGTTAACTGAAAGGTTACGGCATTCTCAACCACCTTATCATAACATCGTTCTGGACCTGTCGTCGTTAGCCTAGTCTTTCACCGCGCGTCATGTAAATGCATTCTGTGGCTTATTTTTTCGGGCACATTTATAAATATAAGGGACCTTCAAGATAATTTGGTAAGCACGCGGATAAGAATTACATGGGTTGAGTGATTTAATTGGTTTTGTGTGGTTTGTGGGGTCTTTACGTCCCAAAGCGACTCCGGGTATGAGAGACGATGTAGTGGAAGGCTTCGGGAACTTGAGCCACGTGGGGTTCTTTAATGTGCACTAACATCGCTCTGCACACGGTGCCTGGCTTTTTGCCTCCATCGAGAAGCGGCTGCCGCGGCCGGAATTCGATCCCACATCCTTGGGCACAGTAGTCAAGTGCCCTAACCATTGCATCACCACGGCGGGGCCTGATTTACCTAACTGTTTTAACTATGGGCACAAATGAGGGAAGCTAAGCTGCATCGTAAGCTAGCCTTTATTAACTCACGATTACATACATAGAAGCGTCACGACAATACATTTCTTCAACTTCACGAAGGCCACCACCTTTCATTCGTCTATCATGGTCTTACACGGTGCACGCGTCGTCATTTTCTATAAGCAAGCATTTTTAATTTTCAAAATTTGTGCAATTTAATTGAATTTGTTGCTATTTTCTTTTTCTGTTTGTATATTTATTTCTGAAATTGTGCTATAGCGTCTTTACACTATACCAGGAGAAATATGGTCCCTGTCTCAGAAAGTCGGCATAAGGTATTGGTTAGCGCCCTCAGCCGAGACGCGGAATGATGGTGGTTCGAGTCCAGGTGTGGACGCGGTCAAGGGCACACTCCGGTGACAGGCTTTGCTGCCATGGCCTGACAACCCCATTCATGAGGCAATAAATGATTTCGCATTGAAATGCGGCATATATATGGGCTCTGGAGTAGCGACGTTAGTTTCTCCATGCCTATGCTGCTTTGAGGCACGTGCGGACATCGCAGGATTGTGATGTTTTAACGGTGAAGTGAGGAGATATTAGGAGCTATATTTGGCGACTTGTGAATATTGAGGTATGCGTATGTTTAAGTGTTTCCTTTCCGGCTGATTTTGCTATTAATAAAGGAAAATAATGCGACAGTAATAGAGAAGTAGCGTTTTGGAGGTAAAGAAAAAAAATCTTAGAATATAGTGGACCTGATTCAAAGCTGGATATTGGGCGGTTTTATTTTTTGCTTGGCTGTGGATAATTTTTTCGAAAGCTTAGTAACAGAGGGAGTATATCGACGCCTTTATAGGGCATTATTTGCACACTGCACCCATTCTCGATGAAAGAGTGAAATATGGGACAATCTAAAAGTGTTCCCAGCCCTACTTTGCCTGGTTACGACATACCCAGTTATCCACTGTACGCAGGTAAACCGCACCCTGGCGTCTGGGGCCAATGTGCTCTTCCTGAACGCTGGCGACTACTACCAGGGCAGCATCTGGTTCTACGTCCTGGGGCCCCCGGTCGTTGTCGACGCCGTCAACTACCTGGGACACGACGCCATGGTAAGAAGAGAATGCAGATCAGATGAATCTAAGCTGCACTAGGCGCTGTTCTTGACGCAGCCTTGACATTGATGGGGTTGGGACAGCCCCGATAGGCGGGGTTTGGTCACGTTAATAGCCCCTGGAGGCTTTTTTACAGCACTATGCGTGTGCGCTCCATAAAAGAATTAAAGGACGAGGTTCGATGACGAGGGCAGGGTGTAATGCAGCGTTCTGAATTGCGTTGCAGTGATGAGCCATAGCAAGGAAGCATTGTTTGACTGATTCATGGTTTGTTGGAAGACGCTGAACCTGCGCACATCCTCCGTAAGGTTTTTCATGAGATTCCTTCCCAGAGGAACCGAGGAGCAATTATTTGTTCTTCAGGCTGACGGTCGGAATCGCACTGTAGAAAAGAAAAAACTGCTTAATTATCTTCCAGAGAGTGGAGACGGAGGGCAAAAGACGAAGTTAGAACAACGGCAAGCAAAAATGCATCCTAGTGATGATGATGCAGAGTTTTCGCAACAGCGGATACCGATGTCGTCTGGCAGATCGTAGTCAGCGCGCGCGTTTATTGCCATTGGTGGACTCAGCTGAACGCAAAACCTCTGACTGCTGCAGATTCATTACGCTCGGCCAAGTTTCGGTAAGGCTGTTCTGGCACTGAAAAACATTAATGTATATACGCCTACAATGAAGTTACCAAAGGAAGATGAAAATGTCATTTGTCCTCAGCGAGTAACGTATTGCTTGGGAGATATGAAAGCTAATACTTGATATCCTTTTGTATGTACGTATCTGAAGGCTGAGAATGTTGTGAAATTGTCCTATAATAGAAACTACGAAAGACACAACCTTGCTGACCGATGAATAATTCTGGTAGGAAAGTTTTTATTTATTTGTTTTACCACGCATCCCCACCACGCGGATACCACGGGGCGGGGATGCCTTGTGAGCGAAGGAACAACAGAGAGAAGTTCGTGGAGCTGGCGGTAGAAGATCGTTTGAACGAGATGGCGTCCACTTAAAGTGGAAAGGTAGAAGCCGTGTTCGGCTCACGCCTGGCGGAGTGGTTAGTAGCTTTCTTCGTAGTTATACTGGACGCAGAAGTCGATCTGCGTGTCGGTGCAATCCTTGACCTTGACTGGTCTTGATACGCCTGCATAGCGACGTAATCACTTTAGCGCCATGTACTGCAGAGGAAGTAGGGAAGAGACGAAGCGTCGGCGTCGGTGTGCCGGGCGGTTCACTGCAGTAGTTCGACTCGTTCCAGCTTCGCACCGCTCGCTTGTGGGATCACCCAATCTTTGCAGCCCCGTCCCGCTGTGCATCTAGAGCGCCGGTTTCACCGACGCCAGCATCAACAAACGCCGTAAACGCTCTCTGTCTCGCTTTCTATTTCTGGGCTCTGCTCTAGCGTTTCTTTCACTTTCAGAAAACACTGGACTCGAAACCTCCGTGTTTTCAGACACAAACTTTTTGCAGTATTTCAGCTGGAACGTTCTCGCTATAAGGCCGCTGTTGGGCTTCTTTTCTGCCCGCGCTCCGTCAGCCTGTACACAGTAATATTGTGCAATAAGGATTTTGACCCTGCCTTTGTCCACCAGAGCTGTCGTTCGATGTTTGGGCGTAGCCGCGAATAAAACCCTGCCGCTTTTCTGGGGCTCCACGGAGGCTCAGTGTGCAGGGGTTGGTGGAAGTGAAGAAAAAATCGTAATATTGGGGGGGACAGATCCTGCAGAATGGCCACTGGGAGGTTCGGGAAGAAAATTACAAAAAAAAAACCATTAACACCAGAATCGGTTACATTAACAAGCAAGTGTTAGAACAACAGTTCAATGATAATGCTAGAGGGCACTCTGTGCGAGATACTTATCTCAGGAATCTAGACAATTTATTGTTCATTGATGGCTACGTCTGGGAAGAGTGCAAGAGAACAGCTGTGCAGAAGAAACGGGGAGAGGTTGGTATTCTGATACGTCAAAGAACAAATAGGCAAAGAATAAAATAATCTTGTAAAGAGCATGTCTGGCTGTCGGGAAGAACTGCCAGTAAAAGGGTATGGCAATAGGGTAGTTCATTTAGGGGCAGGTTGCAATGCAGGCAAGAAAATACGGATGCATTCATTTTTTAACTACGGCCTAAAGACGTATTGAGGCAGTGCTGACTGTATGGTCTCCTTGTTACTGGATGGCGTTTTTGACGTGTTCGCCAACGTCCTAGCACATGGTCATTCGATTTGGTTTAAAAACAGGTTCTGAAGAAACGCCGACGCAGATTGTCTTTCCCAACTCCTTCACCGAATGCGACGCTGAGAAGCATTTCGGTGCTGATTGCGGAGTTCCCAGAAGTTGAAATGTTTCATTCGGGACTGCTGAAAAATCTGGGTCTCGAGCTCCTTTTCACGGCGCTCAAGACTGTCGGGCTACTTGCCACTGTGTGTGCAAAATTTCCTCCCGTAGAAGAAATTTATTCATCTGCGTGGCCACTCTTACTTCACGCAGTTTAAAAGTACCTTTGTTCAACTGTCTTGTGCGCACTGCACGACGAGCCCATGTTTTGTAATCTCTTATCGGCTTCAGTGCCCCGGTGCAACCAAGAATGAAGAACTATAAGACGAGATCGGCCAGCAAATGATACGTGGCCTATTTCACGCAGTGCCAACACCACAAACGCCGTACAGTCGCTCTAGCCGAGTTGCTGCACATTTTGATGCCTCTCGTCGCTTCCTTCAGACAAGTGGCATAGACCTGCTTTCGTTTTGAAGCCTTGCTTTGGAAATCACTGGATCATCGTCTGCGACGATTATCTCACTCAGCACTGTGGAACAACCATGATACCATCAGATACTGGTTATACAATCCCACTGGGCTACGCACATGCATCGTGCTATGGCATGGACCATCGGGCATCATAAGTGACCGAGGCCGTCAGTTCACTACTGATGCCACAGAGGCATCCATGCCTTATCATCTGGAAATGAACTGAGCGCATGAGCACAACCTTGACCAACGTGCTTTTGATGCATACAGGACCTCGAACAAAAGAAACTTAAATACAATCCCGCTTTTTGTTACCTACTCTTTCAATACTGTGACCCTTGAGATGACAGGCTAATGCCTTTCCTTTATCGTACACCCATTCATGGACCGCGCTCACACTGAATATCATCTTGTCATTTTTTGGCCAGTGACTACCCCCGCATTATAGAGGCCCATGTATCTCGACCGTTCGCCCGTCTGAGGGCAATAGCATTGCAAGAACGCTTGAAAGCATGATGGTATATGAGCGCCGTCCACACGTAACCAACGCTCTTGCCGCGGTGGTGAGGCTTTGATGACGGGTCTTACTTAGCTATTACTCGCCTCAGTGACATCACGTGTGAGTTTGGACGTCTCACCGCGACAATTAGCCGTTCAACAAAACTGCTGCGCAAGGGAAAGAGTGATAGCCTCGAGCGCTTTGAGGTGTTATGTGCTGTGCAAGAGTGCCCGGGTCTTGGCTCTCTCTCGCGATGGTTCTTGAAAGGACCCAAATCTGACGTAGCGCCTCTGTCCAGACCATGCCATTCGTGAAGGCCTCCTCACGTAACAATATGTTAATGCAATCTGTTTTCCAGCTTTCCGCAAACACCTTTCTAAAAGTCACTAAACGGCCTTTCCTGCCATTGAATTACTTTTATCTCTACATTTTTACTCCAAACCAAGATTATGCATTTAAAACGTCATTATCACACAAGTCAAATATTGAGCGTCTTGAAAGCACGCAAACAAGAGCGGTTGCGTTTATATCTGATAAATTTTCAAGGCCGGGCTTGCTCCTCGAAACTATTATCTGAAATTCCATGCCTACTTTTAAATGCTGCCAAAAGCAGCTGAGCCTTGAATTCCACTTTTAGCAAGCAGCTTACAATAAACCAATCGCCTTATATAACTCCTTAAATAGCACAGCTTCCTATGCTGAAAGTCGTACATTTAAACTTCCATTTTTTCTTCAGATGCTGTCAGACTGGAGCGATAGCTTGAACTCAGCTGCACAGAGTGACTAGCATTTCTCGTTTGTATAGCTCATACCTTATTTCTTTTTTATTGCTTATATGTACTATGTATACCTGAGCTTGGTCATATGGATATGCAGCAATATTAAAACGTGCGCGAAATAGGATTCGCAATCAGAGCCGCGGAGGGAAGCCATTCACGCTCTCTCCTCGTACCCTTAAAAAGGGAGCTAACCTGTCGCCATTCTATTTCTTATGTCGCCGTTCGGACCTTACCATGTTCTCAAAACGTTTCTTCGACTCGCCTCAAGTGGTACAATCTGAAGTAGACATGGAAAGGTAATGCAAGCGTTTTCAGAGAAGACTTTGCAATTGAGCGGGCTCGAGGACGAAAGAAAGGTGACTTATCGGAACCTACAATATTTATATCATCAGGCGAGTTGTGTACGCTCTGTCATGCCACTGTAAAAGAAAGCTACTTGGACGTGGCGTGAATGTTTAATTTATGTAGATACAAAAAAGGCTTACGAACGCTCGCAGACGCTCGGCAACCATGAGTTCGACAACGGCGCCGTCGGTGTGGAGCCTCTGCTGCGCGGAAGCCGCGTGCCGATCCTTGGCTGCAACGTGGATTTCAGCAACGAGCCAACTCTCAAGGACCTGCAGCTGAAACCGTCCATGACGATCGAGCGGGCAGGCACAAAGATCGGAATCATCGGTTATCTGACGCCCAACACCACGTACCTGGCGCATCCCGGTAAGCGATTGTTCGTGGTTGGGACAATTCACCTAGTGCTAGCGAAGCGCTCACATTCCTCACCTATAATTGGGCGTGATGTATTTGCCGCAAAAATGCAATGTTTTCGCCATGCTGCACAAATAGCGAAACTCGGCTGGAACTGTGTAACAGAAGCATCCTACTGGCCCCTCCTTCGCTTGCCATGCCCTTACTGATGTGCCACCAGCAGTAATATTTACGTCGAGGTCTCGTCATTGTCAGAATTGTCGAGCTATCGAGCACACTTTGCTGTAGTCTTGTAAGTGAATGTCCCAGTATCTTAGCGCGTAGCCGCTGCGCCGTGTGGCCACCTTCAGCTGAGTTGTGATGCTAATCAAGCCGACTCAACGAAAAACTTTCTGTATAAACATTCCTGACTTGGTAATTGCGTTTTATTGTCCTCTTGGCTATGGTCGCGTCTATCGCATCTCTGAGGCAATGTACCCCAAGAATTCTCCATCTCAGTACTATGGGAAATCCAGACGCTCCTCCTTTCCTGTATTTCCCGCATCAATGCTTTGTTTGTCATATTGCATGCGACGACGTCACAGTTCTTCTTCTCTAACCTTAGACTTTCGGATCGCTGCTGAATGTCTACGAGTTTCGCTGTCGGTGAGTCGTATATAATGATTTCGACGCAAAAAAAGTTGCGGGGACATATAATCTCTGCCTTAAAGGCAAGATGTGATTGTAGCCTGAAAAACATTGGGGTACTGCGCATTGATGTGAAAGACAGCACGACGTACTGTTAGGAAGAAGTTTACCGGATGTGTCATGAAATATCGAAGCCTACAGCTCTGTTAATTGCCGACGTCTGGAGTACAGATAAAAATCGGTCTCTTTTGCGGTTACGCGAGCTAGTCAAGTGAAGCGATCGTTAAGGCACGTGGCATGTGTACATAAAATTTCTTTTCTAATGTCTCGAAAATATTTGTCCCCGACAGTGCATATCAACCACAGCTTTAACCCAAGCCGTATAAACATGTCAGAGTGGCGAGATCAGCATCAAATTTCTACGCAAAAACAAATCCTACGAACAATTCACAAAACATCAACCGTCACATTCTGCACCTCCTGAGCTTGTCTCCATGCTCTGGCCCGCTCGAGTTTGCAAGGCCAAATCTTGCATTCGCTAAACAGCATGTTCAGCGAGAGAAGGATCTGAAGATCATCCACCGTGGTGCAAAGTAGTCAGCGGATTTATTTCAAGGTTTTCTCAGCTGTCCATAGCTGCAGTCGATCACTGACGCCTACAAAGAGCTATCGACCGACTTTTGAGCTACAAGTGACGTGGTGCTCCAAGAAATGGGTCAATAGGCTCGGCTGCATCGGATGTCAGCAGGATGAGGAGCCGGTCGTTCGTGCATGCAAAATGACCTCAATGTGCTTTGGCTGTTGAGGATGTCAGAGAGATTGAAAGCAATGCCCGGACAATAAACAAGAAGGAATTGTCAGTGGCATAATCGCTGCGCCTATACGCTGTCCACTGACCAGTAATAGCGAAAAAGCCGCTCTTCTACACTGCCAGATATCTGGCATAATCGATGACGGCAAGGCATGCCCGACACATGGTGATGCCCAAGTGCGCATGACGCTAATACCGAATTTTTGTGGAGAGATGTGCTTGTATACCATTATCCGTATCCCCAGACGCGAAAAGGCCGACCTGTGCGTAGGCACAGCGATATAGTTGTATATGGTTGTCAGAAATACAGACAGTTGGACAACAGGCTCTTCTCAAACATATACACGCGGATTTTGTTTTTTATAAATGGGGGGCATTTACTGGGATCCTTTCTTCATCTATGCTACGTTATTACTGCAGCTCGAAGAACTCTTTCATTCTGAAGATGCAGCGGCTGAAGTGTTTGTCGTCAGACTGCAGGTCACGGTGGATCACAGGGTTCTTTAGTGTTTCAAGCAGGCTAGGGAAACAGATCAATTCTGCTACCCTCTCTTTTTCTGTTTGATGTGCGAGTATGAGTATAATCTATGAAAGGAGGGATGTTACTCCTTCAGCAATTAGCAGAGTAAACAGACAATAAAAAGGAATACAGCAGCTTGCTCAATCGCTTTTATGGATTGCCAGTTTTTAGAGTGAAGATGACGTTTGTGTGACCCTGGTCGTTGAGGTTCCGGTGTCATGCTTCTTTAGAGTGATTTACACAAGTTTAGCATTCGCGTTTCCAGTCACCCGAAAGCATTTTGATTATTTTTCCTCTCTGTAACACTCGTAGGTCGGGTTGTCTTCACGGACGAGGTGGAGTGCATCCAGCGCGAGGCCCGGCGGTTGCGAAGCGAAGGTGTCCGGGTCATCATTGCCCTGGGCCACTCGGGAGTGCCGCGTGACGTGGAAATCTGCGAGCGCGTGCCCGAGGTCAGCCTGGTCGTAGGGGGACACACACACACCTTCCTGTACTCGGGACCCACGGTTGACGGTGAGTAGACAGGCACTGTGCATGTACCCTAACATGATTCGCTTTGACCATTGCAAGGCCAACAAAAACCAAGGAAGTGGAACACTGGTTAGACCCAAGATCGAACAGTAGCTGCAACAAGACCAATATATTTCCAGATTCTGCTCGTTGAGACCTTTTCAATGGTACAAGATTTTAAATTCCTGTATTCTAAAGAATACTACAGATTCTAAAGATTCTTAAACTAAAGTTCAGGTAATTTATTCACAAATAATTAACCATGATTATTAAAGAGAAAGGTTCAATAGCCCCATTACGCAAACTCGCCAGCATGTGGACTAGATGGTGCCCCAAAAAGACGTAGGTGTTCACACAAACAACTGTGATAGATATTGCGCCTTTCCGTTCCTGTGAACCTATTGTTAAGCCGAAAGCCTTTCTGGGCTCATGTTTAAAATCTCACGTCGGCGAGATTTGGCTGCGAGATACGCCAGCGAGATTTCGCGAGTGACAGAGCTGTGCTTTTCATTTCCTCTAAACCAATTAGAGAACGCCGGTGAATTTTGATGCTTTCAACTGAACGCCGGTTGTATTCGACAAGGGGTGCGTGATGTACAGTGTGCAGCAGCAACGCGCCGGCTTTCACATTTCTCCACTGAAGATTCTGTAGTGCTCTCAGAACTTTTAAGAATTTTAAATATGCCAGTGCAAAGGTACTCCGACATAAGCTATCCAACAATATATGCCGTCACATTGTAGCATAAAGATCAAGTTTGGGTAGAGTGACGTAATAGCTGGAATTGAGACGTTTAATTACTACAGAGCAACTGTATTCTACATACTAACGATAGCTAGGGCGTGCAGTTAGTTCAGCTAAGCTGTACTCGACGCTTGAGTGCCTATACACATCTATGCCGATTGATTGATTTGAAGGCTTCTCCTTGAGTTTACTGAAGGTGAAATTGCCGCTCAGAGATTGAACTCAGTTTTTAAGGTGAAAGTCTTTCTTGCTTCATAAGAGGTGTGCGCAGAAAGCGACTTTCCGCGGAATGCGTGTCCAAACGACAGATGCAAACCCAATCCAACACAAATGCTCGTAAGAAGACGAAAAACAATATACCAAATGCAGTCATGATTACTTGACTATGACGCTTTAAAAACATTGCATAATGGCTAGCCCCATTAGTCATAGCCTGAATCCGAGTCATAACCAAAATTAAATCCAGAACCCACATAACAAGCCTATACAGCATCCCGTCATAGGGTGCCCTATTCTAGCCACCCTACCGTCATGAAGAATGACTAAGACTTGCAACATTAATCATATCCCGAACCCAAGCCAAAACCAAGAATCCAATCCAGAATCTACATAGCAAGCTAGTACAAAATCTAGTCATGATTAATTGGCTACATGCTGTAATGACCATGCATATTGATTTCCGACATTAGTCATAGCCCTAATCCAAGTCATAGCCAGCAGCGCAATCCGGAATCCATATAATAAGCCAACCAAAGCCAACTCGAGATGCAAGACGGCCAGTGTGCTTTCGCATTACTGTACTCAAGGACCTTAAGTGCACCCCTTGAATTTTTGCGCTGAGTAAAGCTACCGCTATGAAAACTGGCAAGCTATGCTGGGCTCGCTGTTTCGCTTTGTCTGCTCCGCTTGCTACGTGCGCTGCAAATGCGTGTGCACAGAGGGCAGGATGGATCTTGAGAAGAGAACCCATGAACTGAGTCGCTGGGAGAAGCGCATATCGAGCACGACTGGAACCCTTACTTGACTATCGGACTGTGATCTACAGCGGCAGCACTTACGCTGTACTGCCAGATAAAGGTTGAAAAAGTGATGATAAACAGGGCGGGATTAACGATGACGAGGGCCTGGTTCGAAACGAAATTCAGTGTGCCCCATAACCCCCCTCCCTTCCTTTCGACCACCACCGCCACCCCAACCAGCTTCCTTTTGTCTTGTTTGAGGCTTGACGCGTTTCAGGATTTCCAACAGCGAAAACGCGCCATACTTACTCGAAGAATCTGCAGACTGTTACGAACACAGCCAGAAGATATTGTTGCGTGGTGGCATATGGTAAGGGATGGAACACGGCGACACAAGACACAGAGCGACGTGATTACACGCTGATGAAATATGCTTTAATGGCCAGCGGGCCTAGCGCAAGCTCTCCGCCCCGCGCCACTGCTCGCTTCGTCGTCTTCGTAACATGACCCGGGGCCAACGAGCGATAGTCTCGATCGATTGCTTGTAATCCAATGCATGATGTGAATAATGAACACAGGCGGATGACTCAGAGATGATATTCTTGGCACCACAATGAATGCGAAGATGAGATGAATGCTTGCCCTGGAGCATCAGGTCCAATGTTCACGGTTTGCCGAAGGCCAAGGGTCAAGGACACACTGAATGGCTTGGGCGGGGGTGCTGTCTTCTCTCGAGTGGTCCTGAGGTCGCTTCATCGTGGGGTCGGTCGGGTCGGCATTGGGCTCTTCCTGGTCGTCGTTTGTTGTGGTCAGGGCTGGGGTGAGCGGCTGGTTGGGTCTGAGCAGAAACGGCTGGGGCAGAGCTGGGCGGCGATCTCCAAGGTATTTCGGCCGACGGACCCGGCGTACGGTGGCGTCGACGGTGCAAGGCGAGGATGAGGATGAACCGCACCTCCGCCAATTGTCGCGTGGTGGTATATGGTAAGTGATGGAACACGGCGACACAACAGAAACAGAACAGAAACAGAACAGAAACAGAACGACGTAATGACATGATGATGAAATATGCTTTAATGGCCAGCGCGCGGGCCTAGCGCGAGCTCTCCGCCCCGCGCCACTGCCCGCTTCGTCGTCTTCGGAACAATATAATTTCCCACAGAGCAAATGAACAGACTGACATCCAGTCTAAGCTATTCTAGGAAATTACAGGACGCTGAACATCATCTCTCAAAGAATCAGAGCATGCATTTATGAAAAATATATTTTTCGTGTAGTTATTTTTTTCTGGCATTTAATTCGATCGTGCGTGTGAACACAGAGGAAGGTAGAGGTAGGTCTTGTTCATAAGCTCTTCGCAAATTCTTACCGTAAACACGCTACCCTAATTGATTTGTAAATTCATCCAGCAAGACTATTTAATCTTGCTTAAGGCAGTGCTTCCAGAAAATACGATGATATATGTTCGATATAAAGTACAGCAGATAAGGTTTATTTTATTTTTTAATTTATCATCATGCGGGGAGTTAAATTTTTCGAAACGGTGGCACTTGTAGAAAATAGCATTCTTGCTGAGCTAGCAAAAAAAGATTAAACTTTTAACAAACTGAAATATTCAGTAATATATTTATATTTTATACAGACTGTTGACATTTAAACAGAGAAGTTATTTACGGTTTGCACATAATTTCCACTTTGAGAAAACTTAAAGAAGCCCTTTTGCGTATATCACACAACTTTTCTGCTTTCAATTCACAGAATAAATTTATTTTTTTACAGCATAGCGTATACAGATGGTTCCGTCGAGAAGCCGCCGCCGCCGCCGCCGTAGACTGTGGTCGGGAAAGATAGGGCGGACGCTTAAGCTCCATCGTTAATTGTGTTATGGAGCACGTTAATGACTCCCATTTGCCGGCTCCTCTTTCGGATGCTCCTTCGCGTACATGCACTTCCCTTCAGAGTAGGGTGAACACTTGAGCCATTCTAACGCGTCAGCCTGTAAGGCGAAGCTTAAGCCCACTTCTAATTTTTTTAAGGAAACATCACACATTTACACAAGGAACAAAAAATAAGTGTAAATATTTTAAGGCAATTGAGCTTTTAAATGAGTCATCTATTCGTATAAAATGTCTGCTTTTTTCGGTCCACTTTTGAGCAAGTGAAGAAACGTATTTACGTTTTTATAAGCGTTTTTTTTTTTGGATTTTTTTCCAGCAGAGTTCTTTAATGAGGCCTTCAACATTGACTCAGCTGAGAACCTAGGCCTCTATTCTCAGCGGCGACAAATTAACGAGGCGGTTTTAAGCTCTGAGCAGTCATAATCTGTAACTAATAACTTATTGCGTTTGTCACAGATTTCACTGCTTACGCTTAGATGAATAAAACACAAAACTGACCTGAACAGCAGTAACGACAGAGGAAAGTTGGCTTACCAGCTGGTAAGAGCTGATTCTCAACTGAAAGCCAGCTAGAGCCTGTTTATTCCATTAGATCACTAACAGGGCACGTACGATGCAACGAACAGCTTTTGAATCATCCGACATTGAAATACATAAGCTCTAATTTTAATTCTGGGAATAAATAAGATGTTTTGATTATTTGTTGAACCAGATCTCTACATCCTCCAGTTTTTTCAGCTCCCTAGTGGCCCTGAGAACGGAAGGCCCGGTTTATTTGAAGACTTTGAAGCCTGGACAATTCGGCCCTGAATTGATAAATATGGAATTGTTTTACTAAATGAGATTTCATTCAAAGCTGTTACGCAAAAAAGAGAAAGTGCAAAGAAATGAAGAGGAGACATACTCTGTTCGTTCTCCTGTCCCTTCTCTGTCCCTTGCCTTCGTTACAGCTAGAAAACATGAACCACCAAGACACAGTTTTGGCGTTGCGGTTATTTTTGGGCACCACTTCAAGCGGGAACAATGACTCCAGCAAAATTGATGTTCCCCAGCGATAAACGTTTTGGCGTACATAGTTTTGGCAATGTCTGGATTACCCTGTCGCCTCCGGCGCCTATAGATGGTTAGAAACGGAAGCCTGTTGCAGTAAATGCATGCAAGCTGACGCATTGAACGACTCTGCAAAGCTAAGACAAGTTTATTTCGTACTTCAAGGACCTATGTGAATCTGTTTGAAAACCATATATTATTCCTGTTATTGCTGATTGGCAAATCCCGCAAACAATTTCTGAAATTATTTTGTGACAAATACAGTTCGATTCTCACCATATATTGATTGCCAGTTTTCCTGCGACGGCTTCGCTTTTCTCCTTTAGTGCTTGCAGCGCTACTGTACTTAGGGCCATCAATGCTTGCAATCAATTTCAAACATATGAGCCCTTCTTTAGTATTTCTTTAGAGAAATAATGCGGTAGCATATGGACATGCATGAGTCACTTTTTTTCTTGAATCTCATAGAACCTTCAAATGAACTAACTTGACCAATCATGCTAATCTGACACCTTGATGCACAATATAGTTCCTTTTAAAGCGTTTGACAAGCTTGATGGATATACTAATCCGACCCCTTTATCTACACACTAATCCGTCCTGGCCTCCAAATATTTGGTTGTTCCAATACATTTGATTCACCAGCTAGGCACACAGTGATATGCGTTGACATGCCCCTACGTCCTCTAAAAGGCAGTGTTCGGCGTAATGCGTGAGCGCTAAATAGTCAAAATTGAGCCCAGAACAAACTTTCGCGTAAACGTAGGCTTAGTGGTGTTTAAGGATGGCATATTCACGCTTACTACGACAAACGCAGGAGTTTGAAATAAGTCATGATGCATGTAACATCCGCCCTTTTACTTTGGCGTATGAAAACAGAGACGCGCAGTCCCCGAATGCAGTCCTCCCCCAGGTCACAGAAATGCACCATATTCCAACTTTATCTAACGCAATCCAAATTACAGCAAATAAATCCAATCTATTCTCGCGCAAACCACCGTAATCCAAACTTATCGCTACGTAATCTACACTATGTTGAACGCAATGGTATAATGAATGCTCCCATGTAGAACAACTACTGAATACTATTATGAACGTTATCGAACCTAATCTATCTAAATTAAGCGTAATGAAGCACTCTTAATCAACCGCAGGCCATCCTCACTCTACTAAGATTCCCTTCATTAGAATCAGCCCTTAATTCAAAGAAAAAGGCGACTATCCACCGTACTTAGCCTAATGTAATCCACAATTAAATACATGTAATCTACCATGAGTGACTTAATATAAGCGCAATTCTGGCCGCTTTGATAGGTGGCCTTGTACTGTTCAACGACACTACGACTCGGGGAGCGCTCCGTCTCGGCATACTTTGCCACATTTCAGCGGATTGGAGTGCGTGACAGTGCAAAATAGTTTTTTGCACACTTGAGTTCAATATACTTTGCTGCTGATAGCACACGTTAACCGTTACTACTTTAAATGATCTTTGGAAGGAAGTTCCATTCAGAGGGTCACAGAAGCCATGGGCTTTTCTGAATTCACTTCCAGGCATGTGGTGTTGCGTAGAGAAAGAGAAAACTTCTGTGAAATTTGTCTGCTGGACCAGCACAACTAAGGCCAAAATATTGACATTATTGCTCGTAACCGCACTAATATTTTCATTTCAATGATCACTGCTTTTGCGCAGGCCTGGTCTCGGGCGACAAGCCTCAAGGTCCATATCCGACGGTGGTGAGGCGTCCGAGCGGCTCCAACTGCTTGGTAGTGCAGGACTACTACATGGGCAAGTACATGGGCAACATCACTGTCACGTGGAACGAGCAAGGGGAGGCAGTGAGCTGGAGCGGACAGCCAACGCTGCTCGACAGTACTATCCCCGAAGGTGAGCAGCAGCGTTTTGCCTTGGAGGCGGAGCTGACCACGAAGACTGGTTAATTAACAAAGGGTGCCTTCTGTTTATCTAGGGGCCGAAAATTTGTCACAAAGCCTGTTTGCTCCCACAAAGATGTCGCCAGAATAATAGTTTGTACTTTTTGTGGCAACAGCGCGATTTGAGTCGTTCATGTATTGGAGCGTAACTGGATATGGACAAGCCATATTGTTAACTGAGAAAAAATCTTGTTGTATGTGTGTTTACTCTAGTTGCACTGCTGTTTTCATTTTGTTCCAGAGCCTTTACTTGTTTACGAAAGAGTAATGAAACCGGCGGGTTAATACTGCACCGCCGTCCTATGTTTTTATTTGAATATTGAGAGAAGGTTTCGAAATAGTCCAAAATGGTGGCGCTGCAGTGAACTCCTGCCCTTTGGTGGCGGGACCCGCTTAAGATTTGCGCTTGCTTTGAAATTTCACGATGACTTCGCACGTGTTTACTTTTATATGGAAACAGCCCCTCTGTTTTGTTTTCGAAGATTTAAAGGAATACTACGATAAAAAAGGACGGCATCGCTCTCTGGCGTTTGAACGTGACCGGCCTGAAGACATTCCTTAAAGAAATTGAAAGTATGGCAATAAACGCACAAAATATTTGTGCTACATATTGCCAGGAGACTATCTTTATTCTACCGGTCGCGCTGACGTACAGGTTCTACGACCCGGTCTTAAGTTCCGGCGCCAGCTCTCAATACCCTTTTTTGTTGTACATCCACTTTGTCCATTGAATGCAAGAAACTGAAATATTAATGTGAAAATTTGACATTTCCAATGCTATTTCGCAATCTCGTGTGGGTCTGGTAGTCAATTTTTCATTCTCAATTCATAGTGACCAAAGCTCAGTGCAGTGAAATGCGCGCGTGGCAAAAGGAAAAATCTTCTTATTTCTTCAAGCATCTTGCCACAATACCACTGCTCTTCGGATGGTACTCTAGAAGACGTGCACACCACTCCTGCCCTGTCTCGAACCTGAAGGAGCAGTATGTGTGAGCGACTAAATAAATATATGAGAAGCCCCGGAGAAGTTCAATTGTAGGTGGAATAAAATGATGAAAAGAAAGCTGTATGCAGCAAAGAGAAGGTGCGCGAGAATCAGAATAGAATGACAAAAATGACTTCCGGAGAGCTCACTTCGCTGAATTGCGCCTATTTAAAAGAGTACTATGTTGTAGAGCGCGGTTCTGTGGTGCCCGTTTCTGCGCTTTGCGTCGCCGTCGCCGTTGTCCCTCGTAACCAGCTCCGCAGTCGAGGCAACGCGCGCTCCTGCCGCCACCGTTCGCCGCTGCGTGTACCCCCCCTTTCGTTCATAGCGGGTGATGGTGTTCTCCGGTTGCCGAAGCGCCGAGACTCGGCTTCAGCGGATCACGGTGCGTGCATCCCAAGCCGAAACGCAGAACCACGTTGACTTGACTCGCTAGCGGCTTGAGCGGCATCAGCCAGTCAATTCCACCTCTTCGCCGCGCAATGTTCCTATGAACCCACGCGCTGTCTCCCACGATTTCTCGATAACTTAATTGCTCTTTTCATTTCTCCGATCCCAAAGCTGCCTTCATGACAGTGAAGACCTGTTAGTGCAGTGTTTCTTGAAGGAATATGTGTGAAAAATAAAAAAAAAAGTCTGTAATTGCACATATATGTCTTGCTCGAAATCTTTGCCTCAATCTATCGAATAGGTGAAACAGCTGATGAGCTGCGCTCAAAGTTTGCATTAGGAAGTAACGTAACCGTCAGCAACTTTTTTGCTCTCTTTTGGGCCTGTTTTTTTTATTCTTCCTGATGACTTTTATTTTAATGTGCCATTATGCGCTGCAGACCCTGAAGGCCTGGCCCTCCTTGACCGCTACCGCGAGCGCGTAGCAGTGGGTCGCGCGACCGCCGTGGCGGAGAGCAAGGTGTTCCTCCAAGGGGATAAACCCACGTGCCGTCTTGACGAGTGTAACCTCGGCAGCCTCGTCATGGACGCCTTCCTCAAGAAGCTCGCGTCGCTGCCCAGCCCGGCGGGGAGCTGGTCAACGGTGGCTGCCGTGGTCGCCAACGCGGGAGGCATCAGGGCATCTATCGACGAACAGGTACGCCAAGCACTGCGCTCATGCTCACCCTCGGTGCCGCCACCTGTCGAATGACATCTTCGTTCTGTCGCTGCCGAGCGATAGAGATCTGGCAGCGTAAACGTGAATTTACAACTCTCGCTCCTTTTCCCAAACGTCTGAGGAAAGTCAGTGGAGGAAAGGTTTCACTTTTCTTGCGTGCTTTCCTTGAGCCTGGCTCTCTACGAACGTCACACTAACAACTTCCTGAAAAAGAGGAGCGTGAACGCTGCACAGAGACGCAGACGAAAATATGTCGAAATTTCAGTTCATTTGCATGCATCTGTGTTATTTTTTTATGCGAAGGCACAAATAAAGTAGCAGGCCGCTAATTATCTACAGGTTACCGAAACGAGTAAAAGCAATTGACTGGTACCTAGGTCCCGCAATGAAATTATAATGCAGTTTTTTTTGCCTTAAGGATGACGGCCTGCTTTTAGCAGATGTATTCTCTTACCGCTTCCAGCGATTACCTGCGTAAAACCCCGTAGGCAGGTGATAGTAGGCTGATCGGTTTGTACTTTTTCAAGGCTTTGAAAAATTTTTTTAATGTAGACTATAACAGTGTAAGTGACCTTTCAAGACTGTGGTACGGTGGCGGTCATAAGGCACAGCGAATACAAGCTAGACCATTTTTGTAGCTCAATATCCATACCCTCATTCAAGACACCTGGAGTTACCTGATCTCCTAGCAGCTGCTTTCCCTCGTCCCATATCGTCTTGTTAGCTCCGTCCTGGTGACTTAGTGATTAGGAAATTTGACTGATGAGGTCGGTTACACCTGCTCGATCCGGCAGTTGGATTTCGTTCGAAGCGAAACGTAAGGTTCTCGTGTACTGTATGTATATTGTCAGTGGACGTTCAAAAACCCCGGGCGGTCAAAAGGTATGCTGTCCCTCATAGCCCGAGTCACTTTGGGCCATTAAACCCTATAAATATAGGTATACGATTGTTTGTAGGGCTTTGTTAACTTCTTGTTTCGTTACCATTCGAATGAGCACTCTTGTCTTTATCATTACTATTCTTATTATCTGTGTTACAGGTGTGTAAACCTAGTCGGAAAACCTAACTACCCTATCCATATTGGCAATGACATTGGTATCTTGTGTCTTAGTTCATTCATTTAATATTTTTATGCGCCTAGGTCCTTCATACGATAACTACAGGAGCCAGCTCAGAAATAGTGGTGCAGAAGAGCAAGGACAATAAGAGGACGGAGAGCTAAATTATGCTTTTTTATTTCTAAAGCAGACGAACATATTTGCGCAATGTTACATGGGGCCCAAGAAAGCGAGAACAACTTCTAAGTTCATGACAGGAGATACCTGGTATTCCTTTTATCTGTTTTTGCCAACTGTGCAGTTCAGTTCAGTTCAGTCGTTCAATCGTGTCCGACGCTTCGTGACCCTATGGACCATGTCACGCCACGCTTTCCGGTCTCTCACTACCTTCCTAACATCACATAACTGTGCAGTAATCCGTTTAAATTATATACGTACAGTAGACAGTATCACCAATTTATTTAAAAGCTTTTTGATAATTTCTCTTTCAAAACTAAGCGAGCGCCTTCTGTTAAGCGGAACTCAGGAAGTCTAAATTCATCCTCCATTAGCAGGTCCTGCTTATCTGTACAATAAAGGCTAATTAAAATATTTTAGTTTTCTAATTTGTTTTTCACGTTGGCATTATAGACAGGGGACAGTAATTTGCCGATTTATTTTCATCTCTCATTTTGCGCTATAATTTCTGTAGCAACGTTCATCCGAAAGAAACAATCTCCGGTTTTGAGAGACCAGGTTTAACTATGCGTTGAAATAGATTATATTTTGTCTGGCATGTGCTTATTTGTAAACGGTCTTCGTCTTGCACCGGATACTTTTTCTAGATCTTGAAGAAGTCTTGTTACTTTAGGTACACGAGGGGAGGGCTCAGGAGGAATATTTCAAAGAACTCTGTTGCCAACCAGTACAATATGATCGAATTTTCGTCCAGATCCATTTGACATACTTATTGTATTAACAGTAACAAATTACCGGTCCTTTTCATTTTGTTCATTGTTCTTTAGTACGTTGTTTAACCTTTTTCTCACTAATCGCTCTTCCATAGGTAGCTGCTAATAAAATTGACATCCTTTGGTTCCATTAATAAGACTATTTCTTAAAGTCTTTCATTCCTGCCATTAATTTTTGTTTAGGCCCAAAATAAATAATTTAAAGATATATTTTTTTTCTCCATAATAAGCGGGGAGGCTTGTGCGACTTTTTCTCTTGCTGACGGGATATCTGGAGGGGGGCACGGTAGTCTTGTTCTTTTCAAAATCTTCTTAAATGTTTATTAAGGGGGTTAACTTTTGCAAGGGCCAAACTTAGCCACTCCGCGAAGCTATACAGGGTGCTTCGCGGACCACGTAAACAGATCGACCTCCAGATGCAAATCGCTTAATTTTTTCTGGCTCGTGGCTCCAGCACCCAGTGCCAGCGCGTGTCGCGTGCAAAAGGTGTGATGATGATAGCGATAATGCTACTGCGCCTTCATTAAGCTCGAAAACGTCGCTTGGGACACTCCGTTTGGTGGTGTGCTGAAAGTTAATTATTTTGCCAGGTTTATTCCACGATATTTTATTAGTTTACCTAATGATATTAGAAGGCTGAGCGCTCTTGATACTGAATAGAATGGGCAGATGCTAGCTAAGGTCACTGCTCAGCTTCCTGATATAGTGTGTTCAGCTGTGTGAATTGTATATACAAGTCAGGTAGGGTTGATGTGTAACAAGTGGAATGGATACGCATGTCCACCACCGCTGCCATCTTTACGATTCGTGTATAGAAGGGGTTGTAACCTTACATTACTAATATTCTGAGTCATAGTTTATTTCGTTTTCGTAATCACTAAGATGTAAAATTTTATCCAGGAGAACTTGAGCAAGGATACATGTAATCGAGTTCAGTCACTGGTACAACTTGAGATCCCCACGGTTTGTAGAGATAGTGTTGATTCCATTGAAAAATCCTAATTGAATTGTTTGCGTTGTCTGCTACTACGTCTCCAAAATATTCAAAGGGCCAAAATAGCTTCTCGTAATCACCAGACGTAGTTTTCAATCCTTAGCTAACTACATACACCAGCGCTATATAGTTCTCAGAATTGAACTTTGCATTCCAATTTGGAAGGACGGTTCCAAACTTTAAAATACTCTCGTGTTTTGAAGAAGATAGAAATTTCTAAACCTTTCTTGGCCAGCTGGTAGAGGCGTTCATTGATATATACGTTTAGTGTCTTTTCTGTGGGTGACTGAACTTGGGAATTCGTTCGCAATCCAGCGTATTTGTGCATGATTTTTTCTTGATCTTCCTAAACAATATTTTCGCGTTTTTCATGCGTTCTGAATTGTACAACGATCCCTGCTTCACCCGGGAGGAAAGAGCCCAGCTGGCCCGACAACGTCGGGTTTCTGCGAAAAATAGATAATTAAATAAATGAATAAATAAGTAAATAAAAATAAATAAATAAATAAATAAATAAATAAATAAATAAATAAATAAATAAATAAATAAATAAATAAATAAATAAATAAATAAATAAATAAATAAATAAATAAATAAATAAAACGTTGGTTGGACAATTTTCAAGTTTCAATCCTTAGTGTTGCACCTTTCTGTGTAGATGGAGTGATTTACGGCGTAAAATCCATTCATTAGGAAAAAGGTACTGCTGTTTAGTTAGGCAAGGAAGCCATTTTTTCAAGTTTGTCGCGGAAATTTTAATTTTGATTCTCAGCAATGTCATTTATTCCTACGTCTCTTTGTCTTGTGCACACTTCTTATTCAACAAGGTTACTTTGGCACCGTTTTCTTTAAGTGTCTGCTTGTGCAGCCAGAGAGAATCATTTTCTTCATAATAACCGGAGATGGCTTCATGTCGGCGTTTCGCTCATCACTCATCATGTGTATACCGCTCTGCATCTCCTCTAGGTCGGTACGAACACGGTTGTTCTTCGTAGGACAAAGTCGTTCCTCTGGCTCCTTGAACAACACTTTGCTAGGCCTCACTGATGTCCCATTCTGCTTCAAAACGTTTTGTCATTTCCATATGAGCGTATAAAGGACTGTATAAATTTAGGGGCAGCTACGAGATCCTGAACAAAGCGTTAAATGATAGCAGCGGGAGCGGTAAAGTGGGAAATATGCAAGTTCATATTTTAGAAAAGGAGCCTAACCTGTTATCTGCGGAAAGGTTCCTTAGACGCACTGTACAATTTCAGTCATCACGCATTGGCTGTTCTGCGTGGTTTTTGTCTCTGTCTGATGATCGAGCTTGCTTAATACGGTGACGTGGGCGCGAATGTCCCACCAGTTCATGACGAATCCCAGAACAACTATTATTTGTCTGTCACTTGCAGGAAAGTTCCTTAGGACCAATGTGCGACAGCTGCTGTTGCTAAACGTCGTGCCTAGGAAAGCAGCGCTTCAGATGCGGTTTTGGGAGAGGGAGGTGGTGAAGGGTAGCTGTTCCTGGCCCTACGGGGCTGGGACGGTAGGTCAACGCCGTTTGTGGCGGGGGTTAGCCTGCCACCGAAATTTTATCTGTTGATGGCCGTCATTGTACCCGCCACCTCTTAGGTGGTGGATGACGGCTGTTGCGACGCGCGTCTTTCTCTTCCTCTTCTCCTTTCCTATTTATTTTCTCTTCTGTCTGCACGAGGCAGCGAAGGTGGCTCAGCTACAGAGCCAGTAGCAGGCCGGTGTTATTTTCTTTTCCTTCTTCCTACAGCCACAACAAAAGCACTTGCTGCTGGGCTAGTTTTCTGTCTGTCTGTTTTTTGCGCCTTAAACTATTTTAAATATGAGCCACAACAAAAACAGATGCCGTTCCTTTGAATGCGCTCGCGAATGAATATAAGGGGCCGGTGGTGCGCAGCAGCACAGAAAGGCGGACGGAACTGGAGGAATTATACTGCTCTTCACTGCCATTCTCGAAAAGATAGAACAACGCCTTTGAATCTCGTAGTTGGGTAGGAGTACGCTGGTCTTTCATTGCATTTTTCAAATATTGACCTAGAAGGCTGTTAGCGGGGAAGAATTTAGCACCGGAAAATGTTTATTCCGCTACGGCAAGTCCTTCTGACAACACGCCCAACGCTGCATGGTGCGCTTTATCTCGCAGAGCACGGGTGGCCGGGTTACGTTCGAAGACGTGGTCAACGTGCTGCCATTCGGAAATACGCTGGTGGTCATCAACGTCACCGGAGCGCAGCTTAAGCGGCTTCTGGAGCACGGAGTCCACAGGCACGACACCACGGGGAAGATGACGAGAGCAGAGTTTCTCACCGTTGCCGGTAAGTACCGAATTTTCACTGCTACGGAGAACTGCCGGCAGCCCTGTGAACAGGGTAGCGAATACGGTGGCTACTGGTGCGACGCCGCTTTTCAATCACGTGCGCGAACACGATACGACCGAGAGACCGACAGCTTTGAGTTGCTCAACAATGCTCAGCTACTAGCCCTCAAGGCCCGCACTGGCACTGTTAAGTATTCATATTAGGCCAAGTGCGAGTGACGAGTAGCACATGTGGGTGCTCGCCAGGGTGGCGCAAAGGTAACGCGCGACGCAGCGGTTAACAAACACGTCGATGACCCGAGTGCTAGGCCGTTCCACTTGAATAGTCAACATTTACGAAGTACATTTTTTCTTCCTATTTTACGAGGAAACGTTGGCTTACAATAAAAAGTGATAGGAATAAAAGTAGCGCGGTTTCAGCGCTGTGCGCGGACAGCGGTAAAAAAAAAAAGGCCACGTGCAGACGGCTAGCAGCAGGGCTACGACGACTGAACGGTTTATAATCTGCGTGGCGAAAGCAAGAGGTGTAGTGCACCGCAATGTGGCAAGGCCGAGCAGCTGCTCAGGCAGCATAGCGGTGTTTCGGCTCCCGATAACTGGTGCTAACCATTTTCACTCATCACTGTACTGAATGGACATCTAGCTTCCCCCTCCGTTTTTGAGCGGTCGACTATCGTGCATCGGGGCAGCGCTCACTCTGCAAGGAGGGTAATTAGGTCCCCGAAGGAAAAGCTCAGTTTCGCAACATTCATGACTTATAGGGGGCATCGCCAAAATTCAAATATAGCGCTGCAACGATGACCACGTAGGCGTAGATATAGTACGCATAGGTGCGGGCCACAGCTCCGACTCGAAGGCAGCGGAAGTAGGGATTGTATCTGCTGCAATAAAAAAAAATAGGGTCGAATAAAAAATGTCTCTTAAATGCCTCTTAAGAGGAGAATGGCGAAAGCCTACTCTTCCTCTCCTATCATTTGCCGCTCATCATTTGCCTCTTATCGGGGTCCGTTGCAGTGCTGCATATAATTATAATTGGTCTACAGGAAAGGAAAGGCGCAGTATCTGTCACACTTTCTCCGGCAAGTGTTTTCCTTGTCACGTGGCGTTTCCTGGCGTGCGTTCAAGTGTGGGATTGCCGATGGCAGGAACGCTAGACAAAGAGAACACATCTCGCGGAATCTCGCGCACAGCTCTCGCGCATGGCGTTTCGTTCCATGAGCCTAAAAGGGATTTCGCTTTAAAAGTGTCTAGACGTTTTAGATGGATTTCCGACTTGCTTCCCCTCCTTCCTGTACCTCTTAGAACGATGTTTTTCGTCCGCGTTTGTTTAGGTATTTCAATAGTGTCAGCATTACTTGAGTCTTAAAAGAACAATGTCCCTTGCTATTTTTATGAACTGTTTAAGCCTTCTCGGGTGATTTTATTTGACTAAATCCTGTTCCTTCTTAATTTTTTCCGCGTGGGTTTACTTGCCGTCTTAATGTAAAATTTTTCTCCCACCACTCCCCTGTTTAAGTCAATCCGCCTTGACGGCGAAATAATTGGAGAAATGAGCTTAGCCACGCAACACTGTGGCACCTTGGTAGCCAGAAGTACTGAGACTACGACTGCTGCAGGTCTGCGCGTGGTGTACGACGCATATCGGCCTCCCATGGAGCGCGTGGTAGACGTGCGGATCCTGTGCACCACGTGTCGAGTGCCTCGCTTCGAGCCCGTGGACGACGCCCGCGTCTACCGCATCGCCACGGTCAGCTATATCGTGCATGGAGGGGACAACTTTGACTTTTCTTTCGTTGACCCCAGAAACATGTACGACACCGGTGAGTATACCGTTCTCGTGGCATGACGTAAGAACAAAATGGAGAGCCCAGAGACAAATTTCAGAAGTTTCTGCACTGTGTGCTTGGCTAGTCGTAATTTACCAGGGGTTATGTAGGGTGCCACTGAAATTCGAGCATGTTCTGCTTCATGTTGGGCAACGGTTCGCTGCGGTTTTCTGACAATGTTTTTGTCTTCATGTACTAAGAAGTCTTTTAAAGCTTAAGCGGCACCCTGAGGGCATCTGCACTTATTAGCATGATTAAAATCTTATAGTCTGGCTATTCTTGGCTATATTGATGATTGTCGCGCACCAGTGCAATCTCTTATCGGCATATCTTTCCGCTAGTCGTTTCAAACGCCTTACCGAAAGCAAATGTTGCAGCGGTAGCTCAGGGATGAAAGTAGGTGAAAGTAGGCGTGCATTTCTCTCGAGGGAAATCGGCCGATGGTGATTGTGTGTGTGTGTGTGTGTGTGTGTGTGTGTGTGTGTGTGTGTGTGTGTGTGTGTGTGTGTGTGTGTGTGTGTGTGTGTGTGTGTGTGTGTGTGTGTGTGTGTGTGTGTGTGTGTGTGTGTGTGTGTGTGTGTGTGTGTGTGTGTGTGTGTGTGTGTGTGTGTGTGTGTGTGTGTGTGTGTGTGTGTGTGTGTGTGTGTGTGTGTGTGTGTGTGTGTGTGTGTGTGTGTGTGTGTGTGTGTGTGTGTGTGTGTGTGTTTCGTCTCTCGATCTTCTCCGTGATTAGACTACGGTACCGTTGCGAAGAGCCAGGGGATCAAAATGGCAGGAAATCTTTGATGCAAGTAACACACTTATCAGGCATGTAACAGCCACCGCATGGTTGTTCAAAGCAGGTCGTCGAACCGAAATTTCGGGGGGCCGTTTAGGATCGACTCCAAGCCTTGCGGATTCAATTGTGGGTTAGGCTGACGATCCCTATTTGGTTCGGATTTGTGGCGCTTGGAATGGAATCGGGACCAAAAACTGTGCGAGGATGAGTTTCCAAAATTTTGTAACTTTGCTTTCGTTTTTCTGCTTTTCGCTGGGTTAGACACTGCAGAAAGAAATCGTGCATTAGCGACACTACAAGTTGACCCATCTCAATATTCTCTGCGGGAAAAGATGTGCTTATTATATTACAAAAGCAGTAAATTCGAATAAGCGAGGGGATGGTTAGCATGCTATATTTAACGCGGTTTTAAAATTTTAGCAGTATTCTTTCTCACCTTGCGTCTCCACTGCGATGTACTTTCACCTTGGAAACAATTTCGAGACATCTGGAGAGTATAATAGATGAGTTGGAGATCAGTATATATTGTTGAGATGATTTACAGAGATGACTCCACTTTAGCTGGTGCGTTCCCTGAACGTTGGCGAGCTTCCTCTTCCTCGTCCTTCCTTCTTCGAGCCTCTTTTTCGCACTTCCTTGTTTTCACCTCTGCCCTGCCCTACATAGGAGACCCTACTCCGGCTTGCCAAACTTCATATGCGGGTCAACCAAACCCCTCCCTTGACTCCCCCATAACACTGGCGGAGGTCTACTCAGCTGCCCGTACATCAACGAAGAACTGTGGAGGAAGGGACAGGTCCCATCAGCTTGGAGACACGCGGATATCATCACCATAACAAAGGCTGGAAAGCCACCGGCTGTGGAGAGTCTCCATCCTACCTCCCTCACTTCTTGCCTGGGGAAACTCTATGAAAAAGTAGTTCACCTCAGGCTCCAAAATTACATCGACGAAAACAACATCTTTCCTTCTTGCATGCTGGGCTTCCGCAAGGGACTCTGCACGCAAGATGCTTTCCTCCGAATTAGGGAAGAAGTCATCAACACCATACCCCGAAAAGGCGAAAATTTCATTCTGGCACTAAATCTCAAAGGAGCATTCGACAACATTGGCCACCAAACCATATTGCACGAATTAAACAATATCAACTGCGGGGAGAAAAATCTTCAAATACGTGAAGGTTTTCCCCTCAGATCGCACAGCCACCATAGGAATTGGAGAGATCCGATCACCAAAAGTACCCATGCCGAACAAAGGTACACCGCAGGGTTCTATAATCTCTCCAATCCTATTTAACATAGCAATGATAAATTTAGCAAAAAAAAAACTGTTGACCCGCAATGATATTGGCTTCACTTTATACGCGGACGACATTACCATCTGGGCTACTCAGGGATCCTTGGCGCAAAAAAAAAGAAGCTCTGCCAGCCGCTATAGACCTAGTCGAGGAATTTGCCGGGGAGAGCGGTCTTCAATGCTCCCCAGAAAAATCCGAACTTATCAGGCTACACAGAAGAAATTACAAGTCCCCAGGAGAAATTCAGCTTTCTCTAGGAGACCAGACAATTCAAGAGGACAAGATCAGAGTTTTGGGCCTGTGGTTGCAAAGCAATTTGAGAGTGGATTATACAATCAAAACACTCAAAACCACAGTCAACCAAATTTCCAGAATGATTAGAAGGGTGACCTGGCACCGGAAAGGGATGAGGGAGGAGGACACCCTCCGCCTTGTACAAGCCCTAGTCGTTAGCAGGATTACCTACGGGCTCCCATATCACGAAATTAGAATCACTGATAAAAGGGCCATTGACACTATCATAAGAGGAGCCTATAAAACGGCCCTAAACCTCCCGCCAACAATATCAACAGAACGTCTTTGGGCACTCGGAGTGCACAACAACTTCGAGGAGCTCAATGAGGCGGTTCTAGAGAGTCAGAAACAACGCCTAACAACAACGCAGGCGGGTAGGGAAATCCTGTCAAAACTAGGGCTATGGCAGGCACTAAGAACTTCCGAGATCAAGTCACAAATTTCGACATCCACAAGAAACAACATCTATGTGAACCCGATACCCAGGCACATGCGCCATGAGTTACAGAAGGGTCGAAGGAAAGCCATAGTCAAATCATTGGAAAAACAATTGTCTAAAGACGCGGAAGTTGTCTACGTGGACATAGGGGCTTACGGCGAGCCTGGCAAGTTCACAATAGCTGCAGTTGACCACCAGAAGAGGCCAATTATTCAGGCTTCGATCTATGCCAAGGATCCTGCGAAAGCGGAATCACTGGCAATAGCCGTCACCATAAAAACACAAGACCACCAAAAGAAGTCATCACACGTAGTGACGGACTCCCAACCAGCCTGCAGGGACTACCTGGCCGGAAAACCTCACAGGAGAGGGTGTGCAATATTACGTTCCATCTCCCAGACGCACACAATTACATGGACACCTGAACACGAAGGCCTAGAAGGAAATGAGGTAGCGAATGATATAGCCCGAGCTCTCAGAAACCGGGCGGATCCCCATCCCTACCCCACCCCTCTCCTAGGACCCTACGGCGACAGGCTGGAACACCTACGGTTAGAAAGAAGAATTTTCTTACCACCACACAAACAACTTCCTTCTTCGGACGCTATAGACTGGAGAAAAATACAAACAAACACATTCCCTAATCTTCACATTTTAAATAAGATAAGCCCAACAAAATACACGAGTTACTGTCCTTGGTGCTGTTCAAGCCCCACACTCTATCACATCTCTTGGGAATGCCAGGACAAACCTGACCCAGCGTTACTAGTACCATGCCCGACACACGAGCAGTGGGAGGCGGCCCTGACCAGCGACAACCTGGACCAGCAAGCTTGGATTATCCAGCTAGTCCGCAGGTCAGCTGCTGCCAGCAGAGCCCTGGACTAGGGGCACCGACCACCCAGCTCCTGCGAATTCTTCCTGATTATTAATTAAAAGTATTTCTCTCTCTCTCTCTCTCTCTCTGCCCTGCCTGACAATACTTAAACAGAACATGATTCTAAATGATCAACATTTGTAATTCTCTTCGCGGAAGCGAAGTGCGCAAGAATATGCTATTCTTCCCTTACAAATGCAGCTCCATGCATTTTGGCGAAAGTGGTACTATTCGATTTTCATCTCATTAGCAGCGAATAGCGATTTAGGTAGAAAGGTGGACATTGTGACCGGTAATATACGCTTCTGCGCCTGTCGTCTTGAAGATGTCAGTCATGCCAGTGGAGAAAGACTTAACCATCAATTGATCGTATACCAACGACGCTGCAGCTATAGGTAACGTTTTCGGTTTAACATTCCATATTAATGCAAACAGCCTGCAAAAGTTAGATCTTCAAAAAGAAAAGTGCGTTTTTAAAATGGGTTATATGCGGCACATGTAGAGTGCCTGCTGCTTGAACTGTAGCACGCACAGAAAAAGAGCATAACTCCAGTGTTAATCTGACTGGATTTCGACACAGTTGCAGGCTTGGGGACCAATAATCTGTACGAAATATTTTACCAATGCAGGTCTTGAAGATGTGCTAGCAGTCAAAGAGTACATGAATGCCAGTTCACCAATAACTACCGGTGTCGACGGCAGAATCACCTTCCTTCAGCGGTCACCGGCTTCGGGTGCAAGCGGACGCCGGGCTCCCCTCCTTTCCGCCTGCCTTCTGCTCGTTGTGCTTTTGTCGTGGGCCGCACTCTGACTCCGACAGGTGGAGGCTGATCTCGCGTCTCAAAAAGGCGCCCAAGATGTCGGTGATGTCCGGTAGTGGTCGTGCAACGGGTTGTTTTACGGTCGTTTATACGAGACGGTACACTTGTAAAACGGCATGTCCCAAGGAACACTAACATTTTGCTCATTGATTTCAAGAGGGCAAAATAAATACGTTTTACAAACGAAAGAGTGTCGTTAGTTTCATAGTTATCAAAACCCACTCTCATGCTTCGTTTTGTCTCTCTTCAGCAGGTACAATGGTCAGATTTCATTTGGAGGTCCTCTCAACAGAGTCAAAAGTTCGGCGACGAAGCATGCCATTGGTCTGTATCATATAGGCTGTTATTATGCGGGAACCTCAGTTGGCTTTTCACTCACATGGACAACGTTTACTGCGAACAGCCGAGCAAGTATAAAAGCTTCTCTGGAATTCTGGTCCTTGAGACCAGCTACTAATCCTGCCAGGAGCCAACTCAAAAGTGTGGGAGGTTCGTATCAGTGGCGACCGTGGAACACCTTGCGTATGTACTTAACCTTACTTAACTTAACCTTAATTCTTTAAAATGTGACTGGCCGTTGCAAGATTAGCGATTTCCACGAAATCGAAGCGTCTGTGCGACGGAGCTGAGGACATAGTATTGGCGTGAGCCCACCCATGCGTGAGCCCACCCATGCGTGAACCCATCCTGCTGCCTAAGCGGTTTGCCAGTGCAGTCGGAACTTGTCGCCAGATTGCTGCTGGAACATACATTCTGAAAGCTGTTTCCTATTTCCAAAATATTAGCATACAAGCGCCGGGTGCTTGTATGCTCTAGTGTCAGCAATATGGAAAGAAAACGGGAATTTAGAAAGGTTTGACGCTGAACTGGTACGCTTCTATCATCATGAGTATCCTTGGGGCATGCCTTCTAAACCATTTATGTATGAAGGTGTGTGTTGTGGATCACTATTCGCATTTTCTTTGGGCCAGAAGGCACTGCACTTACATTGTTTCTCATCCGCACGTCATCTGAGAGAAGGCGAACAGGCAGGTTAAGAACTGGAAATCAGCTTTTGTAAGCAGATTGATACGCTGCGTTTTACGTATGATAAATGCGTGCCTGTTTTGTTTTCAGGTGTTGATGTAAAATGTACAATTATCTATCTGACTTGACGGTTTAGTAATATTCAAGAGATAGCCGAATCGGCGTTGTGTGGGATGAAGGCTGTCCAAGTGGACGCGCGTTTTTATTCACCAGTGGTCCGTTTTCGGCATCCACGTGCGTAGCTTCCGGACAATCGAATTCACATTTTTACAGGAACGTAAGGACGGCCGAATACGTCTACTTCGGACAGCTAGTAACCGTAGATCCGGATCATGAAAAGGCAATAAGAAGAATAAGATTGGGATGGAGCGCATTTGGCAAGCACTCGCAGATTATGACTAACAGCTTACCGGTATCGCCCAGGAGGAAAGTATACAACAGCTGCATCTTACCCGTACTCACCTATGGGGCTGAAACGTGGAGGCTAACCAAAAAGGGTCTACTTAAGTTGAGGACAACTCAGAGGGCTATGGAACGAAAAATGGTAGGGGTAACATAAAGAGATAGGAAGCGTGCAGAGTGGGTCAGAGAAATAACTCAAGTTACTGACATTCTAGAGGAAATCAAGAAAAAGAAATGGGCATGGGCTGGACATGTAGTGCGAAGAGAGGATAACCGACGGTCGCTTAGGGTAACAAACTGGATTCCAAGGGAAGGGTAGCGTATCAGGGGGTGGCAGAAAGTTAGGTGAGCGAATGAGGTTAACAAGTTCGCAGGGGTCAAGTGGATGCAGCTAGCACAGGACCGGGTTAATTGGAGGAATGCGGGAGAGGCCTTCGCCCTGCAGTGGGTATAGTCAGGCTGATGATGATGATGATGATCAAGGACGGCTGCTCGCAATTGAATTTGTTATTTCATCATATGACGGGGAAGTTGTGGTAAACGGCTGACCGTAGAGGCTTCTAGCTGATGATTTCGGTATGAGTCGCTCCAAAGTTCACATGATTTCATTAAACTCTATAACATATCGACCCAAAGACCACTGTGGCGCTCTCGCACTTACGCAGTAGCTTCGACATAGAATATACTCGTATTCTTGCTGGGTGGTTTGGGGGGGGGGGATAAAAGTTGAATTTTTTGCCTTCTCTGCGAACGTTTATTTCAAATTTAATCCACTGAGGTAAAACTATGTAGCACCCCGCCAAGGTGATCCAGTGGTTAGGGGGCTCGACTGGCGGGCACGAATACACAGGGTCTATCCCTGCCGCCACGGCCGCGTTTCGATGGAGGCGAAACTCAAGGCGCAAGTGTACTCTCCAGTCTTATTGCACTCTACGAGGTGTCCAGTGCGGCTTCAGTAATAAGCGATTTCAGTTTGGAAAGTTAAGCTCGTTATACAAAACCAAAACCTTGTTTAATCGCGTTAGCTGGCACTCCCTCGCTAATGTTGTCTTTGGCATGGGCAGTTCTGTGTGTTCAGGCTTTGAAAAGATGTAACATGCATCTGGTTGCACGCAGGTACATTAGCTCGATAGGCGCTAAATAGTTTAAACGCAATGATAGAGCTCTAACGAAGGTTTGTTTATAAATAAAGTGCCACAAAAATTGTCTTTGTTTAGCCCCCCAATTCAACAGGGATCACAAGGATAATTGGTTGATTTGGCTGGCGCATCACCACGCAGGTGGCAACACAGCTCGGTATGTGTAATTTGGTATGGCTGGCAGAAAATGGTGATGAGGGCTCTGTAATCGGAATTGCAGCGAAAAAGAGCTTTTCATAGAGCATGTTGCTTTGGCAGCACCGTCACCGCGAAAGCGTCCTGAACGCCGACACAAATAGCAGAAACGTAACACGTGGCTAACACATGGGATTTGTGTCTAGTATGACGCAAAAGTTTGATAGAACGAAATATAGCTGCGTAAAAACGTACTGCCTCTCCCGTGGCTGTCCATAACACGTTGTCGGCAGGAGTAAGTAGTCTTCTGCTATGGCGCATAATTCGCAAGGCAATCACTGCCCGTATGACGGTTTCTATCTTTCCTTTCATGAGACGCCATTGCTCGTTGCAGAAGCGTACGCGGCGGCGACGCGGTGCAGGCCTGTGAAGAATGTAGGGGGAAGCACCAAATCTGAGTGCTAGCTCTCCGAGCACGTATGCATACGCTTGTCAAAAAGGGAGATGCCTTGACCCAAGGCTTCACTACAGTGACGTAATGAGTGTGTGGGGAAGTGGCGCCATCACTGAGGGTGGCATGAAAGCGCCCCTCTCATATCAGGGCACTAAATAACTTGTCACAATAAATATAGTTCGGTCCATCGATGATCTCCTTTTGGTCCCCCGTATGGCGAGAAATCGGTGCCCAGATCTTGGCGCCGGTTCGAGTAGGTGCCACGGCTGAGAAACTCGCACTACATAATGGATGCCATTGCGTCCGAGCCGATGGCCTCGTAAAAGAAGCCTAAAGCGGGCTTCGTCTTTATGACACAGACAAGCAAAATATGAAAGAGCACTGAACAAAGGTAGAGGGGGCTCAGTTCGTAAGTCGAGCCAACGTTTCGACAAGTGGACTTGTCTTCGTCTGACAAGCCATACAACCGTCCAGACAGCAGCCGTTCTGCACATGCACAGCGTGTGCCATCGCATAAAAAAAACGATGTTTCGGTCGCATTGACAGCACCAACTAAACTCGGCAGGCTACGCTGGGTCATCAACGAAGGCATGAAGAGCAGTGTCTGTAGAAAGAAGCACTGAACTAAACTAAAGGTTTGAGGTGTCAGCAAGGCATTGTTTATAACGTCACCCGGTCTTCCAGAAAACCTGAGAACCTGAGATAGAAAACGTGTTTTCTACGAGAGACTCCAAGAGCACCAGATCAAGGTATAAGTCCTTGTGCTGGATGGCGACTTGGCCGAACAGTGCAGAGAATGCCCTCACATACTAGCTTGCGCACAAAATGAAATGAAATTGTAGTCAAATGAAGGATAAGCACAAGAAGTGGCAAATAAATTCTTGAACCCATTTACATTAGGCCAACGGAAGACACACGCGTGAGGAAGCTCCCTCCCCTGTGGAACTTGATAAGAGAAATAAAATTCTTAGGCTAGTACGCAGCCCATCCAATCTATGAACTGCGGCGTTTTTGCGTTGGTGTGCCACAGCACAGGAGTTATTTTCCTCTTAGCCTCATATCGTCTTAGGCAGTTTTTAAACCTCCTTCGTTGGCGGCCATTTAGACTCATCTGTTGTTGTAGTGGTTATTTTAGTATATTGGTACCGGGAAACGCGTGACCGACCGAAGTGGTGTGCTCACAGACAACGCCGACGATCGAGGAACGCGTGGACGACGAAGTGGTCTGAAAGAAGACGACGCTGACATAGTGAATGCTGCCCGGATCCTGAAGTCCTTGCGCCTTGTTTCGCCCATCGCAGCGTCAGTTACATTAAATACATCCCCGTAGCATCTGTGGAGGTCACGGGATCGACAAGATTTGACGCTGGATCTCCGCAGTGGCCGTTACATCGGAACCATCACGATGACAACCGACGCGGCTTCATCTACCTCCGCCACTACAACTGTCGTCGCAGTCCACCCCCGTGATACTGGCCCATTCTGCGGTACAGATGAGGTCGATGTAGAGGACTGGAAATCGCTTTATGAGCATATTAACGCGCACAACATGTGGGACGCCATGCTGATGCTGGCCTATGTAATCTTCTACCTCACTGGCACGGCACGTGTGTGGTTCGAAACGCACGAAGCAGATATTCCCTCCTGGAATGTTTGCAAACAAAAACTGCGTGATCTGTTCGGAAAGCCTGTTGGCCGTCAACTCGCCGCCAAGAGGGACCTCGCCACTCGGGCCCAGACATGTACCGAGCCGTATATGACATATAAAGATGTTTTGGCCCTGTGCCGAAAGGTTGATAAAGACATGATATAACCTGATAAGGTGGGGCACATCCGTAAAGGCATAGCCGACGATTCCTTCAAACTTCTTCTCTGTCGGGACTGTTCTAGAGTTGACTCCATTCTGCACGTTTGTCGACGTTTCGAACAGACCAAACAGCAACGCATTGCACATCGCATCGACCGGCTCCGCAACATCGCCCCTAGCTCCACGTGCGAGAATCTGCCGACCCTAAGGCAGCCTTCCAACACCAAAAACCTGACTTGCATCGTGCGGCGTGATTTAGAAGCGCTCGCTCCTGCTGCATCTAACCCGCCCTCCTCGAATAGCAACCTAGCAACGATATCTCTCATTTAAGCCGTCGTCCGTCAAGAGGTTGCCAACTTGGGAGTCCCTTGTAGCCGCACCGTGGAACACCAGAGTTCGAGCCCCGTTCCTCCAATGGTCGCCTCTGCTACGCCCCGCAATAATACGCCACGCTACCGATACCGCAATCCTGATGAGTGGCGCACCCCTGACGATAGGCCGATCTGTTTCGCGTGTTCGCGTATTGGCCATTTATCTCGCAACTGCCGCAGCCGCTGGTCTTCCCCACCTCGATGTTTCACTTACGTTGAACGCTACTCCGACTACGGCCACCGCCATTTCTCGCCTCTTTATGAGCTGCCCCGCACCGAGACCACTCCGCCTCCTCCTGTGTCCAGTCGCTCTCGTTCCCCGCCAGCCCGCCGATTCCGTTCACCTCTTCCTCCCCGCAGTTCCTCACCGTCCAACACCGGCCGCATCATGGGAAACTAGCCAATGCAGGTCCCGGACGTGACGCTGCATTGGTACCCCGACCTGAAAATTCTCTACTGCCCATTTCGTCGCCCTGTAAACTCCTCTCTTTGTTCGTGGATGGTGTTCCTGTATCTGCCCTCATTGTCACTGGCGCCCAGGTATCGATCATGAGCGCATCTTTTTGTCGCCGCCTCAAAATCAAAAGAGTTCAGACCCCGCCGCCCACCGTTCGTGTTGCCGATGGCAGTACTGCTGCCGTCACTGGCCTGTGCACTGCATGTGATCCTCGGCCTAGACTTCTTAACGGCCCACTCTGCCCTTATCGACTGCTCCAGCGGCCTTCTTCGTTTGGACCTACCTGTCTGCTCAGAACACCATCAATCTACACCTGCCTTCGCTCCACCGAGCTCGCTCGCCTGCCCTGTGACTCTGCTGTTTACCTACCTGTGTCACCTTTCCCGCCTGTGCCTGATGGTGACTATGTTGCTTGCCCTATCACCGAGGTCTTTCTCAACCCCAACGTCGCTCTTCCTCACCTCATCATACACGTTATGCAAATAAGCACCTACCGCCCTATCCTGAAGTTCAGTCTGTCGCCCCAAGTTTTCCCCCAAAGGAATATCCCTTGTTGCCTTGTCCCCTCTCATAGACTGCACCATTTGTGCACCCACTCCTGGCCCACCTTCAAGCGTCCTTCAAACACTCATGTTCCCCACCACAATTACCAACACTGTTTCCGCGATGATTGCCTCCGACCTCAGCCCCGAACACGCTCAGGACCTGCACAACCTTTTGTTGTCTTTCATCGACATTTTTGACTTTGCCGTCGGTTCTCTGGGCTAAACATCAGTTGTGACTCACCGCATTGACACCGGCGATGCAAGACCTGTACATCGGAGGCCTTATCGTGTGTCCCTTTCTGAGCGCCAAGTCATCCAACAGGAGGTCGACAAGATGTTGGCCAACAATATCATCGAACCTTTGAACAGCCCCTGGCCATCTCCTGTCGTGCTCGTTAGAAAGAAAGACAACAGCTGGCGCTTTTGCTTTGATTACCGACATCTGAACAAGATTGCAAGGAAGGACGTTTACCCGCTTCCGCGAATAGACGATGCTTTTCATTGTTTACATGGAGCCCGCTACTTTTCCTTCATCGACCTTCGAAGTGGCTACTGGCACATCTCTGTTGACGAACAAGACTGCGAGAAGACAGCTTTCGTCACACCCGATGGACTTTACCAATTTAAAGTTATGCCTTTTGGGCTTTGTAACGCCCCTGTCACGTTTGAAGTGAGGATGGACTCCTTACTCCGCGGCTTCAAATGAACGACTTGTCTATGTTACTTGGATGACGTGATTGCCTTCTCACCCTTATTCGAAAGTCACCTCTGTCGCCTTTCTTCCATATTGGGACTTTTCCGCCGTGCCAACTGAACTAAAAAAATGCAGTTTTGATGCCGCGAACTTAATGTGCTTGGCCAGCTGGTGGATGCCACCGACGTGCAACCCGATCCCGACAAAGGTCGCGCAGTCAGTGCTTTTCCATCTTCCCGTTCACCCTGTGGTGTCCGCAGTTTTATAGGACTGTGCTCGTATTTTCGCCGGTTCGTCCCAAACTTTTCCGCGGTTGTTCGCCCTCTCACCAATCTGCTGAAGAAAGGCGTTCCTTTCTCTTGGGGACCAGAGCAGGCTAACGCATTCTTTACCCTCATTGCTGCTCTCATCAATCCTCCTGTGTTGGCCAATTTCAACCCGTCTGCCCCGACGGAACGTGACAACGACGCCAGTGGCCACGGGATTGATGCCATTCTTGCACAGAGACAACGCGGCCAACACTGCGTGATTGCCTACGCCAGTCGTCTCCTGTCTTCAGCGGAACAGAACTATTCTATTACGGAACAGGAGTGCCTGGCTCTCGTTTGGGCCATTGGAAAATTCCGACCCTACTTGTTTGGCCGACCCTTCAATATTGTTACTGATCACCATGAATTATGGTGGCTGTCTTCCCTTAAGGATCCTGCAGGTTGCCTCGGCCGCTGGGCACTGCGCTTGCAGGAATATACCTTTTCTTTTGTACACAAATCCGGTCGGCTCCACCAGAATACATACTGTTGTCCCGTTATCCGGTCGATCCCCCTTCCCTAAAGACCATGAGTCGGACCCCTGTGTCTTCTCTATCTCCGGCTTTTCCCACATTGCCGACGAACAGCGCTTGGACCCAACCCTCAGTTCTCTCATCGACCGTCTCCGCGCAGACAGCCGTAACGCTTCCCTCGCCCTTTTCATCCTTCATGAGAACACGCTGTACCGCCGCAACATGCGACCTGATGGCGCTGAGCACTTTCTGGTCGTTCCCTAACACCTACTCTCTGCCGTTCTCGAACAAATGCATGACGCCCCTACAGCTGGCCATCTTGGCCTCTCCCGCACATACGACCGCGTGCGCCGGCGTTTCTTCTGGCCTGGACTCCATCGCTCCGTCCAGCGCTATGACTTTAGCGCTATGTAGCCGCTTGCGACCTCTGCCAGCGCCGGAAGAAACCCCCTGTACTGCCTCCTCGACACCTGCAGCCGATGTCTATCCCGACCGAGCTGTTTTCTCGTGGTGGCCTTGACCTCCTGGGGCCCTTCCCGGAGTCCTCCTCAGGAAAAAAATGGATCGCTGTGGCCACCGACTATGCCACGCGGTGATCACTCGCGCCATTCCAACTAGCTGCGCAACCGACGTTGCTGACTTCTTTTGTACGACGTCATACTTCACCATGGTGCTCCCTGTCACCTACTTACTGACCGTGGCCGCTGTTTCCTTTCCCGAGTTATTGGCGAAATACTTCGTTCTTGCTCCGTTAGGCATAAGTTCACCACGGCGTATCACCCTCAGACGAACGGCCTTACGGAACGCCTTAATCGCAAACTCACCGACATGCTCGCCATGTCGTATCCGACACTCACCGCGACTGATTAGTGCGCCATTTGTCACTTTTGCTTATAACTCTTCGCGCCATGACACTGCTTGGTACTCTCCATTCTATCTTCTCTTTGGAAGAGACCCCTTACTGCCCTTCGACATTTGCTTCCCGCCGCTGCCCCGTCGCAATTTATGCCCGTGATACCATCGCCCGAGCCGATGCTGGTCGCCAGATTGCTCGTCACAAGCTCTTCATTGCTCAAGGATCTGCAAAACGCCGCTACGACACTCACCACCGAGACGTTCACTATCCTCCCGGAACTCTAGTGTTGCTCTGGCTTCCGTGCCGTTGTGTGGGGTTGCGTGAAAAACGTCTGCCGCATTACGCAGGTCCTTATCGTGTACCATGCCCAGTGACCGAAAATCCTACAAGATCACACCGCTACGCCCAAAGTCACCGTCCACTACACCCACTCCCGAAATCATACATGTGGCCCGCCTCAAGCCGTAATATTCCCCCTCCACACCGCACGCTTAATACGTACCGGAACGTTGCCTTTCGCCGAGGGGGATAGTGTTACCGGGAAACGCGTGACCGAAGTGGTGTGCTCACAGACAACGACGATGATCGAGGAACGCGTGCACGACAAAGTGGTCTGAAAGAAGACCCCGCTGACAGAGTTAATGCTGCCCGGCTCCTGACGTCTTTGCGCCTAGGTTCGCTCATCGCAGCGTCAGTTACATCAAATACATCCCAGTAACAATATATACAAAATGAAAGTTTGGTTTGGTTCGTGGGGTTTAACGGCCCAAAGCGACTCAGGCTAGAGACGCCGTAGTGGAGGACTCCGGAAATTTTGACCAACTGGGGTTCTTTAACGTGCACTGACATCGCACAGCACAGGGGCGCCTTGCTTTTCGCCTCCACCGAAAAGCGGCCGCCGAGGCCGCGATTCGATCCCGCGTCTTGGGAACAGCAGTCGAGCGCCGTAACCACTGCGCCACTCCGGCGGGGTGACAAAACTAAGGAAACTATGTTTGCCAGCCCCTGTATCTGCTATCTGATATCTGAAGCACCTGAACTGGGGCGGCGGAAATAAAGGAATAGCGAGGAAGGGGTATATGAAATCAGAGGTGAGCGACAGAGAGAAAAGACAGGGTAGGTAAAAATAAAAAGAAATATATACAGTACCTTGTGTAAATAAGTGTAATAGAGCGCTAGCGGCCGCAGAGCTACTGACATGCGGTCATCAGGCTGTCCGTGGACATACAGAACGGAGGGAGGGGAGGCCGTAGTGGGCGGAGTGAGATAATGCTTTTCCATTATCCAGACAAGTGAGAATCTGGGGTGAAATACCGATTTTATGCCACCTGGAAACGATTGTGCGCTATTACTGTCTTTGCGATTGGTCGGCCAAAATTTTAATATACTGGCATAATGAGGTTGTACAAGACTGTAGCGGTAGAACATTCGCCTCGCATGCAAGAGGACCGGGGCTCGAATCCCGGTGCCGCGCAATTCTCCACTGGATAAAAAAAAACCTCGTGTCGATGAAATTGCATAAACAGGTTCGGGGTGAGACCTGATGCCGCCTCCGGCAACGCACTCCCTCACCTGGACAGGATTTGGCAACCCTGGTGCAGTAACTGGCCGCCACCTCACATGATTAGGCCTATAAAACCCCGGCCCTCAGTCACCAGCGGCTGCGGAACAACTAACCACGGCGAAAGTCAGACCTGTGACGCAGCAGGGGTGCTAAGAATTTCTGGCTCCGCTGGACAGGCCGCCATTGGAAACTGACCCTGGCAATGTTTAACGCTAGAACCCTTGCTAATGAAGCTAGTTTAGCAGTGCTGTTAGAGAAAATAGAGGGTATGAAATGGGATGTCATAGGGCTTAGTGAGGCTAGGAGGCCGAATGAGGCATATATACTGTACTGAAGGATAGGCATGCATCTGTGTTATCGAGGTTTACCGGAGAGGCGAGAACTAGGAGTAGGTTTCCTTGTCAATAAGTATATAGCGGGTAATATAGATGGATTTTATAGTACTAATGAGATGGTGGCAGGCATCGTAATTAGGCCTAATAAGCGGTATAAAGTGAAGGTTGTACAGGCCTATGCACTTACATGTAGTTATGATGACCAGGCAGTTGAAACCTTCTACGAAGATGTAAAATCAGCAATGCGAAAAATAAAGACACAGTATACTGTACTAATGGGCGACTTCAATGCCAAGGTAGGGAAAAAGCAGGCAGGAGACCAGGCAGTAGGTGACTATGGCCTTGGTTCTAGGGAGAGCAAGGGGGAGTTACTAGTTGAGTTTGCCGAGCGCAATAACTTAAGAATCATGAATACCTTCTTTAGAAAACGGAAGAACCGGAAATTGACATGGAAAAGTCATAACGGGGAGACTAAAAATGAAATTGACTTCATACTGTGTTCAACCCCCGCCATCATGCAAGATGTAGAGGTAATCGGAAAAGTGCGATGCAGTGACCACAGGATGGTGAGGTCCCGAATTAGCCTAAATCTGAAGAAGGAACGCAAAAGATTAGTAAGAAAGAAGTCCATGAACAAATTAGCGGTGAGGGGGAGAGCAGAAGAATTCAGGATGTCGCTACAGAATAGATATTGAGCTCTAACCGAGGATGGCGACATTACCCTAGAAGCAATAAGCAATAATTTCAGAGATACCATTACTGAGTGCGCTATAGAAGTAGGCGGTAGGATAGTTGGAGAGGATACCGGTAAGCTGTCTAAGGAGACGAAAGATTTGTTTAAGAAACGCCAGAGTATGAAAGCTTCCAATCCAACAGACCAGATAGAATTGGTAGAGATATCAAAGCTAATCAATAAGCGTAAAGTGGCCGATATAAGGAAGTATAACATGGAGAAAATTAAGCATGCTGTAAAGAACGGAGGAAGACTTAAGGCGGTGAAGAAGAAATTGGGCATAGGCAAAAATAAGATGTATGCGCTAAGGGACAAGGCGGGCTAAGTCATCACAAATATGAACAAGACAGTCAAAGTAGCCGAGGAGTTCTAGGCTGACCTCCACAGTAGCCAAAGTATCAGGACCGTAATGAGATTGGCGGTAGGGAAAAACAGTCAGTCGTTCCACCACTGACGAAGGACGAGGTTAAGAAAGCAATAGAAACTATGAAAAGTGGGAAAGCAGCTGGAGAGGATCAGAAAACTGCAGATTTATTGAAGGACGGGGGGGGGGGGGGGGGGGGATATCGTGCGAGAAAAGCTACCCACCCTGTATACGTAGTGCCTGGTGTCATCGACGGTACCGGAACCATGGAAGAATGCAAACATTATTCTCATTCATAAGAAAGGGGACTCTAAGGACCTCAAAAATTACAGACTAATCAGCTTACTATCTGTTACGTATAAGGTATTTACTAAGGTAATCGCTAATAGAATCAGGACAACATTAGACTGCAACCAAGTAAAGGATCAAGCAGGGTTTCGGAAACGGTACTCTACTATCGATCATATCCATACCATCAACCAGGTGATAGAAGAATGTTCGGAATATAACCAGCCCTTATACATAGCATTAATTGATTACAAAAAAGCATTTGACTCAGTAGAAACTTCGGCGGTGATGCAGGCATTGCGAAATCAGGGGGTAGACGAGCCGTACGTGAAAGTGCTGGCTACACAGCACCAATAGTTCTGCATAAAAAAGTAACTAAATTCCCCTAAAGAAGGGTGTTAGGCAAGGAGACACGATCTCCCCAGTACTATTCAAAGCTTGCTTAGAGGAAGTATTCAGAAACTTGGAATGGAGCTAGGGATAAGGGTAGATGGAGAATACCTCAGTAATCTGCAATTTGCTGATGACATTCCCTTGTTAAGTAACTCAGGAGATGAACTGCAAAGAATGATAGGTGACCTAAAGAGGAAAGGTAGAAAGGTAGGCTTGAAAATCAATATGCAGAAGACTAAGGTAATGTTCAACAGCCTCGGGCAGGAACAGCAGTTTACGTTAGGTAGCGAAGCACAGGAAGTAGTATGCGAATACGTCTACTTTGGACATGTAGTAACCGCAGGTCCGGACCATGAAAAAGAAATAACAAGAAGAATAAGATTGGGATGGAGCGCATTTGGCAAGCACTCGCAGATTATGACTAGCAGTTTACCGGTATCGCTCAAGAGGAAAGTATACAACAGTTGCATCTTACCTGTACTCACCTATGGGGCTGAAACGTGGAGGCTAACCAAGAGAGTTCTACTTAAGTTGAGGACAACGCAGAGGGATATGGAACGAAAAATGGTTGAAGTAAAATTAAGAGATAGGAAGCATGCAGAGTGGGTCAGAGAAATAACTCGTTACTGGCATTCTAGTGGAGATCAAGAAGAAAACATGGGCATGGGCAGGACATGTAGTGTGAATAGAGGATAACCGATGGTCGCTTAGGATAACAAACTGGATTCCAAGGGAAGGAAAGCGTAGAAGGGGGCGGTAGAAGCGGATGAGGTTAAGAAGCTCGCAGGGGCCAAGTGGATGCCGCTAACACAGAACCGGGTTAATTGGAGAAATATGGGAGAAGACTTCGCCCTGCAGTGGGTATAGTCAGGCTAGTGATGATGATGATGAGGTTGTGCTGTGCGAGAGCCTGGGCTTGATCCCGACTCCGATGGAGGCAGTCGGGATCAATGGAGGCGAAACGAAGTGGCGTTCGTGTGCTGTGCGATGTTAGTGTTGTTGCTGTGGCTGTAGGAAGAAGGAAAAGAAAATACACCGGCCTGCTACTGGCTCTGTAGCTGTTGTTGCGGTAGGATGGGCCTGCTACTGGTTTTGTAGCTGAGCCACCTCTGCTGCCTCGTGCAGACTGAACAGAGAAAGTATGGAAAAAATTGGCTGGGGCCTAGCTCGGTCAAGCCCGCATATCAGAAGCGAAAAGCTTCGGCGATGCCATGTTACGCGCATGGCATTACTTACCGGTGTTGAATTTCATAGATGCCGCAATCTTTCGCAGACGTCACATACATGACCGAACATCCGGATTGGCCTCAAACTCAGTCTTAAACATCTTTGTAGCACCAGCGCTTTCACAAACTTTCAATGTCTGGTCTTTACACCGGCGACTGTTCAGTTCGTCGTCGATGGCCTCGTCACGTTCACTCTGCTCGCTGTTAAAACTGGTGGTAGTTGAAAGCCGTCTTTGAGCCTCTTGCTGTCGTCGTTTCGCCAGGCACTCGTCTCTTTGTTGAGGGGTCTCCACTGCTCGTTTGTCTCGACGCCTCTCATTATATCGCGATTTTCTGCGTTCAGAGTCTTCGTTAGTTGTCGTGCTCGCCGCACTCAAACGACGCTCAGCGTCTGTTTGTCGCCGTATAACATGGCGAGCCTCCCGCTCTTCCGTCGTTTCAGTAGCTTGTTGAGCCCTACGTCTTGTATGTCTCCGCTCCTTCTCGGCCAGCAGGTCACCGCCGCTTGTGGCTCGGGCTTGCCAACCACCGAATTTTTATATGTTGTAGGACGTCAATGCACCCGCCACCGCTCCGGTGGTGGACGACGGCTGTTACTGCGGTGCGCGTCTTTCTTTCTCTCTTCCTTTTCTTCTCTATTTTCTCTTCTGTCTGCACGAGGCAGTGGAGGTGGCTCAGCTACAGAGCAGGCCCGTGCATTTTCTTTTCCTTCTTCTTACAGCCACAACGACGACGACGCAATGACGGCCCACAACAGATAAAAAATTACCGACGATTACGTTACTTCCTAATGCGAAATTTGAGCGCAGCAAATAAGCTGTTTCACCTTTTCGATAGATTGAGGCAAAGAAATCGAGCAACACATATATGTGCTATCACAGAATTTTTTTTTTATTTTTCACACGTATTCCTTTAACAAAGGCTCCACTAACAGTTCTTGACAGTCATGAAGGAAGCTTTGTGGTCGGAGAAATAGACTGATATATGTTCTACTTGGTACACCAATGCTTGATTCTCAAAGACGAGATCTATACAAGTGCCTCGCAGCCGTGGGACGCGTTACGAGCGAGAGGAACGGGATACGAAGAGGCGTCCGTGTGCTGTGAGATATCAGCGCACGTTAAAGATCCCCAGGTGGTCGAAATTACTCCGTAGCCCTCCACTACGACTCCTCTTTCTCTCTTTCCACTTTCACTCTCGCCTTCCTCCCTTCCCTTACGGCTTGGTTGCGGTGTCCACAGAAAACAAGTGAGACAGTTACCGCGCCTTTCCCTTCCTATAAAAAATAAATCAGTTTTTCTACGCGGTCATGCCCCGCCGGGGTGGTACAGTGGTAAGACGCCCGACTACTGTCCGGAATACCCGGGTTCGAACCCGACCTCGGCGGCTGCGTTTCGATGGAGGCGAAACGAAGAGGCGTCCGTGTGCTGTGCGATGTCAGCGCACGTTAAAGATCCCCAGGTGGTCGAAATTACTCCGGAGCCCTCCACTACGACTCCTCTTTCTCTCTTTCCACTTTCACTCTCGCCTTCCTCCCTTCTCTTACGGCTTGGTTGCGGTGTCCACATAAAACAAGTGAGACAGTTACCGCGCCTTTTTCTTCCTATAAAAAGTAAATCAGTTTTTCTACGCGGTCATGCCCCGCCGGGGTGGTACAGTGGTAAGACGCCCGACTACTGTCTGGAATACCCGGGCTCGAACCCGACCTCGGCGGCTGCGTTTCGATGGAGGCGAAACGAAGAGGCGTCCGTGTGCTGTGCGATGTCAGCGCACGTTAAAGATCCCCAAGTGGTCGAAATTACTCCGTAGCCCTCCACTACGGCTTCTATTTCTCTCTTTACACTTTACTCCCACCTTCCTCCCTTCCCTTACGGCGCGGTTCAGGTGTCCACAAACTCGTGTGACAGATACTGCGCCTTTCCCTTCCTGTGAACCAATTATTATTATTATCTACGCGGTCACGTTGTCTTGACTCGCTAGCGGCGGCCGCGGCATCAGACAGTCGCTGCTAGCGCTTCCTCCGGCGACCCCTCCCCCCCCCCCCCAAACCCCCTTCCTTTCCTTGTGTTCTCTGGCTGCTCCGCGCTTCCTGGGAGGCTTCGGTTGCCAAGCGCCGGCTCGAACTGGGGGGATGAAAGTGGGGAGGCGCTGGTTACGAGGCCGACGCGAAACCGAGGAACGAGCGCCAAAAAGCTGCGCTCTAAAATTTGATAGCAGGCTAGCCCCCGCCACAAGCGGCGGTTACCTATCGGTCCCAGCCAACACCTCCCAGCCCCATCAGGGCCATGAGCAGCCACTCTTCCTGATGTCAGTGTTACAGATCCCCAGTTGGTCAAAATTACACCAGAGCCGCCACTACGGCATCCCTTTCCGTATTTCTGCTTTCACTCCCACCTTCCTCCCTTCCCTTACGGCTCTGTACACGTGTCCACATGAGTGTGACAGAGCCCCGCCTGGGTGGTGCAGTGGTAAGACGCCCGACTATTGTGCCGGAGTACCCGGGTTCGAACCCGACCTCGGCGGCTGCGTTTCGATGGAGGCGAAACGAAGAGGCGTCGTGTGCTGTGCGATGTCAGCGCACGTTAAAGATCCCCAGGTGGTCGAAATTACTCCGTAGCCATCCACTACGGCTCCTCTTTCTCTCTTTCCACTTTCACTCCCATCTTCCTCCCTTCCCTTACGGCGCGGTTGCGGTGTCCACAGAAAAACAAGTGAGACAGTTACCGCGCCTTTGCCTTCCTATAAATAAATCAGTTTTTTTTAGTGTGACAGATACTGCACCTTTCCTTTCCTGTGAACCAATTATTATTATTATGAAGTTGCGTTGCACGACATCGGGCGACGTCACGAGAAACTAAAAAACATGTATGACGACGAAATGACGTTTCAGCAATAACAATAATATCGAAATGCACTTATCCGTTGCAGTCGTTTCAAGAAGCCCATCCAGGTGTGAAAACTATGACGGTTCTTTCTTCGTGGTCACTCTTGCGAGACGGCAATGGCCATGACATCCCAACCACCGAGGCGCGATCCACATGTCGGATGAACAGTTCAGATGCCAATTTCGATCGTTAAAGAACTGCGTGGTGCATGGCTGTGCGGTGAACTAGCTCATGAAACAGGCTTGCGTGAAAACTTCCTTGCGGTGGAGCGGAATGTGTGCGGAGCGGAATGGATTACCAGTCCCAGCCCTGTAGGGCCAGGTCCCTCCATGGTGCCGCTTAGAGCGTCACGTTCCGATCATGAAACAGTGTAATTCCCCTTGTCTACCGTGAGGATGATAGCAGGATTCCGCGAGTGAAAAATGCTGGACTTTCATTTAATGTAAAAAAAATTAGAACGCCGGTGAACTTAGATGCGTTCAATGAAATGCTGGTTGTTGCGACTGAAGGAAGAAGGAAAAGAAAATGCACGGGCCTGCTACTGGCTCTGTAGCTGAGCCACCTCCTCTGCAAGGTTTGTCTTGGTACTCCCTTGATGGGGCTGGGACAGGCAGGTCACCGTCGCTTGCGGCGGGGGCTAGCCTGCCACAGAATGTTTATCTGTTGTAGGCCATCATTGCACCCGCCACCGTTTCGGTGGTAGACGATGGCTGTTGTTGCGGCACGCGTCTTTCTCTCCCTCTTCCTTTTCTTTCTTCTCTATTTTCTCTTTTGTCTGCATGAGGCACCGGAGGTGGCTCAGCTGCAGAGCCAGTAGCAGGCGTGCATTGTCTTTTCCTTCTTCCTACAGCCACAACAACAACCGCCTCCGCTACCTCATGCGGACAGAAAAGAAAATAGACAAGAAAGAAAAAGAAGCGGGAGAGAAAGACGCGCGCCGCAAGAACCGTCATCCACCACCACCGCCGTTACTAGATCTAAGAACGTTGACCACCACCAAAGTGGTAACGGGTGCAATGATGGCCTACAACAGATACAAATTCGGTGGTAGGCCAGCCCCCGTTGCAAGCAGCGTTGACCTATCAGTCCCAGCCCCGTAGGGCCATGAACAGCCACCCTTCACCACCTTCAATGAAATGGTGATTGTGTTCGACAAGGGGCACGCGGTGTACCGTCACGACTGGTCATGAAGTCACCAGGCGATTGATCCTGGCCGGCAAAGAGTTGACCTGCAAAGTCAGGCTAACATGAACCCCAGCGCACGCGTCGGTTCCCCGGCAATGAAGCGGCACACAAGTTAGCCCTAGCTATCTACTTCCTGGTAACCGTAGAACCGCCGGATTGCCAGTACCTTGATGAACGCGTGCGAAAACATTGTGAAATCGTTGAGAATTATACCTTAAACATGCAACTACTGCCATTACCGGATAAGACACTAAATAGAAGAGAGGCGACCGCATGGCGGCGACTGCAAGCTGGCAATTTCGTTAACCCAGTATTGGCCTTACACGTACTACCAGGGGAACAGGAAAATGACCTTTGTCAAGCATGTGGGCGAGGTTTACTCTCAACCACATTATATGGAAAAGCGTCGACTTCCCTGGAGTCGAGGAAAATAGCAATAGCAGAGCTGGGAAGCTCTGCTGCGGAGCGAAGACCCCCTCGGCATCAACAAGCCGTCCGCCTGGGGGCCGAGGCCGCGAGGACACAAAATCTTTTTGTAAGCTTTTAGTCGCGGAGGCTGCAGCCCCCATTCCCTAGGCTTGCGTGCCGGGGGTGGTAAGTAAGGGGCCTCCATTTAAAGTGGACCATAAAAGTTGTTATTCGTCTATCCATAATGAATAATAATTCGTTCACAGGAAGGGTAAGGCGCAGTATCTGTCACAGTTGTTTCTGAATACACCTGAACCACGCCGTAAGGGAAGGGAGGAAAGTGGGGGTGAAAGTGGAAAGATAAAAAGAGGAGCCATAGTGGAGGGCTATGGAGTAATTTCTACCACCTGGGGATAATGATAAATGTAAATGCCTGCGAAGGGAGATGGACTCTCGACCATATACTTTGGGAATTCCGTAAGTCTGCGGGCGCTAGGGACAACATTAAAAGTAAAGAAGCCTGGGTAACCCTGCTGCGAAGCGACCTCCCTGCTGACCTGCAAAAAGCCGTCCGCCTGCGGCAGAGGCCGCGAATAACCAATGTATATTCGCCAGTCCTTAGTCGCGGAGGTTCCAGTCCCCGTTCTTCAGGCCTGCGTGCCAGGAGCTGGGAGTAGGGGGCCTGCTAAATCGGTGGAAAATGAAGTTTTAATCAATCAATCGAGCCCAGTTTAGCACCACAATTCCTACGCCACTCGAGCTCGAAGTGGCGAACGAAAGGATGCACTCCAAATGAAAACCGCGCTTAAAGGCCAATACATAAGAAATAGTAGTAAAATTTGTTTCCTGAAGACACAATATATCGCGCTTTGTTCTGATAGCCAAATTCACTATTTCTGTATGTTTGCGCGTATTACGAAACCCCTGGACGTTTAGAGAAAGCATTTTCAGTTGTAATGCCATATAGGGTATTGAGTTCGGAATGCCATTAAGGCAGACGTCCTGAGGTTGCACCACGAAAGTGCTTTGAACTCACATTAGGCGGAGCTTCCCGGCCCTCCAGAAGGACAGGACTTCTTGGGAGGGTGTCCCTCCGGGCGACCTTCTTGTGCTATGTCCGATCTGAGGTCGGCGACGAAACGTAGCGCATATTCCCTTCTCACTGGAGCTCCATGTCCATATCCCATTCACTAAGCATACAAAATGGCGGGGTGTCCTACATCAAGGCAGAAAGAGCTGCCGGAATCGTCCACATTGTTTTTGGCTTACAACCTTAGACTCCTTTGAATACTTTTGTAATGCCGGTAGCTTCTTAACGCGTACTGTTTGTTTGTCCAAGGCTCCACGATTCTTAGAAACGCCAGCAGTGGGCGGCGTCGCCGCCACCTTCATTACAACCAGCCTGCATTCCGAGGTCACCGTGGGTTTTCGGTGGAGCCAAAGCCTTAGATACCGACTGCACCTTCTTTCCGCGAATTCTATGTTTGGCCTGGACGCCGCGAACTTTCGACATGCACGGAGGTTCCGGTGACGATGTGGTAGGAGCTGCCGCGATAGCAGGAGACTCACACGATGATCTGGGGGCCACCGCGGCGTTAGCAGCGGTCGCGCAAGCTATCTCAGGCTGGGATGGACCAGTCGTATGCTTGTTCAGCGGCACGTCATTACTGCTGACCGTCCCTTTCGCCAGACTACCAGGGGTTGAATTCGGCAACATTTTAATGCGAAAGCCTTTAATGGCTCATGCTGTCATGCACAAAGTGTGTCCCGCTTTTGCGGCGTTCTCATTGGCCGAGGCGGGATGCGTCCCTGCCATCTGCAATGCCACACTTGAACGCGCGCCAAGGAACGCCACGCGACAGGCGCGATCGTGTGCTGTCCTTTTTGTTGAACATCACCTTTATCTCCTTAACCACAGAACTACAGAAAATCCCTCACCTCGGTCCCACTCTATAGACCTTTTCAAAATTCGCCTCCGCACGGCGCCATGTTAGCACTTCGGCGCCGCCTAACGGCGCAAAGAAGAATGAGCGCCATACTGGGCTGAGACGACCAATTTGCGCCTAGTAGTACCTTGCTTCGCTTGTACAACAGAAATTCGTGTGAATGCTCAACGCCTCTGGAGTTTTGTTGTTTGTTTTTGCTGCCGTGCTGTCTGCTTTCGTTGCCTTTCGCGGGGCATAAATAGAAGCTAGGTGGCATCTAGTTATACGATCGCGATGAGCGACGAGAACGAAGCCCGCGGTGCCTGCACCTCGTCGAAGTCGTCGTCGACTGCATCGAGATCGTCGCGAAGTGTGCTGGTCAATGGTGAGTGTGTTTACTGCGAACCGATTCCTTTTTAGTCAGCAGTGTTAGTGCGCAACAACGCTCCATCAAGTTGCGGAGGTGCGCATTTTCCGGGGCAACTTAACACTTTCCTGTCCGCGCCCATCGATAGCCCGCGATCAATGATTTCACGATCCGCATTTTCCCGCTTTAGTAGCGCTCGTTGACAAGTGGCGTCATCGAATGGGAAATAAAGGAACCCCTCTTTCAGTTTTGCTTTTGATTTAATTTTTTCCATCGTGCCGCGCCCGTCCAGATGGTCTCCGGAGTCAGGTGATCGGCGCTCCTTGTTTATATCATGGCTGCTGCGCGGAAATAGGCATTTTCGCGGAAATTTACGCATCGGAGAGCTAATTTTTGGATGCGAACAGCAGCAGTGATGACTCGGAAGACGAATTCAGCTCTTCAGATTTTAACACTGACAGCTAAACTACGTCAAATTGACCTGGAACGTCGACAGCCATGGCTCAACAAGTTTCATGTTCGCTCCCCAAAACTTTCCGGTTTTGCTGCGCGTTGATCGGAAGAGATCACTGTTCTGAAGGTCACAACTGTTATCTGCTGGGTGACAACGTCTTATGGTTAATATTACTTGCCGCCGGCAGCGCAGGGAGTCGTGTTTTTCGCAGACGACAGCCAGGGGTCAACCTCGACTACTGTTTTCTTTTCTAACTCGGCGAATACTGTACACAGAAAGCTAGAATTTGCTGCAATATTGCATTGGTCCTTGTTGTAAAAATCGTATATGTTGAAAAAGATTTATGTTTATTTGTATTAAGCAGCTTTGATGCTTTTGTGTGCGTGTTTTTTTACAATCTTTTGCTGATAGTGCGTGTTTTTTTTTTTTCGTCACTTATTCAATAAATATGTTGATTGTCACACCATTGTAAAGAGGAATTCCTCCTCTACATTTGGTACTAGACAATCCTGTACCAAGCAAATTTTGTTAAAAAAAGAAATATTAAAGACACCACCCAAAAACCACCGCTTTTCCCGCGGACAGGAAAGTTAATCCGCGTTGCTCATTCAGTAACAGCAGGTAGTGATAGTCTCGGTGCAGGTTTAGCATGTGGTAACAATGATAATGCTTATTACGACATGAGAGCGTGTTTACATTTACTTCCATTCTTCGCGTTCCGTGGCCCGTGCGACTGAAGGAGCGAAAGTGCGTACGTGAAGGAACTGCATCGCGTGAGTGAGACTTCCTTGAAAAATGGCTTTAAATAAGTTTCTTCACTGCAAAGGTTGCTAGTAGCTAGTGCACTGATACATAGCTCCATTTCATTCTATTTTCAGATTACTGCAGTGGGCATTTAACCATTTTACTGACATCCAGGCAGCAATATGGATTGGCTGTATGCATTTTTTGATTCAAGAAGTGTGCCATAAGGCATACTGAGAAATCGGCAGTAGTTTAACTGTTGTCTCCCTTAGACGGATTTTTGCACTGCTTAGTCGAAATGAGGTTTTGGATACAGGATCTGAAAATTATATTATGCAAGAGAAATGTGGCAATAATTAAATGCTGTTTTTGTTTGCAGATACCATGATGTACACCCACCCAGATGACATCCAAGACTGGTCGGAAGACATGCGCGACTGGCCAGAGATAAGGGGGCCAGATATTGTCTACTATTTGGTACAGACAAAAGCATGTGACCTACGTGAAGTAAGGGCATATAAATCATTAGAATCATACAATTACCTGCAGGCAGGGTGGGTGGGGAAAGTACTTTCCCACAAATTGAACGATGACATCGTATTACTGAAATGTGAAGTGACGCCCTCACAGGCTGTAAGTAGCAGGCCGCATCAAGTATGGGTGTCGGCACAAAGTACGGGTGAAGTGCTCCGTGCTGGTTGCACCTGCATGGCTGGACAGGCCAGGGTATGCAGCCATGTGGGAGCTGTACTCTGGAAAGTGGACTGTGCTGTGTCTCGTGGTTTTACTGGAAGAGCCTGCACAGATGCTGCCGCAATGTGGAATAGAGGAACGAAGCGCAACGTTGAGCCCAGTACACTTGACCACATAAACTTCAAGAGAACGACAGTCGAACTTGAAGTCCAGGCTGTGTCCAGGCCCATTCAACCACCACTATCGGTGGAAGAAATAAAAAAAATGCATCAGGAATCAGGATATCTTGAGCTGTTCACTAGTCCAGGTATTATACTCTTTGTTATTGTGCACACAACTGCTCAGCTGTTTCTAACTTCTGTCTTTACTTGGCTGCCTGCTGTGGAAACGGCTTATGCTAAATGTTCCCACGCAGTTTTGTGAAAAGATAATTGCATGCTTGATTTCGAACTGCTCTCTCAAGTTTACTCTCATTTCTACAATTTCTCTGATATTTAAAAAGTTTGTCAGTACAGGCCGCAAGGTCTAACTTGCTATCACAAGCACATCAGCCTTTTTTGCATATTTGGAGCACATAAAATAAAGCTTAAAGTCTTGTATTTTATCTGGATGGAGGTTAAAGAACCATTTTTGTTTCAATGTAGTGTATTTTCATTGCCCTTCCAGGCACACAGCTTTATGCAACTTTCAATGCGGCACCACGACAGCTGAGGAGACCTTCAGAAAAGGCTGCACCACATGGCAGCCATGAAGCCATAAGTGATTTGCCAGCCAGCTGCCTTCGATGCTGTGCCTTCTATGACAAGTTTGTCAACCTATCAGCAAAAGCTACAGCAGCTCTGGAGGAAGAAACCAGAGGCCAGAATTCCCCACTTTGGGCAATGGCAAGGTGCCTTAGATTGACGGCATCAAATATAAAACAGGTGCCCAAGAAAAGCAGCACACCAAGTACCAAAGCAGTGAATGCTATCATCAGTCCCACGTTTTCTGGTAATGCAGCTACGAAACATGGCCAGAAGTATAAAGCAGTAGCTCGTACACAATTTGAAAGAAAAACAGGACATAGTGTGACACAGTGCGGGACAATATTATGTGCAGATATTCCCTGGCTCTCTGCGTCTCCCGATGGCCTCCTTGAGACAGCTCCTGCCATACTAGAAATCAAGTGTCCGCATGTGATGGACTGTTTGGAACTTGTGCGGTCAGGAAGGCACGACGTAAAAGAGAAGGATGGAAAGTACATCCTCTCTGAAAACGGGCCGAACGGTTACTATGCCCAAGTACAATTCCAGATGCTATGCACAGGCCGTGATCTCTGTTGTTTTTACATGTGGAGTGTACAAACTGAAATTGTTGTTGAAGTGCCTTTTTCACCCACATTTGTGAATTCAAGCTTGCCACGACTGCAAAAGTTCTACTTCTGTCACCTGCTACCTGAATTGGAAACGCGCCATGTGTCAGGACAGCTCATCATTTCTGCAGAATACTCAAGATTGTGTGAACTGCAAGTTTGATAAGCTACAAGGAAGCGCTCCAAGAGCAGAAATTCTTGGTCTGCTTATTTATTGCATATTAATTTATTGCAGGCTCAATGTGGGTATTACACTGATTGCAGCACAATTGTTGCCCTCTGTGATCTGTTGAGCATCAGATCTGCTAAGTGCAGTGCCAGTATCTCCATGACTAATATACTGCTATTTATGTGTAATGATGTCAACTGTTTCCCCCTTTTTGGTGTGTACATTGCATCAGTATTTATCATTTGTGAAATATTTGCAATTAAGTGCACATTGCATTGCTTGCACAAATGGCACAATGATATTACAAGGTGAATTAACTCATTTAAATGAGATTTGCACCACTACAAGTCCTTATATTTGAAACTGCATCCACCTAGTTCCCCAGTTTTTGTGCACTTATAAACTGGAAATCTATGTGTACAGAATGCCTCTCAAGTTCAAATACCTTGCATGTTTTGGTGTTGACAGCTGCAATCAGTACCAATCCAATTTAGAAAATGCTCATCAAAGTAAACCCACATGTATTTGTTCCGTGTCCCCACATTTGCTTTGCTGTTCTTTGCTCCATAGCACAATGGTTAATGAATTATCATGGCCTCTTGTTCAACATATTGGTGATGAGTTTTGAGCATGTGCAAGGGCAATTTTTTTTTTTTAAATCTGTCCACATCATCTGCTGTGAAAGGGTGTTTTTTGGAAGTTTAGGCTTAGAACATTGCTGCAATATGGCTTCAGATATATCGTGTGGCTACTTTAGGCAAACTTGCAGCTTTGCAGTAGGAAGCTGGCCAAGCCACAACCTTTTCCTTCAGGCACAAAGGCAGGTTGATAAGAGAGAGTAATAAGGGGCAGGAGAGAACCTTCATTAATCAGTTAGCTGTACCTGACCGGCATTGAGACAAAACGTTGTCTCAAGCTAATGCATGTTTTATTTATGGTGCCACCCGTGGCAGTCATTGCCATTTTGCAAAACATGGAGGCTTACTTTACTTAATGGTGCTGATTACATAAAGTATTTTATATTTTCAAAAATGATGCAAATATCACAGAAGGAGCTAACAACACTTGACGCTAAGGAAAGCACAGGGGAACTTTTTTTTTTATTCTGAACGAATAATCATGGAAGTAATTAGCTAGAAAGTAGAAGAAAAAAATAACGTCGCCGCTAGGAACCAAACCTACGACCTCTGAATTCGGTTCCCACCAGCGACATGTGGTTATTTTTTATTCTACTTTCTAGCCAGTCACTTCCTCGATTATTACATCACAATAAAAAAAAAATCCCCTATGCTTTCCTTGGAGTCTTGGCTGTTAGCTCCTTTCTTCTGTATTTTATAACAAAGCCCCTCATCTTCCCTGCATTTGTTTGCTTATTAGCAGGTGCCACAGCTAATTTCTTGCATCATTTAGAATCAGCTTTAATTTTGTGAAAACAGCTTGCAGCATACGTGTGAGCGAGGTTTTTACAAGTGTGATTCTGCACCTTCCCAGGTTGTCACCACGTGAATATTTCACCATTGCATTCACCATGTGAATGCAAAAAAAGCAATGGGGAGACAGATACAGTGGACAAAAGGATTCTTTATTTTTCAAAACCTACTCTGCCCTTAACTGAACAATGTCCTCAAAATCTCTCAGCTGTTGCACTTTGCAAAAATTTAATCAGACGTGTGCTCCTTCCTGATAGCAATTAAAGGGCCTTTCAGGTTGCAAAGCCCTGCACAAACAAAAATGATTTTACTAATCATCTTCTTGGACTTGATGGGTAGGGCCTGCTTAAATATTCTGTAGGTCTTTATCCTATTTATGGCACGCTCCACATGGATGCGCACGGAAGCTATCCGTCTTGTTCTGGTTACTTCCTCTTCACTGAGTTGCGGCTTCCCTGTAAAATGACATATCCATGAGATAATCCAGATATTTATTATGAAATTTTTATGTAACATCCTTACCTTTTGTGAAGGCAGGCACGTTTAGCTTCACTCCTTGGATTATCATGCTTGTGGTCAGCGTGAAACCCCTATCGGCCATGACTTCATCTCCAGGGCCGAGATGGTCTTCGAGCTTGCTGTCGGCCGTAATATGTTTGTCTGACGCACGTCCTCCATAAGCTTGCGACACAAACATTATATAGCCATTTGGCGCTATAGCAATGAGAAACTTTACAGTATTATGAGCCTTGTAGCTGCTGTATGTCTGAGCCCTCGCCATCAATTGTTTTGGCCGCTCTAAGTTCACTTCTGAACAGTCCACAATACATGTGGTCATTTCGTAGCCACTGTCAATAAATGACTGTGGCATACTGTTTTGGATGGTTGACCTTGGCAGCCATACCACAACCTTTTTCATGATGCTGTAGAGCACTGATAACATATGTTCAAATATGTTAAAAACACTTCCCACAGATATCTGAAATATCCTGGCCAAGTGCCCGTAGAGAAGGCCAAGGCGCAATCGCATGAGGGTGAGGAGTAGCTGATCGCCATAGGACAGCACTGTGAATGCCTTTTCTGACTCTACTTTTACTGCTGCAGTTAAGTTGTGGAAATGAATCTTGGCTAGCCCGGTATAAAAGACACAGTCGTCTTCTCCTAATGTTGCAGCAAACAGCTGCTGCTTAGATGACCCAGTCTGCAGCCCAGGCCTGTTGTAACAGTGGTCGTTATACATATCTTCCCACTGAGTTGCTCTTGTTTTCATTTCAGCAGGTTGTTCCTGCATAAAAAATAAAAGTAGCGAGAGTCACTAGCACCCCAAATAAGTTACAAAACAATGTACCAATAGAGTGGCAAGAGTCTGGTGATTATCCAAACTGCATTATACATTTGCCAGAAATAATACTAAAATACTTTTCACCTCCATGTATGAACGCTAGCTGTGCACAAGTTAAAGCATAAAGGTCAATGTGCAACAAATGTATGACTACACAAGTTTTACTTGAATATGAAACATATTTTCTGCAAACATCGAATTTACAACTTCTCAGTCTCCCTCGATGCACCCTGCTCCTAGAGAATAAATGCCCTCAAGTTAGAAACAGATCTTTTTCCAACGTTGGGAACCTTTTTGCCACATTCCTGACTGGACACGAAAGAAAATCTGCCCATAACAGGAATTTCTTTTCACTGCAAAAGAAAAACTTGTAATAAGTTGCCAGGTGTAGACTTTGATGTGGATGGAGGATCTATGCAGAGCTGCATTTCCTGACTGCAGCTTGTAGCCTGCCACATTTTGTTGAAGCTGTGACACACCCTTAAACTTCTCACAGTTTTTATGGCTGCCCTATGCAACAAACGCATTTGCGGCTGAATCACAGGAGTAGATGGTTTATAAAATGGCCTCTGCATTTCAAGAAACTATTGCCTTACGTGTTTCAGCTACACAGCAGCTAGTGGTGGCCGCTTGGACTTCCATTACATGAACATTAGTTTCATCTTGTGGTGGACCCAATCATTAGCAGCCATAAAAATCTGACAACAGAATCATTAATTTTCTCTGAACATGCCAAACATTCTCTTCACAAAATTGGTAAAATGTTTTCCGGTGAGCCAGAGGAGTAAACAATGGTGGGACACATTGGAGACTGACGCTTCACATCATGCGAACATGATGGAGGATATTGGATAATGTACTGATTGAAAAGCCTGTGATACGATTTCGAGAATTACTTTGAGCCATACGAGTCTCAAAAATCACCGTCTCCATGTCACATCATAATTAGCACTCTAAAAGGTCATCACCATGAACAGAGGTGAATTATACTCAAACTCGGCTCTAGCACCTGCAAACCATACACGTGTTGACTATTTTTTGCCACTGATACACATTTTTGATTTGATTTATAGGTATTAATGTCCCAAAGCAACTTGGGCTATGAGGGACGCCGTAGGGGAGGGCTTCAGAAATTTCTTGAAAGGCGACGGCCGCAGCCAGGATTTGATTCCACGTTCTAGGATTCAGCAGTCGAGTGCCATACCCAGTGAGCCACCGGAGTGGGGCAGTACATAATTATGTGCGTCAGAGCTTGCACATTATGAATGCAACCACTTCCCATTACCACTAATGCTAAAATGATACCATGCAGGGCACATATGCATGTTGCTACTTACCATGGCATGCGTCACTTGATCTGGGATCCCCTCATCGGCAATCTCGGTTTCTGCCTGAATAATGGAACAACAATGTGTGTCAATATTGCTAGCAGTCTGATGCTTGACCTTGACTGCATGCTTGTCATAATACATGCTCCTATCCCTTTTATCTCCAAGGTACAGGCTGGTTTTACACAAGCTAAGGCATCAGTCGTGGGCCTTTCACAGAGATGCTCTATTCTTGTTTGTCAGAAATTATATTTTGGGTCCAACCATCTATCCTAGCCATGGCTAACGTTAAAAGAATAGCCCACAGCTGGAGGCAGGTAGGCACTTACTAAGGCAGGTGTAACTTCATCGTTCATCACGTCCTCAGCCATTTCAGCAGCTGCCTGCATTATAGAAAAACATTCTGAATTTAGTGTCAGCTGCCGTGTAATACGCAGTTTCACTCCGTATGGCTTCTAATATGCATGGGGACCTTGCAGCTTTTTCCCAAAGCATTGAAAGACTGGTATGATAACAATTTGATCTGCCCAGCATCAAATCTGAACAAAACTTCAAGTCGCAACCATTGCAAGCATTGTTCGCCATGACATTATACAAAAGTCTGTGTTACCACAGAGTGCTGTGACATAAACTACAGCACGACTGTCCTTAGTACAGCACAGAGCTAGCTACAAGTGCTTAACATGTCACAGCATGTGCATTCTGAGAGCAGCCATCTACCTCTTAACTCTGATAACTGGCGTACGATGAAGGCTCTGTTTGAATTTTTAGGTGAAACAGGCCTAGATTCCTGCCTGTGACAGTTATGTGAACTGTGCTGTGTACAAGTGCACACTTTACAGAGCATACCACACATACATATACTTTTGTGTTGAAACATGTCTGTGCATTTCAAGCTTTTTCTGGTGCACTGCACGGTATGTGTGCGTGTATTGGAGACGGCATGTGAGAAGAGAGCTCTTTTTAACTGTACCAGTGTGCGGGCAATGACAAGTGGTGTGTGTGGAAGATGTGTAGCATGCTGTGTGAGATGAGTGCTACCAAGTGTGTGTGGGCTGTCCTCAATAACTTGGGCCACAAGTAGAAACTACATGCAGTTTTGACGAAACAGTTTTCCCATCCATCACTGTACTGTGCCATCATCACCCTCCATTCACACCCTCTCTCTTACATCCTATTCTCCCTTCCCCAGAGTGGAGTAGCAGGCCAGGGTCTCTTCACCCCTGGCTGACATCTCCACCTTTCTTTTCATTACACTACTTTCTCTACCGCTTAACTCTGATCAGCATTGAAACAAGAGACAAAATGCAGCTGATAGGAGGGCACTTGCCATAGTAGGTATTACTACGTCTGGAATTGCCTCCTCAGGCATGTGGGGCACTACCTGCATAGAGAAAAATACATGTAAACTGTTAATCATAGAATTACGCACATTAGCTTGTCAGAATTTATGTAGCACTTAGTGGGAATATGGGCACCTGGGCTAATGCTAGGAAGACACTTACTGCAGCAGCTGCCACTTCATCTGGTTTCGGCTCCTCGGCCATGTCGTCAGGAGCCTGAAAGTGAATCAGTGAACACTGTGTGGTTTAATTGAATCCGAAAAACCCTTACAAGTGTTGTTTACCAGACAATGAACTAAAGCCCTTTTTTCTTTTTTACCTCCATATCACTGAGTGCTTCTACGCAAGTTGAAGCACAACTGTTCTTAGTACAGCACAGAGCCGCAAGCGCTGAAAGTGTCACGGCATCAGAAGACAGTGGACTTGTACTAGGAAGGCACTTACCGCAGAAGCTGCCACTTCATCTGATTTCGGCTCTTCTGCCGTGTCATCAGCTGTCTGAAAGCGAATCAGCAAACACTGCGTGGTTTAATTGAACCCGAAAAAAAAGTTGCACCAAGACTCTTACAAGTGCTGTTTACCAGACAAATAACTAAAGCACTTTTTACCTTCATATCACTGAGTGCTTCTACACAAATGTACACAAATGTACAGGTCTACAAGTGTTTAAAATGTCATGGTGTCTACATTATGAGTGCAATAAAGAAAAATGCATATAAGTGTCGATCGTAGTCATTAAGCACATTCACTTGCAGAATTTGTGTACCACTTAGGGATAACATGGACACTTGGGAACAGGCTGAGCTGATGCTAGGAAGGCACTTACTGCAGCAGCTGCCCCTTCATCTGATTTCGGCTCCTCGGCCATTTCATCAGCTGCCTCCATGACACCACTGACAGCAGCTGTAGGGATTGTTCCTACTTCATGTGCCTTAGCATGGCCACTTAAGTTCTCCTTTCTCTACAAAGCTGAAAATCTTTTGAAGAGCTTTAATTTGGTTTACTTTATACCGAACTGATTCAAAGTGTCCGACAAGGGAATGATTTGGTGATTTAGGATTAGGTGATTTAGCTCTAGGGCTATCAGTGGATGCCCTGACATGCACATAAATGGGCTTCGGAATGAGAAAGTGTTGGACATTAAATGGCATGCTAGGTTTGCACTTGCCAAACAAGCACCATGCTCATCAAGTGGTCTTTCAGTGTCCTCATCACTGAACATAGACTGCACAGTAATAACAATTTGACCTTTTAGTGCTCTCCTCATGGATCTACAGCAAACATTTAACCTGTCACAACATTTGGTGTATGCATTGTCAGCCATGTTCACCGTGAATGCAAAGACATCATTGAACATGCCAGTTTTACCCTAGATGTATTACTTTTTGAGATTTCAGCTGAAGGCAAGAACATTTCTTAAAGCACCGTTAGGTAGCGTAACCATGCCAAAAAATAGCAATACACTCGGATAGGCAAATTAAGCCCCTACATGCATATAAACAGGAGGAGCAAATATTTTCAGAGCATTTGCTTAATGCTGCATTGTTATTTTGCAGACAAATATAAAAAAAATTCCAAAACATTTCGGTTAGCGTTCAAAGTATCTTCTGTGACTTGACACTCAATTAAGTGGTCTAAGGATTGAATGCCACCTCACTTCTCTTCATTTGAAGCTGGTAATGATACGTGTAAACACCAATGAATGTCACAAATTTGGCACAGAGCACGCCATTGCAGCTTCGGAAAAATATGAAGACCACTGTACGGACTGCTATGAGGATGTCGTCTTTTGACATGCAGGTTCAGTCAACGAGGTATTCTCGACATAATTTGCGCTTGCGCTGTGTCACAAATGCTAGCAAAAAAAAAAAGAAAAAAAAAAGCTACTTCCCGAAGCAAATGAAAGGGTTCCGCGTGACTGATTTCGCCGGCTCGCGACGTTGCTGCAAATCGTTTGCCTTGCTAAATATTTAAACATCACTTGTTCTAAAATTGTAGTGTCAATCTCCCGTGAGTGTTACCACTTTTCATTTTATATTTCACTTATTTCCCGTTTTGTTTCCTTTGCTCTACCCCTTAAATCATTTTTTTTATGCAAGTATATTAAAAAAAAAAAATTCATTGCTACCCAATTCTTGGCCGATCCCCCTCTGTGGGTATGTGCCATAAGTTATTTGGACAACAACAACAACAACAACAACAACGACGTTGCTGCTCCGCGCATTCACCGAGCCAGCGGACTAATGTCTGGGCATTGGACCTTAAGAAAGATAAGAGAATAAACTTACCATATCTGGGCAGGCTTGCGCGCCGACGTCACTTGTCTGTCCAGCATCGCTGCACAACCCAGTCCTGGAGCCAGAGCTCCGCTTCTGTAAACAATCTCGAGTTGTCGCACTTTGGAATTGTACGCGAAGTGTGAAAACGTATACCTTCTTCGGTGGCGGAGTGTACGTGCGTCTGACTAAACGGCGCCGTCCAACAAGCACCTGAAAAAAGGTGGCGAAAAAAGGGGGGGGTGGGCATGTGCGCCCTGGCGCACATGCCCCCCCCCCCCCCCCCCCTCCCTCGACGTGTTAAGCTCATCTGGGGGCCTGCGCACTCGGGAAATCCCGCCAACGAGGCCGCCGACTCCTTAGCCCGAGGGTCTATAAACCGGGCACAGGCTGACCTCGTGAGGGCTTCTCGAAGAGCGTATGCACTCGTTTGCTCAGTTGACTGTTGAGCGTTGAGCGCCTCATCTATCCATTACCCCACCTATCCCTTACTTTCTAAATTTAAGCCGATATCCCCATATACACTGTGTGCTCCCACCTAAAGGCCACCTTTACACACATTTTTTTATCCTGCCCGGCGTCTCCTCCCCCCGCCGGGCCGGTGCCTCTCCGAACCTGGGAGGACTGGGAGACCTCACTGCGGTCAGCGGACCCGGTCAGGCAGAAGACCGTTGTCAGCCGAGCCGCATACGTCATGGATCAACATCACATGAACGTTTAGATCGCGAGTGGGGTCAGGAGGCCTGACCCAGGAGGCCTGTGTGCCTCGAATTCTTCGCACAATAAAGTTTTCCTCTTCCTCCGGAAAAAGTGTGATAGACATTGCGCCGTTCCTTTCCTGTAAACCGATTATAATTATATGTAGCACTGCTACGAATGCCGACAAGAGGCTAACGATGGGGGGCAAATTATATAATAGAAAGGATACGCTCTCAGAGACCCTCTAATTTTAAGGCGAAAGCCTTTAATAGCTCATACTATTGTGGACAAAGTGTGTCCCGCTTTTGCGGCGGCTGTCGCGTGGCTGTCCTTGGCGCGTGTTCAAGCGTGGGATTACAGATGGCAGGAACGCTAGACATGATGAGACTTCTGGAGGAAAGGCGCAGTACCTGTCACACTGTCTCCGACAAGTGTGCGTTTGTATGGTGCGCCATTGCTCCTGTCGCGAGGCGTTCCTTGGCGCGCGTTCAAGTGTGGCATTGCAGATGGCTGGAACGCTAGACAAGATAAGGCTTCTCAGGCTTTCGCCTTTCATCACTTCAGTCGGTAAAGTCCCTCGTAATTTTTTGATGTCGTGCCTTCCAAAGGGTATATTTGTACTTTCTCCTCGCTTTTAGCCTACTCAGCTGGCTTGGCAGATGGAGCCGGCGCTGGAGGCTTCATGGGTGTAAGCGCAGGAAACGCACTTGCCGCTGCGTCCAAGTAGGAACGACGCACCGGGAACGTCACCGTCGGGAACGTCACCGTCGGGTGGTGATGGGGCTGGTACAGGTGGGTCACCGCCCCTTGCGGCGGGGGCTTGCCTGGCACCGAATATTTATCTGTTCTAGGCCGTCATTGCACACGCCACCGCTGGTGGTGAACGACGGCTGTTGTTGCGGCGTACGTCTTTCTTTCCCTCTTCCTTTTCTTTCTTATCTATATTCTCTTCTATCTGCACGAGGCAGCGGAGGTGACTCAGCTACAGAGCCAGGAGCAGGTCCGTGCATTTTCTTTTCCTTCTTCCTACAGCCACAACAACAACAACAACATCACTGCAACGTCGGCAGGGCAGGGCACAGCCTTCACCTTGGTGACCGTGGATACCACAGCGTCCGCAAAAAGGCTCTAAACATTGCGCTCAAAAGTGCTCCGAGGAGCCACATCGCCGGCAAACACGCTGCATACCTTTGCAGTCAAAGGTTACGCAATGCCCAGCGACGCGTAGATAGTTGGGTATTGGTGAAGAAGCAGATATCTCCATCTGTACATACCGCGTCCCAGTGAGAACACCCTTACGAGAGCTCATCTGGCCTGCCGTGACGGACTTTGCCATGCTGTCTCAGGACCTGGATGAGCGTTTATTTGAAAATGTAAGACGGCAGGAAAAGGCAGGCCACGGTGGTAACTTGATGCCTAACAGGGACGATTGCTATACGCTCGCTGCCGATGACGAGGCAGGCGGCGTCAACGATTAGTGACATGAACGCCATGCTCTTCACTGTAACTTGAAAAGACTGGGCGTCCATATGCTGGACGCAATACACTTCAGGTAAACCCAATATTGAGGTCGCCGCGTGGACGACAGTCTCGGGACTGGTCCCCGCAGGGACGACTATGTCGAAGACAGTCTTCGAAGCATTCCACGGAGTTAAGGGCGCTATGGTGACGAAATCACGGGACGCCCACAACGTTAAACACGTAGGAACGCCCGCTAAGCTCCAATGAAAACTGCACACACAATAGAGAGCGGCCAAAATAAACATTCTCTCTGGTATAGAGAATTTATTGGGTACATGCATACATACAAAAACGAACATTACTTACAGACCAAAGCACTATACAAAACAGTCGATGGTACATACACATAATAAACTGAAAGACATGATTCCCCAGAGAGGGGAAAATAAAGAAGGGGGAGGGGTTCTAATAAAGGACGACAGGCATCTCACGTCTGCTCCCCCGTACAACATAGAAGGGCGTGTGCCAGCGCCGCTGAAACAGCGTCTCGCTGTCCGTTTCTAACTGTCCAGACAGATACTTCCAGACGACGAGGCGCAGCCTCTGCAAGGCTGGGTACATTGCGCCGGCGGGAGTGCGGCGCGCCTCAGCGAGGCGCCTGCGACGCCACAACTCAAACAGAACCTCAGTGAACAGAAGGTGTTCAAAAGAGTTGCGCCGGCGCCTGACGCCGAGGTTCATGCGGACGTTAAACATCCTATATGTGAGCCGCCACATTGTTCTCGCAACTACACATTCGAAAAAGAAAAAAAAACACAAAAAAAAACATGCGAGAGGCTCTCGGGAGCAGCGCAGTTGGCACACTGGTCATTGGGTACAATACCCCATCTGGCAAGGCGCTGTCTCGTGGGGAGGACACCCCAGCGTCTACGCCAGTCAAAATCTCGCACTTCATTTGGTAACCGACAAGCTGCCCACGCTAGCCATTTGGGGACAGAGGTCTCTCGTTGCTCATAAGCTGAAAGCCTGCGAACGGCAACTAGTTCGCTGATTCGTATGGCTGGCAGGTCGCCTACATTAACATCTGACAGGTCTGAATCGAGAGTCGACTTTGTTTCGGCAACCTCGCGGTAAAAAGGCAGAGGTCTGTCCGCCTATGGACCGAGATAATGTTCGGGTGTAAGCACACGACTCGCCGGGCTCATCCAGTACAGGATGAGCGAGCGACCAGGGTAAGACTCGTCAGCCAATAGCCTCTCCACCAGCTTTAACGCGAGTACTCGAGCCACTGTCGGGATGCACGGCAGGCCAAGGCCTCCCCTGCTCCTCGGAAGGTGCAGGATGTGACGGGCGACTAGCGCTGTCCTGCCTTCCCAAACAAAAGTAAGGCCCGCGAGTCTGTTCGTCACACGGCGCGGGATTGTCGCGATACGCGCCACATAAAGGGTGAAAGCGCACGCTCGTGTCTTGACGACATTGAGTTTAGCATTGAGTGTGAGGTTGAAAGTCGCTGCGTCAGAAAGGGCGTGCATTGCTCGTGAGATAACTAAGTCCCAGGTACGGGGAGAAACCCCGCTTGGCTCAAACAGCAAGCCAAGTACACGCACTGCGTCCACAAACGGTACGTAGTGGCAAAGGGCCCCTGAACTGACCGAAGCGGAGGGCTTCACTTTTCTTCGTGTTGAGCTGGGTTCCAGATAAAGCTGCATATTCCTTAAAGATGTTCAAAAAAACAACGGAACTGTCATTGTCACGCCCAAAGAGTGATATGTCGTCCGCGTATGCAGATACAACGACAGTCCCCTGTCCTACTGATGGGCAACATCGAATACGCCTGACCGCGGCAACCCTACGCAGCAGCGGGTCGAGCGAAAGTATGAAGAGTACTGGCGAGAGCGGGCACCCCTGACGCACTTCCCGCGTAATCGGAAAGCTGCCGGTAATTCGGCCATTCAGTACTAGTTTACTGCGAGGGACTGTGTAGAGGTCTGAAAGAAGTCAAGTACAAATAAACATCTCACTTTTTGCATATGTAAAATAATTGCAGTTATGCTGAGTAAACGTTCAACAGAATATTGGTTTAAGAGAGCAAAAATTTAACGGTGAACCCCGCAACCGCCAAAGATTTTCTTCACTTGATGATGCTGCACCGCACGACATCGTAGCCCCACATCTTTAAATCCTCAGCTGCGTTTTACTCAGGCCTAGCTGTCGTTAGTATTCAAACGCCCTGATTCAATCAGGCGATCTTGTTCTCTCCTATCTTCCCGGGAGTCGACAAATTTCTCCGGCCACCTTAAAATTTAGCTTAAGTTATGCCTCAAACACAATAGATGGGATGCACAAATAAATAGCAAAAGCAAATAATAAAGTATTTTCGTGCAGCAATGCAGCGCTGAGTTAAGTACGCTGATGAGACATACAATTATTTTAGGAAAGGTCTGATTAAAAATTTGTATATCCCCGTTTAATCCCTAATTGCATTCTATAATCATCGCATTAGATATCAAAGAGCTAATGCGCTAAACATTATGAGTTGAACAAAATTCTCGCACCCTCAATATTTTTCTTAAAAAATACCAGATTACAAGTACACTTTTCCAAACGCCCCGCTGGGGTGGCGCAGTGGTTACGGCGCTCTACTACTGTGCCCAAGGAAGCGGGATCCAATCCCGGCCTCGGCGACTGCGTTTCGATGGAGGCGAAACGGAGTGGCGTCCGTGTGCTGTGCGATGTCAGTGCACGCTAAAGAACCCCAGGTGGTCGAAATTTCCGAAGTCCTCCACTACGGCGTCTCTCATAGCCTGAGTCGCTTTCGGACGTTAAACTCCACAAACCAACAAAACCAACCAACTTTTCCAAACATCGTACTAGTCGAGGACAGCAGATACAGTATGGAAATGGCTGGTTGAGGCTTGGACACTGAAAGCTGGCTAGCCAATCTTCATGAATTGTAGAAATGCGCTGTGTATGACAGCCAGCCTGCTGCAGCTATCAAGGGGAGGCATCAAAGCTACTACCTTTTGTGGACACAATGGTTCTGCTGTTTACTGCGCCATGTTTATCGAGGTGGCACGAATAAATTGGCGGTGCATTAGTCATGGCTGGATCAAAAGATCTTTATTTCTGCCGCTGGCCCAAAGCGGTTTTTGCGTCTGTCTTTCGAGCTCTGAACTGAAGCGCAATTACTATACGGAACAGTCTTAAGGAAATCATTTTTGAGTTTAGAATTATAATGCCCAAAGCGCTACTACATTTTGCTATACGAACCCGCCAGCAGTGCCTCACCTGCGCTAGATCGTTTTACGTAACACTTCCAGGCAAGCGAAAAGGCATATGCAAAAAAAATAATCAATAATTCAATACTGACATCGAAATTTATACTCAATCAGGAAAGAAATTGCCGGTTTTTGAGCTTCAAAAGCCAAGAGCGCGAAGAGACCAGCGTTTGCCTCCAGGTACTGGCAAGAGCTTGCCTGTAGTGCTGTGTAATTATCTGACCTGGAGGCGTGCAACTGCCCGTAAAACATTTTTTCGACTTAAACAATAAGAAGCTCCAGTGAGTATCACTTACTGTAATTGGTATCATATGAAAGGTATAATAAGCCGAATTATATACTTTACTCCGACTGCCAAAAAATGTAAACTGAATACGAGGGAGAGCAGCTCATATTCTAGCTTCAGAAAAAGTAGCAAACATTGAGGGATTCGGGCTTGCTGCGGCTGCCCTTTGCGCGGCCGCCGCCCGCTTCCCAGTTGTTCTCCTCGTTCCCTTTCTCCCGCCTGAGGCGGCGTAGAGATGTCCGGACGACTTGTCACTGTCGCTCGGCCACAGCTCCGCCCTGGCGTCCCAGTGGCTGTTCTCATTGGAGCCTTTTGGCGGGAACACGGCCCCGCTTCAACGGCCGCGCTCGCGCTACCCTCCGAGCGGGGCCCAGGAGAGACCCTTCCGAGACATCGCAAAGTGCGTACGCTACTGTTCTTGTCTGGCGGCCTTTGTGCGCGCAGACCAGTGTGTACTCGAATTCGTCTGCTCCGGGTCGTACCTGAGAGCGCAGCTCGAGCCTGTCGATCGGGATCCAGCGGTCCGCGACAGGCGTACCTTGCGGTGGTTTCCCACTCTCTCTCAAAGGAACCCTTTGGTCACCGCGAGAGAGAGATCACAGCACGCCCTTGCGTGCTTGCGGCGCGCACTCCGTGTCACTTCGTAAGCGCAGGGGAGCCTTGCTCCTCGCGCGCTCCCGGGACGCGGTGACTGAGTATATGTGCGTATATGCGTTTGTATATTTGTGTATGTGTGTGCGTGTGTGTGTGTGTGTGTGTGCCGCTGGAGGATAGCGTTTCAATAAATGTCTCCTTTGTGAACTTGGAGGCTTGTGTTCTTGCAGCGAAGTGCTCTCTTCCTGGTGGAGGTTGAGTGCACGCTGCGGTGTTTCAGTGTGCGCGTGATGACGGCTGATCGGGGCTTCGGCTCGCGCGACGCTCGAACCCGCGGTGGTTTTTGGCCTATGACCCCGTAGAAACCACAACATTCATAGTTCACGACCGCCGAGCACGCTTGCTACTATCACCGTCGCATAGTTGCTTAGTGCTTTTTCTTGTGCAGGTCAGCCCGATAAGAGATTCATTCGAATGCAGTGCCAGGCCCTTCATTTTTCTACTTTGAATTGCCATCACCAAGCGACAATAGCACGCACAACGCACCAGAATTTCAAAAAAGAACGAAACAATCCGGCTCCTGCTCTCTCCATGCGTGAAGGAGATTAATTATCAATTGACTCGGGGCCTGGTGTATGTAAAACATCCTCCTGTTAACGGGCTTACAATCCCTTCCCTTAAAAGGTTGCGTGAAGACAGGAGGCCCTTTTCACTGTAGGCCGAATCTACCTGGTGCTGTCGAGTTCATGCAGGTGTTGAGACCTTAACCATCTCTCGCACTCGGGGAAACATGGGCAGGTATTGAATGTGCGGCAGAGACTTATTATTTATCTATATTTACAAATACTGCAGGCGGCAGTGCTGGTCAGACAGGAGAGGGAAAAGTTACATTTGTTGCAATTAAAGCTCAGCAAACATATATTTTTATTCTAGCATATTGTAAATGGAGGCCAATAATTTCATTGGTGTGTTGTGAGGGGAAAATATGTATTGTAGTAAATCTGGTACTGGTGACATATGTGCGTAGTAATTTGGAGTATTTCAGTCTACTTTATCTCTGAGTTGCTGTAGAAATATAGGTATCACGTGAAAAACGAGAGAGAGAGAGAGAGAGAGAGAGAGAGAGAAAGAGAGAGAGAGAGATACTTTAATGACAACAGGAGATGTCTGCCTGGTGGTAAGCCTAGCATGTTACTCGTGCGTGAAAAACGAGATTTGTTGCTGCGGAACATAAGAAAGAATTTGAGCCTAGCGACCTGGCAATAATAATTAGAGCACTGAAGAATCTGCATTGGAGTAATGTGAAAGCACGGATGCTGCTGTTGGTTGCTTCTAGTTGCTTAATTCACTTCTTGTTTACCCATTTTAGTCTTTGGTACTTTCAAATTGTGCGCCAATCCCTTCCTATGCCCTTTTTCGGCACTACTTCCAGTTATGTGACGTCACATCCTTGAAGTCACCCTAATTGACTGCCTTAATTAACTACTTTAGTCTTTGGTACTTTCAAATTGAGCACCAATCCCTTCCTATGCCCTTTTTCGGCTCTACTTTCATGTCGTGATGTCACATCTTTGACGTCACCCTAATTGACTGATTTAAATCAGGAGGTAATTTTGTAAACTATGCACATACGTGCTGGGTTGTAAAAACTATAGGGCAAACATTTTGCACTCGAGTCTGCACCATGCGACTGGCCTACACTTTTGACAACGTCGCGAGGGTTGTTTTTAATGGGCAGCTTGACCTTTCTCTCTTGAGATTGACAGCAACTACAGTTTATAAAAGAAGTGACTGTATACACTATGCAGTAGCTGCTAAATAACTGAAGGTTACGTGCTCTCCTTCAGCTTTGACAAACCAGGACAGCGCCTTGGGCATGTTGGTTATGCGTATATGAACGAACAGCGCACAAAAGCGCAGGGCAACGGGGCAAGGAGACAAGCGCCAAAAAGGCAAAAAAAAAAAATCAGCGCTTGTCTTTTTCTTGATCCGTTGTTCTGCGCTGTTCTGGCACACATTAGACATACCGCCACCATTAAACAGTTGGGCTGCGAGCTTTGCGGACTGCACTGCCTTATGTTATTCGAAACAGGCATACTGGCAGGTCATGCAGGTCTCAGGCTCTAAAAACGACTTGTGAGCTAAGAAAAACTAAGATGAAAAGAAATTTGTTATTGCTGTGTCCTTACAGATATTCAGAGGGTACTCAGAACTTCACTGCAATTTTGATAGCGAGATAACGCCAATGTGACACTAGAGCCATGTAGCACATAATGCGATATACTTATCTGTCTCACTGGAAGCTCTTCTCATACTCTTAAATTATGATATTAAAGTAGGTTTAAACGCTTGTTCCATAATACATAGCCATAAATTGAATCTATAGCATCATGCTCACATCCAAGGTTTCTGATAGCCGCTGGACCCATGATGTGGCCTAGAGCAGAAACCTGTACCTGGTAATCCTACAAACAGTTGTGCAATTGATACCTTTAGTGTGTTGTGAAAGTGTTTGTAATTCTTTTCTCACTGAAGGCTAACATTTGGCTTCGTACCGCAAAAACCTGTACCTAGTCACCTTACAAACAGATATGCAGTTGGTGCTTTTAGTGTGTTGTAAAAGTGAATGACAATGCTTTTCTCACTGAAGACTAACATGTGGCTTCTATAAATGGTCTCAGATGCCATTTGCAGTAGCCGATTTCGTAGACCAGCATGAAGCGCACTGTGAGCATGTGGGCAAAATCTCCGTTGGCTAAACTGCCGTGCCTGGTTAAAACAAAACGTCCCTTTGCATTCTCATTTGTTGGGCATGACTAAAAGTGAGTATTGCATCATTATATTTATTATTAATATTAAACAATGATTGTCAGTGTTGAAGTTGTTTAAGCGTAATGAAATTTTTAACAGGGCTTCCCTTGAGCAGTAAAATTTGTATAGCTTGCTTACATGTAGGATGTACCACTGGCTTAAACAATCCTTATGGAGCAAATTCTTTTTACATTTTTCACCATTACTTCTTGGCATTGTCCCTTGAAGTAAATAGCTGGTATTGTATGTTGATATGGCCGTCCACGCTTAGTTTGAATATGTGAATGTGTGGCAAGCTCTTTACGAAATGGCATTGCATCCGTCGCAGCTGTGCATCAAGGCTAAGTGGCTTGTGTGTAGAGGGACCAGCAGCTGCAGCTTAATGTCATCTGCATCTTCGCACCGATATGCAATCGTTTGAGGCAAAGTGGCTTATGCGTTGGCGTGACTAAAAGTGAGCATTGCATCATTATCTATAATATTAATATTAAAAAATGTTTGTCAGTGTTGAAGTTGTTTGAGCATCATAAAATTTTAAGCAGGGCATCCCTTGAGCAATAAAATTTGTATAGCTTGCTTACATGTAGGATGTAGCACTGGCTTAAACATTCCTTATGGAGCCAATTCTTTTTACATTTTCCACCATTACATTTTGGCATTGTCCCTTAAAGGAAATAGCCAGTATTTTATGTTGACATGGTCGTCCACTCTTAGTTTGAATATGTGAATACACTTTCCTCCTTCATCTCCTCAAAGGAAGCGCCGTCACGCCCAAGGATATTTTTAAGAATTATTCAAATATAATCTTACTACTCCAGTTGACCTGATTTTTATAATGCCATTCTGTATTTTTACACGCAATTTTAACATGAATTATTCTTATTGTAGACTGTTTATGCAGTTTTTACAATAAAGCCTAAAATAATTGAAAATACTGTTCTTAAAACCACACATGCCGGTATTCTTATGCACTTTATATGGTTTCAGAGGCGGTGCATTTGCGCAAAGATCAGCTAGTATATGCGCCTCTTGGATGGAAGTTTTAGTTGCACACTGCTGTTCAGAGCTTTGTTATGCTAATGCAAGTAAAGCAGACAACAGGAAACATAAATCCTCTTTTGCATAGCTTATTGTCTGCTTAACTCTTTCACGGCAAATGCATTGAGCTCTAGTATGTGACTGAAATTTCGGTGATACATGCTTGCTGAGCTCTACACGAATGTTATTGTCAAATTTTGACGCAATAGGGGACCCGGCGAGCAAGCTCCGGGAATGTCCCTCTTCGGGTGTCCATCCGGAGCCACAAACGATAGTCCGACGGATGCCCGCTGTACGTATGTCGAACATAAACGGATTTCAGTCGGACGTCCGCACATCCGAAAAAGGACGTCCGTCGGTCGTTCGTTGTACATCAATGGCCGTCTGGGATGTGAATATGTTTAGAGTGTGGCAAAAACTGTTTAGTCCGTGCTACGTACGTGCGCGAAAAACAGCTTGTAAAGCAGACAGTTTGTGGGGTTTAACGTCCCAAAGCGACTCAGGCTATGAGAGACGCCGTAGTGGAGGACTCCGGAAATTTCGACCACCTGGGGTTCTTTAACGTGCACTGACATCGCACAGCACACGGGCGCCTTGCTTTTCGCCTCCATCGAAAAACGGCCGCCGAGGCCGGGATTCGATCCCGCGTCCTTGGGAACAGTAGTCGAGCGCCGTATCCACTGTGCGGTCATATCATCATCATCATCATCATCATCATCATCATCATCATCATCATCATCATCATCATCATCATCATCATCGTCATCAGCCTGACTATACCCACTGCAGGGCGAAGGCCTCTCCCACATTTCTCCAATTTACCGGTTCTGTGCTAGCTGCATCTACTTGACCCCTGCGAACTTCTTAACCTCATCCGCCCACCTAACTTTCTGCCGCCACCTGCTACGCTTTCCTTCCCTTGGAATCCTGTTTGTTACCCTAAGCGACCATCGGTTATCCTGTCTTCACACTATATGTCCTGCCCATGCCCATTTCTTCTTAATTTCCACTAGAATGCCAGTAACTTGAGTTATTTCTCTGGCCCAATCTGCACGCTTCCTATGTCTTAATGTCACCCCTATCATTTTTCTTTCCATAGCCCTCTGAGTTGTCCTCAATTTAGGTAGAACCTTCTTGGTTAGTCTCCACGTTTCAGCCCCGTAGGTGAGTACAGGTAAGATGCAGCTGTTGTATACTTTCCTCTTGAGCGATACCGGTAAGCTGCTACTCATAATCTGCGAGTTCTTGCCAAATGCGCTCCATCCCAATCTTATTCTTCTTTTTATTTTATTTTCATGGTCCGGATCTGCGGTTACTACCTGTCCTAAGTAGACGTATTCGGCTACTACTTCCAGTACTTCGCTACCTAACGTAAACAGCTGTTCCTTCCCGAGGCTGTTGAACATTACCTTAGTCTTCTGCATATTGATTTTCAAGCCTGCCTTTCAACTTTTCCTGTCCAGGTCATCAATCATCATTTGCAGTTCATCCCCCTGGTTACTTAGCAAGGCAATGTCATCAGCAAATCACAGATTACTAAGGTATTCAGCACGCGGTCTTATACTGCTTGCAAAATGTCTCTGGGAGCCGCATTGAACTTCAAATTTACTTCTTATAATTTCCATGCAAGCTTATGTAACTTTTTTTTTGTGTACCGAAGTCCGGCGTCTCATATCATCCTCTCGTTTTGTCACGCAGCGGTGGCCGTTCTGTCAACTCGTGCTAGTCTCGAACGCATACGTGGGCTTAAACGCCATGTAAGCGAAATTTACCGAGAATGAAAAGCTTCAAGCTGAGCACGTAATGGCTAGCCCTCCCTTAAATACCCAAAGAGCATCGTTGTTCGTACGGAAGCGTACTAATCGCGCTTCTGGCTTTCCGGCTGTACGTTTATGTGCAACGGTGCAGCTCGTCTTTGTCTCGACAAACTCGCCGGCCAGCTGATCATAGCCGCTGTACCAGCGTAGGCCTCCAATAGATTTGGAATACATGCTTTCATGCCTGTGAGGTAGACTCTAAAGGAAGGATTGAATGAGAAACGTGTTTACGCCGTCTGCACTCAAAGAACATGCATGTAGCATTTCATATGGATCACAACGTGCGGACAGGTGTTCTGCACGTGATCTTGGTGTTGTATTGGCACTCGATCTTCGGAGGTCGGTGCAAGATCGAAGACAACGCAGACGCCAGAAATAGCTCGATTATTACGAACATATCGGGGTGACAGTTTAACAGTTTAGTTCGCAACGAAAACTGCTTGATCGTTAAGGTTCTACCTGTGTTGATAGTCGCCTCACCTGCAGCCGTTGCTTGCGTGCCACCTGTGCGCGTGACAAGCGCTGTTCGCCGCACACATCCCTTAGAGAAGACAATCATCTGCACCATTGTGAAAATGCAACTACATAATAATGGATGAACCTTTCTTATCACCTCCTCAAGAGGCGTGACGACTGAGCTAGCTGACCGCGCGTACGCGGTGAAGTACGCGCAGCAAGCGGAAGGCAGGCATATATTAACATGATTTTAGATATATGAGCCTATGCATACACGGTGTCCAAGCTAACTTTAGCTAAGGGTTCAAAAATTAAACAAATGACGTAGGCCAGAGAAACCACTTGTATACAGCTGCAAGCCATCTGACGCACCACAGGGAATTTTTTTGTTTTGAAATTTATTAATTAGTAATTACGATACTTCTTCTAATTTACTAAGTGTTACATGTAGACAATAAATGCGAATTCACTGCGCTGGTTGCAATTATCACCAAAATATAAGCATACGGCTCAGACTGGGCTGCCCAGTCACGGTCGCAGCTAATTTCGCTCACTCGGATAACGATTGACAGCACCACAATTGCGGCGCACGAATGCGATATCCACGTAATATATATTGTATTTCGCAGTATTTCGTTGAGCTTGAAAAAACAATACACGCGTGGCTTTCCTTATCGGAAATAAATGGAATGTGGGTTTAGGAAGTTCCTCTCTAACTTTGCAAATCACATTTATTGTATAAAGGCAATACTTAGCAAAATTAGAAAGGTTGTCTTAATTACTAATCGTGTAATTACAAAATAAAGGAAAAATTTCCTGTTGTGCGTCAGATGGCTGGCAGCTGTATACGTGTGGTTTCTCTGGCCTATCTCAAATATTTTATCTTTTAGCCCTTATCTAAAGTTAGTTTGGGCATGCGGTGTATTGACGTCCGCTGTACCTTTGCCGAAGTCGAATGGATACATCAAGCGTACTTTTAGACACTTCAGATAGCTTGACTGGGTCGAAGCGGTATCACCTAGTGCAGAAAACCTTGCCACACATAGTCATTTGCTCTGCACTGTTTCCTGATTTAGCAATACCTACTAAATTTCTAACAAAAGAACTTTCTACAATGCGCACTGAACGCTTTCCCGCGGTTTTGCTGCAGCTCATCGATGTTGGATGATTGAAAAACGATGCTCGTCAGAAAGCTCGCGCACCACTGCGGCGGCGCCTTTCCTTTTTCTGTTATGTTTAATTTTTATGGCGCCGCGCTATAGCTATTGGATATCTGCAGTCTGCCCTTGAACGTGAGCGATGTCCGCTGGAGCTTTTTGTTTCAGGGTGTACAGACGCATTCGCCAAGTGTTATTAGAAAGCTAGCATTGTTGATTTTCGCCTGTGCCTCCTTCGGACCTCAGAAATCTTTTTCTGAGATATAAAAGCAGTTCTTTATAATCTATGCAAACATACTTAGACCTACCGCATATTTTATCCAAAACAAATTCTGGTCGTACAGCGAAGTTCCCCAGTGCACGTTATTTGTGACTGTTTTCGCTATAGAGAAAGGCAATATAGTAGAGTTACACAACGCTATGTCACTATTGGGCTAAGCGCAACTTATCTGTAGCTATAATGCTCTTGGTGACTTTACAGTAAATGAGCGTTATACGAGCTTGTGCGCGCTGCGCTGCCAGACACTCAAGGTTCTTCGCTTAGAGGTCTTCATAAGCCCTGAATTGAGACGCACTTTACTTATTGTGCGCCTTCCATAAATTTTAGTTGTCAGTATCGGTCTGTGTGGTCTCCTTGTCTCCGCCCTGTTTGTTCGGTTTTGTTTTTAGGACTGAATTCGCCCGGATCATTACCTGAGTTTATGCGTTCAAACCATGTGTCGCATCCTTCACGGCAGATTCCATCTACACGTATGATATAAACAACTACAAAGAGTATTTAATTTAAGAAAGATGACGTCGCAGAAGCCGCCGACCACTTGGTCTCGTAATGTCATAGAAAGCGGTTAAGAATCAACGCCCAGCCATTTCATTTGCCAACTATAGCACGTGCCAAATGTATCTTCAAATGACGAAAAATAAATGCTTAGAATACGCATCCCGTTTTTGTAGTTCACCTTGTGAAGTAGTGATTCCGTGCTAAAAAAAAAAATGTTTGAGTTGTCTTTCGTAGATACCCAACGCATCAGAATCTCGCAAGTTTTCAAAAATGAAAAGCAAAATTGCGGAATATCAGCCGAAATGCTGAAAAAGCATAGAAAAGGTGTATATTATCTATAGTCTCCCCAGTCATGTATAAATATAGGGAAGCTGATTCGCTAATTAAATAGCACGTATTCCCCTTTCGGTATTCCTCTTCTGAGAGCTTCGGATCTGCAAACAAGTTTAGAGGAGCGGCGGGTATACTTGGTCACCATTTCAATACGGCTTCTAGCTTTTCAAATGCCCAGAGTCATTTTTAAGATGTAAAAGCATAGCTCAAAAGTACGCTTTTCCAATAAGTCATGGCAGAAAGGGCCATTTCATTTATTTACATGCAGTACAAGAAATTTATTTCCACTGTATATAATTCCATTAAAGTCATTTTTTTCTATCTGATGCAAAAACGTCCGTAGCAGGCACATACGAAATACATACGCATGCTGGCTCGTCTTTCCGGAAAGCGTGTAGGTGCGTTTTTAAAACGGATTAAATATGTATGGGGGGACGTAAAACTTCTTGAGGCGTAGGAAAAAGCCGTTGTTGCGCCGTTCCTGAAACCTGGAAGGCCGCCAACATCTCCAAGTCAATGGCTCATACGAGCTGCCTTGCTATATCTTTTGAAATCATTCCGATTATTACATTAATGTGTGTTCTTGAAATCAGGAACTTACAAATATTCATCAATGCGGTTTTAGCAAAGCATGTTCAAAAATTACCAACCTTTTCGCCTAGAACGTGCATTGAGAAAAGCATTATATACTGACAGTGCGGCCTTCCAGTTCTAGTTTAAAAGGCTTATGACACAACCTGGAGATTTGGAATCCTATACATGACTTGGAGACTTAAGCATTTGCGGGGCAACGCTAAACATTTTGTGCGACAGCCTTTTCGATCGCTCATTACATGCTCGTTTCCGCACATATAGGTGACATAACAATAAGTTAGAGTGTGGGGCGTCGCGACACTGTTTTAAGCCACTATTCGTTGTAAAAATGCGCTCAATCGCTAAGAAAATTCCAGCGGATACTACGTGCTAGCCTATGTCGATGACCTGCAAAAAGCTTGCACAACCTCCTACAGACAACAGCGAGAGACAACTACATTTTCATTAAGTAGACTTTCTCTTTGAGCAGATAGAAGCGGGTTTAAATTCTTCGCAGCAAAAAACTGTGCATGTGTTTCCCTTTATTGACACAAAAGAGAGTCTCAGATTGACCCCACTTTCTATCTAGATGAAGCCGAACTACTTTCAAAAACAAGAATATAAACTTCAATGCGTTTTTGATTAGGAGCTCCCATTCCTACTCCATATAAACAACCTAAACAAGTAAACTTCTGCTGGACCTCTTAAAGTCCTTAAAGTGCTGTCACGAAAAGTCTGGTGCTCCAAACACATGCCTGCGGATATTTTGCTCCCTTGTTAGCTTCTTTTAGGATACGGGTGCACAGTGCACGTTCAGCCAGGCCATCACACTTGAAACGACTAGACCCAACACGCAACTTAGTCCTTTGCCTCTGAACTCCTGCATACAGATCGATCGTCACCAATAAACAGTCTCTATATTGACACAAAAGAACTGCCTTTCAAAAACAGAAGAGCCATGCTTGCATGTGCGCACACACACTGAAAATAGAATCCCTCACGAAACACCTCTGTTTTCAAGCAATTTGAGCGCTACGCTATACACAGGGCGCAGACACACCAAGGAAGCAGGAAAACACGTACACAGGACAATGTTTCAATGTTTGAAATGTTCTACCAACTAGCCCCCATTGCTGCTTTTCTTACCTCTGTTTTTCCATTGTTACGAACTTGCCATCCCGAATTCTAATAAAGCTTACACCCCAACCAATGATACCGTTGCTCCTCCTTTTTGAAGTAAAATGTAGAAAATTGGACACCACAGATGCTCTTCTCAGTGTTTTCCAGAGACCGAGCCCACTGCAACAGTTTGCTTCCTTATTGCGACTTCTCATTAACAAGTTCATAAAAAGGAAAATTCTGGGAACACATATTGAGAAAGGTTTTCTCTAAGTTGCGAACTACACGATAAAAGAACTGCCTTTTAAACAAATGGTAAAAACGGTGCACTACGTACGTCGCAGGTATACTGACTTAGGACAAATCGTAAAAGAACAATGCGATTACCTCAGAACTCAGTGGAATCAGCGGGAACGAGAATGCTTAGCGATACGCTGCACGTGCTCTGTAAGGTGATATAAAACATATCAACATGCCTCCTAATGACTGCTCGAAGTCTAAGCAGAATAACTTGAGGACCAAATGGAACGCTTCATGGCATAATGGAATTTACAACAAATCACACCAGCACATAAACTCCGCGCCGATCAACTTCTCAGTGCATTAGATCAGTTTCCGGCCAATTGTGAAGTCTGAAATAATGTTGCCTCACCACATAATATAAAAGCATCCTTCCACGTACAAAAGATTTCCGTCTCCTGAACCCATAATGCTTTTAGACTTTGCTGCAGCCGATATTGTCAATAATACAATAAAAGGCTCTTCGAAAATTTTAAAGAATTGTGGGAAGCATATTGTGGTATTGATGCGCTTTTGGAGTATGTATTTAAACTGGCCCGTTATGTGTTGAGCGGAATATTGCGGCATGCGCTAGAAAAGATACCAATCCCTGCATTGTGCGAGAAATAACACAAGTGAAAGATACGAAGGCTACGGCTAAAGCGTAATTACTGCGCACTTAATCTTAGCGTGCAACTAAGAAAGATCATGCACGTTATTAGTTAGGACCCAAAACATCTCCTGAACGACTGCCGAAGGAAGTTTTTTAATGTTCAGGAAATTTTCTGACCGAGGCGCGTGAAAGAATTCTGGAGGTTTCTAACCGGTCGGATATATCCACAGCGGTTACATTCGGGAATAACAAGTCATTTGCTTAAATCTTTAATTTTAATACATAATTTTCTTCCCTCTACACCAGTAATGATGTTTTTCACCAAATTACACGTATCCTGAGGAGGAGCGACCAGTAAGCTAGCAATAAGAAGGCGCACCGAACCTCTTAACATTACGGATAAAGAAAAACAAAAACAGGTTCCGACATCGTGTCACATGAGTTTCTATATCCGATACACAATGAAACTTAAATTACTTTACTCTTATTTTTTCAATACTCAGTCAGTAATGGTTCATATTATAGTTCATGGAAACAAGTTATTCCGGTGTTTAAAAGTGGCACAACAGTAGACGCTGCAGATTATCGTCGTATCTCACCAATTATTACTTGATTGAAACTAATTGAGCAGATAGTATCAAACATCTCGATTTTATATACCGAAACATAACATAATTCGTTACCTAGAGAGTCCAGCATGGTTTCTGGAAAGGGTTTGACAACTTCTCAGCGTATTGCATTAGTACATGGCCTTTTCAAAACTAGATATACATGGCCAGATCGTTTCTAGAAGGCATCACACCCAAAAATAACAGGTATCATAAGGTATCACACCCAAAAATAACAAACCATAACGCTATATATTTAGGAATGAGTGCATATGAAATGGTTCAGCTCATGAATAGCCCACTTATAACGATAGCAGTATAATGTGGGTGGAGCGACAGTCAAAGTGGGTACTGTGGTAATGGCACTGCGTCTCATCACGGCCGGTCTCGAGGGAGAGGGCGCGCGCTCTTTCTTACGGCCTTCTCAATCGCTGCGGGAACAATGGGAACTTTTCTCCTTGAGCTACGCTCTCCGCCACCGCAAGGGGCGCGACCTGCTCACTGTTCGCTCCGCGTCTGCTTCAGCGGCGGCGGGTGGTTTTTGCCTGGTTTCGTGTTGTCGCTCGCGAGTTTCGTGGTGAGTGCAGCCCCGAAATTAAAGAGCACAGAAGGTAGATGCTGCAGCGGCATGTCGTCAACGTACCACACATGAACGGATATAAAAAACACTGTCGTTCAGCAAACGTTCAACAAGCATGGCATACATTGCGGCATGGTAGCTACTTTTGTTCATTTTAATCCGAATTTTTCCCAAGCCTGTACACGAATGGGAACAAAAAGAAAACTTAATGAGCAGTGATCACATCGAAGCTTCTTCAAGGCTAACATGACAGCAATTCGTCTGCAACAGCGAAACCGTCTTTCAGCGCTAGATGCGAAACCATTCAGGTAGCACCGAAGATGAAAATAATTTCATAAAAATGTAATGTAAATAGCAAAATGCTTGCATGATATAAAGTATTAGTATAACAGTCAAAGTAAACGTTGTAGGGTTGAGTTTTAAGTGTTATTACAATTCATATACTTGGCAATGTGTGGTATTATAAGTATTATTTTAATTTTGCAAATAAACATTGTTTTAATGAACTTTTACATGATATTATGCTTAATATGGAAACAAAAAATGGTTGATATTCATGACACCACTTGTGCTCGAAGTGGTAAAAAAAGGCCAATAAATGATGAAGGTGATACTCGATGCAGTGACTCACAAATGAGTTCACCAGCTATATCGAAAGTATGCAGGGAACTTCTAAAGCGTTAAAGAAGGACACTCTCACTGAAGACTCATGTCAAGCCTTATATAGCGACCCATTGAGGCTCTCTTCGGGAAAATAAGGTTAATGTGCGGAAGGGAATGACATATGCCAGCAGCTAGCGAGCGATCTGAGAGCAAAATCAAGGCACGGAAGGAAGTGATGGCATCTCCTACCATCCCATTTTCCACTGTCACATATTCCGGTTCCCCTTACGTCGCTGGATATATCGTTTAGTTAATCAACTTCGGGTCTGACGCTTGCGCTATTCTTCTTGAAACTAGCGAAAGAAGCAGCCCCATGTAGTACGCTCTTCTACGAGGACAGTGCTCTAGTGGACTGCATTATCCGAAACCAGAGCTTGTTGCCCTATTGAACAAACATTTTTTTTTTCGAAAAAGCTGCCGTGCACCTACTACACACAAATGTTTTCGAAGTACTTAAGATCCTGATTCAGTCAGCATTTCAGAACTCAACACTGAGTTGCCAGGAAGGAATTGACAACAGCTATGTTATTAGGTCCGTTTCTTTGATATTTTAAAAATTTCTCAGAATTCTTCTTCTCAATTAATTATACCAGGAAAGTGACAGAGAAGACCGAAAGGCCAACTCCTTATGTGCACAAGCCGTGCAGGAAGATTTTGAGCCTGAATTTTCTAGACGCAGGTCACATTTTGATGAATTGATGAATATATAGTGCAATGTGTAACTTTGAAGGAAAATTTTTTTATTGTTTGCCCATTTCATTGATTAAAAGTAGTCGCGAGACTACATATATATCTTCGGTCTTTCAACCGACTGATACGTTTTGAACGAAGCTAGAACAGCCCAGTCCACTAGACAAATGAAATTTTTACTATATGGGTAAATTTTTGTTCTTTACTCTGAATCTGAGACGCGCCATGAATTTTTGCCGGTGCCTTCTGATCTAAACGAAAACGGTAGCGGTTGACAGAATCTCCACCCAACAGTTCACCATGCACTCACGTCAGGTTGCGCTACACCTGCTTAAAACATTCAAAGGCAGATTGCATAGCCTGATAAATTTATTTTTGTACAAAACTTAGAGGTAAAAAATGTTGAAGTGTACCCGAAGCTTCATTCGACCGTGCACGGCCGCACTGACGAAGGAGCGCGCGCGTGAGCGGATTGTTGACTATTTTATTCCTCGTACACGATAAATGTTCGCTGTTGATGACGGACTTTGTATAAACCATAAGGGGCGAAATGTCAGGACCTGCCAGTTGCAACTGACGCGGGCGAAGCTAAAAGCGAGCGCGCGTTTCTCTTGCGCGTGAACGGCTGTAGCGGAGGAGCAGCAGTGGGGCGGTGGCGACCCCACCGAGGCGCGGCGGGCGGTTGAAACAGACCCCATTGGAGAGGCCGTAAGAGAAGAGAAGCGCTCTCTCCCTCGAGACCGGCCGTGGTCTCATATACTACGAACAACCGGTGCTACAGAGCTCTGTTAGAGCGAACGTGGAGGTGCGGCGACAGAAGAGTTTTCCCAGCTTCATGACACTCAACCCCCCCCCCCCCCCCCCGATCTCTCTCTCTCTCTCTTCGTCCATTATCTAGCCTTATTTACATATAGAAAACTGGTGACCTACAACGCAATAAAATGGAGCACATTGATCTGCAGACGGTAGGCCTGTTGCGTGCCAAAGCGCGTATCGGCGTCGTTACGTAATATGGCTTGCTAGCCCAGCTGCTCACGTGGCATGGATCAATTAAACAGTGTTCCACCTTGTGCTCTTCTACCATAAACAGGCAGCGCGTAGCTGACGCTTTGTTCCCTTGTACAGTTACGTTCTCGGTGCATGTTGCTGGTACTACACTCGTCGCTGCATCTTTGAAATTTTGCGGAGAATCGAAAGCTTCAGGGGACCTTGATCGCAAGATTCCGAGTGTTGCGAATCCACCAAGTATGGAGGCAGACCTTGTGCCGTGTTTAACAGCGACTGCGTAAGGAAAGGCTGTCGACCTCGCAACAGAGAAATCTGTAGTTGAGAGACTTGCTCAAGGAATGAGGAACCACCACTTGATGAAAAAATACGGTCTGTCAAAATCGGCCATTTTGACTGGTGCCAAGGACAAGATGGTAATTGGAAACATACACGCTGACCCGACGACAAGAAAGCGTCTTCGGAAAGCAACATATATGGGGATGTTAGCGAGGTGTTGCTTAAATCTTTCATTGCTGCGCTCTGTCACGAAACATTCTCATCAGTGAACCGCAGACATGCTTTTCAATGCAAAGGACTTTGTTTCCCTATTGGACTTCCCTAGTTACAGCTTTGTCAATGGTTAGCTACATCGGTTTAAGCTCGCTACTGAAAATATTTCAAAATTGTCGCCGGCGAACAGCCTCAGCGTGCATGTGAACATCGATGCGTGTCTCTTCGAGAATATTCTAATGATAGCGAGGTATACGCTCATTGGGGCGTTTACAGTGACGAAGAAAATGCGCACTTTTGCCAGATGCTTCCGCCGAAAACCCAAGCTTTAAAAGACAATTGTGCTGGTGGGCAACCCCGGAAACCTTTGCGTTAACGTATACTGTTGCGCACGAATATGGATGGCAGGGACACGCGGCTGCATTTGACATAGGGAAGTCTCGCAAGCCGCATCGCTTTGAGAGTTACGTTGCAGTGCGCTACAAACACAACACAAAAGCCAGGATGACGTACGAATTGTTCTCCGATTGCATAGCTGATGGAATACGACCGCGACATGACGAAGGCAAGCAAAAAAGCCCTATACTCGTGTTCAAAACTGTTCGGCGCACCCCGTACATCCTTCCCTCACTGCGGTTACGGCATACTTCCTGCCGCCGAATACGACCCGCAGCTACGAGATTAAGCCGCTGGCCATGGACACCCTTCACGCGCTCAAGGTTGCCTATCGGCGGTGCGTAGTCCAGTGGATGCTGATAACTGCACAGCGACCTGGTGCCGACGTCCCACTGCGAATCGCTTTGTCTACCGCTGTGTTAACGTTTAAGGCTGCCTGGAGTGAGGTAACTGTTCGAAACATTGCGAATTGCTCCCGTAGACCGTTATTTTTGGGCCCGTAAACGACACAGGGGGTTGCTGAACATCCTCGCGATCTAATACTAGAGGATTTCTGGCAACACATCATTGACGTGCCACTGGCCGTACTTGATGTTGCCCGGGATGACTTCATGGGTGCGGACAATGATACCGAGATAGAAGAGCCATGCACTCACGAAGCCATAGCGCGTCAAGTGCTAACACCTGAAGCCGATAATTGCGACAAAATGACGAGGATAGCGACCAACTACTAGTTGCGATGAGTGTTTCATTAGCGGTTAGCTACATCGCGTTGTTGAAACAGTTCGTTGGCAGCAAGGGCCTGGGAGACGAGCATAAGCCACCATGGACAGGTTAAAGTACGTTGTGATAACGTGTGCATTAAAGCGCAAATGCATATAACAGACTGCTCTGAGAAATAAAAGCTGGTCTTTATTTTTATTTGTACTTTCTCAGCGTATCTTAGGTAGCCCACTTATTACGAACATCGGATATAACGAACACAATCAGCGTCACTGTCAAGTTCGTTATAAGTGGGCTAGGTCGCCAAGCCTGTGTTACGTTTGAAGAAACCCAATCTACTGTCTCATTCGTAGCCTCAAAGGTCCCCCAAGGCAGCGTTCTGGGTCCTCTGTTGGCGTATGACCTCTCTGAAAACACTGACGTACAGGTCAGATATTTTGCTGAAGAGTACATAATTTGCAGCGCCATCAAAGCACCAAGCGATGAGGTAAAAATAAACTGCAGCTTGAAAAAAAAAAAAAGAAATATTGCTGACAACTGTCAAATGCTTCTGAAACATGAAGAATGCCCTTGTCTCAATATTAAAGAAAGAATAGCCGAGTTAACGTAAGTAAACCCAGTATAGCATGCGCATCCCCTAATTTAGCGAAGTATATATGCTTGATGTACATGTAGGAAATGTTGCCACTACCATCTTGTCCGTATTTGTTCATGCCGCTTATCATAGCGCATGTCAACGTCCAATAACTGCCGCAATAGATCAGGCTCACTATCAATTTCAAAGCTGACTGAATTCATGCGGTTCGTATACTATTCAAGTGCCTGCCTGATACGTCAAAGCTTAATTCGCCCGCATGTTAAAGTAAGCAAACACAAAGACAAGACAAATTTAAAATAGGCTATAGCGCAGAAAATGCCAGCCAAAAAAATTACAGTATGTAAAAAAGAAGATGACCTGGAGCCAGCGCGCCGGCACGAGACGCGGGCACCAGTTGTTCGAGCCAGCTTCTACCTTGCAAGCGCCTACCTGCAAGTCTCGACTTAGCCCTAGCAAATGAGCTCGCCTTACAATAAAGCTCGTTATAATCTTAGTGGAGGTGCGGGGTTGGCGCTTGCAAGGTAGGCAGTGCAGAATCTGCGTTGGAGTAACGCGAAAACTCGGATGCTGCTGTTGGTTGCTTCTGGTTGCTTCTGGTTGCTTCGGGTTGCTTCTGGTTGCTTCTGGTTGCTTCTAGCTGCTTCTAGTTGCTTAATTCACTTCTTGTTTATTCATTTTAGTCCTTGGCATTTTCAAGTTGTGCGCAAATTCCTTCCTATGCCCTTTTTCGGCTCTACTTCTGGTTGCGTGAAGTAACATCCTTGACGTCACCTTAATCGACTGATTTACTTAACTATTTTTGTATTTGATACATTCAAATATGACGCCAAGCCATTGGCTAATAAGACCATTTTCGCGCTGTCTTTTTCATTTTTGCCTCTAATTAATTATCAAATAACTTATTGGTCTAAATATTTTTTCGCGCACCTCATTACGTCACCCTCTATCGATTGACACCTCTCATTAACCTCTACGACTACTTAATTACTCACAACTGCTGCAGACACGATTTTGCGTGTTTTGCCTCTAATTAATGACCTAATTACCTTATTTGTCTAATTATTATTTAGTACACAACATTACGTAACCCTCTATCGATTGACACCCCTCATTAACCTATACCACTTCTCAAATACTCGCAACTGCAGCGGACAATTCTTGCATTTTCTGTTTGTAAATAACTTCCTAATTACTTATCGCCTATGTATTTTAGGCAGCAACTTTACGTCACACTCTATCGATTGACACTCGCAACCGCTACGGACACGATTTTGCGGACGCACTCTACGGACGCGGTCTGTGGACATGGTCTGCGGACAGAAATCTGGGAAGATAGAGAAGCAATGCTCTCGCATTAATAAGGGTCCGGCCATGCCGGCTACTTCCTGCCAGTGTCAAGCTCGTGAAGAAAATCATGGTCGCTGTCCAAGTTGCCAGGAGCAACATATAAATGACGACCTACTTTAACCAAGGCATAAGAACATGCCTGCATGTGCAGCTCGGAAACCAAGGGTCATATAATGCTGGATTCGGATTGCACCCTCTCAACACCTTATTTGACAGCTCCCGCCGATTCGGACATGACATGCGCTCTCGTGAGGATAGAGACTAGTGAGCCGGTCGAACCTCGTGAAATAATTCTTTCCCTCTGAAAAGCACCCTGAATATTTGCTAAAACATATAATTAAATCATATAAATATATATACATAAACTTGGTTCTTGTGTTTACTGCACACGTTCACTAGAACACCTACATAGATTTTGTGTGCCTAAGAGCTTGAAACCCACTGTGGAGACCTAGGCAGCCCATATAGTATGCAAACCCTTAAACGGAATTTTTGCATATTAAACACTGATTAGACTCATCATAATTAGGCGAAGTTCCTCTAGGATCGCTGCATGAAAAGCAGTAGTTAAAACGTAGTTTAGCTTAGCTTAGTTTAGTATAGTTTCTGGGGTTTAATGTTACAAAGTGACACAGTTTGTGAGGGAAACCGTAGTGGAGGGCTCCGGAAATTTCGACCAACTCCAACTGGGGTTCTTGCACTGACATCGCGCACTGCACTGACATCGCGCAGGACTCAGGCACCTTGTTTTTCGCCTCCATCTAAAATTGGCCGCCATGTTCGGTATAGTTGAAAGAGTGAAAAGCTACAACTATACTTGCTGCGTAGTTATTAATGCCGACGTTCTACTTCAACCTCCGATCTCTATTCATGCACTGGTTTTTCGACATTGCATTCAAGAACAAAAGCACTAAACACTAAACCTTTTTTTTTCTTTATTGCCTAAAGTGATTGTGCCTAATTGCGCACAATCAAGTTTATGTTTTTGCAAGACAATACATTGCGGCATCGTCGTTTTATTCCAGCCCTTTTTCTTCGCACTGACTGTTTTAAGGGTAGCTTGCTTCCAAGGGTGATCAATCAGTAGAAATACATAACGCTACCGAACACTGCTCGTTCTTTGCAGCCTTTGTAAAAAGAATCAACGACGTTCTTGTTTCCGCCATTTAACGAGTTTGTTCTAACCTCGAGTGCATCCAGCGTCGTATACCTGTTATACATTCTTTTCGTTCATCGATTCATTGTGCTGACTGGAATATATTTGTACTTTCCTCGAAGCGTTGTTAACAGCATGTATTGTTATTTTTTTGTTTTATGTATGCCTGCATTGGGATGTATTAATTTTCTTACACTTTCCTTACCGTTACCACTACTGTAAAAGTATTGCGAATGGCTGACCGCATAAAGAAATAATAAAAAAAAAAAGATCCTGCTGATGCCCACATAGAATCAGCCAAATTTCCTCGTTAGAGGAAACTGATCGCGCTTGTCAGCTCGAGCGTAACAACGGGAGTTATGTTCAGCGTTTTTTTTTCGTTTTTTTTTCCTCCTCCAACTATGTTTAATAATCAACTGCGTAGGACATCAAGTGATCGACCGGAAATCAGAACATAGTGCTTACGCGCCTAAAGCGTTCGAGGTCGTGTATGTGGTCTCCGTACAAGAGCCCTAAAATGCAACTTCGATTCCTTCTGCGGCTCATGAAGTCTGAACTGAGGCGCATAAAAAAGGAAACTATGCGGGCATGCAAAACTCAATGACGCGAGGCACCGAAGCGCACCAAAATAGAGCTGGCAGCCGGTGGCTCTGTCAAATATGTTTTTCTTGAGCTTGCAAAGTTTTTTATTTTTTGTTTTATTTTTGTTTTTTTCAAAGGAACAGCTTTACTGTTCACTTGACATGCTTGTAGCGTGACATAGAAACACACAGGACAAGATGAACAGGACAAGTGCTACTTTCAACTGATTTTATTCATCCAAGAAATACGCATATTCACAAATTTCTTCCAATGCACGGAAACCCGAACACAGACATTCGTGCGAATGACATTTGAAAAGCCAAACACTTTCATCAGATAAGTCTATCCAAAAAGCTATATTCACTAAAAAAGAGGGCTGCTGACGCATTCCGCCCCTTTCAACGAATGTGAAGAGGCGGATTGCGTCAGCAGCTCTTCGGTTAAGCTTTTCTCTAGTGAGTATAGTTTTTTGGATATACTTATCTGATGGAAGTGTCTCGCTTTTCAAAATGTCATTTGCACGAGTGTCTGCGTTTGGGAAGAATTTTATGAATATGCGTGTTTCCTCGATGAATGAGATCACTTGGGAGTAGCGCTTGTCCCATCCTACTCTTCGTTTGTATTACTTTGTTGCACTACATGCATTTCGAACAGTATGAACCAACTAACCGAACAAAAAGCTTTATTGAACAGCTTTACTATTGTTACTTTTTGCATTGCCACATTGAAGGTACACGGGCAACTAATTAACTCCTGTCATTGTCTCGCCTGCGCATAGATGATAGTGCAGAGCAGGACAGTTGGGGTAAAAAGAAGGACAGGAAAAGAACCTAGCACGCAGCTGCCATGGTGACAGGCGCACGCTCCAAAGCATGATCGGATTGCGCGTCTCTGAGAGTGCCACGCAACGCGTGATCAGTCCACGGTGTATCCGGTGCGCCGAAACACGACCATTGCGCTCATAGTACCTCGTGGCAGTAGGGGAGAAAGAGATAGGAAGGCCTCTAGAGAGAGAATCTAATTAACGCTGCTAAATTCAGCTCGTGGGCTTAACGAGGCGTAGAGGAGAAATTTGTAGCATTTTATCCATAAGCACAACAGCAATAAACATATCCACCTAGCCTATATGCTCCATTAGAGGGTTTCTAGATTTTTGAGGATTATTTCCAAAAAACCCACCACATTAGTTCTCTATAGTCTAGTGCTTAGTTACTCGTTATGGGCGCAAGGCAAACTTTGCCCCACATTGGAAGCTTACAGCATCTGTATGATTAATGATAAAAGCATCCCTGATTTAGTTTTAAAAACATGCCCATTTTTTTTCTCGGGGTTTTATTTTATTTTTATTTTTATTTTATTTGATAGTGTGAATCCCATCAGGGATTGTAACAGGAAGGGCTGTGAGCATATTATACTAAAGCATAAAAGCATACACAATAATACTTGGTGTAGACTGTTACATGTAGCTTACAACAATTGAAAAACACAGGGTATATCACATATATTAATTACATGATTACGGACGATAACTAGTACAAAAGGTTTATGGCAAGAAAAAATTCAGACGCAATGTCAGCGAGGGGATCAGTATTGATTGTAATTGACAGTCAAGACACAATCATGGTTTAAAATACTAAAGAAGGAGAAAATCGACTATGATGAATTCACAACTTGAATCAGGCACAAACAGGCAAGTAAAGATAACAAGACAGCAAGGAATCATAAAAATAAGGAATACAATTGTTACTGCAATATGTATAATTCATCTGCAACAAGCTCAGCTAAACAAGAATTTCAACAAACTCAGCTAAAGACGTGCTGGTAGTAATGCGTGTGTGTAGATTGTTCCCTTCTCGTATTGCCCTTGGAAAAAATTAGTATTTGAAAATATCAGTATGAAATGAGAATTCGCGTAATGTACGCGTAAGGTTCTAACGGGTTAATCTGTTCAAGGACGTCGGCATGTACTTTGTAATAGCCAGTTTTAGTTGATTGTGTATTATCTGGTATATGATTTTAAGTCTTGCAAGATAGGCACTGTTTTCTAAGCTAAGAAGTTCTGCACGTTTGAGTAATTCTGTTGGTGAGTCTGTAATGGAGTCTTTATTGTATATAAATCTTAGTGCCTTTCTTTGTACGGCCTCCAGTTTTTTAATGAGCTGTTTAGTAAACGGGAACCAAACGGTATTAGCGTATTCTAGTACCGGTCTGACAAGTGTTTTATATGCAAGTAACTTTGTTTCAGGTGGTGCTAGTTTAAGACGCCTGTTAATAAAGAATAGCTGTTTTAGGGCGGTTGACGTGATGTTAACGTGAGAGTTCCACCGGAAGTCAGAAGTTAGTGTCACACCAAGATACTTATGCTCATGAACAGATTCAAGGGGAATGTTGTTAAGGGTGTACTGAAATGCTGATGACTGGTTTTTCTTGTTATAGATGAAAGAACAGACTTTTTTAAATTGATATTCATTTGCCAGTCCTGGCACCACCGATATACTGCCGTTATGGTATTGTTTAAAGTTAGATGATCATCAATGGAGTTAATTTTCTGATAAAGAACGCAATCATCAGCAAAAAGTTTAATATTATTGAAGCGTAAGCTGGTAAGTCAGTTATAAAAATTGAGAATAATACTGAAGCTAGGACACTTCCTTGGGAGTAGTTAAAGCAGATTTTCGTTGTTAATTTCAACAAATTGAGTGCGATTACTAGAATAATTTTTAATCCAATCTAGAACAGGACCAGTTCCCAAAGTTATCTCAAGTTTTACCGGAAGTTTTGTGTGTGATACGCGGTCAAATGCTTTAGAAAAGTCTAGAAATATGAGGTCTATTTGTTTCTGGTTATCGATGCTCAAGGATATATCATGTGTTAATTAAATTAACTGAGTAATGGTGGAAAGGCCCTTACGAAATCCATGTTGACAGGGGGTTAAAATATAATTTACTTCTAGGAAGGCATTTATGTGTTTAAAGATAATATGCTCTTGTAGCTTGCATACTGTGCTGGTTAATGATATCGGTCTGAAATTCGAGGGATCAGATTTATTTCCCGATTTGTGTATTGGGTTTCTTTTTGCTGATTTCCATTCCATGGGAAGGGTGCAAGTGGAGAATGATTTGTTGAAAAGTAGAACAAGGAATTTAGCCACCCACTCAGCATATCGATGCAAAATTATGTTGGGAATGTTATCTGGCCCTGGTCCTTTCTTAGTGCCTGAATTTAGTAAAAGATTTAATACTCCAGTTTCTGTTATAATTATGGGTTCCATCTTCATACCTGTGCTAGAGTTCATTGTGGGCAGTTTTCCATTATCACTTGTAAAAATGGAGCAAAAGTACTTGTTCAGAGTAATTGCAGTATGTTTGTTATCTTCGGTAGATGTTTGTTTTTCATCTCGTTTTTTAGGTTTAAATAACGTCAGAATGTTTGGGGAGCATTCTTCAGGAAATTGGGAAGTGTTTTTGTAAAGTAGTATGAGGGGGGGGGGGGGAATTTGGCTCTCCTAATCTTTGATTTCAAGTCGTCAATGGCGGGAGGTAATTTTTGTACTGTGCGTTGCGACAGATGGATTTTTTGGTTTCTTCTGAGCCGGCGAACTTTTCGTTTTGCGTGAATAACGGTTCGAGTTATCCAGGGGTTGTGTTCATGCGTTTTCTTAGTCTTCAATGGGACGTAGTTAGCGATGCAATGTGACACAACTGATTTGAACCGTTGCCCTAAAATTTTTATATTTGTGTTCGCATCATGTGAGAATTCATTGAATGACGATAGTTCATGAGACAGTGTATCAATGATGCTTGTATCATCAGCTCTTCTGTAGTCTTTGTATGTTTTTGTTGATTGTGAAGGTAGCGAATCTTGATATGATACCGCTCATAATACTAGTTTGTGGTCCGACAGGCCGGATGACACTTCGATATTAGCTTTATGACTGGGAAAATGATCACTTAGAAATGCTAGATCTGAAATGTTACAGCTGGGTCCTTGTACGCGAGTGGGTACAGTTATTATCTGGGTTAGATTAAAAGAGAGCATGATGTCAAACAAAATATCTGCGCAAGGTGAGCCATGGTGCAGTGTGTGCCAGTTGATATCGGGTAGATTGAAATCACCTAATAGTGTCACCTTGTTTCCCTTATCATACTGCTGCATATACACGTGCAATGATTGTAGAACATCCAAATCAGAAGAAGGACGACGGTAAATGCATCCCAGAATGAAGGTGCTATTAGTAAGGCAAGGTTTGCAAAAACGGCTTCAACTCCTTCGACCTCAGGCAGTGTAATGAAAGGGATTTCTTTTTTTACCAGTAAAGTAACGCCTCCGCCTCGAGTTGATCGATCTATGCGAACAGTGACGTAGTTCGGGGGAGTAATTTCTAAATCTTTGATGTCTTTGTTTAGCCAGGTTTCTATTATGCCTGTAAATGCCGGTTCGTAAGCTATCAATATTGATTCGAGGGGACCGAGTTTACTAATGACACTTCGAGCATTAATATTAGCGAAACTTATTTTGGACGTTGTGTGCGGCGCGGACGGAGGGTCCGTGCACCGATGTCCTGGTTTTTTGTGTTTGAATTTGACGTTACGGATGACACGTCATTCTTTTCCTCGTCTCAAAAATAAAGACAACTATTAATTTTTAGTTTGTCGTACACCAATGACACTTTACCACCGGAATCCTTCCTTGGTTTTCCATATTCCCACAACTTCTTCCTAATGCTTCGAACACGTGGTGAAAAGCCCTCGCTAATAGTGTAGGCACTGTCTGAGTTTGCGACAGTTGTGCAAAATTTTAGTTTTCTCTCGGAAGTCTAACAATTTAAAGATATTACTGGCCTAGTTTTGTTTGCCATTGGTTTTCCTAGCCTATGTATACGTTCAATAGACAATTCCTCTAATTGTAAGGTATGCTTAACGACCTTTTCAGTTACTGCGCGTTCCAATGATTCGTAATTTTCTTCCTCGTATTCCAGTATGCCGTACACAATAAGGTTCGATCTTCTAGACCGATTCTCTAGATCGTCTAATCTTAGCTCTAAGGAAGTTACAATTTTTTGCAAGCTAGCGACTTGTTCAGTGCAGGCTGAAAAATTCTCTTCAAGGCATGCTAAGCGTTCTAGTTTTTTATCGATAGATGTCAGTCGTACTTCTTTTATTGTCTTTATGTCTGCGGTGATTTGACTAAGTTGTTCGGCAAGGTCTGACAAGTCGGGCCCGAGATTGGTCTCTACATCTCCACCAAGCAATTGTCAATTTGCAAGATACACTATTTCGCACAGAGAACCGAGAAGTACCGTAGGGCACGGCAGCACGACGAGACAACGCTCACTGGAGCGAAAACATTTTCCATAGCGCCTTCGTACCTGCGGAAAGAAGACGAAAGGATGACCCATCTGCGTACAAGCCCTGGTGCCGTGCCCTTTGGTAACTGGTAGCTCGCTGTCGGCTTTTATGTCCCGAGAAGTGTGAAGCGCCGCGGTGGATGGCTTGAAGAGTGTCATGTCGCTGGAAGTAGACGATGTTGGGTTCCCATCCGCGGGATGCAAGATAGGAGACGGCAAAGAGCAGCTGTTCTGTAGCACATGCGCGTGGTAGATCACGAAAGACTGATATACTTCTTGATGTTCCGCTGGTATCAGCAGCAGGCTGGCGATGATCTGCGGAAAGAAGACGAACGAATGAGCCATCTGCGTACAAGCCGTGCTGCCGTTCCCTTTGGTAACTGGTAGCTCGCTGTCGGCTTTTATGTCCCGAGAAGTGTGAAGCGCCGCGGTGGATGGCTTGAAGAGTGTCCTGTCGCTGGAAGTAGACGATTTTGGGTTCCCATCCGCGGGTTGGAGTGAACGGCAGCTAGGATTGTACACTCGACTCAAAGGTTAAAGGATTCCCACGAAGCTTGACTTTAAATGTTTTCTTTAATTAGGAGCTCGTAATGGTATCAATGACAGGCGATTGAATTTGCTGCTCTGAGTCGGTTTTAGAGACGCTTGTAACATTTTACATTTTATTGCGGCCACATTTTCGGCGGTAGACAGTCACAACGATATAGCCTTTTTGATGATAACCAATTATTATGAGTACGAGTGATTAGAGGTAGCTTTAACAGAAGCGGTGAGAGGCACGATTGACGGAACGAAACAATCGCGTTGAGAGCAGCCACCGGTCAGACTGCGTTGTAAGAGTGTATTTTGCGCTGAGATAAACGTGGAATGTGGTGTAAGAAAGAAAGGGGGTGAGTGTCATTTCTTTTACAAGAAATCTTGCACAGCATATCCTCAATGCCCCCTTAAAATGAATCGGACTCCTCAAGGCACGCGCCGCAAAGGAGCAATATACTTGCTTTACTGGATCGTCCCTCTGCACTGCAGGCATAAAGGAAACCTCCAAAGTTTGGATTCAGAGGACATGTAGATCAATCACAAAACAGTCATGAGAGAAACTAGAGCAATAATAACGATACTCAGTGATGGTAAATGGGATCACAATTCTTCCCGTTACAGAAAATCTAGAGTTTCTGTCGTCAGCAGCGCGAGTTTGCAAGACGCATGCATCCGTTGTGTCAACGGTATATATACAGTCGCACAGTCCGCAGTGTTCCCGCCTAAGCAGCGTCACGTAGTGTTCAACCAGAGAATGAAAGCACGGTTCCCCGCAGGTTCCGGTTGAGCTGCGACAGCTAGCCACCAATCGGAGAAGTTTTATAAAAACGAAGGACAAGGTATACTAATGGTATTTCTGGGTGGGATCTCTCGCGAAATGTATTAGCGCTGCATTTTTTCACGCGAAAGCCGTAGTTCTAATGGACTCGTTCTGTCCTTTTTTTGTTCTTTTAATTTTTTTCTTTTGCGTTACTCTATCGGATATTGTAGTGCAGGTGCAACAAAATTAGCGGGGGAGAGGTGACGTTTGCGATTCGCCTGTAGGGGCAGAACTCGATAGTGATAAGTGCATGGTCTTTCAGGATCCCTACGCTTTCGTTCATCAAACTGTTGGAGACGTCGGTGTTCTGCATAACCACGGAGGGCTAACCAAGCTCGATCAGAATTCGCACTTGCAGTAGAATGGCCAGCCGGCGGCGTTCTGCATTACCACGGAGGGTTGACCAAGCTCCATCAAAACTGGCACTTGCAGTAGAATGGCCAGCCGGTGCATTTTATCCTAGGCACGATTAAGCTTCGCCTTTAACTGTGGAACGGAGTAGTGATTAGCGGTCTTTCAGGATCACATGTGGTGCACCGCAGTGTCCAAAACATCTTTGTTTCGGATGATCATGTTGGATTGTGGGAGGTCGAGCAGAGTTTTGCGCCCCAGATTGGCCAGTGCCAACTGTGAAAGGGGCATCCTGAGGAGCCCTGTAGCTTACACCGAAGAAGTATTGAGCTAACCACGCTGACGGCGACACCACTCTAGCCAGGAAGGGGCGGCTAAGAGCCACACTGTAAACAAAAAACAGAAGCACAACAACAAAGAAACATAAAAAGGCACTTCGCTTTCTTGACAAAATCTGCGCGCTTGCAATAAAAAGATGTAATACGTCCGATGAGAAAGGTTCAATATCTAGTCAGACCAGAAGAAAGAAACAAACGAATCTGGAGACCGATAAAGAAAATAGCATTTTTGTTTATATAAATCTTGTAAAATTGATCTTGTTTCCGACCGGCTCTGTGTACATAACGGACATTTGTTAGCAGCACCATACACAGTAAGAAGGGCAAAGAGTCAGAAGGGAAAAGCGCACGCCGCAATAACCATAGCGAGCCGTGATGGACGATATGCGTGCCACTAACGGCATTAGGGGCGGATTTATGGGGTCGGTTGGCGAGGCTGCTATTTTCGCAATGCTTTTCTGGGTCACTACGCGTATAAAAAGAAAAACAAAATGGAGTGTCGCATGGTCCTTTGGAAGAAAATTTCTCGCTCACGGAAAGAGGCGACCTCCTACTCTTTTAAAGGCCCCGTTTACCAGAAAATCCGGCGTTGTTGTCAGGGTTGGTGTTGTGAGCGCAAAATCACGAACATGGCGCTGCAGGTTGTAGCTGGCAGCAGACATTGCCGCGCACTGTCTATACTCGGGGACACTTTTCCTTGGCATTGGGCGCAAAGGTAGGGAGGCGGGAATTTTAAACGTGTCGCTCCGCCATGTAGTCCGACCGCGCGGCTTTCGGCCTGCATAGACGTTGCAGATCATTTCTTTCGTTTGCTTCGACAGCCAGCGTCTCTTGACCTTGATTCGAATCTTGTGTGGTGAAAACGCTTCAAGTCATTGCGGAGTGAACGAACCAGAACCGGAACGATCCGAACAGGCGGCAGCCGCCATCTTGTCTGCAAAGTCGGGGCGTTTCTAAAACCCGCGACAGACATCGCGGAAGAAAACCTGGTGGAACCAAGACAAGTGCTTTAGGCATAACAGCTTCATTTTGAAAAATCAGTTCTGTTATAAAAAAATATACCGTAAATAACTAGCGCTAAGACTTCAGTTTGTTTTTGCAGAAACTACTCATGTAACTAGGGACTATATTCAGCTGCGTAGGAAGATGGTGCGTTTTGGCTCTGTAGCTTTGGCTTCATTGCCGAGAAAAGGTGTTCCCGAGTATAGACGCATAGCCTGAGTTTGCTTGAACTGCCCACTCGAGCCTCTCCTTCCAAATAGGAGTGCGATATCAAAATCAGCCTGCCAAAACATTATATAGATCTGTTTATTGAATGAAAATGCAGAGAGGGCAGCCGGAAAGTTGACCATCTGGCCTGCTACTCTGCACCAGATAAGGAGAAAGGGAGAAGAAAGAGGGTCATGATAGGTGACGGTGTAATGAGAAGAGGTATGACATATAAATATACAGTCACAGTAATTTGTCTCACACGCGCGAGTCCAGTATCGTGTCGAGCAATTAACGGTGAAAATCCCGCATTGTCTGCAGAGCTTTCTACTTGTCCTGCCAAGCGTGCAGTAGTAGTAAATCTTCCGAAAGAGGCCTGCTGTTGAAATGCTTCAAGCAGGACATTTAAATTCGCTTTACCCCCATGGGTCACGCAGACAAGGAGCTTCATATTTGCGGTGGTGGTCTACAATTTCACGTCATACGCATAAAGGGGGAGCTTAAGTGCTCCCCATAATTTATATCCGCCTATATGCCATGCATTCACCTACGGGCACCAACATCTACAACTTGTCGCAGTGTTAATACTGTTATGCGAAAAATGACGCAAATTGGAATAAGCGACCGATTCATCAACTCCAAGGCACGACGTGTTCATTCTGCACCCGGATCACTTGAGACAGCTGATTACATCACGCCATTTAACATGAAAGGAAAAGGTCATATAAAACATTGACTATTTTCACCAGAATACACACATACCATGCAAGGAAACAAACTTGGCCTTCGACATTTGTCACCCCGCCGTACAATGTCTGGTTTGTAGCTCTTATAAAGTACATAAGACGTACTGCCATCATTTGCGTGGTGAACTGATAAATAGACTAGCCTGTAAACCGCGCGCACTTTTTATACTGGCGCATATCTTTGTGCTAAAAATGAAGCATGGCGCACCTTTATGATAAAGGCGAAGGAAAAACGGGACACCACAGGTTTGACTTCAGCTAGCTTTTTTATTGCAGAAAGAAGCGACGTGTACAGGAGGGATGGGTGGAGGAACATGGGGAACAGCTTCTGAAGTTGCTACGTGGCATATGGTAGCAATTGTGGAAAGAAGAGACATTAGGCAACATTGTTGCACTCGCGTACGAACGAATATGTAAGGACGGAGAAAAAGGTTGAATTCAGAACGTAACAAATGCCAAGGAATGAAACATGATTAGTTTATGCCTGGTTTATGGGGTTTAGTGTCCCAAAGCGATCCAGGCAATGAGAGGCGCCGTAGTGGAGGACTCAGGAAATTTCGACCTGCTGGGGTTATTTTACGTGCACTGACATCGCACAGCATTCAGGCGCATTGCTTTTCGCCTCCAACGGAAAGCGGCCGCCGCAGCCCGGATATTGTTCCGATCTTTGGGCACACCAGTCGAGCGCCATGACCATTGCACCACCACGCCGGGTGAATGAAAATAACTAGCAATATGCGGCAACATCACTAGAACTTTAGGTGCACTAAAGAGCCGAAGGCTGTGATTTGATGTGAATTTTCGGCTTGGTTTTGACGTGTTCAATGTTTTGAATTTGCCGATTGCTGAAAAGCTTTTAACTTTTATTCGCCACTTTTGGCTTTAATTGTTTGTTTAATATTTAATGCTCCTCCGGTTCATTTATTGCATCTTGCTCTTATGACGTTTTTGCATGAAGTCAGTTGTTTTCGTGTTTCAGTTCTTGTTATTTACTGCCCAGCGATTTCACCCTTTTCCTCCATTCTTGCGTTTTAGTTTGTGTTTTGGGGGAGCATAGTTATCAAATGTTTCGTTCCGACGTTATTTTGCACCGCGTAGAAAATTCAGCACCTGTTGGTCATGTAAAACGCTAGTTGAAGTCAGCGTTTTGGTGGCCTGGCTATTGTACGTTCATGTATTCAATCGGAGCTGTGTTATATTTTCATGCGTCACGAATTATCAGTTAGTCCGATTGTCACGTTCGCCTATAGTTTTTCATGCCTCACTGACAGGCTCTCTAATGCTGATGACAAATTAGTATGGGCAGAAAATAAGAAACAAAAATAAAATTGGCCAGTCCACATCACCTCAGGTCCTACGGGCTAGTTGCTGTGTCTGCGCACTTGCAAGATTCCTGCAGCAGTTGTTTGTTTTGTTTAAAAAGGGCGTGACACTAAAGCATGCCAAATCAAGTACGGGTTTTCAGGCCTTCACCATGAGGCTGTATGTAATTTAGGTTTAAAGCTCAGCCGGGGTGGTGCAGTAGTTACGGTGCTCGACTATTGTTCCCAAGGGTGCGGAATCGGATCCCGACCTCGGCGGCCGCTTTTCGCTCGAGGCGAAAAGCAAGGCCCCCATGTGCTGTGCGATGTCAGTGCACGCGTTAAAGAATCCCAAGTGGTCAAAATATCCGTGGTACTCCACTACGGCATCTCTCATAGCCTGAGTCGCTTTGGGACGTTAAACCTCACAAAACAAACAAACAAACAATTTAGGTTTAAATATGTATACAGTGTTGTTTGTGTTTGGCGAAATATTCGTCATAAGATGTTCTGATATATACGTTCTGGCGAGAAAAAAACATGAAATGTGTTTCTTCATTGCTTCCTGTATTATTTGCACAGTTACGTACATTATTCGAAATGAACCAATTCGAACTAACAAAAGTATTAATTGGTCACAAGATGCTGTTGCCTCTCTCAAACAGTATGAATCCCTTAGCGGAGATCATAGAAAGAGGGTAAGAACAGAACAAAGGGTTTTTGTTCTTTTATTGTACATGTTCTGCAACAGCATGCGTTGAGAAGTAAATTTTCATTAAGGAAGCCAAATGACGCATTTGGTCCCCTGTGTAAAGGATACGCGTATTGTTATCCGTGCACCTTGATAACGTTCTAACAATATGATTCTTTTATTGCTCAGTTTTTCACTCTATTGTAATGCGCGTATATATTACTGCCTTTCTAACTGAAATAGTAACTGTTATTGGTTATTTACTGCTCTGACAGTTAAGCATCGCCCTGCATAATACAGCGTTACACTTTGAGGCGCACTATGTACATGCTTCAATATATTTGGCTGAAGGTACCGTCAGTAAATAAAGGAATCGCTCAAATTTAATCAGCTCAATTGGATAGCCTCGCGCGCGTTGCGGTTTTATCAGTGCAAGTTTATCTCGAAGGATTGTGCTTCTCTTATTGGGCCCCTAGATTACCCTGAAGATGTAAGCTGCTGAGCTCAAAGCCATGACGAACTGCATACAGCCTTTTTCCTCTTTATCCCATTTTGCTTCCCATTGAAACCATTGTCTTGTTGCTGGTGCGCTGATTTCAAGCGGTGTCAATCTTCCATCGCGGCTTGCAACGTTCCCGGCATTTCTTGATTTCCCAGAAAATCCTTTAAAATCCAACGAAAACGCCTAACACTTCTCTTAGCTGTGAATCTGAACGGGACATTCTGTGGAAAAAGGGAAACTCCCTTAATGGGCATCTAATGGTCTGAGCGTATCTTCTGGCGAGAACGCTGCCTCCTCTGACCTAGAAACGTGACCATCCTCCAAACCGGAAGGCGCGGAAAATTCCACGCCGTGCAGTTATCCCCGAATGAGGGCCAAATTCTGGGCTTTTGCCGGGAATGACGGCCTCCGCAATTTACGCCGCCTGAATGCACCGTCCTCCTTATTTCTTCGTATGCAAAGCGGTCCTCGAATGCCAAGGCGGCGGCTGACGAGATCAACCGGCCTCGACCTTCGAGGCGGAGCAGCAGTGGCGCTGCGGCTGCAGTCGTCGCTTGGCATTTGTTGGGGCCGACGCGAAAGCGTTGCTTCCAGGGAGGAGGACAAGGGGCACACGAGAAGAAGGAGGAGGAAGGAAGGTGCTCCGAGGCCAGCCGCTGGTGGCGCCGCGGACGGCGTCTGGCGGCTGCGCCGCTGCGAATAGAAAGCGTATTCTCCGCACGTGCGTCGCGTCGTTGAGTTGCGTGTCTTCAGGACTGCGCCGGATGCGTGTGTTTTCAGAAAAATCGGGATTATCGCATTGGCTTCTTGACAGCCATTGGCACTTCTGCTGTTGGTGGGCCGCTGTCAGCAGTCGGTACGGAAGCTGATAGCAGACGACTGTCAAACACCACAGCGCAGCGAAGGTGAGCAGAAAGAAAAGCAGCGTGCTCTAGAGCTTCTTCAAGTGCCGCTGCCATGGTCTTCGTCCGGGTACGAGTTCATTGGGCCCGAAAAGAATCCTTCGAAAACTATGCCCGGTAGCGTTTCGGAACTAGAGAAATCGCCACGACCGACGCTGTCAAGAGAAAGAAATTACCGGTCTGAGCGAAGCGATGCTTTTTGTGTCTGTGACTTTCCACCTCCATCCCGCATTAGTGGGACGCCGTCAGCGATGGGAGCGTGCAGTGTGCCACTTATTAGTGTCAGCGCGGCTGGCGTCCACTTTGCGGGCAACCCGGTCAGTGGCGCGAGAGAACCTTGTCATTGTATGCGCCGCGTGAGGTCTGAAGTATGCCTTACGACGCTTCTTGTTTCTGCGCTATTTACTGTAATAGATTGCATAACTGGTTATGGCACAGCGTACAAGATTCTTGCTGCGGGTGTCAATCTCCAGTGACTAATTTTTTTCTTTTCCATTTTTGCTTTATCGTTTTCGCTGCTCCGGCTTCAGAGCTATCAAAATTCTTGTGATCGATATAGCTACAATTCTTTCATAAGATGGCGGCATCTTTCGGACATTGGAATGTAGTATGGTGCGCGGTAGTGAATCCGTACTTGCCACATGAACCTTCATTCCTTAACACTGGACAGTGCTGCCAACTTCTAAAGCCGCTTCTCTCGCCTGTCTTGAACCGTAAATGCAGTAGATTCTAATGTGTCAGAGTGAAAAAAGAACAGAAATGCAGAGTTGCGCTGTAATTTAACTCCGTATATACCTTGTTACCAGGCATTTCGTAAAAGTAATGACCACAATATTTGACGGCGTTGTTGAGCACAATTTATAAGGCTCATTCATAATGACCAAATGATTATAATATCACCTCTCACCGGAGCATTACAATAAACTTATTTTATACTTTGGTGCTGTAATCCTTCATTTCAGGATCGTTAAAGAGGGAAAAAATGAAAGAAATATATCCGCAGCAATGAGCAAATTGCATCGAATGTGTAGTACTGGGGAGTATAGAAAGGTAATGGAATTGACGCCATTATTTACCTACCCTCTATATCCTCTATATGTAACTACCGTACAAGGAGATTGGTATACAATTGATCGAATGACTGAGGTGATTGCTGGAGTATGAATCTGTGAATTATGGACCCTGCGGTTTGTACCTTCGGTATCTAAATAAACACAAAACCATATATAACCCATCGGGGCCCTTCGAGGTACTAATAAAAAATATGTGACAGTCTATTACGTGGTCATTACAGATGAGTGGAGGTCGCGTGGAGCGTACAAAACTGCATTATATAAGCTGTTTGTCATTCCTGATCTCGCTGGAGGCTGACTCGTTAGTGGGAATGAATGAAGGGGGTGAAGCAGTGAAACGTACTGCAGAAAACCAGTCACATCAGAACTACTCGGACTTTTGAGGGAATTCCAAAACGCCCCCCAACGCGCATGCTAAATCTGACACTACGAAAAGAATGTAAGTGAGCAAAACACGGCAAGTAATGCAAATTACATGCTGCCACATGTCTTAAAAAATTTAACCGCATAATCCAGTTAATTTTGCATAAAGGTAAATTTCTATTACACCTATTCGAGCTTAACCCCCTTTGATTTCGAGACAGATGTGCTAGCGACTAGTACACGCAAAGCACGTCCTTAGTGAATGGGAACAAGTGCTAATTTGCATGCTTGCTGTGCGTTCAATGAACCTGCCAACAGAACTCACTGTGACACATTTACGCTTTCGAGTTCACAGCCCGTATGAAATGTAAGTGCAGCCCGTAAGGCCTTTTCTGCTACTTCTCAAATAAATAGCACCTGCATACACTAAGCGAGCCTTTCAAGCATACTACGTCATTTTAGCAGTATTGTGCGCACACGATGTTCCTCCAGGAATGCAACGTTAAGTACGTCTGCTCCCCATTTGTTTGCACAGCTTCGTACAAACAGCTAAGGCTCGTTTGCATGGCTTAAAATGCAAACTGGCTCGTGCTTATATTTAATAGTTTACACCCTAGTGCTCCATCTCATTTACACACTACAATAACTATAAAACAAGCGCTGATGAAAAAATGGCCCGCCTGAGAAAAGCTTGATAGCTGCATGGGGTGTTGATATCGCGTGAGACCAGCGCTTCCTGCTAATCGCATCTGCCCTCTTCCGTGTCACAAGCACTCCACTTTGAATTGCTTTATCTAGAACCACGTGTTGGACCGCCTGTATTGCTAACGCGGTCAAATTGCAATGCTACGCCGATATCTGCTGCCGGCCGCCTCCAGCATCGTTGGCTGAGTGTATTCCATGTATCGGCACTTCCCCCGTATTGTAAGCGCTTCCTGTGATGTAAGCAATCCTCCGTTTTAGATGACTGCAACTACTGTAGTGGGTAAATGGTCCGTGAGAATAGTTGTGAACTTCCTCTCTGATATGACCGAAATCACACACGCGAATTATGCGGACTCACTAGGCCTTCTCGTCGCGAAGGGGCCCGATGATTGAATTGTAAGGGCCTGTCAAAAGCGCATCCCTGGAGCGTGGTATACAGTGCGAAGATAGAAAAGATCGCCTCACATTTGTTTCTTACAAATCGCAGACAAAAGCACCACTTTTGACACCGTTGTGCTTGACACCGTAAAGGTTTCCGCAAGCTTTTCAAGTGACGAGTGGCACCGCCTCGCGAAGTGTTTTGCGCGTGTCGCCTTCCTTGTCACTCGGTGCTGCATTACCGGAATGTGCGTGAGACGACCGCAAGTACACCTTCACTGATGCATGTCGTGCTGGCATGAAGTTTCCCACTCAGAGACAGAGCGAACGACGGCGATCCTGGTCGCTTCGTCGCATCGCTCTCTACCATGCCCGTATGGGGCTCACTTTTTGAGCTGCAACACTGCTGAGCGCTGCATTGTAACTGACGAACACATCCTATCTCCTCACCAAAGCTCTTCCAGTGTATCATTTTGTATACCTTTTTTATTCCTCAAGGATTTCTACACGGTAGATTATAAAAGGGGCGGAGATCAAAACGGCAAAAAGTAGTATAAGTGATAAGATGATGCACAATTGTTGAAACGAATTAGATTCCTTGATAAGATGGTAGATTTCAAGAGCTGAGTGTTGGCGATTGTTGCCACTTCGTTCGGAATGTCATTCCGGTCTCGGGCTGTCGTTATGGGAAATGATTTGTGCAGTGCAGTGATACTGCCGCGTTCAGGGTAAACGGAATTCGCGTCTCCATGCTGGGAAATGCGATGTGCACGTGGGATGATTTGGTTCGTGGTTGAAACGTCATGAAATGACTTGTGGAATAGACAAATAACTGTTCATAACGATGACACGAGAGACCAGTCTAGTAAACCTAACCGAAATTAAGTCATAAATGCCGATTCGATAGTGGTCAGGTAAGGTGAATCTGGCGGCCCGATTCTGAATGGATTCAATGGCATAAATCAGGTTAGTTTAAAATGGATACCAAATAGCGTATTCACGTTTTGGTACAGCGAAGGTTACGTAGTAAAGTGATTTAATAGTGCCGATTTCTAAGGCGAGGTTGTATCGCAGGCAGCCAATGACGCTGTTTGCTTAGTTAGTTATGTGATTGGCATGATGAGTCTTAGCTAGGGTTCGGGAAAGATAGGTATTAAATGCTTAAGTAATTGTACCAGTCGGCGGAAGTGATTTTAGGCCGCATGCTTGATTTGGTTTTTGGAATAACACAAGGAATATTTGTTTAAAAAATGTCAGGCTGTATAGGACAATTACGACAGACCTTGATCCGTTATCTCACTATTTGCTATTTCTTTTCGAAACCGTTCAGACGCATTCAAAAACTTGTCTTATTATTCACGTTAAGTTGTTTAAGCCTTTCTTCATGATAAATGTCGCGAGCGCAGCGGGTTCAGAGAAAGAATTCCTCGGCAAAACCTAAATCGGCGTGTTTTACAGCCGCTGGCAGGGATTATTTGCACTACATCTTTGAAATGTACGAATTTAGCAAAATATATATTTTTTCTTTATTAGAAGGTGCTTATCCGACGAGCGCACTCGATATCTCAGGGCTGTATGGTTTCTTTGAACCGCTGGCTGCATATATCGATGACCAGTGCCTCACATTCTTCCCACGATTCTTTGCTTTTGTATTTCAAGCCGTGGAATATTCACTTGCAGTGGCGTTATTGATTCTCTGAGTAATCAACCCACGCTGCCAGCCCCGAGACGAAAATTAACCCTTCAATGCATTAGCCGGTGCCTTCCGGCTTTCTACCTCAGATTTTACGCCGCATACGCATGCGCAATTGAGTTTCATTAGCCGTGTTTTCAGTTCGTTGAAAGTGTGGGGACTTAGCGTCAAGGTGGCCTGGATGGATTTATACCATTGAGCGCATAACATGGAGTAGTTCGGCTACGCTGGGATCAGGGTAGCCAGTGTTTTTGTCTACTCACCAGCCAATAAAAAAAATGTTCAAACGTGTATGCATGATAATACTTAAAAGCGTTGACGTAGCAGCACAAATAATGTTTCCTAGTACGCCTAACAAAGAGGCGTCCCAATTACTAGCACACGGCGGATCGCCACGAGAACGACAAACCACTCGAGATTACATGTAAAATTTCTTCGCGACGACTTCATCCAGGCATCTAAAAGCTGCTGTGCGGCGCCAGTTGCTCGAGCAAGAACAAATAATGCATACTTCGGTTTTGAGTCCATTATGGACGCTTGTACAAAATTGGCAAAACTGTGGTCAGGCTCTGCAACGCGAAGTACTTCTCGTTGTTCGACTGGAAGAGCGGCTACCTACAAGCGGCTACCTACAAGCGGATATCAACCGAAGATATCGTGAGAAGGATGCCGTTTAAAACGTCAGATGGTTTCCAGCGAGTAATTGATGCTATAGTAGCAGGGCTGAGGTGGTAATTGTGCCTGCTATAGTTATAAACCGTCGTTCTATCCAGATCGAATTACGAAAATTCCTTTAAAATGCATCGAACAGTGCTCGGTATAATCAAATAGCCAGAGCTAACCCTTGAACGAGAAAAGTGTCACATCAGCTGAAAAGAGCGTATACATTTCTCGGTCATGCAGTAAGCAAGGATGGAATTCGCTGAGGCCCGCAGAATGGGGCTGCTATCGCACAGTTCCCTTGGCGAGCCGACCAAAGAGCTCTACGAAGAATGCTTGAGCGGTGCCCCTATCACCGACGATCTGCGAAAAAACGTTTCGTTTATCTCTGAACCATTCACCCATTTACCAAGGCAGTCGTGCCATTTAAATGGGAAACACTGCAAGTAAAGTAAACTGAGCAGCATTTACAGTCTCGTTCTTTCCTCGGCCACTTTGACGAAACCACCGAGACTGAAACTCATACCTACGCAAGCAGCGTGGGCCTTAGCGCCGTATTCGTCAGAAAAGAGATGGGCTGGAAATAGTAACTGCGTAAGCTAGGCCTGTCTGTTGAAGGCCGATGCTAACTATCCTATGGCCGAAAATGAGTACCTCGCCATTATCTGAACTGCATCCAAATTTCTCGCCTACCTCCACGCACCGCTATTCAAGGTTGTTAACACTCTGCTGGCTTGTTAGTTTGAAGGACCCCTTAGGCCGCCTCGCTCGATGGTGCGTGCACCTCCTGGAGTTCAGCATCACCGTCATCTACGAGGCTGGACTCAAGCACAACGACGGAGGCTACCTGTTGTGAGCCCCTGTCGACAAGCCGCCGAAGTATATGGCTGTCGATCAGGGTGCTTTTTTATGCAATAAGCACCATTGATTTCGGACAGCACCTATGCACGTGCACGGAGTAGCAGCACCTCGTCGAGTACCTGGAAGGCATCGCGTTTTCACTTCTAATAGCGTAGAAATGTCGATTATCTTTTTTTCAATCATGACGGCGTCTTTGTCTACAAAAACGTCGCACCAAACAAAAACACTCTTGCTGTGGCGGCTACGAACAGTCATAAACATGTTCGCTTGGCCTCGCAGGCGCAACTGACCTTCTTGGCTTTGCTCGTACCCTTTGCTGAATTCATAGTAAATATTGCTGGCCCCGCCTGGTCAACTGGCATCGCACACTACGTAAAGAGTTGGGACTGCGAATGCCGGTACCAGGATCTGCCGAATTCCTAGTGAGTTCAACCGCCATCGAACTTTTCATCAGTTGTCATGAATCTGCTTAGAATCGTCTCAAACCAATATTCGGTGGCAAATGGACCACATTCGAAACGGATTATGTGGCCCGCTGAGCCGAAGCAAAAGCCTTGCCCTGTGGTTTTGACCTAGAATTTGTCAAATTTTTGTTTTGTTGAAAACATGGTCTGGACGCTCCGGAAGTGCTAGTCACGGACAGAGGAAATGCGTTTACCGCCGAGCACTCCCGAGTGATACTACACATTATCGAAACGAGCCACATGAAGACGGTTGCATACCACCTACCGAATAAAACTTAAGGCAAACAAATGCTTAAACAAAATGATCGATATGCTGGCCATGTACTACTGAGCACAAATGTTTTAGGGACACGAGAAAATCAAATCTGGTGTACAAGCGTCACATTCTTTGGCGATCTGTTGATTTCACTAGCTGATGTCAGAACATGAGAGTCCGACTTTCAGACCGTTAAGTCTGGTCGGCGGACACCGCTGCAACACAACTATTGGCTTAGATTCCAGATGATGCGTCCTAGAAGCTTTTGTCCTCAGTGTACGTCCACGCTTTAACAGAAGACCTAATATATTTTCCTTCCTCGTCATTACTTAGAACACCGAAGCTGATGAAACCACCCATGTAACATAATTTAAGTACTTTCATAGAAGACAGGCCAAGATCACGCTTGATGCCACGCGGCCAAACGTCACCAATGAAGGCCACCTAAATTTGGCCTCCTGCCTTCAGCGCGCAAAAGAAGAATGACGGCTTCTTCCGACTGCTCATCTCCGACACGAGACGCTACAATCCACGAATACGAAATGCGGACTATAAGCTGGGACACTGAACCAATCCGTCGCCGCGGAATAAGTGAAAAAGAAATTGGAGCGGCACTTACGGCTCCGCTTTCAAGGCTAACGTGAGATAGCGTTAATGGCTTCTGTCTGCCTGCTTCCCTTACGGGTCCTCATTTGCATATTATGCGCTTGACTGCTTCCTTGTTCACTATTCATTTAAAGTTATGCCTCTGTTGTCTCATGGTCACCCATTAGCATATAACCTTTATGTACCACATTATAAAGACGATCCAACAGAGACATAAAGCACCGCTGTAAGTGTGCAGGTCGTACGAGCGTGCCTGCGTGCTTTAGGGCAGTTTGTCGAACTCGGTATCCGAGGGTCGTGTAGGGCTGAATTCGGATATCAGCCCCACTGTGACTAGCGAAACTCAAGTTATTAGGGCCTGCCACTTTGGCCATGTTAAGCCGTCTCGTCTAGTCACACAAACCGAGGAACAGTCAGTGCATGGCCGTTTGGCCTGCCAGCTACCACCAGCCGGAACCATGCCCGCAATGTTTCGCTCCCAACGTTGAAAACGCCGGCGCCGGGTTTTCTTGGGAGTTGGGCCTTTAAAGCTATGGTGTTAAAACGCCACTCTTCCAGTTCGTACAAGGTTCTTCCTAGACTAGGCAACCTGGCAACCATATACAGTCTTTCAGTGCGCTAAAGTATGCTTTTTATTTTAATTGACTATTTATTTTGCATGGCCCTTGTTTTTTTGGACCAATGTTATGTTTTAAACCATTGGTTCAGTGCTTTCTTCAGAGCGGTGTGATGCCTCCAAGCTCTTTACTGTTTGTTTGATGAGGTAAAAATGAGCCGACCCAGGCTTTCACCACCAGGTTGGCCTGGAGTGATTTCAGCCACGCGGAACTGCTGGCACATTTTTTACAGGTGGGATCGGGCACTGATCACATTGGCCCCTCACTCTTAGCCGTCGCACCAGGTGAAAGGGCTGTGCTATAAATTATAGGATAGGGTTCAAGTCAATTAGGGAATGCGGGAGAATGTCTGATACAAAGAAAAAATCTGAGAGGGGTAAGGGATGTGCTTAGGTGTGTGCGTGGTAGAATTCGTATTTTCATGGTGTAGTGAGGGATTTGTCAATAGCAGGAAGTGTACGAAGAGTTTCTCTAATGTGCTCACAGAGGATATTGACTTAATTTTTTTTTGTAGTGAAGAATACCTGAAACGAAAAAAAAAGGCGAATTTATGCGACATGTTTTACTTTGGCCAAAACGAGCTTAGGAGCTAGCAAGCTTGCAAATGTCTTGCAGCGCATGGCATAATTAAAAAAGTGAAAGTTTTTATTTTGTGTTGCACTGGTGTCACATATTCCAAGTTTATGCAGGGCTCTTCTTTTTCACTGACAATTGGCTATGCTAAGCTTTTTTTATTTGTGAACGTCTTTTATGCTCCAGAGTAGCGTCAGCAGAGAAAAAGGCGAATGAGAGTTTCTTCGTCTCGCCTCTGCCATCTTCTGGGGACGGCAGTGCCAATCGGCCGCCGTCTTTGACCGCGAGCCTTGCTGTGCGGCTCTTCGTTAAATACGATTGCCAAGGAGCTGTTGACGAGGAAAGTTTTCGATGGACAGGTACGATATATCAATTTGTAGACACCGGTAGGCCTAGCCGAGAGCCCGGCATCGACGTTGCGCCGTCTGTCTTGAACACCATTTCTCCTCAGGTCAGCGCACTCTACTTTTAAATAAATGGCCTTAGCAATGAGTGCGTGCTCGTATCCTTTAGGCGATGTCAAAGTGCTGCGTGAAGAACAAGCTGCCACGACTAGAAGCAGAGAACAAGAATGCAGCCTACTCCTAAGTGGTCCGTCGCTCTCTCGGCGAATGAGCTCAGAGATGAGTGCCGTCTACCTGTCACCCATGGTCAAGGCAGCGTCGGTCGTGAGAAGTCGCCTCCAGCTTATCTACCACACCAAAGTCGGCCACACTAAAATTAGCCACTTTGTCAACGTTGAAACCAATAGTGCTACGACAGTATCCGGAGTTCCCCGACCTCTTCTAAAGAAAGTTATGTTCTTCTCTAGGCTATGCCTGAAAAGGAGCACTGATTACATTGTTGGATTTCTGAAGCCTGTCCTACAAACAGAAGACACTGTTTACCATAAGAAACCGATCGGATTCCCTATTGAAATTTTTCTGTATCCGCGGAGCACTATGCAAAACCATCTGCACATCTACACCAACGGCTCAGTAACCGCGAGTTCTTCAGGCTCCATGGTCAGACCACAGAAATCAAAGTTATTATATACCTAGATTTTATATACTAGAGGTATTATATACAAGATATTATACCTACGTTGTCATCTAACCCCTCAAACATACTGAGGCACTGGTAGTATCCGCATTTTCACCCTTAAGTGTATTTGCGATGTCCTGGCACCGCGTACACTGAAAAATATTTACATCTTCTGTCGATATGTCAACTTTCTCCGCCGCTTGGAAATATTTTGCATGTAGTACCTCTTTTCAAGGCTTAGACGCACACTGTTCTCGACAACTATAGGCCTATCTCGCTTCTGTTGTCGTTTGATAAAGTGTTCGAGATATTCATTCACTTAAAACTAGTTTATTTGCAGTGACTAGGTACCTGAATCTTAGCATCGCTTTCGAACAGGCATTTCCGTTTAAACTACCCTTAGTTGTTAATCTGTATTTCTCCTTCAGTTTCCTTGAGTAATCACGTGGACAGCGTTTACTTTTTACTGAAGCAGGGCCATTGATTTAGTAGACTGCCGTACCTTCCTTGGAAACTTGCCGAGTTATGGTCTGTGTAAGTCATATTTCTGCTTATTTGCTAGCTACCTGAATGCTAGAGAAAGCTGTGAAAGCAGGCAAGTCTCGACAGGCACCCTCAATACAGCGTTATGGTCGTGAAACGTCTCTGTCAAACTATGGGAGAGCCTTGCACGCTGTCCAATGCTGCCGCATAGTGAGGTTGGCGTCAAATATACGGCACGCTGGTTTGACTGGTGGCGATGGAAAGGGTGGCCTTCTAAAAGCGGAATGGGGTTGTGGCGTTCAATCTCGTGCAGTGTCGAAGTATGCGGATGTATGTGGCTTCGCAAAGCCATCACGTTCTGGGAACTGTGCCGTCAGCTTTTCATGTGAATGGCTACCGTTGCATTTACAACAGCAAAGACAGAAAGAGGTGGCATTCTCGGTTCCCGTCTGATAACGAAGTTCGAGACATTTAATCTGCCTTTGCAAACATGACTGTGTGTAAGAAATATTTCGACACCATTGACATCGACCAGTACGATCAGTTTGCAGTCAAGAGTGAAATTCTCTGAAAAGCTGCCCATGCTGAATCCCAGAACTATTAAAATATATATATATAAGAAGCCCCACTTTAATTAATTTTCACCAAACCACAACTCGGTCATCTCCGAAGGATGCCTTATTACATTCTGTTTTAAATGCCGCATGTATTCATGCAAGCTTTAGGCCCCTCAGAGCGACTGTGCATGATAAAGCTGCCCATGCTGAATCCCAGAACTATTAAAAAATATATATATAAGAAGCCCCACTTTAATTAATTTTCACCAAACCACAACTCGGTCATCTCCGAAGGATGCCTTATTACATTCTGTCTTAAATGCCGCATGTATTCATGCAAGCTTTAGGCCCCTCAGAGCGACTGTGCATGATAAAGCTGCCCATGCTGAATCCCAGATCTATTAAAAAATATATATATAAGAAGCCCCACTTTAATTAATTTTCACCAAACCACAACTCGGTTATCTCCGAAGGATGCCTTATTACATTCTGTCTTAAATGCCGCATGTATTCATGCAAGTTTTAGGCCCCTCAGAGCGACTGTGCATGATAAAGCTGCCCATGCTGAATCCCAGAACTATTAAAAAAAATATATAAGAAGCCTCACTTTAATTAATTTTCACCAAACCACAAACTCGGTCATCTCCGAAGGATGCCTTATTACATTCTGTCTTAAATGCCGCATGTATTCATGCAAGCTTTAGGCCCCTCAGAGCGACTGTGCATGATAATTTGCAGACAGCGGAGGCGAAGAGTCGAGTGCAGTTACCTTCTGACTTGCCTTTGTGCATTTTGTAGTGTTGCTGCGAACCCTGACGCTGTTTGTTGAAGCTGAAAATCTACCGACGCGCAGCTTCATCACATTGCGACGCCAGGTCCGACCTGATTTACCTTGAACGACTGGAGCCACACTTGACTGCTTTCGCATTGTTATAGTTTGTTTCACCTCTTGGTGCCCTGCCAGATTTAAATTGAGCGTGGCTGAGAACGGCAACCATTCTGGTCTTCGAATATCGCCAGACTCTTTGCTGCTCTTGGTGTCGCGGTGTGTAAGTTTCTTTTCGGACGCAAGTCCGTCCCACAAAGCTTTTCGTTTTGAAGTAATTCGCTGTATTTTCCTCACTTCTGGAGTGCGTCACCATCACGTGACTTTAAGCGACTACATTGCTCTTTTTGCATGAGGTGCTTAGTTTTTATCTGGACGTGTACGCCGAATTTGGCGGAAATAATTTACATTGCAGTTGTAAAGAGAGCGGTGCTACGCGTAACACGTACTTATAAGCATGTCGAAAATCAGAACTGTGTTATCCGGTAGAGGCCCAGGCAGTTTGCCACGTCGGGTCGTAGCAATGTACTAGCAAAATGTTAAAATTATGCGCTCGAAATGCACAGTAATAAAATGAAAAAGTCGACAAGTGACAATGTTCGTACTCCGCAAGTATAACGAGCGGCACTGAATACATGGTGCTTCCGAAAGGTCAATGCCGGTTTGCCACGCATAGCAGTAACCAAAGTCACGTTTTAGCGCTTTCGCCGACTAGTCGCAGGCATTTAGCAATGCACTAAATGCTCCAGTAAAATCCCACGCCGGCGATTGCGCGACGTCGACGTGCTGTTAAACTGATGTCCAGATTGGGAAACCATTGAGCGAGCCGGGTGAGCGACGTAAGTGCAGTAAGAATCCAGTGAGTGCTGTTTCCTAACGCGACTGTTGCTTTATTGCGCACATGCTCTTGTATGTTGTAACTTGTGTATGTTAACCGGCATTCCACTACCTAAAAGCAATATTTTAGCCTGACAAATCTAAAAGTCTGGATATGCAGCAAATAAGCCTCGACGTCGATTTCGCGTAGAGTAATGAAAATATGATATGATAGCATGGGCGTGAAGGCAAGACATTCAGGTGCAATCGTGCCACACCCCGCTGGTGCGGCTCCCTGATCGGAGGTGTCAGCGCCAGCGGCCAGCGCGAGTTTCATGACCATTAGGAGTATTGAATGACTCTGGTCTCGCTTACACACATGGAGGAAGGAAACAACTAAGGAGAGGCCCTTGTCATTCCGAATGCATTGGAGAAAGTGTGGCGGAAGTGACGTCAAAATTTAGGGTTAGCCAATTCGGGCCATTAGCAACGGCATCGCTGTTGCTGTGAAAACTCGGGCCACTAGCAACAGCGTTGCTAAGGGCCCGAGCTACGTAAGCGTCGCGGAGATAGAAAATGCGGAGGGTAAAGGAGGAGGTGAGCGTCCGGTCGCGGCGCGGCCGCGCGGCCATGCCGGCTTGAAAAAAGTGGCGTCAGGGCCTCTCCTAAGTTTTTTTCCTTCCTCCATGGTTACACAGGGCTCCAACTTGGGGTCACGCTGTTTAATTTTTCAACAGTGACCTTTACGAAGTTGTTTCACTTCCAGACGTCCCGATATGCTGACGATGTATAGATATTCTATGCTGTCCACTCTCCTCATGAGCGCAGTTTTTTGAAAAGGATGTTTACCCTATGAAAAAGTGGCGTTTTTTAAATACGCAGTAATTGAATGCAGATAAGACTTTTGTAATATCGTTCACGCTCGGGACCGAGCCCGTTGAGTTTCCTTACTGTCTCAACAGTTAGGGAATTACGGGGCTGTCTGTTGTTCGTGGCTTAGGCACCCACTTATATGCTGTTTACCTCACATACTGGGGGTCAGGTGCAGAAATCTGCGCGTGCTTGCCATGGTGAGCCGGGCATGCAGGGTCTTCCTTAGTGGTGTATGCCATGCTGCATGCTCTTTAGCGAAGCCTTGTTTTGTTTAGACTTGGGCATGTTTCTGTGGTAGGTAATTCCGTCTTCATCAACTCTTTGGAATTCCCTAAAAAGGTGAAGAACGTGCTTTTGAGGAATGCTACGGGCCGAGCGGTCTGCTTATTTGCTGCCCAAACGATTCCAGAGCTGCCCTGCGCGCTTTAAAAATATCATAATTGAGACTAGGCGGATATCACGAGACCCTGCGTGGACACTTTGACTATATGCATCTTACCTCTTTAATCGCGTTAAGATGTGCATTAAGTGCACCGATCAAGTTTCTTTGGCCAAGCCTCGGATGCCTGAATGGTCTGTGCGAAAAAGCCAAATGTTGCATGTGTCGCCGTTCCTTCTAAGCCCCATTATGGAATTGATGTTCACGGATATCGCCATGGTACCATGCGGTCATTACATTTCTGATCAGGATTTCAACTCTTTCTGGAGACGCCTGTGGTACTCACTTAAGTTTTAACTGCTTCTACGTTTATTATCATCGGCTCTATGGCGTGTTTGCCATTTGTTATGCTTTTTGTTCTCATTGTTGTGCTTCTTGCGCCACTGTTAGAGGCCTACGGCTATTAGTGAGTAGTTCAGGATACAAGAATCAAAATTGTTACGGGGATGTACTTAACGTAACGGCACTGCGATGAGCTGAACTCGACGCTAAGACTTCTGTAGTCGTGCAGTATTCACTCTGTCAGCGTCGTCCTCTTTCTCAACGCTTCGTCGTGCCCGCGTTCCTCGGTCGTCGTCTTTGTCAGTGAGCACATCACTTTGCCGCTGTTGCTCGTCCTCTCACCAATCTGCTGAAGAAAGGCGTTCCATTCTCATGGGGACCAGAGCAGGATAACGCAATCTCCACCCTCATCGCTGTTCTCACCAATCCTCCTGTGTTGGCCCAATTCAACCCGTCTGCCCCGACGGAACTTCGCACCGACGCCAGTGGCCACGGGATTGGTGCCATTCTTGCACAGCGACTACGCGGCCAACACTGCGTGATTGCCTACGCCAGTCGTCTCCTGTCATCAGCGGAACAGAGCTATTCTATTACGGGACGGGAGTGCCTGGCTCTCGTTTGGGCCGTTGGAAACTTCAGGACCTATTTGTTTAGCCGACCCTTCACTGTAATTACCGATCACCACGCCTTATGTTGGCTCTCTTCCCTCAAGGATCCTGCTGGCCGCCTCGACCGCTGGGCACTGCGCTTACAGGAGTATACCTTTTCCGTTGTATACAAATCCGGTCGGCTCCACCAGGATGCAGACTGTCTGTCCCGTTATCTCGTCGATCCCCCTTCCTCTACTGACCATGAGTCGGACCCCTGTGTCTTCTCTATATCGGACTTTTCCCACATAGCCGACGAACAGCGCTTGGACCCAACCCTCAGTTCTCTTATCGACCGCCTCCGCGCACACAGCCGTGACTCTTCCCTCGCCCTGTTCTTCCTTCATGGGATTACGCCATACCGCCGCAACATACGACCTGATGACGCTGAGCACTTGCTGGTATTTCCCCAACACCTACGCTCTGCCGTTCTCTACAGCTGGTCATCTTGGCCTCTCACGCACATACGACCGCGTGCGCCGTCGTTTCTTCTGACCTGGACTCTACCGCGCTGTCCAACGTTATGTAGCCGCTTGTGACCTCTGTCAACGCCGGAAGAAACCCCCTGTACTACCACCTGGACACCTGTAGCCGATTGCTATCCCGACTGAGCCATTTTCTCGTGTTGGCCTTGACCTCCTAGGGCCCTTCCCCGACTCCTTGTCAGGAAACAAATGGATCGCTGTGGCCACCGATTATGCCACGCGGTGCGTGATCACTCGCGCCATTCCAACCAGCTGCGCCACAGACGTTGCTGACTTCCTTTTGTACGACGTCATACTTCACCATGGTGCTCCCCGTCAACTACTTACCGACCGTGGCCGCTGTTTCCTTTCCCGAGTTGTTGAGGAAATACTTCGTTCTTGCTCCGTTCGGCACAAGTTCACCACTGCGGCCTTACGAAGCGTATTAACCGCACACTCACCGACATGCTCGCAATGTACGTATCCGACAGTCATCGCGACTGGGATATTAGTCTGCCATTTGTCACCTTTGCATATAACTCTTCGCGTCATGACACTGCTGGGTACTCTCCATTCTATCTTCTCTTTGGAAGAGACCCCTTACTGCCCTTCGACACTTTGCTTCCCGCCGCTGGCCCCGTTACAACCTATGCCCGCGATACCATCGCCCGAGCCGACGCTGCTCGCCTGATTGCTCGTCACAATCTCACCATATCTCAAGAAGCTCAAAAACGCCGCTACGACGCTCACCACCGCGATGTGCACTATCCTCCCGGATCTCTAGTGTAGCTCTGGCTTCCGTGCCGTCATGTGAGGTTGTGTCAAAAACTTCTGCCCCACTACACAGGTCATTACCGTGTACTACGCCCAGTGACCGACGTGCCCTATGAGGTTGCACCGCTCCACCCAAAGTCACCGACTGCTACACCGACTTCCGAAATCGTACATGCCGCCCGTCTCAAGCTATATTACTCCCCCTCCACACCGCACGCCTAATACGCACCGGGACGTTGCCTTTTGCTGAGGGGGGTAGTGTTACCGGGAAACGCGGGGCCAAAGTGATGTGCTCACTGACAAAGACGACGACTGAGGAACGCGGACACGACGAAGCGTTGAGAAAGAGGACGACGCTGACAGAGTGAATACTGCACGGCTACTGAAGTCTTAGCGTCGAGTTCAGCCCATCGCAGTGCCGTTGCATTAAGTACATCTCCGTAACAATACAATTAATTAAAAAGCAAGCAGAGACACCTAGCCGAAGTAGCATCATATGTTCCAATGTGTACGTGACGTCCAAGATGACGGTACTCCATTTTCGTTGGGTTCCTGAAGCTTTATTTCATGTAAAGTAACATTAAGGTCTCCGTAAGAGGTTTGTGACTTGTAAAGGTGGCTCAACGGGCTAGTTGCTAAATCATATGTCTGGTAAAACCAGCTCAACTTCACGACACCATAGCTATGTGGTGTCCAGTCGTTACTTCATTGACCATATCCTAAAGCTGCGGTGTTTTCGCCGACGTGATTTTCAACTAGCCTGTCCGACAGCCACCCTCGCATGGTGTCCAGTATTTCATTCATATATGCTCTAAAGCAGCGTTGCTTTCAGCAGGCATGAATTATCAACTAGCTCGTTCAGCCACCCTTGCATGGGGCCCAGTCTTTCTTGTGTCCGTGTCCTCAGTTGCTCTGTTTTACCCGACATGATTCATCAACCAGCCCATTCAGACAAAGTTGCATGGTCTCCAGTCTCCTTTTTCCGTGTCCTAAAGTTGCGCTGTGATTTACCAACTAGCCCTTGCATGGTGTCCAGTTTTTAGTTGTTCCGTGTCCTCAACCTGTGCTGCTTTTACGGCACAAGACGTTTGTGTCGGCGAATAAAAATTCGGGGCAAACTTCAGCGTCGCCTTTAAGAGTATTACGTCACAACTTTGATTGCTTCCGCCAGAGCGGTTCTCACGCTGACATTGAATCCGTTGCCTTCTTCCCGATCATTGCGTGAAATATCACACAGAATTCACATAAATGCCACAGCATAGCGCCTCCGTGCGATGGTTTCTGAGTGGGCACTTCCCACAGCGCGCGACTGTTTCTGACCCTGTGTGAACGGAGAGCTCGTCACGTCCGCACACGGCCGAACCGAGCGGCCCTGCTGCCAACTGTCTCCTTTCCGGCGCGAAGCATTTGGCGGTCACGTAACACGTAAGGCTACGTCGCTCGGTCTCGTGTCGCCTCGAATTAATAGGAATTATTCGGTTACAACGAGAAATGCAGCGTCCACGTCGGTTTCTTTGCGAAGTCGGCGTGTATTACTAGCATTGTCTAACACTGAAATTACACCAAAGGACAACGAAAAAGCGAGATAAGCGCTTGAGGTTAAACTCCCTTAATTTTTTCCAAGCAACCAAACAGGTCACCTCTTCTGCACAGTGTTGTACTGTATACTTTGATTAGGTTATTTTCGTCCTAATAAAAGCGTGAAATGCCCAAGAATTCTTCGGTGAATGTGGTAAGACGTGGCGCAGCAAAGCTGAGTGAAACAAATCTTAGTTAAACGAGTGCTAAATAATGCTTCCTCATGTGTGTCCGTGCTTAATCCGACTAAACAATCGCTCAACGTTTTAAAATTACGTTCGTAGCGAAAAAGGATAAGAGGCCAAAAAACCCAAAGAATGAATTAAACAATAACACTGAATGAGAGATCCGAAACTGAGGCGTCTATTCCTCCTAGAAAAGTGTTTAGGCCCTTCAGCTCAATCAAAGATGGTATCCATTCAAGTTAAGTACCTAGAGCGTCCTAAACGCCGTTTAAAATCTTGATTGAAATATTTACAGTGCGAGCATCCACATCGGCCTTTCTTCTATTCCATACAACGTCGAGGCAGAGTAACATAATTCATATGGCAGACTTTCTTGATTATCGACAGCGAGAAATCGCGTACCGTATTGTGTAATTAGCAAGTCTTCTATTCAAGTATTTTGCAAGATGTTCCGGAGACATACTGCATCCCACAGGTCAAGGATCAGGATAATGTTTTGTACAGTTCCGGTTCAGGGCAAATTAAGCAATTTACCGACCACAGGACAAATAAGCCTTTTTTGTTTCTAGCATAGCTTAGCAGGTCATGTACACGAATATGCAGAAAAGAGGGAGCATTTTACTAATGATCGTAGAGGCACATGTTTCTAATTCTTTTCAAAAAATTTTATCTCCTCCTCTGAAGCACAGAAAACGGTTAGAAGTCACTGGTTACATGGCATAATAGAAGTATTTGTAGATCTCTTTTTGAGTCGCAGCACATAGGTATTCCCATTAGAACTTCACTTTAAATATGTTAAAGGCCAACACAATCCCACCGTAAAACTCGCTCAGTCTTCCGCGCTTTATTTTTCTAGAGGACACCGGAAAGTTGGCTGATTAGTGGCATAGCCGAACACAAAAAACGGCGCGCAGAAAGAAATCACACTTTTCACGTGAGGACACAAAAATGGAGCCCACCTATCGGAAAAATTATAGGCAGCTGTGCCCCCCTTTTCACAGAGCCTAAGTTGTATTGCATTGCTTTGGAATTTCTGGAGCACACGTGACTAAGGCTGTCATATACCAAGAACAAGGTTTAATTTGTTTGCTTCTTTTAGGAGAAATATGGAGGTTTATAGAATATACGCCTCGTTTAGAAGCTTTGCTTCTTAGAAGCCAAATAGGGAGAATATTTCGACTCGTACAATGTTCCCAGGAGCAGGCTGGGATGGATATGAATCTGCTCACTGTAAAACTGCGCGCAATATCTTACCTCGAAAGCACATTTAAACTATAACGTGGTGAATTTCGCCGATTCCCTGACTCGGTTCGCCTATCTGATTATTGCTATGGCAACAACCTAGCCTATTTTGCTTTACATAGTTACACTACGGCTTTTTATTAGTGACCATTGCTACAATAGTGCCATAACCAAGGTGAAGGTCAGAGCTAATTAGGGACGCATGAAACTACTCGAACGTCTGCAAATCACAGGAAAGGAAGTGAAGACAGAACATGTCTCAGCACACATTGGCATTAGCGAAGTTTAGTCGGCCTAGCATAGTCTGGAAGTCTGTTAGGTCATATTACAGTAGTACTTTGCTGTCTGAACTTACATTGGTCGTAAATATACATTTCTACGCCTAATTAAGCATAGCTAAACTTAGCTAAGCATATTTAGTAGGAATATACTTCTAACTTTCGCAAGCGGAACTTTCGCCTATAGCTTCAGGTAAGAACTGTTGCTTCTTTACTCACTAGAGTTTAGTACATGAGAGTAAGTCGTGGTTTATTATTCATTTCTGCGCCCATGCATTGCTTATCTTTCCCAATGCGACGTTGAAATAACATTGCCTTGATGAAACAGTTTTGGTGACTGCATTATTTTTACTCTTTGAAGAGGGGATCTACCAGCAGTAATTTATTTCATTCTTCTGCTAAGCCTGTCATTTCAGCCCGTTTACGTTCGTACGTATTACATTAGATCTGAATTTACTTTCTCTATTTTAGCATCGGCGGTGACTGCAGGACATACATGAGCTCTCTTTAGTACTGATTCCTACGTTGCCAGGCGCTTAATTAGAGGAATTTAACTTTGCGTCACTGCGTTTCGGGTGATATTACGTTATATAATATATCTCCGGCTAATGCTTTGTTACATAAAGTGGTTGCGGTGGTTTGATTACGCTGATGGGGTCGAATAAGTTATACTGTTTTCAGTGTCGTTATTTACTATTTTTCTGCAGCCACGCAAAATGGCTTAACATTCAGCAAGCAAAGGGTATGCACACTGAAACAGCCACACTACGATTTGAAGTTTGTAGACTATTATAAGGCGTTGGTATAAGACCACATCAGTAACATTCAGCGTAATTTTTGTATTTTAAATCCAGGGCTCAGGACCTTCGCCATATGTGTCGATTTCCTATTCCTCCTTGTCAAAATTTCATTAGTGATAGCATAATGACAAGAAGCTTTGCCATGGTGCCAGTGGCTCAAGTCTGTGGGCAATACCGGGAATTATATCTAGTATTTTTAATTCTGTGCATTTCTCCTCAAAGTGGAGCAGGACGCAGGAGTGGGCTGATTGCTAGGGCTTTGTTGTTAAACAGCGTTCTTGATGGAAATTTTGTGACTCTCGGATAAAAGTGATTCTTCGGCTCCGCACAGATCTTATGTTTACTTATGTTTATGTGAGCATGGCTCTTTTGTAGCAAGTGAAGGTTAATTGCTTTCAACATAATTATTGTTAATGTGTGGCGCCCTGTATTGACTGGTTGAACTTTCCAACTCCAGTTTAAGTACTGGATCCATTTGTTCGGGTAAGGGTCTTGTGGGCTAATACGCTTTGCAACCATAACGTTTGCAATAGCGTACAATAGAGCGATGAATGTTCAAAAGGCAAGGCCTGTCAGACGCCTGCGTTTCCGTAAAAGTACCTTTCCGTGTTCGGAGATCGGAAGGCTTTCTTAAATTTGATTCTCCTTATGTGATGCATAAATGCGAAATTCTTTTTGAAGTATAACGAATGAGAAATTGTGTTCGTGCTCTACTAGTAGCACAATGTCATTGAGTAGAGGACAGGATCGGTTTGTCGACCTCGTTCAAGGGAGAAAAGAACAGCCACTGATTTATTACTGGATATTGTGATTTGTTTTTATTAGCTCGTGTTGCTAGTTTATTTATTGTGAGCTGAAGTTTCTCTCGCATCTCGATACGCAAGAGAATGAAACGCTTTTCGGAGGTTATCGACGTAGACAGAATGCATAATGGACTTTAGACTTGCTTTTGCTATGGAGTTCATTTTTATTATGACGGTTCTAGTACTGAAGATGCACCCCTTAGGCACGCCGTTTATCTGTGTGAAATTGCTCGAAGGGTAGCACCGAGGCGTACTTCAAATGAAAGGGCGGGCAGAAAGCTGTTTCACCCTATCGGAATCCTGCCGGGAACTCCAATGCCCCATAGGGGCTTTGCTTCAGGGAATGGGTTACCGGACATAACAAAAACATGCATAACATTGCTTCTGTTGGTGATAGAACAGTAGTGTGTCAGTATGGAGCATGACGTCGCCGGGAAAGTCATTCCAGTCTTTCGCAGTGCTTAGAGGATCAAAACAGATAAGTAGATTTACGGGCAGGCAGATGGTAAGTGTTCTTTTCATGGTTCGTGCGACTCAAGGTGCGCTAGGTAGGAATGATAGCAGACTAGTGCGCAACACGGTACGAGAATTTGTGATGTTCCCGATGCGACGCCGGTTATTCAGATTCCGAGATTAACATTGCATTTTAGTTCGGTGACACTTTCGTGATAAGAATAAGCAGACATAAATCTTGCGGTGCGGCTTTGCATTGCTTCTGTTATATTAGACGGTTATTTTGCATATTATCGCGAAAAATGGGTGAGCGTGAGCCGCAGAAACGTTGCATACGCTAATGATTTCAAAGGTGGTGGTGCTAAACGTAGTGTTCGCCGGAAATACCGAGAAAGCGATTTGCTCTTTTGTGGTTTGTTTTACGTGGTATTTTCACATAAGGATCATGCATTAAATGAAGGTCTGTGCATCTATCTCTGCTTCGTTGCAGTAATAATTCCTGAGCTTTGCAATCAAGTACTTTGAAGGTAGTTCAGAGTTACGCCTGTGAAAGGTACTGGAAGAGGTTTTTTTTTCGCTGTCAAAGAAATACTCGCTATTCATTGCACTAAGGTAGTATTCAATCGATGTCGGATTGAAGAAGCTAGTGATCACTGTTAGTAATTGAAGGGTGATAATCAGCACAGTCATCAGCCAGTAAGCGTATGTTTAGAGCGTAGAGCAGTCGGTAGGCGGTTTATATAGAGAAGTGAAAAGGGCCCCAAGACTGTGCCGTGAGGCGCCTCAGGAATAACAGACAAGGAGGAAATATCGGGAACAAAGTGTTTCTGGTTAGTTAGAAAGTTTCGAACCAGTCAAGAAGAAGTAATTAAGTTTTAGACGTGATCGTTTTAGAAAAGGTGTTTGTGGGGAACTGGCCCGAATAATGTTCGAAATGAAAAGAGGACGTCCACAAAAATGTTGAGATCGAGGTTGGAGCTTAGATCATTGATAAATAGCGCGGAGATTGTCAAGAAAAAAAAAAAAGCTTTTATGAAACCGTGAAACCGTGGAAGAGGTTGATATAAACTTAAATTTCGTAATGGAAAGATTAGATGTCCTATTTGTTTTAATGAAACGCTATAGTAATGGATAACTGACGGTATTTATGACTAAGATTTTTTTTTGTTTCGGGAATGATTTTGCCAACTTCCAGTAGTGTGGTACAATGAATGATGAATAAAGCTAAGCTCCTGTAGGCTGTGCGATATCAGTGCACGTTAAAGAACCTCAGGTGGTCGAATTGTCCAGAGCCCTCCACTACGGCGTCTCTGATAGTCTGAGTTGCTTTGGGAAGTTAAACCCCATAAACAAGACCCAAAAAGAGAGGCGAAAGCAGGATACGTGTGGCATGTTTTGCGTTTTTCTAGTACATTTGCGGTTGTCATCAATAACTTCTGATGAGGTACCGTTTCAAAAACCTGTTATTTTAACAGTACCATGAGATTTGACCGATATATCGGGCAGAGCAGGGAAACCGAAGGGCGAAAATTCAAACAGTTTTCTACCTTATTTTCGAGTGAATAAATAGCTATAGTTCCTATTTAGCACTTCAGCTACGTTCGGTTCTGCGCTTTTAGATCTGCCATCGAAAAGCGGGACATGTTTTTTGCTGGTATCACAATTGATGTCCTTCCAAAATTAACGAAGGTTTATGCATCGCAGTTAGAAAAGTGCAGTAATCAATAACGATTGCTTAAGTTAAATATTTTGCCACGTTCTCGCATTGTTGTGTCGTCTGACAGGCCACCTTTTCTTGTAATTAAGGGGTTTTAAGGTAATAATGAGCCATGGGGGGTAATTCATTTTATACTGAAAGAGTAACGATTTTGTCACGGTATACCAGTGTTCGGAACCAACGAGGAAAAAAGTACAGAAATGTTCAAGTTAACGATAAATATTTTTGTAATCGTCTTTATAATCAAGAGTGAGTGTTTTGGTTGCATTTTTGGTTTTGGTAAGTTGTTGAGAAACCTGGCGTGGATTATCGACTGATTAATTAGTCCCGGAAGATGTTAAAATGGGTAGCATGTTCTCTGGATGGGACGTTAGTAATAGATGAACTATGCTCCATTATTGTGCAATTTACCTTGCTTGAGGAAGGACTAAATGGGATAAAGTAAATGTTTAGATTTGATCTGAATGTAGCACTTTACGGAATTTGATGTGATCTCCGAAGGAAGGGCCAGTTCAGCTGGTCCAGCTGAACTGGTCCAGCTGAACTGGCCCTTTCTTCGGACCGCGACTTCAAATAGGATGAAGACGAGAAGTGGACAGAACAAACGGTATACATTTGAAAGGACGAGCGGTATGGAGCTCTACTGGCCTTTTCTCGTCTTCCTCCTGTTTGAAGTCGCGGTTGCTGTCCCCGACAAAAATGAAAGCCAACTTTATTGCGGGGAATTTGAAACACGTAATATTGTCACGCCACTGATGACGAGGAAGGATTGTGATAGTCTGCGAGAAGAAGAGGAAAAAGCGTTGGTGTCTGGGGGCTAGTAGGCTTCACCTTATCCCACTGCCATATCACTGTAAATAAACACCCCTTTGCTTTTTTATCGTAACAACTTGGTGGAAGATGCTTCGTTCGATCCCTAAGTACGGCGCAGCAAGACTAACTGGAGTTTCGACGTAGTCGCCGCCTTGCTGGACTGCCACCGCATCCAACCATCATGGACCACACCGAATCTAACCGTGACAGCCGCGACGTTGCAAGCCAGGTTGGTGACAAGCCTGCCCCTCCAGCTCTGTTCCCTGCCAGCCTTACCGGGAACCACGACCCTTTGCAGGAGAGGAAGGTGAGGACGTTGAGAAGTGGCTCCTTCATTATGAAAGAGTTAGTCGGTACAACCGGTGGGACCCTGTCACCATGCTCACAAATGTCGTTTTCTTTCTAACTCACACGGCTATGACCTGGTTCGAGAATAACGAGGACAATTTGACAACTTGGGAGCGGTTTGCCACCGAGATCAAACAGCGTTTTGGTGACTCTGTACCGAGCAAAAAGCGGGCTGAGCAGACCCTTGCTCAGAGCTCAATTGCCGGTTGAAACTTGTACCACTTATACAGAAAAGATCCTCAGATTGTGCAAATGTGTGAATTCCAACGTGTCCGAAGAAGACAGAGTCGGCCACATTTCGAAGGGCATTGTAGCTGACGTGTACAACTTTTTAATCGCCAAAGACACCCTTGAAACCGTCTCCAATGTTATTAAACACATCCGCGCTTTTCAAGCTCTCAAAACGCATCGTACTGCGCCAAAATTTGGACGGCTGGCCAATGTGCCTACCGTGGCCAGCCTTGATGACCACGCCCAAATAGATCTTCCGTCGACGATCCGGCAAATCGTGCGGGAAGAACTCCTGCGGCTCAACCCACTTCCCCTGCACGAATCTGCTGAGGTCTCTGTCCAAAGGGTATCTAGACGGCCGGCTTCACCACCACAAGCGATTACAGTGCAGCCTTTCCCACAAGCTCCTCAAGTTGCAGCTTCTATTGACTATCCTCCTATGCATTTCGCCAACCGGAATGCGTCGATGCCAGACGCCCCAAGGTATGACGTCGCCTCAAATGCACATATATCTTCCATTCGATCTACCAGGATTCTTGAGCAGTATGAGCATTCAGCCAGACCTACGACGCACCCAGCTGTTCCTTGCTCTTATCCACAACAGCATTTTCTACCTTCCCCGCCGATATGCTACCGCTGCGGCGTCGAAGGTCACATTGCCAGATACTGCCGTAGTAGGTTCCCACCTCGCTATAACCGTCCGGCGCTTCCAACAGTACCCCAACAATTGGCAATACAGTCCCGTTTTTCAACAATCAAATACTCAGCGTGGGTATTACCGTAACATCCATAGCCAGAATCTCCGCGACCACTCCCCTGCACTGATAAAAGTGTTACTCCATCACCCGCCTACCGTGCGCGTCGTTCTCCATCACCGCGACGGCGCTCCATGTCGCCTCAGCATCCTCAGCAGGAAAACTAACCAGCGCGACCAATGGGGGTGAGGCCGCTGTAAATGTGCTGTGTGCCAACATCTCTCCAACTATAATGCTCAAAAACAAAATTCGTGTATTCATTGATGGTGTGTGTACATTACCTTTGGTGAATACGGGTGCGACTGTGTCTGTGATGAGTAATCAGTTTAGGCGCTTGTTGGGACGCAGAGGGATGTTTGAATATGACCGTGCTTCAACGTTTTGTGGTGTGAGTGGAGAGGCGTTGCGGCCACTGGGTGTGTGTAGTGCGCAAGTGTCTGTGGGTGGTGCAATTTTTTCAAGCCGAATTCGTGCTCTTAGCCCACTCTACGCATGACATCATTTTAGGAATGGACTTCTTGAAGTTTTGTGGCGCTACCGTGGACTGCCGAAGTCAAGAGGTTAATTTTGACGGCTCGCATCTGCCGACTCTATTTGAAAGTGGCCGTAATGAAGAAACAGTCTTTAGTATTACCGAAGACACAGTAACTCCACCTTTGTATGCCATGTTCGTCTCCGTGTCCGCTCCACATCTTGACCAGGTTTCATTTCAGGCCGTGGTGCACCCAGTTCACTCAGCACGCCTGAAGAAAAATGTTATTGTTACCCACTGTATGATCTCCGTGCATCACGGTAGTGCCTCGTTATGGACAATCAATCCATTGTCCGAGCCCGCAGTTTTACCAACGGGATTGAAGCTTGCCTCCTGTGGGCCCGACGCGCCCCACATCGTTGCTTTGGTCACAGATGCTACGAGTGCCACCGCACCTCTGCCTGCTGATGAAACTTCGATCTTCCGCATGATCAGCGCCGATCTCAGCTCACCTCAACGCCGTACTCTTGTGGATATTCTTCTACCCTTTTCGCCTATGTTTGACTTTTCTCAAACAGATGGACCGACCTCTCTCCCTGCACATCGGACCCATCATACTATCGACACTGGTTCGGCTCGTCCCATTCGTCAAAAGCCATATCGTGTGTCCCCATCTGAGCGCAAAGTCATTCATGAGCAAGCGGAGGACATGCTACGGACGAAGGTGATACAAGAGTCATCTAGCCCCTGGGCTGCCCCTGTTATTCTTGTACGCAAGAAAGACGGTTCGTGGCGATTCTGCGTCGATTATCGGCGTCTAAATTCTGTTACGAAAAAGGACGTCTATCTTCTTCCTTGCATAGACGATGCCCTCGACTGCCTCTCTGGTGCGTCCTATTTTCCTTGTCTTGATCTCAGATCTGGCGACTGGCAAATTCCAATGGACCCTGCGGATAAGAAAAAAACAGCCTTCGTAACACCAGATGGCCTTTATGAGTTTAATGTTATGCCATTCGGGCTGTGTAATGCGCCAGCCACATTTGAACGCTTTAAGGACACAGTTTTGCGCGGCTTAAAATGGGACATTTGTCTTTGCTATCTGGACGATGTCGTCATATTTGGGAAATCTTTTCAAGAACACAATGACCGTCTAGTACGCGTCTTGAATTGTCTGCACAACGCCGCTCGAAAAAAAGCTTCTTTGGAGAGCGCCAAGCGCTGGTGCTAGGACACCTTGTCAATGGTGATGGTGTAATGCCGGATCTCCAGAAAACTGCCGCTGTCAAGTCTTTTAAACCCCCGCAGACATTGAAGGAGTTGCGCAGTTTCCTAGGGTTGTGTTCGTATTTTAGAGGCTTTATGCATCGCTTTGCTGACGTTGCTCACCCACTGACGTGCCTTCTCAACAAAAACTCCACTTTTGACTGGACACCAGACTGCGACGCAACATTTCGTCAACTGAAGTTTCTCTTAATATCGAAACCCATCCTACGTCACTTTGATCCTGCTGCAGTGACAGAAGTTAACACGGATGCTAGTGTAATCGGTCTCGGGGCAGTCCTTGTCCAACGGCACGATGAACGAGAGCATGTTATCGCGTACGCAAGTCGTACCCTGTGCAAGCCGGAGCGACACTACACAGTCAGCGAACAGGAATGCCTGGCTGTAGTTTTCGCTGTGCAGCGTTTCCGTTCATATTTGTACGCACGGTCGTTTACTATCGTAACTGACCATCATTCACTCTGTTGGCTGCGGAACCTTCGAGACCCATGTGGTGGCCTCGCACGCTGGGCCCTCCGGTTACAGGAATATGACTTTGCCGTGGTGTACAAACGCTGTGCACGGACTTATTGCTTGTTATGCATGATTATCCAACTTCTGGGCATTTGGGATCGGTTCAAACACTCCACCGTGCTCAAGAAAGATTTTACTGGCCTAGAATGCGCTCGACGATTGAACAATACGTTGCCAGTTGCAAGCAATGTCAACGCCACAAACGTCCAACTGCAACTCCATCTGGCTTGCTGCACCCTGTGAAGACCCCGACAGCTCCGTTTGATCAAGTAGGCATTGACCTCGTAGGTCCGTTTCCGAAGTCCGTGGATGGAAATCGCTGGATTGCCGTGGATTATCTCACACGTTACTGTGAAACCGCCGCTCTTACATCTGCTACGGCGCATCAGGTGTCGCTTTTCTTGCTGCACTCAGTCATCTTACGACACGGGCCGCCACGAATTGTCATCACTGATCGGGGCCGACAATTCACTGCTGATGTTATTGAAGAGCTCATGCGTTTATGCTCCGTAACTTTCCGACACTCGACGCCATACCATCATCAGACAAATTGCTTGACTGAGCGCGTCAACAGAACGCTTATCAACATGCTAGCCATGTATGTGGACGCAGGGCATAAGACCTGGGACACCATACTACCCTTCTTCACGTATGCGTTTAATACCGCCACGCATGAGACGACTGGGTGCAGTCCATTTTTCCTGCTCTAAGCCAGACCGCCACACTACCCCCTGGATACTACCCTGCCCTTCACAAGTCGTGAAGACCCCTGCCTGGCTGAAACCCTCTGTCTCGCCGAAAAAGCTCGGAGAATCGCCTGATTACGGTCTGGTGCTTCACAAGAACGTTCTAAAGTGCGATACGATGCCAGTCACCGGCGGGTCACGTACTCTGTAGGTGATTTAGTCTGGCTGTGGCGTCCAATTCGGCGCCGTGGCCTACATAAAAAACTCTTGGCCCACTATGATGGACTATATGTGGTTGTCAAACGCATCAGTGACTTAACTTATGCAATAGCCCGCCTGAAAGCATCGGGTCGTCGGTCTGCCAAAACCGAACTATGTCATGTTGCCCGCTTGAAGCCGTGTCAGCCTCGCACGGCTCACGAACACGTACAGAGGGCTCAGGCTGAGTAGGGGGGAAATGTCACGCCACTGACGACGAGGAAGGATTGTGAAGGTCTGGGAGAAGAAGAGGAAAAAGCGTTGGTGCCTGGGGGTTAGTAGGCTTCACCTTATCCCGCTGCCATATCACTGTAAATAAACACCCCTTTGCTATTTCATCGTAACAATATATATAGTACAATGTGGAATTTGCGAGGCTACAGTTTTTGTAGCGTAAAATAGTGCAAAACATTACTGATGTTTAACGTTGCTGAACCAAATATTGAGCTGAAGCATTAGCTGCGGGTGACCGAGCGTTCTTCTTCTTCTCTTTTTCTTCTTCCTCAGCCCACATATAAAGCCCCGCATAACCAAGGCGTATGAACGTGCTTTAGTGGCCTATAGGGGTAACGTGAATGCCAGGGTCCTAGCAGGCTGATTCTAACATAACCGTCCCATATGAAACGAGAGACCCAAGTTGGCAGCTCCTGCCAGCCCGTGTGTCACGTGGGTTGTGACGTCACAGCGTCACGTGGGCAAGACGTGACTGCGGCCGGGTCACGCAAAGGCTTGAAAGTGCGAGTAGTATTACTTTCGCAATAATATGTTGAGGTTTACGAGCGTCGAGGTCGTACGGGGCTTATGCGCGGACAAAGGTCTCTTTTCACAGCGTATAATCGACATGCAGGTTAAGGTTTCTGGTTTTATGCGACATTTAAAACTGCTGAGGCAAATCGGCGCGGAAATAAAAAGCGCCCCAGCCGGCGCAGTTCTACAGGCATGGCATGTTTGCGTGCTGCATCCCATTCTTGCAGCCCTTCAGTTTCCACTAACAAAGTTTCGTGTCGGTGGTTGAATGCACGGACAGAGATGTTTGGGCTTTCCTGCCCTCTCTCTCTGCCGCGGGCAATCAAGGATTTTTCCGCCTTGTGCAAGCTCATTCATTGCGTTTCTCACATTGGCTGCTTGTTTGTGCCAAACAACGATCTTTGTCGTGCAGTCGCTGGCCACAAAGGAAGTAGCGACAATGGAGACTCCATTGAGGCTAACGAGCAGATTTTTTTCGCTGTCCATGCGGACTGGCCACGCGCGTGGTTCGCACGCAACAAACCCTGGCCGGGGCGCAATACTAGGCCACTGAAAAAAAAAATGGTTGCTTTGAAAGCTACCGCTGTTTCTAAGCGGGAAGATCGGCAGATAATGTTTCAATGAACGAGATGGGTAAAACTTTTCTTGGTGTGCTTAATAAGACTTCCCAAAAAAGTTCTAGCAATTTGCGCTCGCTTCATTATTACTTTACTAATGAACAAAGAAGCCAGTGGGATGGTTAAAGCAGCAACCTCAGGACTAAGTGTGTTCCCTGAAACGCACCGATACTGACGCGACGGAGCCTTAACCAAAGCAGCAGAAGCTCCTGCAACGAGGCGAGGCGCTCCTCGCTCTCATTCACTGTTGATGTTTCTCTGAGTGTTGTATAGCATAGCTTCATGGCACAATTTAACGCCAAATGTTAACACGCTATTTATTGTTAGTTTTTTCAATCCTGTAGAAATTCATTGACGTCTACCAAGGTGATACTGCCGTTTCAAAAAGTACGTCCTCTTTCCTATGTATGTGCACCAGCAGGCTTGTTTTGTGTGGTATAAACAAGGCCTTTGACGGCGTCCCAAAATAGCACCGTCATCACCAAAGTTCGCGCTCTTCGACATAAGCGAAATCTGAATGTACCGCGAAGCTGGTTTCTAAGCAGGTGAAGCTATCAGGTTCATGTTGGTAAAGACGCCAGTTGTATCCAATCCGACACACGCGCGCGCACACGCACGCACACGCACACACGCACGCACGCACGCACTCTGCCTCTGTAAAGTAGACTTCGTCGTCGTTAATGGTGGCCTATGAAGCGTTGTAGTATTATCAACAAGAAGAGATGCGGCGTTTTAAGCTTTCCATCGGCAGCCGAGCGATCGTACGGAAACCTACCATCTGAATACTCGATATGACCTTGGACGAGAACTGTACAACGAAAGCTGGGTTCAGACGAGTTACAAAAACTACCGAACAAATTCCATGTGGTTTACGCAGAATCAGTAAGGGCACCGGTGAAGGAAATGAAACTGAAATGCGGCAATTTTGACGAGCTTTCCTCGTTTCCCGTATCATGTGTGGGCTGCTGCATCATGCCGCCAATTCTGTTCGGCTGTTGGCGCTTGATCGTTTATTTAACGAAGCCTTACACATCCTAACGTGACTTTTCAAGTAAACAGACTTTGAAGCGCTCAAGAACTGCAGCAAGCTAAATCACCCGTCAAAGCTCCTCTATATGCGCATCAACACGGATGGCGCCAGACTTCGCGCCAGAAATCCGCACACGTTTGCTCCACCGGTACACTGCCTACTTCGCAAACCAAAACGCCGCCGTGGAAAATTACGGCACTCACCGAGTGGGAGCCACTTCTACAGTACTGCATATGAATCTTCGTAAACGAATGAGGCGCCTTGCTTATGCCAAGAGCCATGTCAAGGCCATGCGCTGACTCCTCTTAACTGAACGTGTAGTATGCACGGATGCTGTATTTCCTGCCTAAGGCAGCCGTCGCGCTTGCTATGCCAAGGCGTGTTGCGACCCAATAACAGAATGTCAGGGCCAATGCCACCGCATATCCGCAGAAGCGATGTGCAGTGCTCGGGATTAGAAAAATGACCGCCTTAGATTGTTTGGGACCGGTTACCGTGTCTTGGTCTGAAAGTGACCCGATTGACGAATGATATGTATACAGAGTTTAGAGGGTGCTTATCGCTCAAACGCCAACGCTTTTGCATAACTCCTGTAAAAGGCATGCCTGCTCCACGAACACGGGCCCTATGTTTTCTTGCTTTGAGTCCCCACGCACTGCGGCATCCCTGGAAACGATGCCTTATAGAGTAACGCGCTCATCCTCACACCGTGCCGTGCCTAATTGCAGATACGCATGCGACCAAAATACATCGTCACGCCTACAGCACGGCAGTGGACTGCCTCTCTCTCTATCTGCGCTTCCTTTTAGGCATCCACCCCAAAATCGGTTCTTCTGTAAATTCAGACAGGCACCATCCTTGTCTCTTTCTTGCTCACCGTTCCCACCTGCTTCAGCGGCAAACCCCGTGCTGATGTCAACCTCCTGTTCTGGCAGTGTACTTTGTCATATGCCTCTTCGGCTTGTGCCGTGGCTATCATAGAGCAAGGGTATTTGCTTTTTTCCGACCTTGATCAGCTACCCGGATATCACGCTTCTTGGTGCTGTTATTGGCCTCTGGTAGGCGGCAGCCTTAGATCTTTTGTTTATAACATGCTCTGTCTTCTACCGTAGCACCCCTTACGCATTCTAGTGAAGACCAAACGTGGTTTAGTAAATTTAAGTCTGGCTAGTGAAAATGAATGCTTATCGCTGCGTAATTGCGCTATTGGTACTATGCAGCAATACCAATCAGAAATTGTGTCGTGCAGAGCGACGCTGGCTCTACACTAAAGCACTGACGAGGTCGTGCGTGCGAAATGTATTAAGATAACTGCATTGGTGACATGTGAGAGGAGCACGCTGTTAAACGTCATCACAGACTGATGAACGGAAGATGGACTACTGAGTTCTTTTGCGACATATTGCTGGCGTCGTTTTTTTTTTTTTTAACTTAATGCTGGCGTCGCCATGTGGTCGAGCTCGGGAGACTGGCAAGTGCTCGCCTTCTTCGCTCTGGGAGCTCGCTCGCGAGTCTTTTAGCCCAGCCGTGTCTTCTTTCGCCAGTGGTGCTGGTGCCTGTAAACCTGCTTACCTAGCTGTACTGGCTTCTGTGACAATTTTGTGGGGTTTTCTTAGACGGAAAAGATGCTGAGAAATAGCTTGAAAGTACCGGGTCCCTTACAAGGCAGCATCATAGAGAGTATCAGTAAGTAAACTTTTGAGGCATCAAAATAGGTTTTTATTTTGTTCAGATGTTAAGATTGCAAGCGATGCGAACAAATATACAAAATAGCGCTGAAAGAAAACGTAACAAACAAGCCATTACTAAGGAAAGTTTTCTCAAATAAGCATAAACACTCAAAGGTCGCCAGCATTACACACAAATAATTAGAATATTTGTCTTCGGTTCGTAATTACCAAGTCATCACGTTAGTGTGCGATCTTATTAGGCCAGGAAAGTACTCTGTATTTTTGGGGCACTGCAACATGTAGCAAATGCGTCTGTACACAAAGAACTAGTCATCCATCACAGCTATGGCTAAGGGGCTTATTGGTACTGAAGGAATGTTTAAAGCTTGGCGTTCATGAACAATAAGGTGTAATCAGGAAGAAATCGGCCAATTCTTCCAAAACCTAATATCCAGTATTGAGAAAATAGTTCTTTAGACAGGTATAGGCAACGGGCAAAGACAATTGCAGCGTCGACGGCAGCGGCAAAGAACGCACCTCTCCCACTAAGAGATCCCTGCGGCGCGTGCTGCAATGGCAGCAGTGCGACTGCGCGAATGTAGCTGCCTCCTCGGTTTGATGAAGGGGCCGATCTTAAATATTAATCGTTACGGTGTCAATTGATCAGGCATGCAAACTAAGCTCTTTCCCCGCGGCAAACGTTCCTTCACGCACGATGGTGTTAGTAGGTTACCTGGGAATGAATGCTGTGAAAACAGCTTGCATGCTCGAAAATTCGGCAATAGGGAAGTAAGTATAGTAGACGCAATCACCTATCGGCTGTGTCATATAAACGACACTGAGACTTATTTCTAACAGATCGCTATGATGTTACAAACATTTCTAAAAGCAACGCGATGCTTCAAAGCCTCTACTACATTACATCGACCCTAATAGCTTCGTTGCGTCTGCCTAAGTAGATCCCGATTCAAGTGCAAATGCAGGCTGATTTCAGAGAATAAGGCCGCACGTGGAGGGCGCTCTCTTGCAGATCTGTTTCTAAATAAAGGACGTATTTAGAGCGTAATGGTGTAAATAAACTGCGATACATGGGTCACTGGGAACGTTTGTGAGCGAGCTTAAAATTGCGTGAATACAAATATAGCTGCCGCTGATTTTCCTAATATGCCGGGAGTGGTAATTTTGCCTTTCTTGAAATAGCGTGGGTATTTGATTAAAAAAAAATAACAACACAAAACAGCAGCATTCTTGATGTTGTAAATATCTTCATTGGTGGATGGGGTTTACGAAAATTTATTACAGCAGAGAATAAGTGGTTTATTTCAGCTTGAATCCCTTGTTTTCCCATTTTAAAATTGCTTATTTCACTTTGTCATTATGTTGATTACGAACTGCTTTAATAATTTGATGCTGTTTTCTCTATATCCGGTAATTGCTCTGGTGATCTATTTTTTACCTGCTGAAACCGCTCCAGACTCGTGCTTTGCCGGTGTGCGTCTTGATTAATCAGTAGGACAGCTTCACCAAGCTCGCATTTCTTTAGTTGACGGCAGTACAACCTCAGGATGCTGGGAGTATTTTGGTATCTTCAGTAAGGGTTCACCATTCTTGTACTGTAAATATGCTGAATACGCAGAAGCTACCCCCATAACGACAAATTTAGCCAAGCACGGACACAGTATGCTTCCGTTCTCTCGAAGGTTGCATCCAGGAGCTTGCGACAGAGAAGTAACATCTTGAGCATTATCATTTATGTGGCATTCAGTGACATTTCAGTTTAGGAGACATTATCATTTATGTGACATTGAAAACGCTCACAGGCGACCATGGAATAGGGATGGCAAGTTGAGGAGGGGCACCGTTGAAAGATAGAAATTATGTCGCCGAATCTCAACGGCAACGCATTACCGTAGGGGCCTTACTAGCGGCGCTTTTAAAGGTGCTCCATAAGATGCCGAAGAAACTATTAATTAGCACGCCTTCTTTTACGATGCCTTCGTGTTTGCGCTATGCTGTAGTTATCTGCTATGAATACTCTCGCCGCTGCTAGCACTGTGGCACTGGTTCAATAATAATAATTTATCCCAATAAAATATTTTTCTTGTAAGTTTGCAATGCTTATGAAGCCATTATCATAAATCTTGGAGTTTCTCTGTGCCCGTCGACAAGGAGAGGTAAAGCACGCCTGCGCGCTTACCGTTGTCGGAAAGAGTAAACGCGATCGAAGAACCCAGAAGGCCAAACACTGACGAAAGGACAAAGCGCACTTACATCCGCAGAGCAACAGAACCGGGACTCGTGCTTAGCACTGCCTATTTGCCGAGCGGTGCTAGCTCGTCTGAGTGCCAGCTTCGCAGACAGACGCCAGCGTAAACACGCGGAAGGATGGATTCCTTCTGCGGCGCGCCTTTTTTCAGCAGCGGGACATTCATTTTCCGCAGCGCTGACAGGCGTGACGTCGACGAAAGACAGATGCTTCCACTCGGGGCCTTTGTTCAGGCACCGGCACATTGTAGTACTTAAGCTTGCCTTGCGACGCTGGCATCGTCACCCCTTTCGTTAGGAGTAGCTTGTGCCTGCAAAAGTATGGCAACACACTACACGCATTTATGAGCGTTTACACCAGCTAGTTTGTAGCCAACATGTCTTTAAGCTGTTGTTTGAACAAGACACTTGTCAATGAAAGTAAAATTGGACAAAACATAAAGATTACCGAGGGCACAGAGGGAGAGTTCAATGAAGGCTCAGGGTGATAAGTGAAAACTTGCAGAACCACTGACCTACTCTTGCGCCCCTGACACCGGCATCTTGAGGGTTTTTGAACTGTATCGCAACGAGAAATAGATTCTGCACATCACTGTGTTTCGCCTGATTGTATAGGAAAGCGAAATGGGGATGTACAAACATTGTTGTAATTGGGGAAGCACCGTACTACTCTCTACGTTGAAGTAATGTTCTGAAAGAAGAATTACGAAGCAGTGGTATAGTTTCTGGCAGACAGTAACCTGGTTAGGTGCTGTGATTTTAGTGTTTGATACTGTTGGCCTCTACAATACTCGCTTCCGCGCTCAGTATATTACATATCGTATCACTGAGGACAACACTGAATGTGCCTTTAATAGCCCGAGCTGAATCTTAAGGAATGACTTTGTAGAGTCAGTGGCCTTTTACTTGCGTTTTAAAAGTGCTTATTGGCACAGTTACATAGTACCTGAGGCATGGTTCTCTTCCTCTGTATGGAAAGTTGAATAAATGGGCTGGTAGCGAGAGTGTTCCGCATTGTTCTTACAGTGAAAAGAAATTCTGCGCTTTTCTGGTGTTTTTGATGGACGGACGCACGAGACGGGACCGCAACAATGGTTCTAAGTATGAGCGCGTCATTTAATTTTCTTACAGTGAAGACTATGAGAAAAGGAAAAGGTGTGCATTTCAGCAGACATATTTTAGGTCAGCATCCATCTCGTCATGGGTGTTGTTGTGTACATCCCTCAGAAATTCCACTGAATGTCTCCTATTTTCAAACGCGGTAACAAAACGCGTCCCCATCTTTACATGTGGCTGTGCTGCAAGCAGAAAAAGAGATTGGGCTGGGCTTGTTCATCTTCCTGGAGCTCTGTCAAGACAGCGACCCGAGCTTCCTTCTCAAGGAATGCGTGCTGCGCATTTTAATCCAGCTGAATCTGTACACTTCAGACAGAATCCTTCAAAGCAAATGAGTAAAGTACGCTTGCTCGAAAACGCTCTGACGTGACCTGCTTTGCTTTTCCCTGTCTGCTCCTGACGCCATTCTGCTCGTGTACTGGAAAAAAATATGCGCTTGCAAGTGCTCCCCGATTAAACCTAAGGTGAAAATTCGTGCTTGTCGCGTAATGTCCTCTCTTGCGAACTTACGGTGAGATACCTTTTGAACTTGAGTTCGACATTAGACAAAAGTGAACAGACAACTGCGTTTCTTGAGGAAAACAAACAGATGACTATATTACACATTCGAATACATTGTACGTCCGAAAAGAACGGGGTGCAAAGAGCTTCTGGCTTGTGTCGCCGACTTGAACGGTTGGCCGCCGTCTTCCTCTTTTCCCTGTTACTGTCGGCGCTGGCCTCTTCAGCTCCGACAGCCCTGCGCCGGCGCCGCGACCTCACAATTTATGAGCGCGGCTGTTTACAGAGCGGCGTTGGTGAGTATAGCCTTCGTGGAAAGCGCTCCCGTTCCTCCCTACGACCGGGAACGCCCTTTTCTTGTTCGAGGATCCCTGTCTGCTCCGCTTTTTCTCAGATGGTCGCTGTTGGCTGGAGAGACGGAGACCTGCAGCCGTTACATGTGTGTCTGTTCGGTGTTTCCGTCTGGTTCACAACACTTGCCTTGTGCGCAACCTCCGTTTGCATGGTTTAGAAATGTTGGGTCGATGCTTGGGAAGCTGAAGTCACCACTCAAAATGTAACACTTAACAGTGCGTTAATAAAGGTGTTCACTACGATCACCATATCAATTGGCCTCAATTCGCCTGGTTCAGGTGTGTTATTAAAAATAATTGCGCATTAAATTTCACGCGATTCAACAAGTGTTTTGAGGTATTCGCGAAGAGAACGTGCTACTGGTTACTTAAAAATGATTTCAACCTTAAGTGTGCATTTTTTTAGCAATTTAGGCTGAATTGAAAAACGACGTTCTATATTGTAAGTTCAGGCGACCTTTGAGAGTCATCAAACGTCTTTTTGGAGGGTCATATTTGCATTCTCTGCCGTTAATTCTTTAAAGCATGTCCATGTCTGTTTGCTGTATTATTTTGCATGATCAGATTTGTTCCTTTAGAAAATTATCACTTTTTTGACAATATTTACACAGAAACATGAATTAATTCAATTTATCATGGCTACGGAGAGTGCGAAACTTTTCCCTAACTTTTTTGTCGTTAGTACATTTGCGCAAATTTTGTCTTAAATAAGTTCATGCTCTGAAGCGTTCCTGCTATTGATTGATTTATTTTTCATTTTTCTGCGTTTTCCTGTTACTTTTTAAAATTGAGGATATTTCTTTAATGCTCTTTGCTGCCATGCGATATATATTTGCGCGATCAGCGGCTCTATAGCCGCGAATGTCAAAAATGAACCCGGAAATTGTTAAAATAAAAAAAAAAACTTTTTTTTTCAGTGGAGAAAAACAAACAAAAAAGAAATAACTCAATCATTGATTCCACGATTTTATTGGTGCTTGCCTTCAATTTAGTTTCTTTTTTTTTTTTGCTTTGAAAATCACTACAACGCGTTCGATGGAACAGTAGACCTGCGATTAACATCGCGCATTTTCAGGTTTTTATGCTGCTTAACGTTCATAACATACGTTAGCTACGAATATGCAGTGGAAGGGTTCAAGTAATTTTGATTGCATTGGATTCTTTATCGTGCACCGAGATCCCAGGGAACACGGATGCCTTGCGTCTCGCCTCTATTTCACCTCTTTCCTGCATCCTCTATCCCGATCGAATCCGGGTCCTCGAGCTGCATTGTTTCTGGGCCATCACTGAAGAGCGTCGTGCAGAGAAGATATTGAATACTTCGTGTTGGGTTCTTTTGACAAACGATAGACCAGTATGCGTGGTGCGCCGCTCGTGTAGTGACTACCCTGAGCCGTGATGATCAGTCGAAACAAGCAATAAATGTCACTCAGGGCAGTATACGCAGCAACATATCTGCTGCTGGGAAGAGAGTGGAAAATTACTGACACGATTGGAAGCGATAAAGTTGTGGCGTCTGTCCCGGAAAGCTAGCAGCCATTGGTAGTTTTGCAAGTAATTAGCTGATATTGGTGTGGGCCACATCTTGCTTATGAATGCTTTATCTTAAAGCTAATGCTCGTTGTTGCGATGTTTTTGCTTTTAGCATACAGCTAATACACAAACTCTAGAGGGAAAGCTGTCATTAAGCCAATGCATATGAGCGGTGACCGCGTGATTGCCGCCATCATCAAACTGTTTGATGGTTGCCAGATGAGTTTTGCTTGCTAAACCTGGCCGATAGACAAGGTTTGAACCTGGCAACATAGATCGTTGGAAGATGGCGACGCGCAGCTAACTGACTGCTGCAGTAGAGTAGCTACTGTAAACAACGGCAAAATCGTCGCGTCTGGAGCTTTTGTGATGGTATGTTGCGTCGCACATCTATTGTAACCTCTTATAGGCGCCAAGATTGTTCTGTGTTGTGATCTTAAAGCCAGCTAGCTCTGTGACTGTTACGCGCTTCGCGTGCATTTCTTCCGTCGAGCACACACACATCTAACCCTCTGCCTGGCCAGCGCTCCGTACAGTAAACGACAAAGAGTGATCGCATGTGTGGTTAATGCACTTTGTCTGCCCTGTGTTTTTTTGTAAATGACGGTTGAGAATGCTCTGAGCAGAGCAGCGTGTTCTGGTCTAACTAAGACGGTGGTAAACCCGTGGCGCCGAACCAGTTCAGCTGTTCTCGCAAGAAAATCGGCGAATAAAAATAAAATGTTCAGTTCGCTTGGTGTCATTTCTCTCGGGATGTTTTCGTTCGCACGCCTTGCTTTCCATAGTTCTCTCGTAGTTGAAAGAAAAACCTGCCATAAAATTTTCAAATGTTAAATTCAATGCGGCGCGTTTGCTGACACGTGCGTGAGGCGATATGGCGAATCTTTTTGGAGATTTGGCCTTTCATACAACGCATGAAAGTTCCATCGGGATGCATGAGAGCGCAAGCGGCTCTTTGTTACGAACAGCTTCTTATTTTGAATGCTTTGATCTTGCAACTTGAAGCTGAAGAGATAGCCGAAAACAGAACTTGCAAACCGAAACTCGGAACGTCTCTTTACCCCCCTGGCTTTTAACGAATAAATCCACGCTGTTTGAACCGTGTTTCATTTTCTTTCCCAGAATGAAAAGTTGTATCTGTTTATTGAGACCATCCTAAATTAATGAAAATTTAGCATCTCTAATCGTCTCACAATAAATTTCAGTTGTAGTTCTGCATTTAAACTCCTATCGGCTCAATATCAACAATTTCGTATTCGCTCGTGCTCACACTAGCGGCCTCGAAGGCACCGTAGCTTAAGAGCACTGTTAGGACTTATTAACGATGCACCTATTTTTACCCATGCACCAATTTTTAACTCATTATACCAGATGAAAGTATATGTTGCTTCTAAAAGGTATGGTCAACGCACAACCTTGTAAGTTTTTCATTATGTTTTCTTTGCGCATAACAGCAGTGATCGCATGTTCTAGACTGAAATTTGCTGAGTTACCTACTCTGTTTCCTACAACTTCTTTTATCGATGCAGAATTTCCTGTCGTTATTAAGTCGATTACGTGGTGAAGTTTTGCACAAATCATCTCGAAGTCGATAAGGATGCTGCTCAGCTGTCCGCTAGGCGGACGGTTAAGCTGCAGAAATGACAAAGCTCCATTTATCGGACAATATATCAGCAATGAGGGAACTCAATGCGGCCGGAGCCAACCATTAGCCCAAAATTGATACTGCGCTGGCGATGTCCGGTTCTGCATAGGACTTGAGCATCGCCAACAGCCCTTCAATATGAGTCCCATAGTTTGTGATGCCTTGCAAGATACGCCTCTAAGGGTATGACGCTATAGTGTTAATAGCTTCCGTTTGCCGCCTCCCGTTGCTCGCGGACACAGTCCGACGACCTGTCAATGCATGGTCATGACACCTGCCGGCTACCACTTCGCAGATCTATGCAAGTGATTTTCGCCTACAAGGCATGACACCGAAATTTATAGAGAACGGGTTCTGTAAAGCTATCGAATTAATATATGCCGTTCATTGAATACACTTTCCCTTTCAACCTTTCCGATTCGCTGTGGAAACTCTTAGATTTCGATTGCACTTTCCAATTTTACGAGCATTGCCGTGTATCTTCCGAACAATTCTCTGCGTGCGTGAAAATAGCCTTGACGAAAAAAAAAAAGAAAGAAAAAGAAAGGAAATGTTAAGGAAGAAAACAGTGATAAAATCAGGTAGTTACGCAAGTCAAGTGAAACAAATTTGCATACGTCGGAAAAGCAACGAAACCCAGAGGTATTCGAATTATCGAGTAAAATCATAGGGAAACACATATAGATGTTTCAATTTATGTCACGTACAATTGCATTCGTAAATCTGGAAATGTTCATGGGCACTGCAGGGCCGACAGGGCACTATTTAGAGTAGTGGTCGGGTACGGAAAAGTCGGTTCTTGCTTCTTGTCCTAAGGATGCATATGGACCCTAGCCACGGACTCAATGCTATCTTGACAACAGGTAGCGGCGGCCCGGGGAACAATTGTTGTCAGTCCTGAAACAAAGACACGCGGCTAGAATAGCTGTGGCACCACCGTAGCATCGAATGTATAGGGATCCGGGCTGGAGCACGAAAATAGGACGCACATAATACACAGCAGGCCATATTGGCGTCCTTAGAACTGGTAGAGACATCCTCACAAGCTGGCGGCTCCTCTGAGAGGCCTAAGGGAAGGGAACCAACACCACATAGTTCCTCAAGCAACAATATAGATGCCAGCGGCACACACTTGCTAAAATCAGTACCAAATAATTGCTTTGCGCGTTGATCACTGAAAATATGGCAGAGGTTTAGCCCATCTTGAAACTTGTTGTAACTAGAGGAAGCACCCGCAGCAGAGTATTTGGGCGTCCAGGCGAGACCGAGAGGGCGCCGCCAGTTTGTGGATACGCAAACGTTAGATGAGTTTGCTAGGCTTTTAACCTCCGGGTTTCCCTTAAACTTCAATGTTGTCATGACAACGCCGGATGTGACGCTCCAGACAACCAGCGCAACTAGCGGCCGGTGCGTCTATGTACGCTGAAAAGTGTATATATAAGCCTTCTCCCCCCCCCCCCCCCCCCCCCTGAAAAGTGTATAAATTTCCCATGCAGACTCCCAGTAAACTGCACCACTGCATATCCTCCAGAGTGAATAACAACACACATCCACCGCCTTGAAAGTTTACATCGCGGCCACAAAGAAATATCACTCTGTGGCCTAACTAGAGTCTGAGCGCTAAATTGAAAAATGAGAGAGATGTCATTAAACGCATTGTAGCCGCGTCATTCACACTCACAAGAGTCGTGTTGTTCAGTGTAATAAGAAACCGATGAATTTCTTAAGGCGGTCCACTATCTCCGGTGGTCTGAATTCCAGCATCGCACATAATACACAGATACATGTTTCCCAGAGAAGGCGATTGAGGACGCAGCCGTAGTGACGGTGAGCGGCGAGTGGCGGGTAGAAAAAGGAAGCGAAGGGAGTGAGATGGGAGGGGATGGACCCTTGGTCGGAGTTCTGAGAGCGGCTGTGTTGCCCATCGATCTGGTAACCTTCTTACGATGTGACGGGCGATCGCTATGAAGAGCTGTAAGAGATATTACTTGGCGGAACAGGGCTGACGGGCCGCTCATATCATGTCGATGGATGGCTGCGGTAGCATAGCGAATGATGTGTCCCTCGATGCCGCAGCGATGGCACACTTGAGCGGTGCGACGGGGACCCTGTTTCCTTGAGGACTGCGATGAGGTAAGTTGCAGTGAGCAGTCAAGAGTATGTACAGGCTGCCTGGCTGGGCGCCGGAAAGAGTGTTCACAAGGTCGTGTGCGGTGCTCACTGTCTATATCGTATGAGGATTGAAATTAGCCGGGTGGGAGCCGTAGCGAGCCGGATCGGAGCACTGCACGGGCCCAAATTAAAGGAATTGAAGCCTAGCCCAAGCCCGCGGCTTTAAACCCAGAACATGACAGGGTCCGATAAATTACTGCTATACTGAACCCGGCCCCACCCGCAAAGCTCGAGGCGAAGCCCGGCCCGGGCCGTTTCTCACAGTACCGCGTGACGTAAATTGCTTGTTGTGAGCTAGTAGATTCTTACTGTACAAATGAATAACTGACCTACAAAAAAGCTCAATTCGCAAGAACAGTCGATGATTTTTTCTTTTTCTCACACAAAAGAAAGTGGTGAGGCGCATTCGCCCTGTCGGCTGTTTGAACAGTGATCTAGCTCATAAGTACGCAGACAGAACAAGACAAGAGACGACACAACACGACACTGTGGTTGTCTTTTTGGCACTACCTTTATTCAAAGTATGTGCCACCAACTATCCCACTGCACCGAGTTACAATGAAGAATGTTGTTGTTTTTCGTTTTGTAGTTATTCGTGAAGTTTTGAACTGGTGTAATGCAGCTCGGAAACGCTCTTCGCTACAGCAGCATTTTTTTGCGCAGAGTGTGTGGATATGTTCTCGATGAGCTCAATTAGTTCTGCATGGGACGTCATTTGCGTTAATATTCATGGTGGTAGTTGGGGGCTAACTAGCATTTCGTCATGCTCGGTTGTCGTTTGGGAAATTTCCATAACATGACTCATGGCACGCTGGTCCGTCCCATAGGACAGGGTCAGGAGAAATGGAACGAATGAAGAAAACATACTAATAATGAAAACAGAGTAAAGAGAGAGCCTGAGGCGCACAAGAGATCAGTTGGTGGCAGACATTGGAAAAAGTAATACGCAGCTCGCGACAATACGCGACTCGCAGTAATACGGCAGTCAACTAAACACTAACTATGAACTCGGATAAAACGCGTGCCATCTAAACGCATGATGCCGATCGGGAAGAACCCGCTGAAGAACAAAGCAGGCGCACATTCAGTCAGCGAGCAGCATGGTCAAGCGTTTAAGGACTGCGCCGGAGCTAGTTGCATGTGTTTAAGTATAGACAGTGACAATCTCAACACTGAAATGAGAAAGGGCGTGGAAAATTAGTTCCCTTGAACTTTGACCATATTGGTTCAGAGCAATAGGTTCCTTACCTGCCAGTGACGGTCAGGAGCCCAGAGAACGAAATGCCCCCATGTGCTATCCTCATCGCTAACTCTTCGAAACGAGAAGAGCTATTCCATATTTCACTGAATTTTATTTATTTATTTATTTATTCATTCAGTGATTGTGTACTGGTACTGCCCGTGGGGCAGGACAGGAGATAATTAGTCTCCTCGACCTGTCGAGGTCCTGGCCCCACTGGGCGGAACAGCAATGGGGACAAAGTACAAACACACAGTGAACATGCAGGCTGAATGCAACAATCTTCACTGTATATAAATACTCACGAATTAAAATAGAAAAAAAAAGAAAAAGAGACATCGAGTTACAACCATCACCACAGTACAATACAAAATACGCATTCAGACACGTGCAAATATCAAAACATTAGGAAATGTAACAACAGTTATCATGAAACTCTGTAACTATATAAAGGAATAGCACATTATAATACATTTCAATCAAATATACTGCAAGATGACAAATGCAGGTGGACCGCACAGTCGCTGTATTTGCTATTATACATTCATATTTATTCTGGTCCGCATAACGTTTGTCCCTGTGTTAGAATTATCGGCGCAGCAGGTGCGGTCCTGAGAGTGTCTTTTCCCTCTTTTGCAGAATTGTAATGGGATCCCGGCGTGTAGAAAACCCTGCTGCATAGCTACAAGAAGAGTGCACCCAGACACGCGGAACACTGCCTTCGCCTCTGTGCACGGTGATGCCTCGGCACCAGCTACATCACCAGAGCTGTCCAGTGCAAACTGAGCACCAGTGAGCCTTCCGGTCGCCTTTTTTGCAGGTTAGTTCGTGAGTTTTCTTTTCTTAAAGTATGTTGTTGTGCCTTCGTCTGTGAGAGCCCTGACAGAGGCGGTGTTTTTGAAAAACAAAAGTATTGTTGATGTGTTCTTAAGCGGTGGCCTGCACAGAAGTAAGGGTTATCATAATAGGCATGGTTGCGAGACGTTGTCCTAAAGGCCATTATCGACGCATCTGTAGCTCATTATTTTGTATTATTCAGTGACTGCAAGAGTGGTCTTCCGGTATGTGTTACGCACCGACGGCTAGGATCGTGCCGAAGCTTATTTATACTCTTGGTGCGCGTTGTTGCTGGCCCTCTGGTCGTAACGCGTTTCTGTCATACGTGATCGTTGCCTTGCATAAAGCCCACAAAGAAAGTTAAAACCTGCAACGCCTTCACGACAATATTGCCCCGTGGGGTGGTGCATTGGTTAGGGTGCTCGACTACTGTTCCCAAGGACGCGGGATCGAATCCCAGCCACAGCAGCCGCTTTTCGATGGAGGCGAAAGGCGAGGCGCCCGTGTACTGTGCGATGTCAGTACAGGTTAAAGAACCCAGGGTGGTCGAAATTTCCGGAGTCCTGCGATACGGCGTCTCTCGTAGTCTTAATCGCTTTGAGTTGTTAAACCCCATTAACCAAACCAAACCTTTATTGCCATGCTACAAAACCTAGCTGACGTCTGATGTCCCAAGGATGAGTCGTCACTGAGATCACACAGTACCTCTGTTCTTTCACCGTTTTAAGGCGAAATCCTTTAATCGCTCATGCTGTCGTGGACAAAATGTGTCCCGATTTTGCGGCCGCTCGAATTGACCGGGGTGAGATGACGTCATAGAGGTCTCGACCAGTCAGAGCCCCACCATAGTATGCGCGAATGCGTGCCTTATATGGTCATATGTCAATCAATGATCAATAAATAATAAATTAATTTCTAATTGATAACTAATTGTTCAACAGCCTCGGGAAGGAGCAGCAGTTTACATTAGGTAGCGAGTACTGGAAGTAGTAGGCGAATATGTCTACTTAGGACAGATAGTAACCGCAGATCCGGACTATGAAAAGGAAGTAAGAAGAATAAGATTGGGATGGAGCGCATTTGGCAAGCACACGCAGATTATGACTAGCAGCTTACCGGTATCGCCCAAGAGGAAAGTATACAACAGTTGCATCTTACCTGTACTCACCTATGGGGCTGAAACGTGGAGGCTAACCAAGAGAGTTCTACTTAAGTTGAGGACAACCCAGAGGGCTATAGAACGAAAATAGGTAGGGGTAACATTAAGAGATAGGAAGCGTGCAGATTGGGTCAGAGAAATAACTCAAGTTAGCGACATTCTAGTGGAAATTAAGAAGAAGAAATGGGCATGGGCAGGACATGTAGTGCGAAGAGAGGATAACCGATGGTCGCTGAGGGTAAAAAACTGGATTCCAAGGGAAGGAAAGCGTAGCAGAGGGCGGCAGAAAGTTAGGTGGGCGGATGAGGTTAAGAAGTTCGCAGGGGTCAAGTGGATGCAGCTAGCACAGAATCGGGTTAAGTGAAGAAATATGTGAGAGGCCTTCGCCCTGCAGTGGGTATATTCAGTCTGATGATGATGATAACTAATTATGCAAATAAATAAATATATAAATAATGATTAAGTAAATTATTATATACTTGATGACTACTAATAAACTAATGACTAATTAATTGCTAATCAGTGCCAGTTGCGTAGCAGAATGTGGCACTCAGGCTTGCGCCTTTCACTACCTTAGTCGCTAAAGTCTCTCGTAATTTTTCTTCCACGGGACAGGTCCACTAGGTGGCCTAAATATTGCGCTAATCAGGAGCCTTGACAGCCTTTCACTTTCTTTTGTCCTTATTGCTGCAAAAGTCTTACCACAGTGGATGCCTCATAACGAGTGTTTGTGACGTATGGACGAACGCAGCGGGTGAGGCTTGAGAGTGGCACAAATGTTTTAAATTTTCTCGCTTTTTCTTGTGTCTCATTGGACTTTACGTGTGCCTCAAATTTTCACATATGCCAAAAAAAAAAAAGCGTTTTGGTTTACACGATGCCGTCGCAATAAAGCAACCAGGAACAACAATATATAGTTGGCGCAGCCGCTTGCTTTATCTCTAATTCTGGCGCTAATGAAACATATAGTGCAGATGACGCCCAAGGGTAATCATGGACGTCACACTACGTCCGCGCCTGCGCTTTGTGTAGGACCTGTTTTGACTGGTGTCGATACTCAGCGCCGTTAGTGGGGAAACTTGTAATGTGCTGCTCTAGCACCGCTCCGAAGCGTCTCAATAAGGGGCTCCCGTGTTGTAGTACCAGCCACGGGAGCTAAAAAGGACCGAAGAAGACCTTCACATGTACCCTGGGCGCTTGAACAACATGGCATGCACGAAAGAGGCGGTTTCGCTGTGCATCACTGTGAAACGTACCCGAAGCCTCGGCTCCCGTAGAGGCGCTTAATGGACTTCATTTATTGACAGGACGCCTGAGACTATGTCTGTAAGGCTGATCGCGGGTGCGATAGATTTAATTGAAGCTCAAGTAGGGATCGAGGGTACATTATAATAGCGCCTGGCGACCCAATTATAGTATTTTTAATCATGACATCTTGGTGAGCGTATTCGGTACGCGAGTGTTTACAGTCTCCCAGGGTTACAAGGCTGCCTATTTGGCCTGGTTTGTGCACAATTTCACTAGCCAAGGATTGGCGCGGCAGAATAGAAGCCAGAAGGATAAACACTTATTCTTAAGCTAATAACATATGCTGGCAACGCGAGCCTGTTACATAAGACGCTGCTGCAGGAAAACATCCAAGGGCTCTGCTTTGGTTGCCGTGTAGTGCTGGAAAGTGATGCTACGACTTTGTCGGTAGCGAGCGCGGAAACACAAACAAGGCTCCTACGGTTGCCTCTTAGGTTTCTTGTTATAAAAACAGCCCGGCAGGGGTCCAGAGTGCTCATTTCTTGTTTCCATATTTTCGTGGGTGAGAAGTCAGCCATGTCAAAGTACCGCGATGTACTGAAGAACTGGCAGTTTCATTCAGAATGCGACCGCAGACATTCCCGAGGCCAAGAAAAAATAAACAGCTTTTTCCAGAGAAGGACAACAGTGCTCCTGGAGCGAGGGTATTCGCGCTATTAACAAGACAAAGTTTAATCACAAATGCAAAGCTGAGTCTTATTTTTTTAGTTTTGAGACAGAAGGAGTACAACGGCGCTTCAGCTACCTTCCTGATCTTTGTTATGTCGGCAACTTGTAAGCTTCGTTTTTTTCTTCTTAAAGCTTTTCATTTCTTGAGCAGTGAGCGTCAACGAAAGAGCTAACGATAGGTTTCATGGTTCCGAGTAACACTTTTAACATTATTGGAGTGAGATCTCTACGCAACAGATGCCAGGGGGAAACTGCTGGAAAATTTGATATAGACGCTTAAGACTGCTAGCTTCCAACATGACTTGGAAATAGATTCAGAATGGACAGCGTAATTGTATGACACGAGCGTAAACGCGGCACAACAAACTGTTACGTCATCATTTTTGTACGAAATTACGTTATACATTTATCTTTGTTGTTACTTACTGGTCTGTATGCACGCATCAGCCATGAGCCAAGTTAGACTTCCTCATTAATAAATGCAATATTGATCATTTATTCATAAGCGGTGCAAGAGAACCGCGAATTATGAAATGCATCGTCGGCTGTCCGGTATATTTTCTACGTGATAAAATTGTTTGAACTCGGTTTGAAGGAGATATTTGAATGAAAACTATTTCAAACTTGCTTTAAGATGCAATTCGCAGCCTATTAATCTTTAAATTCTGCAATGAAGTTGCCCAAGTAAAAATACAGAAGCGATTGGTCGAAAAGTAATTCAGAGATTAAAAAAACAACAACTGGTGATTGGAAGGTTGTAGCATGACTTATGTGTCATTAAGGCATGTATGTAAAGTGGACGAAATGAACTGGAAAGAAAATTAGGATAATTAGTCGTGATTGGATCCCTTGACCTTGGGTACGGGACAGGCTGCTTCTAGGCCCCGGGGTCGCATTCGTATGGCGCGATTAATGCTGTGATTTATGTGTAAGTATTGTGGGCTTTTACGTAGTAATTGTGATTGAGAAAAAAAGAGAGCTTCCGTGTCTTCGTAGACAAGAGGAACCTTTGACGTGACCCATTATTGCTGTAGTACCACATCCTTAAAGGCGGAGCATACACAATGTCAAAAATAATTGCAAGCAAATAATACTCTTCCTGGTAATACCAAATGAAATCTTGTAATGTACTTAAAAAGAGGAAGCAAATAAAATGCAGGCTTAAAGAGGTAAAATTCCTGCACAATTATTTAATGGCCAACAGCTGAAATATTATCTATAATCCTTGCACAAAACGCGCGGATGATTTTTTATGTCGCAAGACAGATTCACAGCTGCTTAATTAAATAAATACTATTGTGAACATAGTAAATAGTTTCATTCATTTGGTAAAATGTGTTTTCACGAACACTTGAGGATAAAACACATTGTTAACAATGTACCGAGCTTTTTAGATCTGGAACTTGTGCTTTACAACTACCAAATGTTTTGGTAGTGCTCCCGGCGCTCCCGGAAGAGCGTTCTTCCATTCCACTTAGTTCACTCAAAAATATTCAAGCGCGGGGTGGCAAAGCTTTGTATGAAAGCCGCTTTGTATAGGTTATCTGTGCATAAAACCCTGAGACAGCTTTCACGCGCAGGGAAGAAGGCTATCTGCTTCAGGCTACCCGATGAAGGTGTTGTAAGACGTAGCAGTACAATTCAGTAGACTGCGCTCAGCAGTGCTGAGCAACCACCCAATAAGTAGAGCACTGAGTGTATGCTCTAAGTGCACAGTCTGGTATAATCTGAAAAAAAAAATGCCAGTAAAGATGACTTAAGGTGGTATGCATAGAAGTAATTCAATAAACAAAAACCCTGTGGCAAGAAACAGGGAACAGATTTGCTAGGTGCTGTTGTGGTGTTTAGTGGCATTCAACTCTCGTTGCACCAGTGAACGACTAGGCGAACCGAAGTCCACTCACGCCGAACCAACATAGTCACCTATTGTTTTAATTGCAAAGACTGAGGCGTTTTCGAGCCGGGCCATTTTAGTCACCAAATATAAAATTCAAGCCTCACGGCTGCTTTCTGAAGCATTTGACAGACAATTTTGGTGACACATGCGTCAGCCAACCTGGCTTTCCTTAATCAGTGTCAGTGTTTGATAACTCCATTGTTGATGTTCCGATCATGACTGCGTTCCAGTTCGTTTCCCATTTGTGTTTTTGCTCTCCCGACTCCTTTTTATTGCTGAACTTTGCTTTGCAAAAATTTTGAGCGCTCTGATCTCTGCTTAAGTGGGGAAATACGAAAGCATTAGCATTTGTTGCTGCTGGCTGATTATCTTCAATTGCGTCACACTTAGTTCCATGACTCCAGCTTTGGCATGGCGTCATCATTTTTTCAAATCATTATGAATGACATGAGGTTTTGTTATGTGACTCCTCTAAGGCATCATCAATTTTTGATAATAATCCGATACATTCATGATCAGCCGGACTATGCCCACTACAGGGCAAAGGCCTGTTCATATTCCTCCAATTAACCAGGCCCTCAATAACTCCGTGATATTGTTACGTGACTGTGATACTACGAGCTGTTGTTGCTAGCCATCCTAAATCACATCACGTTTTGTGACGTAACTCCGACGTCACGTCGCTCTTGCAAGTCATCATGAAGCACATGAGACTGCCACGTGACTGCGGGTTGACGACATCGCTTTTTGCAGGTCATCCTGAACCATGTGACACTGTCCGTGTCTATGGTGTGGCATTCTGACTTTTGTAAATCATCCCGAACAACATGATAAACCGTCACGTAATTGCTGCGTGATGTCCTCCCCTTTTGTCAGTCATCCCAAATCACGAGACGCTTTCTTTTACGTGACTCCAACGTGACGGCATCACCCTTAATCACGTGACACTTGTTTCTTGTGACTCCGGTGTAATGTTATCAGTTTTGAAAATCATTCTGAATTACGTGACACTTCTTTTTCCTCCTGATTTACATGTGACATCCTATAATTACTTTTGAGGTCACATAATGTTATGAAGTTACATATACGCGACATTATGCTACACAGGCCATTTCGCTATTTTTGTGCATCATGTAATGACTTCGAATGTCTAATCTTGATCACACAACCTGTTATAGCGTCATATTACTGAGTATTAAGCTATATGACTTAGCATTACACTGCTAACGATGATATATGACTGGTGACAGGACATGCACCTTCGTACTACGTCCTGTGACCTTTTCGGACCACTTTTACTGACGGGTTTTCATTCTCGCGAGACATATTAGGCTTTCGCATTAATAAATCACATCGTTGCTAGCCAGCACATATGTGCCTGTCTTCTCTGCCGGCTCATCTGTCAGCGCTGTGTCGTCGTCCCGGCCAGCATTCTACAGAACCGGCCTTTTGTCCCCTTCGAAACCCTGATAACCTACACCGAGAGAGACAAATCACCCACCTGCCCCACTTACCGGCTGGACTGTGGATACTCTCCTACACGCCCTACACAGAGATCTCTCTCGCCTCAACCAAGACTGTGCGCTGCCGGAGAGCCAGTTGTGCATAATTCACTGCACTGGCTTGGCAAATGCCTCGCACGGGTTGGCTCCCGTGCTAGCCCAATACTTTAGAGTTAACGTGTTTGGCGAAATAAAAGGGCGTTCGGGAGTTGTAGACGTTTCTGCTAACATGAACTTTATGCGGCAAAGACGTCAAGGTGCATCGCAGCGCGATTGCGGCTTTAGAAAAGAGGATAGAGTAAATGTAGAGAGGCTCGTGACCTGCGTGGGTGTAATCAGAACGCCGGAAGCGACGCACCGGCGGACGTGCCACACGCGAGAGACGGCGGCCTCCTATCTGCGAGTCGCGGGCGCAACGTCTTTCATTTTTATCGCCGGAAGGTTCGCACCACAACCCGCTCTACACACGCCGCAGGTCCACTAACTACGTACAGTGGGGCTCATCCTGGCGGTGAGTAAATGCCCGAAGCAGCGCCATTGTCGCGGATATCCCGCTCACCGGCACTGCTCACTCTGATGGAGGTTCGCACTGAATTTTCTTCGGTGCAAGTCCACGTGTAGCACTAGCGGCAGTAGATCAAGTGCAAGCCACAAGATGCGGCCTCACATTAGGCTGAGCAGGGGAGATGGAAAGGGCCTTTTGATGCAACGTCAAGTTTCTCGACAATACGATGCGAAGGGTACGTCGGATATAATGATCATGATGGAAAAAAGCGCGAAAAAGTACACGAAGGACGGAAGGAAGAGACGGACAAGGGCTATTCGGATAGGTTGCGCAAGATGCTAGACTAGCGTGGCACACCTGCTTACGCATTTTGGCTCTCACCTCGCAATCGGTGCCCAATAGCTGTGTGTTGCCCTTGCCGGATTGTCCGCTTGCAGTGCATTCTGATTCGGCGCACTTGGCCTCCCTGCTTTTACACCACCTCTGATTTCATTCGGTTGTGGTGACGTTGGGAAAGCAGGCCAGAAGACAACAGAGTGAGTGGCTTTTTGCAAAAGAGGTTCCAGCAAACTCTTCGATCCGTTTTGGGACCGAAGAAAGGCGACGCAGGGTGCAGCGATTTCCATGCTCTCCGCGCCGGCACGCGTACTGAGGCAGACTAATGTTAGACCTGATGTTCACCCACGGATCTCGATGCGTCTAACTAAACGTTCCTCCCTAGAGATACCCTCTGCTTCCGTGTAGCAGGTAACCGATACTCGGCATTCGTTGGAAGAAACAACGAATTTCGCGCTAGTAGGCCCGCGCCCCGATCAGCTCCAGCAATGCTGAATATGTCGACTGGCGAAAGTGCCCCGTAATCAAAGCATATTAGCGGTTTGCGGGCTAAGGCGGACTACACTGCAGCAGCTAAGTCATTCTTAACTCACCTAGAAATTCAAGAGAAAAAAGTTTGTGATGTTTTGATAGTTAAATTAAGAAACATGTGGTTAGAGCAAAAGTTTCGCACTGCGTGACTTCAGTGCGAAGCTCGTGAAAATGGTCGCCGCCGACTTAAAGGTGTAGCGTCAGACAAATATACGCGTAATAGTCCGTGATGGAAAAAACTCATTCTAAAGGAAGTGGCGGTTTCGATTGGCTTTTATTCTCTGTTTTGTATAGTGTTTCAATAAACAGTTGCGTATCATCACTTTGGTTATTTAGACCGAAACAAAGCTACATATAAAACCCTGTTCAAACTAAACCCACGCTTGATTGGCGGGGCTCAGCTGTTGAAAGGATCAGGAAGTTAGTAAAGCACTAACTCGAGTGTAAAATTTAATAAACGCCTGATCGAAGCCTTACAATGATGTGTGTAACTGAAACAATAAATTATTTCATTTCTTTCCTAGAATATAGTAGGAATACTACGTGATCCGTAAGTGGCTCAAAACACGTCATGGGTTAAGTGGACCATAGAGCAATCTAGTGTGTCAACCTTATTTAGTACGCAGTTGAGAAGGGAAAGCCGTTCAAGTGGGCGGAGGTCTTGCAGCGTTACGTGCGCAGAAAGAAGAAAAAAAAAAAGCATTGACAAGCTCGATTTCAATAAACAAGCAAAATCTGCCAGATTCAGGCGTCCAAATGGTAATATGACCGCAACTGTCTCACCGAACGCTCAAAAAAGCAATACCTGCACTAACAGCATGCGTCTTGTGTGTTAATAAATCAGAAGTGCTGGCCACATAAAAGTTTGAAAAATAGACTCAAAGGACGCAATTATTTTTCATGTTGACTTGGAGCGAAATAGGCCACTTACAGTGAATTTAGTGTCTCGTCGTGACTGTCGTTAGTTTTTTTTCTTGTTCACTATCACTTATTATGAAAACTGACTGAATCGCGCATTTGCTAGATCCAGCTTCATTCTGCTCGAACCAACCAGTCTTTGTGGCGTGGAAGAAAGACGAAGGCCGAGGTTCCCACAGGCAACTTTTCGATGGTGTCGGTTTACCACGGCAACCAGACCACATCCGAACTTGTGCGGATGGCGAGGCTGCCTTATCCACCTTCGACTTCGCAGCCCAAAGGTCCTTGGATGAGAGAGCTCGAGCAGCGGTTTCAGCCGCCTTTAACGAAACGTAAAATGAAACTGAGCCCCCCAAAAAACTTGGCCCGCGTCGAAAGGGTGCCGCATTGTAGTCACAAAGATGCCACTCCCATCGAAGTCTCAGCTTCTGTAGGCTAGAAAAGACAAAAGAAAAAGAAAGACTAAATGCAGGCGTCAACATCACCGATCGATTTCGCACGCAAATTGCTGACGTCAATATAGCGATATTGGGATGCGAATCCTAACACCGTCGTTCACATCAAAATGATGGCGACTCTTAGCTTTCATACACCGTTGAATCGACTGTCGGGAAGGTCTTTGAATCCGATGTTTGTGCCATGAGTTTGAATCTTTCCATAAATGTAAACATTCTCTAATATAAGTAAGCGCGAAAAAGATAATGAACGAGTATCAACGAGAACGACGCAGACAGAAGCGCTGGTATCTGATATCACGAAAGGCCAATGAGCCCAACAGGAACTGTTTAGAAATGCGAACGCAGGCAGAAGTAGTAATAGAATACATTTTCGCTGAAAGAACCGCTTTGATGGATTCTTCTAATATTTCAAGCGCATGCAACGACTGCAAACAGATAGAGAAACTACAGGACGTCGTTGTGCTTGAATTATTAGAAGCAATGCACCAACATGCCCCGAAAAGTGTTTTACTGTTTTGATCATGGTTTTGATGGAGTCATTCTCAGTGCACTTTAGGAAACGTGAGTTGGGGATGGTCCTAACTAATAGCTTTTGAGGAGCAACCAGTTGCTTTTGTATAGATCTTACCACGCAGCATTTCAACAGATGTATATAGCCTAGCTTTAATCACTCACATATGTGCAGAGAGAAAAAAAAAGTCGAGCGAAAATGTTAAGAACCAATGTCTGAAGCTCCGGGCCAGTATATATGTCACTGTTCACAAGTGAAACAGTGGAATTGCCTGAGGCCTAGAGGAGACAAAGGGACAAAAATAGGGCTGTACTGACAACAGAAGTTCATTCATGGCGCTATTGCCGCATATGCTCTAGCATAAAAAAATAGAAAAATGAAAAAGTTAAAAGTAGGTCACACCCTATCACTCTAAGCAAGCAGATGTTTTGTGAGTACAGCGATTGTCGAAAAGCAGGTAATTGTGCTTTCGCATCCAGCTTCATGACATCATATGCCTTTATTAATTTTTTAGTGAATTGATCTTTGTGATTAGGGGCAACCATGCAGGCTACTTTCGGGCAAAGAAGATCGATTGCGGTAGTGAATACCGATGTTGCGGAAGAATTCTTGACATGTTGCGACCCTCTTTAACCCAGTCGCTCAGACAAAGACCGTTTGACCGATATATGAACCACTGTGAGACAAAGGGATTGGATAGACTACGTTATCTTAGTCGGGCACATACTTTTCCCGATTGTTTATCTTGCACTGGGGAACAGTTTCAAGATTTTTTCGTGACCATTTGCCCACGCGTACAACCCACAATATCATAGTTTCACGAAACACATCAACTACAGCCTTCTTTCGTATTATCTTCGAATTATGTGACAGCACGCGGGTGTAAGGTTTTATTGTCAGCTTCCTTTATTTGTAATAATGGTCGGCTGGATTGCGAACCTTCAGTTTTTAGCCTCCCTTCTACTTTAGGTGTAAAAATACGAAGAGGAATCCTTCATCTGCTAGCTATCTTATGAACCTGTGAGTAAAATACTGTAGGCACCAGTAACTGTACATAATTTTTTTTCAAGACGCAATGCCCCTTTTCACGAGTTTCTAGTGGGCTCAGCTGTAAGGAAGCAACCTCTTCTTACTTCGAAGGTCAAATTATCAGCATACATCAAAAGCAGCTAAATAGGATGTCAGGCCAAGGAACTTGATGTTGTCTTGAACTGTGTCATTTGTTGTACTGTGATGTACTTCCTGTGTCATTTCTAATCGCGAAAGGAAGTCAGAAAAAAATGTAGATCAAGGGCCATTCACTTCTGTACCAAGACTATTCGAATCATATTTGAGTACAATATTATCATCATCATACCCACTGCTGGGCGAAGGACTCTCCCATATTTCTCTAATTAACCCGGTTCTGTGATAGCGGCATCCACTTGACCCCTGAGAACTTCTTAATCTCATCCGCCTACCTAACTTTCTGCCGCCCCGTGCTACGCTTTCCTTCCCTTGGAATCCAGTTTGTTACCCTGAGCGACCATCGGTTATCCTCTCTTCGCTCTAAATGTCCTGCCCATGCCATTTCTTCTTCTTGATTTCCACTAGCATGCCAGTAACTTGAGTTATTTCTCTGACCCACTGTGCACGCTTCCTATCTCTTAATGTTACCCCTACCATTTTTCGTTCCATAGCTCTCTGCGTAATCATCAATCGTAATGTAATCTACAAACCGGAACACTCTTGTAACGTTTGAACCCATGAGACGAGTGTACTGTCAAGCTCTGCTAGAAAGATGTAGCTGGGCAACGAAACGACCCAGCGGAACACTACAAGTTCATATGACAATTCTTTTGAATGAAAACGCGCCCTTGCCGTTCTGCATAGGTGGACTGAAGATAAATTAGCAGTAAATTTTTAAAATGGTCTGCAGAAATTCCAGAGTCATTTTGAAAAGTGACTGCTCTATAGGCGTCGTCATTTCGCAGAAATCATTTCCGACATCCATTTTTTGCTACTTTGAAGGCACCCGTGTATGAATGCGATAGCTTACCTCCAACGGTGGATATCGTTAGACACCTTGTTGAATTACTGCCTGTCTAGCATCACATCTCCGCGTACTTCTTAGCGTTCCTACTCTCGACAACATGCTTCTGGGCAGCGATGGAGCGTATGTCACCCTTGCGGTTACTCCGCGCATAAGGACTAGAATTTTATTTTGAGGGCCAAGCAGTGCCTTTGAAGGTGGTACGAGGGTAGTCTGAAACAATTGCCATTTTTGTTTCGATTTCTTCGCATAAATTCAAAATTATGTGCACTGCTCATCCGCCAAGTGGTGTTGGGGCCTAATTTGCATCAGGTAGTATGTCATGAGCCTTTCTAGTTCTGCTCATTATCTATCGACATTGAAATACTATTAACCGGCTATAATATTCAAATGAATATTTCTGTGGATGCATGTGTTAATGCTTCTGTATATAAGCATTAGGAGGAGGTAAAGTGCCCATACCAGGACGCGTGAGTGGGTTGTAATGCGGGAGCAGAAATCCAGGAGCAAGTAAAATGAGCTTTACATTTGTTCCCGAGCAATTCATTCGCCAGCTTTGCCCATTTCAACTCAATGCAGATTCAGAGAATGTTTGGTTCTTTGATTTCCACCGGGACACGCCAAACTAAGTTGTCGAGGAAAACATTCTTCGTGTAAGGCGAACAAGTCTCAATCATCTGTTGTTCATACCTCTGAAAAGTTTCCCTCTCATCCGCGCTGCGCTAGCCACATCAGCTGTAGAACTGTGTGTGTCTTGGGATAAACCACAACTCAAGGCTGCGATATCTGACAATAGAATTGACCTTCAGGCAAATGAGCACCTGAAGTATATAAGTGCCAAATAAGAACAATATAAACTGACCTTTTTTGTAAGAATCCAAGTGCTTGTGTTGTGGAAATAAAAAAATAGCCGACGATTACGTTACTTACTAATGCGAAATTTGAGCGCAGCTCATCAGCTGTTTCCCCTTTTTCGATAGATTGAGTCAAAGATTTCAACCAAGACACGTATGTAAAATTACAGACAACTTCAAGAAACATTCCACGAACAGCTCTTGGCTGTCATGAAAGAAACTTTGGGGTCGGAGAAACGAAGAGAGGAATTATGTTATCGGGAGGTTGCGGGGGGCAGCGCATGGGCCCATAGGAACGTTGCGCGACGAACAGATAGCAGCGACTGACGGACGCGGCTAGCGAGTGAAGAGAACGGGACTCTGCGTTTCGGCATGGGATGCACGCACCGTGATTGCTGATAGCGATCCGGCGTTTCGGCAATCGGAGAGCACTCTCGCCGCCACGCAGAAAGAGGGGGGCTGAGCTGGGGGGTTGAAAGTTCACGAGAAAAGAAAGACGCAGTATCTGTCACACCTTTTGTGGACACCTGAACTGCGCCGGAAGTGAAGGGAGGACGGTGGGCGTAAAAGTGGAAACAGAGAAAAGGGTGCTGGTAGTGGAGGGCTACGGAGTAATTTCGACCACCTGGGGATCTTTAAACGCATCGCACAGCACACGGATGCCCCTTCGTTTCGCCTTCATAGAAATGCAGCCGCCGGCTGTCGGGATCGAACAACTTTTCATTATCGCATGCATAATAATTAGCCCAGTTCACTAGAATATATTAAAGGCCACCCGATGTTGATGGTCACATAAAGTTTCTAAACATTACCCAGAGAGAAAGCTGGAACCATCTTCATGCGAGTTTCTTAAGAGGGCACCTCATCTGCCGCTGAAATGCCGGTACTTGGCTTGACCCTAAACCATAATTACGATTGAAAAAATATAAGTACTTGTAAAACGGACATTTCACGAAAAAGTTGTTTCACCATTAGAAGATGCTTAAGTCAAATTTTCCTACTGTCCTTTGCAATATATGAGCTTGAAAGCAAATACGAAAAATTTTTACTTCATGTCGCCAAATGATATTAGATATTCTGTTAAAAATTGTGTTAGCGTCTAAAATAGTGCACTTTTTGTCAGTGTAAAAAGTAGAAACGTTTCACTGGTATCGTCTTCTAGCCAGGCTCACGCCTCATGAACCGTGTTTTCGCCCTGTGGGCTGAAAGGAACGACGTGGAATACAGTTCACAAGACCGCTGATTTCCGGTGATTATCCAGAGCCGCTGTTAAGTCCGCTCTCCATTGCGATGGCATGTCGGTGCACATACGCAGTACGATAAAGCGATGTCGCTCTTTAATCCTCGGTTGCTGCCTGGATCGATGTACAGAACATGTGGACGCGACATGACGTGAAATCACTAACAGTCATCACAGCGAAATTAGATTCCCTCTCCAAATGTTACCACGCAGAACAGTTAGTGGACCTGCGCATTCTTTATGGTGATCACTACAGCCATCTAATGCTTTGGATCTTAAATCACCTCCGTGCGTGGGTGCGTAACCACATGACGCCAAATCGCACTAATAGAGGTTAAAATGAAGCTGAAGAATCAAAACATTCCAATCCGTAGGACAGTGAACAAGCCACATCCGAATCCATGTCGTCTCAGCGTGCCCTGGGTGTCCATGGTGAATGAAGGGTGGAGCCGCCTGTTTTGCCTTTAATTGTAGTAAGAAACTCTATGGATATAAAGCCCCGCTTTAACCAAACCATACAAGCGTGCTTGCGGTGCATGTGTGATTCGGCTATGAAAGGTCCTGGAATATGTTGCATTCCGATGGCACCCTGCCATCTCAAAAAAAACTAATCACGAATTTTTAGCGTGTGGCAAATTGAATTGTCTGCCCCTGAAGCGCCAAAGCTCAAACGTCGAGACTTCAAAGAGACACCCTATTTTCACAATGTATGCTGTGATTTGGTGTTTTCACACTGATTCATTTTATACACTGCCCGGAACGCATTTGGTGAGGACCTCACCATCAATGTCCGAGGTTAAAGCATGAGGTTCACTCTCCACTCGCGGATTGTGCCACCTTCGTAGAGCTGAAGCTATGATGAGCAAGGAGGTTTATGAGAAAAGGTGCTTCCGTCACGTTGGAATCTAGGATTTTTAATACGTGTTTTAATAGACCGGTGGCGAAAAAGTACTCTTCTGCGCTCGTGAAAAAATTGGTAGTAAAAAAGGAAGGGGCGCTTTATGTAGTAGCCAAACTGGCATGCTGAGATTATTTAAAATGAAGATCATAATAAGCTTCTAGCGCCTTCCTGGAGGAAAAATCGAAGAATAACGGCTTCTGGGGCGAGTTGGTGCGTGATATCCAGAAGAGCGGCGGAACGAAGACAACACGAAGGGAGCAATACAGTACCGGCGCACACTGCCAACTGTAATACAAAACGGAATAAAAACTTCCTCTTGTGGCTGAGTGTGAAAGAGGAAGTTTGCGTTCCGTTTTGTATTACAGTCGGTAGTGTGCGCCAGTGTTGTATTGCTCCCTTCGTGTTGAGTTCGTTGCGCCGTTCGTCTGGGCAAAGTCGAAGGAGCGCCGTGCAGACATTCGATCGGCTGCTGCAAACGGGGAGAAACACATAAATGATCTCGATTGGCAATTTCATGGACTTTTCTACTCGGCGCGGTGTCACGCATTCACGAACGGAAAATGCTTGCCGGCGTAAATGTTAGGGCTTTAGCTTTTTTTTTCTTTCTTTTAGGCAAGAGAATTTAATGGCTCATACTCACGGCGTCCGGCGTCCTGTCCCACTAAGCTGTCAATCAAATGATGTCATCAACCGAAAAACACATCATAATTCTCTTTGTCTACAGTAAGGATGGTAGTAGCGATGAAAATGACGCTGCAATTAGTGATAATGACAATGATGACATTAGCGATGATTATGGCGGTGCACTTCGTTATTATAATAATGAGAGCAAAGGTGAAGCACCGTGTGCACCAGCAGCGCTTAGGCTTTCGCATTTCTGCAGTGTAGATTCCACATTACACCCTTTTCGTTCATGTAAATGAAAAAAAAAAATTGTGGGGGCTCAAGCATGGCTTGAACCTATTGATAGAAGGAAAGCTGTGAGTGTTGCAGCGATAGCTTCTTTAACAACCGGTTTTTAATCCGCCGCTTTTACATAATTTTGTTCTTGAAGCTTTTAAAATTGGTGATGCCTTATTTTGCATAAAACGCATGCTATTATCGATACCATCACGGAGTGTAAAAAGTAGTTCGTCAAGAAATTTGATGCGGAGGAAATCACACTGTACACTTATGTTAAGCACTTGTTATAATTTTTGAAATGCACGGTCATTATCCTCCCGCTAAGCTCACAAGCGGAAATTTAAGTTCAATAAGCTGAATTCGAAAACTGCAATTTCATAAATTTTTGTTCCCACTCTACGAACAGGAGTAATCAGTAAAGGAAGTCTGTAAACGGCGTTTATTCAGCGTAGAAATTTTCTAATATTTAAGTGCGTGTTTATTATTTCAATTGCATCATGTTTATAATGCTAATATACCGACGTCCAAAGATTCATAATGCTCCTCTCACGCAATAATTTCTCGAATATTTTGGACTTGTAGTGTGAGGGAGTACTTGTTTATAATTTCGTACAGAAAACCTTCGCGGCTGAAGGCTCCTAGGTAGAATAGACAAAAGACCTCTTTCGTGCTAATCCCAGAATACCTTGCGAGCGCGCAACGCAGATTTCTACAAGCGTGCACAAGTTTCGAACCCGCAAGGCAAGCAGGGGGAAGCCTTTGGCGCTCCTTTAGACAGAAGAAATAGTGCACTACGACCGAGATATCGCAACGGGGTCATTGCATACGCATGCTGCATTTATGAAGGCTGTTTATGTTTAGGCCCAGTAATATTCATAACCAAGGTGTCCAAGCGAAACCTGCGTTGACCGCGACAGCCAGCGTGAGTAGAAAAAAAAAAAAACCTGCTAAAATTTGTTATTTGCGAAAGTAGTAAGCCATGGGATACGAAGGCATGAAAAAGAAGTCATCGTTGAGGATCGTTGATTTAATATCGAGTCGCATGCAAAAGTGATAAATGTCGCATAAGGAAAGTTGATCCCACCGCTGCTTGTTTGCTGTTGATGCCCAGTACAGCTCGCTGGCGCCTGCTAGCATTACTCTTGGAAGTGTCGCTGAATCGACTACATTATTTTATGGAGCAGAATTATCACTAGGCCCTTGATAAGAGTATTACATTTATCGCAGTGCTAGTCAGAGCTGTTTACACGTTCAGGTTCAATTTGTTGATGCCCAGACACGCGAAATGCAGCAGCATACATCGGGTGCTATTTTTCCTCGTTCTTTTTATAAGCACCGTGCTGAATATGGAGAGAGCGTGTTAGTCATGTGTATAAATAGCCATCTATAAATAGATTCCTGCTTAGGGTAACAAACTGGATTAAGGGAAGGAAAGCGCAGCAGGGGCGGCATGAAGTTAGGGGGGGGGGGGGGGGGGACGAGGTTAAGAAGTTCGCAGGGTTTAAGTGGATACAGTTAGGACAGGACCGGGTTAATTAGAGAAATATGGAAGCGACCTTCGCCCTGCAGTGGGTGTAGTCCTGCTGCTGCTGATGATGATGCCGACAATAGCCAGCCCAAACCAAAAGTGTAGAAGTGAATTTCAGCATTTTTTTACTAATGAATTTAAATATTATTGCTTTGTGACACAATTATTGGCCGACACGTGCACAAAACTACTATGGAAGAACCAACATCCTAGCTGAAGTTACCAATCCTTGTTTTTTAAATCTCTAATTTTTGCAGAAACATCCGGCATATTGCCGCCATAGGCTCTGCAAAAGCTGAGGCGTGTCTTTAGCTTTTAATAGCCGCGTATCATTGCACATCTGCCGTGAAGATGACATTTAACTGCGCGTGAGTCTGTGTGCTATAGAGAGCTACAAAATCAGTTTTTGATTTCCGCCATACTGACAATACCGCCCGCAGACAATGCCCTCCGCCTTTCATGACGTAAGTTCGATGCGAGCTGATGATGCCATATTTCTCGACGTTTCCGAGGTCCTGGATGGGGTGCCGCATAATCATCTGCTAGCTAAACGTGTCGCGCGTTGAATCTCGTGAACCTTACTTATCCCGCTCAGGTATTTTCAAGAGGCCGCGCGTTCAGTTTGCTTTTGCCAACTATTTCAGCTCACCACATACTGATGTCTACTTAGGACAGGTAGTAACCGCAGATCCGGACCATGAAAAGGAAATAACAAGAATAAGATTGGGATGGAGCGCATTTGGCAAGCACTCGCAGATTATGACTAGCAGCTTACCGGTATCGTTCAAGAGGAAAGTATGCAACAGTTGCATCTTACGTGTACTCACCTATGGGGCTGAAACATGGAGTCTAACCAAGAGAGTTCTACTTAAGTTGAGGACAACCCAGAGCGCTATGGAACGAAAAATGGTAGGGGTAACATTAAGAGATAGGAAGCGTGCAGAGTGGGTAAGAGAAATAACTCAAGTTACCGGCATTCTAGTGGAAATTAAGAAGAAGAAATGGACATGGGCAGGACATGTAGTGCGAAGAGAGGATAACCGATGGTCGCTTAGGGTAACAAACTAGATTCCAAGGGAAGGAAAGCGTAGCAGGGGGCGGCAGAAAGTTAGGTGGGCGGATGAGATGAAGAAGTTCGCAGGGGTCAAGTGAATGCAGCTAGCACAGAACCGGGTTAAGTGGAGAAATATGGGAGAGGCCTTTGCCCTGCAATGGGTATAGTCAGGCTCATGATGATAATGATGATGACATACTGATATTACATCATGTGTTCGTCACAGAGACGTAGCATAGCACTGCTGCTATTATTCTACAAAACGGTCTCGAAATGAAACAAAAAAACAAAGCCAGTCTTTTTGCGCACGACTGCATTGTCTATATTATAATCCATGCCCCCTGAACGCATCATTACGCTACGAAATGACATGAGAGCGATTGTAATATGGTGTGAAAAATGGCCCATGCCGCCTAATCTGCGCAAATACAAACTGATGTCTTCTTCGCCTGAACAAAAATAGAAATGTTCAAGATAATAAGCATCCGGCATTAAATAACTAGTCCAAGTTGACGTTGTTGTTAGAAGTCCTCCGCCAAAAAGAGTTTAGTCTTTCACTCTGAAATCTCATGTTGACTGTAATTCCACAATTCGGTAATATTCTGAACTGAAGCTTTGTTTTTCTACGACGAAACGAGCGCCACCATGACGCGTTCTACTTACTTGCTTCTATCGCTGTACTCTGTTGCCAAAGGCCTGTTGTTATCCAATTCTCGGCACGCGGCAAGTTATCTTGGGTTCGGCTGGATGACGCAAATATAATAGGGTGAAAAGTAAAGAAACAGCAAATTGTTACAATGGGCATTAGTCCACACTGTCCCGTACTACTGCTGACGCAACAGCAAGTGAAATAAATTACTGAATGCTTGGCTAGAGAAACGAGAGAGATGCTCAGAGTTCCTGAGCTTATAATTTCGAATTATTTTTGCCTTGTTGTGCAAGTTACTAGAAAAGCTTTACCAACACAATTTTGTTTCTCCTGAAAGTCGAGTTGTTTGTAGCAGTCCTGAATGTGGGCGAAATACCTGTGCTGAATCTACTACTATTGTTGCAAAGGAAAAAAAAGTGTTATTGCAAACATGCTTTGCACCTCACACACCGAAAGTTTTCATCAAGTACAACATTCCGAGAAGTAATCATGTGTACAATCGAAATCTCTTACGTTCCTGCTATTTTTATATAGAACAACGTACGAATAATTTATAAACAGATACACCAAGCTTATGTCAGGCTACTCAAAAATATAATACGCGAAGCCATCAAAAATGGTTCAACCCTATTTCGATTACCAATATGGCCATCAAATGATTGAAATTCCTACCTACAGACCGGCATAGACAGTCATACATTAACACCATCGGAGCTCATTTTCCTTGTGAAATCTATTGCTTAAATTATAATGCTAACGTGGAAATATATCTATATTTTCTTATTTTTCTTGTCTAATGCGTTTCTCTGTCAGCTGTTCGCCAATTTTTAAATGAGGCCAAGGACCCCTCAAGCTGCAAACAATCAGTTGTTATCTTGATCCCGACCATTTACTGAAAATGGGCCTAAATAAATAAAAAGGAATGAAACGTAGTATGCCACAGGATGTCGTTTTCGACGACCCCCGAATACAAGTGGTAGCTTTCCGGTTTTGGAATGATGCGCGGCGTCCGCAACCATTGCAACCTTGGTGACTGCACTGTCGCCCAGTTGGCTTCCGTCGTCGCAGTGCAGATCTAGTTGGCCACAGTTGCTGTACATTACTGTGCGTTTCGCGGCCGATGCTGAGGAGAATATAATACCTTTGCCGAGTCTCGATGTTTCCTATAGTGCACACGCGTGGGAAGTAGCTTCTCTGGACATGATTCACAATTCACGAGTGAGTACCTACTTTATGCCATTCGTCCGGGTAGCTAACGATCCAGAATTGACTCTCGAATGTTCGGCCAGCGGCCACCGTATACGTTTATCACTATGCAGCAGCTTCCAGGTGTAACCTGCGACTAAATTCACAAACTGGATGCGCTGTAACCAGAATTGTCGGGTGTGATCATCTGCGCACGTGCTGTTCTGTGTCCTTCACTTGTGTGTAGTATTTTTAATCGCGTTTTCCCATGGCTTCTGAATATGTTGCCAGCGACACATTTTCTGTTTTTGTTTTTTGTTTTGTTTGCCGTGGAACGGTGTTGCCATCGTGGGACAAATGAGTGCGCTGGAAACAGTACGAAGGCAGCCAACAGCCGCCTGCACTAGAAAAAACATAGGGGATTTTTTTTTTTGGTTGCTGTGAATCAATGTTAAACAAAAGTTTCGAGATATTTACGCCGGCTATGTCTAAGACGGCTAAAGCTCTCTCGCGTTGCTACGCCCGATTCCCACGCTTCCTCCTGTGATGAGCGTCGCCAGACGACCTGCAGCATGATGTCGTCTGTCCTGTTTCGTTTTCTCTTGCAGTGCCCTCTCCCCTCCTTCTCTATATTCTCTGCGCGCCATCGGCTGCTCTCTTCGGAACATGCGCAGAACGATCACTTCGGAACATAGGCGCTGCCGCTTTATTATGAGCTCCCGGGTGAAACGATTGCGATCTTTCTTTAGTCAATGACATTCTTCACCTAGAAAAGAAAGGAGGGGCAAAAAAATTGACCAAACATTACGGTGCGTGCAGCAAGTGGGTGAAGCAAACGAAGGCGAACACAGCCGTCGTAAACACTGTGAACAGCTCACCTGTGGCAAGACCGCTGCGCTACCTTATGTCCCGCCGACGGCACGTGGTTATTTTTGTTCTACTTTCTAATCTGATAACTCCGTACATACGTTATTGTTGCGCATTGATCAACACAGAAGCACAATAATCTCCCGTGCTTTCCTTTTTTTAAGTGGCTAGTGGATTCCTTCGTGTCTCTTTCACGAGTCACTCGATTTCCATATATGTTTGCCTGCCGCATAAAAAGTGAAATTTCCGTCATGCTCGATGCCTTCCTACAGCTGCGCTTCATAGGTAAAGCAGAGCCATTAACAAAGGTCTAATCTACGCACCGCGCATCCTCCTACTTATCAGTCTCGTGCTCCTAATCTGCAACCTGATATCATTCTTTTGGTTTACCATGCATCTGCGCTCCTTGGGTAAACTGTATGATGCGAGCTGCTTAACGTTGGCAGTTGTATATGGACTTTGAGGGACGCCGTAGTGAAGTACTCGCAGTTTTCTTAAACTGTCAGGCGTTCTTTTAACGAAAGCTTGCGTTTTTTAAATTTATTTCCCGTCCATCAAAATACGGCCGCAGCGGCTGGGTTGAAACGTAGAAGCCATCTGTCGTAAATTTATCCAACGCGTCACTAATGCATAAAAACGATTTCAAACATTATATTATATGGGTGCCCAGTTGTCCTTGAACCCGTGCAAAATGTATGACAGAAGCCATAAAGCCACTACATCGTAGTAGGCAGCACTATGGCAGCAGTGTTGGAGTTCTGCGTACGCTTAAGGGTGTTCCCCGAGCATTTCAGCCAGGCGTAAAATATGCATGAATTCATTCCCTGTCAACTCTTTCGTCATACTGGAGGAGTGCTCCCATTATTTATTCAAATCTACTTTTGTTATTTCTACTGCTGCCTGGTTTCCTTGTGCTAGCTACATAGTCGACCGGCAGTTGGCATTTCTGAAAGGAATCAAATTGCAATCACCTCGGGTTTGGCATCGTTTACAGCTCTTTCTTGCATATTAGGTGCTTTTTAATACACGTCATCTCTTGTTCCGTGCACTCTGCCCACCTTCGTTGTCTCTGACACCGCAGTGTTTGTAAATGAAAAAATGAAATTGTGATAAATATTTAGTTGTGATTATAACAAAAAAAATAACGATGCTTGATTTTGGACGATGTCAAGACCTTTATAAAATGGTTCATAATAAGTGACCACAAAAGGTCCACGTCACCCTAATAAACATTTCATAAAATCGAATTCATTTGAACACGGCTTAAATACGCTATATATATGTGCAAGTTGAGAAGCGTGGTTCACAGACCCGGCGAGAGTGCACAAGGTTGAGCTCTCGGAAAGATTGCATTTCTTATTCATGATAATGCTATTGCAAGGCCATGTTTTCACATAGTTGCAAAGTTAGTGAAGCACTCGAGAAAACAACAAAACGCTTTTTAAAGCGAAGCTTCAATGAGCTCACTTGCCCCAGCAAGAAAAAAAAAACAAAAAATCGGTGGCGGTGGTGATAGCAGCAATACAAAGTTTATAAAATTATATTTAAAACTCAACGTAGAAAAGCAACGAAAAAGACAAGCTTGAGTATAAAAACGTCTCACGCAGATGCAATGTTCGTTGTACAAGAGGGACATATGTACAATGAGCACCAGCAAAACCAGGTATATTGCTTTTTATTTTCTTTTGGATATTGTCACCAACTCGAATATTAAAGCAGGGCGTTTGTAAAGCTCAGCCTACATGTTGATGCACATACGAAGATTTGAAGAGATTTTCAGCTAGCTCCTGCAGCACGAACGAAGTTGGTTGGAGGGTTACCCGCTGGTCGCTCACAGCGTACGTGGTACAACGGCTTCCAACACATGAGAGAAGGGAGCAAAAAAAGGGAAAGAGAAATGGCCGAGAAAGAATGCCAGAAAAGAACAAAATGCGCACTTGACGGTGGATGTTGTTACGAGTGCAACTTCAAGCGCCGCCTTCATGCGATGGAAATGTGTGCAGAGCGAGGACCACTTCCGGAGGAAAGCCATGTTCACCCAGAGTAACCGCACAGAACCAAATAAGTTTCGGAGCAACATTACTGTCAGTTCCGTAAGAATTGAGTATTAATGCCGATGCAGCTGCCTAGATAAACTGCTGTATTCATGTTTTAAAGACGTAGCTCTGCTAAACGCAAGAGCCCTGTTTTGATGTCTCTGGGCAGTTTCAACCTCAGCCAACCCGCAGGTGAATTTTCGATGTCAGACCACGCTAGCATCAGTGCTGAGCCCTGACTTCGATATCTGACCTTGACCTTTAGACTTTGACATTGATCGCTCAACCTGACCTTTGTGCATTGATATTCACATTTGAACTTAAAATTATCTTGCGTCATATGGACATACACTAATCAAACAATCGCGTGAGTGGTGGCGTCAAGAGGTTACGGGCTTTCATTGTGTAGATGGGTTGCGGAGACTCACCAATCGTGTATAAGGAGCTGAGCACGTTGGGCCGTCAAACTCCCAATGTCACCGTAACAAAACCTATAGCATTAGCACGGAGCGGGTTATAGTGAAAACAGGTAAATGATTGCGCTAGTGGATAATGCCTGCCACAGGCACTATCGAAAGAGTGGATAGCATGTACGTGAAGAAAGTAGCGGCGAGATGTCGTACTGAGATATCGTACAAAATGTAGTGTGAAATTGACCTTTATTGCTATGTTCGTTGCATAACATCCAAGAACTGTATAACAATTTTGTAATCAATGAAACAATCCTCAATTACTTCTGGAGAATCACAAAGGGGGCAGTTTACCGTCGTTACAAAAATGCCCTTCTTTCCTAACCATATTATAACGGGCAGTCTCAGCTTGTAAAGTCTTATTGACGTGATAGTTATTTTTCGTACTCTTTGAAGTAAATCATGTCCGGGGAAACCAAAATACAAATTACGATACATGGGTAGCGCGAAGAGGATATAAGCTAAATTATGGTCGAAACCTTACCTTAACATTGAAAGTAGGAACTAAGGGGAAAATCGAATCAGTAGGAATCGAGCAGCTACATGCACCTTATGCATTACACTCCATCAATAGGGACGATCACGAACATTAGAACATTAGATCACGAATTAGGTAAAACATGAAATACATTTTCTTGCAAAAATGCGTGAAATATGGGTGGGAACTGTCACGGAAAAGCATGAAACGCGAAACTATTGGACAGGTGGTTAAGCCACTTGCGCTTACAGGCCACAAAAGGTTACAAGCCTCTTAGATTCTAAATACGTATCATACACAAAAGTATCGAACACTGTGGAAACGCTGGACATAAAGCCCTGTGCAATGAATTATTTGGAGAAACTAGTACATTTTTTGTGAGTTGCCCAGCAAAAACTAGGGAAACCATAAGGTCAAACATCTGTACGTAGCGCTGAAGACTTGACACATGATCTTTGAGTAATGCGCACTACAGTTTAGACGCTCAGAGGGACTGTAGCCTAGATGCCCATACCACACCAGGATATTCAACAGCTATCGACCCCCACATGCCAAACGATAGACCGCAACTCCTGGAACGATTAATCTGGGAATCTGATACTGAACCGTAGTCCTCTTTTGAACAATTAGAACGAATTGTTATAACGGAAATACGCGAGGTCGTCCGCATATGCTAATACCTTCAGTTTATGATAATTGTATGTAAACGATTGATTGCTGTGCTGTTTATAGATTTGCGCAATGTGGCTCCAAGCACAGAGTGAACAAGAGCGGGGACGGCGGGCACACTACTATTACAGATGACTGGATGATGGCTGTTTGTAAAACGCGACGATTTACAATCAAGCGTGCGGGACATTCTTTGTAGCAATGACATATCCCAGTAGAAACAACAGAACCAAGGTTTTTATGATCTAAGAGAGAAAAAAGTTACTAATGGGGCACGCGAAAAAAACTGCCATTGCCTGGTCCTTTTCCAGCAGGATATGGGACGAATGATAGCAACTCACCAATATCCCCAGGTCTTCCTTCTTTGGAGAGGCTAGGAGAATATCGTTCTAATTCTGAACGAATTTGGATCTTTCATACTGAGCTCACTTTGGGCTTTGATGCAGGAACGCCCTTATCTACATCATGGTTATCTTCCTTTGTTCGACCGACTGCCCACACTGCGAGGGAACGACATATCGGCAAGACCACTTTCCCTGCCACGTACTGAGAGGAAAACGTTGAAAAGATCAGACCCAAAAAGGACAATATTTAATAAAACAGGTGCGTTGAGGCAGGTTACGTTCGCCTACGCGAAAAGAAAATTTACTGCGAACACAAAAACTGTGATGCATAGTTCACACAGGCTCGACAGAGTCAAGACTCGACAATAAACGATAGCCGGTGCGCAGGGGACGTGTTATTAGACAGGATACAAAATTTAAATGTGTGCTTTCGAATCTGGGTGAATATATTCGAGTTTAGCTTCTGAACCCCTTTGCTAGGGGCAGACCACCTAAAAATACATACAAAATTGAACGTTACAAAAAGTTACAACGACCCCTTACAATTACTACATCGGTGCAGCTACAGAATCGTTCCTCCCCTATCCCTCATGCCTGCTCACTTGGTTCTCGGCCTCATTTCCGCTCAGTGCTTGCGCTTCATGTCGCCAGATGCGAGCTTAATGACAGGAAAACTAGTGCTTTTCGCGCTAATCACCAAGTGGTTAGCCAACTAAGTGCAGGTGATATCGGGTCACCGCTCGGTTCAGAAGCAAGAGCAAGTGATATTGGGTGATCGCATCTTTCAAGCAGGCCCCAATCTAAGAGTGCGAGAATGGGGCCAAGTTGGCTGTTTAGTTTCTGTTTTCTTCTTGTCCATATTAGGTTACCACCACGCATCACGCATTGCAGGCATATTGTTTGATGGCGTGTCAGCGCTGGATTATCAGCTACAATGGACACTGCATTTCACATCCGTACAGATATAAGAACTTGACTCCCTCCACGCGAAAGCACAGGGGAGGCGAGTGGTGCGAATGCACGAACGCGCGTTAATCCGCTATCGCTCGTGCTTGCTTGGTTGACCGTCTCGTTTCACTCGGTAAAGATGGCGGCATCGCGAAGCTCTGGCCACCGTCACAGCCTCAAAAATAAAGGCAGCGCGGCATTAGCGGCATAACGGTACTCGCAACGCGTTGGCTGGACAAGGAAGCGACGAGCAGGCATCCCTCTTATTTGCCAGAGCCTAACGCTAGATGTCGCTGACTTGCTCCGCAGAGCGCCATCGGCGCGCTCTAGACAAGGCTGCTCACCACTGTACATTACTGACACGGGTACTAAATTACTCTTCTTAATTTGCGACTTTTAATATATGAAAGTGCCCAACACTATCTTCATTAAAATTTTTGCTGATATTGCCGCCAACTATTTAAATCTTTATTTGTTCTTATGCGACAGCCGCTGGCATGCGGCCTTATCATTGTGATTCTAGCGCGCTTATCGATTTTGTATTCCGTGTTTATTCATGCTCTTTGTCGCGAGACGACGCTTTATCCTTTTCTTTCTGATGATGATTTCTGATGATGATTTCTGGTGATGTCGGGTTTGATGATTTTCAACGGCTCAACGGATCAGGGCCTTAAAATACAAGGCCATGAAGTACCCATAGTGGCAGAATATCAATATCTCTGGGTATGGGTAAACGAAGGATATGCATACATTGGAAACCATGAGCAATCACTTAAGGCAAAAGGGCGAAGAAATGCCGGGATAATGAAGCATAGGGAATTGTAGGGACACAGCAGGTAGGATGTTTTGAAAGGTATTTGGAAAGGAATTATAGTGCCCGGGCTTACTTTCGGAGATACGGTTTTGTGCCTGGAATCGGAGGTACAGTCGACATTAGAAATAAATCAGAGAGCCGTCGAACGATCAGCACTGGGTGCCCACGGCAAAACCACAAATGAGGCGGTACAGGGAGATATAGGCTGGGCATCTTTCGAAGTACGGGAAGATCAGAGTAAAATATTGTATGAAGAACGCCTGAGGAAATTGGACAGTAAGAGATGGGCAGCTAAAGTATTTAAATACCTATACCTAAAAAGTGTTGACCCACAATGGAGGAAAAGAACTAGGAAACTAACCAGTAAGTATGCTGGTCACAAGGACGAAGAAATAAATAGCGTTAAGCAACAGGTGAAAAACATAGAAGGTAAAAATTGGATAAATTCGATGGAAAAGAAACAGAGTGTGGAACTATACCTAAAGTGGAAAAGGCAGATCAGAAAGGAAGCTTTTTTTGATAACTCAAGAGGCAGTTCCCGACTTTCTGAAGCTAGATCAGAGTGCCTTAGAACACGCAGCTACAAAAAGAAATGAAGATTACGCATGTGCAGTATGTGGTAACTCCACTGAAACAATTGACCATATTATACTCGAATGTAATGGTATCCATCCGGAAATCTATGCAGGCGCAGTCACTCTTCCTGAAGCTCGGAAGTGTAAAGATACCAGTGGGTGGGTGAATAAAGCAGCGGTGGAAGCTAGCAAAAAACGACTGGAAGATTGTGGCTGAAAAGCAGAAAAGTGACTTTATGCTAGTAATGTAGAAACAAAGATTCAATAAATAGAATGATGGTATAGTTAACCAATTTAAAACAATAATTAAGATATAGGGGGAAAAATGAGCATGATAGCAACTGATACCACACCGTTTCAAAGGGGACGCTCCTATATTTCATTCATCCATGTCGCGAAAGATGTGTCGGGACTTATCTAGAAGATTCCAGCCGCTCGCGTGTGTTTCTACAATGTTCCAGGTCATGGTAGTACCGTTTGCGGCTTTATCTGGATCTTTGCTCGCCGCCTTTAAATTCAGTGCTTACAAGTGTAACGGGCATTCTTAGTTCGACCATTGACGAGCACGTTCGTTGCTATCGCCACCGCCGAGTTGCTTAGTTCTTTTGCGGGCGCAAGTCAGCTCAATAAAAAGTTTCTTCACTGTACTCCAAGACTCTTCATTTGTGTCACCGACTTTGCCATCACCACATGGCAATATCGATGCTTGCCATTTTTACTGCTATTCCATATTTGATCATTTACTCTTAAAATCCCTTGACTAAGGCCGTTATCGAGGGTCCTATGACGTGTAGTATGCACATAGGCTTCGAGAGGGCATAGTAGAGGAGGAATCTAGGTTATTTCGCCCTGCTTCTTCTGACTAGCGCTGGACTCGTATAGCTAGTATACATTTTGCCATTTGCGCTTCACTAACACGACATCGCTGTGTTCAGTGGTCTTGACGGGGACCTTTTGTCTTCGCCATATGCAACATTTTGGAAGCTTGCTGTGTGTCATTGTTAATTTAGTATTGCTGTCTATAGACTTGCGATACTTGGTAGTTGATAAAGTTTACTTTGTTCGTTAAACGTTGTAAGCAGAAGAAAAACGTTTTCAGCTGTTGCACTGTCAATGGGAGCTGCCTCACGTCTGTTGTAGTTCGTTGATCCTTCTCAGTTCGAAAAAAATTGCCCAGCTGCTCAGCAGTTCAAGGCAGAGTGCACTGTAAACGTCTGCTCAGTTCTGTGACGTAAATCACGAGCGTAGTCTTCTATTGTTCGACCTCAAGAGAACCGGCACGGTGTATCGTCGAGAAGGTTATCTATCCCGTCGCCGCCAGCGATTTCCGCCCGTCCTCTCGAAGAACAATCGGCCTCGGCGATCGGGACTGCTGTGTACAGTAGTCGCGTTTGGGTTCGTCCAGATGTGCGCTATAGTTGTGCGGGTTTCCCCCCGTGGCCTTTCCAGCTTGTGGTTTCCCGCGCTGCTCGGCATGCCAGAATTGCGTCACGAAAGCAGTGGCCGATAACAGCGACTGATAAGTAGAAATGTATCGCAAAGCCCTCATTTGACTCGATACGCGTGCGCAGCCGGAAACAGAATGGATTCGGAGGTGCTCTCCAAGTTGGACTGCTGCGCTTACTAGACGTCGCCGACATTTTTCTTCCATCTGGCGGAAGTTTGCACATTGGTGAGCGAGTACTGCAGCCCCTCTTTACACTCTGGGAGGAAATAGAAACCAATTCGTTTTATTTTGGTTATGGGGCATATTGCAGTGGTGGGACGCTATATAATGCCAAGTTTAAGCCATTAAGGCAACGCCGCGTGCAAATGTTGTAGGAACCCTCAGGTTTCAGTACTGCCGATGCTTGATGTGATTCTTTGGCCGGTTTCACTAAGCTCAAAATGTGTCCGGGGTTACAAATGAGTAACATTTTTCTCAATGAACGACCATAGGTGGTCATACCTAACATAGCCGAATGACCCAATTAGTAAACGTTCTTCGAACTAAAGTGAAATAAATGATTTGTATTGTATTACATAATTTATACCTGATTACATTCCTTCTGTATTTTCAACTCACACCACAGTCACGGAATTTAGTGTAGGCGCCATCCCTTAACTTGGCGAACGTATTAATATCTGCGGAAGGATTGGTTGCTGATCTACCTAATTTAAACAAATGAGGTCTCTGGACCTACACGGCTTCAAGGATACATTTATTTCCCACTGCGCGTAATGGTTCCCTTTAGTACCCTCTCAATATTTAAACTGAAAGCCTTCAAAACTGAGAAGTTACAGCTGACTGGGAGTTCTAGAGGTAGTCGCCATTCACAAATACAGTAGCAAACTCTGATTTATCAACTTTACGCGCGTTTCGCTTTCGCGCACTTCCGGTAAGGTTAGGCTGCATTTCATTTTCGAGAATTCGAGTCCCTTCAGTGGAAAGTAGGCAATATTTTCTATAAGCCAGCACGGATTTCGACGTAGATTGTTGGTCTTGACTGTACTAATTGATTCGACCGGTGAATATTTGGTTTCTAAATGAGAGCTAGTTGCCCTTATCTAGACACACTATTCCTAGATTTCGCGAAATGCTTTCATCTCATTTTGTACTGTAAGGTGATGTTAAAACTCCGACATATAGAGAAAAATCGGCCCCTTGTCCAGCGCCTATTGATTATGGTTCTTATGTACGAAACCAGTACAACCGGATTTCCGGTTATCAGTTCCAGCTCTTCCATAAGTCCCCCAGGGCGCCGTGCTTTGCTGGCTGCTATTTTGTACGCATGAATTGACTCTCAAATGCTACGGCGCTGCCGTTGTTTAGAGACGACTGTTATAAATACCTACTTATTCAAAAACACGAGGTCCATTTCATGTTGAGCCACTACTTGCCGCATATTGCCAAGTGATGTCAGGCAGCGCTGACGTCATGAGAAGCTCTGAGTTTTCAAAAATGGATAGCCTGCAGCAAATGTTTTTCTCAGTATACAAATACAATTATCGACGGAGCTATTAGCCCTGTAAACGAATGCAAATATCTGGGAATACAGTTTTTAACATTAACCTATGTTGGAGCTCACTTGATGGGCACACAGGTTCAAAGGTGGCAGACCGGCAACTGTCTCAAAATACTGCTTAAGTAAAACAACGTTAACACATTATATATGCATTGGACTAATACGACCATATACTGGTATTTGGAGATGTCGTCTGGAAATCACACTTCCCAAGCATACATACATCGTGTCAGATACTGACAAACGGAAGCACTTGATTTATTTTTAATGCGTATAGAAGACGCACTTACATCATTAATACGCCGAGTTGATGTGAGGTCGGGATGTGAGGCAGTGCTGTCAAAAATTAAAACAAGTGCATTTTTATTACTTCAGGCAATCTAACATATTACTCCTAAAAGCAGGGAACAAAACATGCCTCAGTGCTTTACTTATCAGTTTTTTCATCGACTCTAACGGCGCTCTAATACAATGGGCTTGCGGGTAAGGTAGTGTGCTTGAAAAATCGATTCTTTATTACCTGTTGCCATGTCCTTTTTACAAGGGTAGTTTTCTCATTCGTGATTAATTTGCACCCACGTTTCCTCTAGTAACATAGTTCGTAGCACATTTTTTGTTCTCATCTTTTTTGAACTTTTATTAAGATCGCAATGCATATAACGATGCGCATCGTTGTAACTAGCCGTTGGTTACCAAAAAGCGGTTGGAATTACTAAGGCGAAAGCCTTTAATAGCTCATGCTGTCGTGGACAAAATGTGTCGCGCTTTTGCGGCGGCTCTGATTGGCCGAGGTGGGATGACGTCATAAAGGTCCCGACCAATCACAGAGCACCACCACATTATGCGCGAATGCTTGCCTTATATGGCCACATGTCAATCAATGATCACGTGCTAATTAATGACTAATTAATCAATCGCTAACTGATAGCTAAATAAGTAATTCTTTAATAATGCTTAATTAATTACACGAATATTATTACCTACTTAATGACGTAATAATTGCCTACTAATTAGTGCCAGTTGCGTAGTAGAATGCGGCACTCAGGCTTTCGCCTTTCACTAAAATAGTCGCTAAAGTCCCTCGTAATGTTTTTAATAAAATAGCTGGTAATCTGGTCGTGCCGCTTGGCAGGATAAAATATCCGCTTTTAATTTTGTGGCCAGAATGTCCGACCATTATAAAAATCCCGTATCCAAGGTAACAGCAGTTACAGGAACGAGCTCCAGTGCGTGAGGTGAACCGACAGCCTCTTCAGACACCTCGTCCTGTCTTTCGGTGTATACCCCCATGTCAGTGATCGTACAACAGCTTGCTACACGAGAGTGCAGGGAAGAACGTAGCTTTCGCCTGCAAGAGGAGAAATATTCTCGAGAAAAATGGAAATACAACGGCAGCCACCTGTTAGTCACATACAAGGCGGCGTAGTGCACAAAGTTCAGTTCAGTTTAGTTTATTACCTTAATAAAGAACGCGCAATCTTCCTATAATGGCCAACTATAGACAGAGCTGTCGAAAAATAATAGCAAGGGATAAACCATGTAGTATATATAAAATAAGGCCGTTGCCTTTTTTGCCCAATTCTATTTTCTTCACCAACCGCGTTATGGTTCGTTGAACTGTCTTGAGTATTTACGCTTGTAAAAGGAGTAATCTGACGTCAATAAGGCACTGGGGCCTTTTTCGTAGGTAGTGAAGCTAAAGGGCAGAATGTGACGCACATCACTGCGTCAGATATCTGTGTATGTAGCAAGAAACACAGGCGTACATAGACAGCGACATAATTGCTCAGAGAAATTTGATATGTAGGATATTATTAGATGCGTCTGCAAACACTGGTGCGTAATATTAACGCGGGACACGGCATTTCCTTGTAGCAAGCTAAATGATTCAGCCTGCTGAAGGTTAATCTGCTAATTACAACGTTTTTAGGTCAGGCTTATTTTCTGAAGTAACTTTCTTCCATTTTCTTTATTTTTAAATTCCTCCATTGCACCATATTTATTTGGAAACATGTTTTTGTGTGCGCTGAAAAGTGAGTAATAATTATTTATCTACAGTCCGTGACCTGTGCGCACTTCTCCAGTTCCTGAAAGCCAGCCTCAAACGCAGTTCTCAAAATGTGCGGCGGGTGTGCAGTACAGGTATTATAGCCTACTAAACCTCGCTTTAGAGTTCGTTGTTCCATCTATTCAGTGCACATGCTCTGTTTTGGTAGGACCACTGCAAGCCACTCGCAGCATCAATAGCGCCTAACATGAAATTCTAGAAGAAAATAATTACACGGATGCAGTCAAGTCTCCTTACGAGCGGAAATACGAAAGCATTGTGAGGTCCATGCCAATAGTTCCTTTATGAGGTCGCGTTGCGTTTGGTTGGTTTTGAGAAGTCTGCAAATTTACTTGTGTTTATCTGCTTGTCTGTTTACTGTTCTTGCATTTTCTTTTTATTTATTTTTCGTTAATTTTATTCCTCTCTCTTTCATTTTTGTTGCCTTTTGATTTGTTTTATTATTTCATTTCAATTTTGTACGTATAGCCGCTATAGCCCTTTGCATCAGGGTCCTCCGGCGTCCTTTTGCTAAATAAGGATAATTATGGACTGACTCTCAGGAAGTTAGGCGTAGACCAGGGGTTCGCGCCCGTGACTTGGGAACGGAAAGCTGGTAGTTCGATTCTTGTTATGGGTGCGACTCACTTAATTTTCCTATTTTGTTTTTGAGGGCATGCTGTGGTGACAACTCGATGTATACGCGCCAGTCATGAGACGATAAACGTTTTTGCATTAATATTGTGGTTTCACTTCACTGCCTTGCTCCTGCGGTGCCCATGCAATTAAGGCGCAAGAGGAGAGATAAGCAAAACAGCTTGACTTTTCCTTTCGTGATAGTATTCGATCTGCCAGCAATATTAAAATAGCGCGCTCATCGGAGGCGTCGCAGTGAAGGCATTTGTTAAACTCTCTTAAACACAACGGAAACCGGAGTCTTTTCTTTCTTTCCTTTGAGTCTTTTTCGAACCACCTTCGAAAGCCGTGAAAGCCAACAGTTTCGCCCGCTAAAACGTTTTTATCTCTATGGTTCGTGCCTATTCGTACGTCAAAGAGGTATCAAAACGGAGTGGTATCAATCATTTGCTCGCTTCCGGAAGTCCTAAGAGGAAGCAGCTTTGAAAGCACACATCGCGTATAGGCAGATTAGTCACGGTGCCCGTGGTTCTGGGTTCGTTGTATTTTTTGAGAGACGGCCTCTTTATTCTTGGCAAGCAATGGTTGGTATGTTATTGTTTCTTTTGTTGGAAGGACTAGGGTACTAGGCATGGCTAATTCCAATAGTCGAAGCTGTGACGCTACCGTTACACTGGCGAAATTCTACCCTTTCGCAAAGAAACCTGCATTTAATGCGCAATTTGTTGTTTTTTCTGCATATTAAAATTAAGAGCTGGTGTTTGCTTCTCCCAAGCACCGATGTTACACGTACCGGTTAATGAAACATCAAAGCGATGAGACCGCAGCTTCAGAGAGGAGCGTGAGCAAGAGCTCTCGACAAAGAAAAACAAAAAAGTTAAAACGGCAATACAGGTGAACCCAACCCATCGCGAAGCTAGTTTTACACGCCGCACGGGAACTTTATAAGAGCCGGAATTACGTTGCCGGCAGTCGAAAGCAGAAGATCCCAACGACGTTGCTTGGCAAGCGTAAGCGATACTGGGGTTCAGCTTCCTCAATCCGCCTTTTTCAGGAGGATGTGGCGCCATCATGCGGGAGCGGGCGAGAAACACATTGGACGGCAGTGTAGCAGACGACGCGAAAGCGCACCGTACGAAACGGCCACGCCAACGCAGGTAGAAAGCGAAAGCTCCCCCTTTTTTTCGCCTCGGGGCGGAAAGTAGTGACAGTGATTGCAGTATATCATGTTCAGGTAGTACGGGGGAATGTTACAGCGTTTTCACAATTCACTCATAACGCACGCATATACTATCTTCGTATTGTAAAGTCGTGTAGCGCGGGCCGTATTCGACGTGACAGAATGAGACGCTCTCAGCATGCAGATTTTCGGCAGACAGGAGAGCGCGGAGGCAGAGTGTAATAGTTGTTGATTTGATATTAGACTGAACTTTGTTACTACAACTTTGAACTTTAGGGGATTCGAATAAAAGTGATGAAATCACACGCGGACAAATACTCTTTAACGGTAACAAAAACACTGGATATATTCAGTTAAGTTTACACGCGTCTTTCTCCGACGAAGGGTGCGTTCCACACTGTCTCGTCTCCTCTTCTCTCTCGGCCAGTCGTTCCCAGCAGCACTCGCACCCCGCAGGTGCGCACATCCTCCTCGTCGCCGGCCCAGGCTCCTCCTTCTCCTCAGCGGGGTGCCACGCCGACCCTTGTTCCCAATCGCGCGTTCCCCGGTCGTTCCGGGAAAGTGGACCATGCCGTCTTCGGTTTGTAACTTGATACCTAGGAACGCGCTGACTTTTGCTGGCTGCTCTTTCGGGAGCAAGAGCTCGACATTTCTTGTTTTTCTTTATATATTCTTTACACAGAAGCCTTGTATAGATGAGCCCGACGCAAACGGGTCGGGTAGGGGGGAGCCAGTTGTCGAGCTGAGCCAGCCCGACCCGTCCGGGTTTACATGAGCTCGTTTCTGTCGGGCAAAGATCGCTGCTACACCGTGCGTCGAGCAAGAGAACCAGGCGCAGGCAGGAGAGGAGGAAAAAGAGGAATGCTCAGACGAACAGCTCACGGTCCCGTCCCCGACCAGCAAGGAGGCAAGAGAGGAGGACCCCTCGCCCATCGGGTAGGGTCGAGCCAACCCACCCCCTGCAGTCGGGCTGGCGGGACCCGACCCGACGGTCCTTTAGCTCGACCCCCTAGCGTATACATGAGCCCGATAGCCGGTTTTTAGCCCGACAGGCCTCCCCGACCCGACTTTCAGGGGGTTTACATGAGACCGACAAAGTCGGGTCGGGGAGGCCTGTCGGGCTAAAAACCGGCTATCGGGCTCATGTATACACTAGGGGGTCGACCTAAAGGACCGTCGGGTCGGGTCCCGCCAGCCCGACTGCAGGGGGTGGGTTGGCTCGACCCTACCCGATGGGCGAGGGGCATGTATACTCTGACGCGTCGGGCAGGCGCCTCCTCTCTTGCCTCCTTGCTGGTCGGGGACGGGACCGTGAGCTGTTCGTCTGAGCATTCCTCTTTTTCCTCCTCTCCTGCCTGCGCCTGGTTCTCTTGCTCGACACGCGGTGTAGCAGCGATCTTTGCCCGACAGAAACGAGCTCATGTAAACCCGGACGGGTCGGGCTGGCTCAGCTCGACAACCGGCTCCCCCCTACCCGACCCGCTTGCGTCGGGCTCATGTATACAAGGCTTTTGTCGGTCTCATGTAAACCCCCTGAGAGAGAGATAGAGAGAGAGGGATCTCAAAGGGCAAAGCCGCCAGGGGTTTGTTGATGCTGCAGAGCTAGGTGGAATCGTCTCCTGTGACTTACGAGCGGCGCATATGCGCGGGTGTCTTGAGTTACGGCCGCTGTACGGTTGCTTTTTAGACCCGTTCCGCACGCATGCGGCCGCACCGAGACTACCGGTTCGGAGGGGCATACAATAGCGCACACCCGCATCCTTCGTCCGCAGAAAAGCTGACTCAATCTCAACTTTTTGCCCGCACGTGCTGATCAGCAAGGCGACCGGATTGCAGCTATTGGTTGCGCTGTAGGCGACGCCTCTGGCTCCTCCTCCTCGATCTTGCCAGGCAACATGGCCGCCAGCGGTGTGAAGCAAAGCGACGAGCGAGGCGTAGATGGTAGTTGTTGCTCTGCCGCAAAAACCGATATACTTAGCGCGCATTGCTAATACTAGTGTTGCTATCGACTGTGATTTCCCCTCAAGTCTGATCATACGCGCCACTGTTATCTGCGCTGAGCTGAAGGCAGTGATCTTCCAACCAGCGAAGTGTACTAGGTCGCACCGGTGTCACGATGTGTTTGTGATTATCGCTATCCGCGAGGATCTTCACGGCCGACAGCCAGCAACAGTAGTTCACGGTGATTTTCATGCACAGGAATTGGCTCCTCAGCGCATCGAAAAGTGTCCGTGCGTGTGTTGCGAAAGTGTTTACGACTTGAGCGACTGCCACCTAGCAAGGAAGAGGACTGTCCATGTTTGCAAAGTTCGTCACACACTGTGTTTTCCTAATGCTGAAATTAACTTGGTGACAGCTAGTCTGGCACCCGTTCCGCTGGTCGCAGTGACCGCAACAGAAACGAGAACACGACGTTGTTTCCTCGATGTGTCGATCGCCTGTGTTGGTCGCGGTCCGTGCGTGTGCTGCGCTTGCCGAGCCCTTCCCGTGCGAGCGCCGAGCCCTTCGACGACGTTAGCTGCACGGCTTTTGGGCTACTAATATGTCACTATATGCCGCGGTTTGCGCTTTGTGCTGATATGGGTGCTCGACGGCACTGTGCAGACTGTGAAAATATCGTGTACTTTCACAGCAGCTGTCACTTTGAGAGTATCTTCCTGATTATTTTTATTTCCTGCTAGCTATGTGCACCTATGTCTGCAATAAGTATCTGTGCGATGAATCGGTCGACTGAACACTTCTGCATGTGATGGGCTAAACACTTTATCACCACATCAGGTCTTAAAAAAACAAACAAAACATTTAGACGCGATGCCAAAAAAAAGTACAGTATGGCGGGAGGTTATGCTTATGAAAAAAAGGCACACCATATGCAACTGTGCCTCATGATATGGACACTTTGGTGTACCTAAGGCATGTTGAGCATGAAAACATATTTGGTTAAAAAGAAAGAAAACAATTGAAGAAATTATTGTGATTACAGTCTGCTTTCTTCCTGCATAACTTGGGTGAGTTAAGTTCATTGGACAACTGCTTAGACAAATGATGTATATAGGCTTTATACTGACATGATGCTGTTATGGAGTTGCACACATTACATCCCATACTTGTTGCTTTGACAGCTGTACTCTCGCCAGACTGTATGACAACTCGATTTCATTGTATTAAGCATCTATTCAGCTGCATTTCTTTGCTAAGGGGTACCAATTGAGATATTTCCGATGGCATCAGAATCAGATGTTGTCGATGCTCATGTCCGTGCCTATTTGCTGCTTTCATTTTGCTGTGAAGCCCATGATTACTTTTCTACTGAGTGATATCAATAATGTATGTGTGTGAACCTTTCAACAATGAAGGATGCATTACAGATTTTTTTAGTCCTTGTTACATTTGCTGCTCGCCTAAACTTTTTTGCACCTTGCAAAGTGATCAACTGGGTTTTCTCACATATCAGTTTACATTTGCTGTATGACCACCACTGTGCATGGTCTCATACCACATTTGCAAAGATTAATTACCTTATCTTTTCATCGTGTGTTAGGCATTATCACATGGGTATTGGTTCTATAATGCTGATGTTGATCCACTATGAAAGCTCTGAGGCATGGATGTAACACCTGACTTGTTGACACTGAGGTCACATGTAACTTAACCTGAATTCATTCCTTTTCTGCTTGGATTGGATATGCTGCTTGCATTCACAGATTCACTACTCTGCTTTGCATCTATGAAGAGTGTTACCTTAGCTTTGCAGGATAAGGTCATAACAAAATGGTTACAATCTAAGCGGGCAGCTTAATTCATTTTGTGCAATGACTAGCAAATGAGCTGCCAAGCCTTGCAGTGGCGACTAACTGCTAACTATTTCAACATAAGAAAGAGTGATTTGGGAAGCAGAGTGTGTGAGCTGAAGGTCTCAGTGTGCTTCACAATTCATGAATTCACAAAAATATTGTACACAGTGCAATGAACGGTATGATGGCAGTTTCACAGAGTAGCAGCCATGTAATTCAGTCTGTTTTACTTTCCTACGCAAATACAAAGAGCCTTAGAAGCCCTCACACACTGTAATATAAACCACGGTACCACAGTGGCAGTTTTGTTTGTAAGCATTGCTGTGCTTATTAATGAAAAATACATGGGTCACAAAAATACATTTTAACAAGGTGTAGCTGTATATGTGAACTTATTTCTTTTTTAGTTACAGTAATGACACAAACAGCCAGGCTGTGTGTTTTTAAACTGTGGGACTCAAGAAGGACATTTCTCTTTGGAAAGTGCGCAAGATGTTTACAACACTGTGTTTCATGGAACAAAAATTTGTTCAGCGGAAAATATGTCGGCTTAACTTGCTCTTAAAACTTTTACACAACACATTAAAATGCGTCTTGTGGAGCTGGTAAAAACACTGCTAAAGGACAAGAACAGTAGGAAAGGATAAATGCAATTGTACTATGTAGCAATTCTTGTTCTCCTTGTTTCTTCATGCAGTTTCCTCTTTTTTCCCACAAGCTATCCCCACAGTGCACTGGGATCAAGCCCTTTAGAATTTACTCAAAGTCGCGACAGGAGAAAGTACAGGAAGCAGTGTGTATGTGTACTTGTAATGCACATTATACTTAGACATCTCATATACATTGGCCTCAAAGTCCCCGCAGGGGTGGCGCAGTAGTTACGGCGCTCGACTGCTGTTCCCAAGGATGCGGAATCGAATCCCGGCCTTGGCAGCCGCTTTTGGATGGAGGCGAAAAGAAAGGCACCCGTGTGCTGGGCGATATCAGTGCACGTCACAGAACCCCAGGTGGTCTCAATTTCCGGAGTCCTCCTCTACGGCATCTCTCATAGCCCAAATTGCTTTGGGGCGTTGAACCCCACAAACCAAATCAAACCTTGGGCCTTAAAGTGCTGCTTATTCTCATCATGATCCCAGAAGCATGCACCCCCTTCCAATGCAAAGCATCTGATAAGAGACTACAAGACAGCTTCCACCATATCAGTTAAAACCACAGCTGCGTCACGACTGTTTCATTTGAAGCTGACCACAAGATATGCCAGCAAACCATGCATACCAAGTATCCCGGCTAAATTTAATCAAACCTTAAATTAGGTAGAGTGGTCTAGGCTAGTGAAACCAACCGAAAACTATTCAGAGTTGATTGCCCTAGTCTCCAGTGGCTTTCCATTTGCCATGGTTTTTCTGCAGGTAGTAAAGACTATTTAGTGACTTATTTATTGGCCCCAGGAGCAAAGCATTAGTTCTAAAGTTGTAGATAGTGCTGAAAAACAGCTACCCGCAATGTTTGCTTCATGGTATGATTTCCATAGCTGGCTTCCAAATCGAGCTACCATATGACTAGCTGCTCACACATATCTCTCACCCACATCATGCAAAGTCACACCATGGAGAGCACTTCAGACAAAAGCCGATTTCATTGTCTGAGCCACGTTTTGGGACATTGAAGAGGAATTGCTGTCACGCAGACACTTTATTTATTGAGTTTGTTGCCGTTCAAGACAGAGAAAAAAAAAGCAAAATAGAAGGCACCTTTGTGCAAACATTTCTGTCAGCTGTTTTGGAAGACAGTTTACTACTTGCTTATTGATACTAATTTTTCTTGAAGCCACTAATTGAAATGTTAACTATATAGCCTTAATCATTATAAGGGTGAATAATGAAACACCAGCCTAGGCCAGGCAACTTTCAACAGCCCGCAGCTGGATTAATTCACTGGGCTAGGGCACATCGATTTTCTGAAAGCTAGGACACCTGGTATATAACACACTGCATGATGATCTTTTTTTTTCTTTAGTTGTTTTAATGTCATAGCCACCTTCTGTTTTAAGTACATCACACAATATGCTAAGTACTGATTTCAGGGACTGTAGGATTAAAATAATGAGTTTTATTGCACAAACATTTCTCAAATGAAAATAAATTACATTCACCCAACATCAATGCTTTCATAAAGCAGCAGCACAAAGAGAGCCCTGTGGAACAAACATGTAGTAACATGGCAAACTGCAGCTAATGTAAATACTTGCCGTCCTGGGCACTAATTACCCTGGCATTCTATCCCCACATAGCAATCACCAATAGCTCTACATGTTTCGTGCCGAAATCCTCATGCTTTAGTTCGCATGTTACAGCACTGAACTGCATCCAAGAAATCAATCGGTTGTGAGTGAGCTGTTTTTCTCTTCAGACAACGCCTTGAGTCTCCATTTGCTTTTCACACATCTGTCCCATATTTCATTTTAATTTTCCTTTAGGGGACTGTGGTAGAAGGCAAATGAGAGCTTGCATTTGTTTGAGGCTAATCATTAGTAGATCCTCTTCCATAATTGTTATCTTTCCCGTGTTGCGCTACTTCAGGCTCCACTAGATTTTTTTTAGCCTTTTTTATATTGTATACATGCCCATACTGTCATATCATTCCTTTTTGAATGTTTCTTTCGGCATTCATGACTTTAACGCCTGGTGAATGTTGCCATTGCAGATTCTCGTCTTTTATCCTCACTGCACACATATACCTTGGCATCAAAGGGACCGGTGCGTGCTACTTTTGCAACTAATAGCTCTTTATTGGCTGACTTGCGCCCACAAAACAATAAAGCAAAACTGCGTCGTCAATAGTAGCAATCGTGCTCATCGGTCATCGAACCATAAATGTACGTTCATTCGACAGTGCTCAATTTAAATTGGACGTAGAAACATCTAAATAAATCAGCGAAGGCATACTAAAAACGTCAGAAAAGTGGACAGACGATGCGGCGGCAGCTACGAACCGTGCGAGCAAAGGTCAATTCAAATTTACTGTGGTGGCCATGTAAGCACTCAAGAACTCTACTGAAGCGCTACTCATTTTGTAGCTGACGAGACCCCATGAGCACAACAAAAACCACGCCATAGTGATCCCGAGGCAAGCGAACTGTGCCTAGGTGAGAAATGATTCGGGAGCCAGACAGTGTAATTGGAAGGATTCAGTGTGCCTCACAGTTTGTCATCATCAGCCTGATTATACCCACTGCAGGGCGAAGGCCTCTCCCATGTTTCTCCACTTAACCCGGTTCTGTGCTAGCTGCATCCACTTGACCCCTGCGAACTTCTTAATCTCATCCACCCACCTAACTTTCTGCCGCCCCCTGCTACGCTTTCCTTCCCTTGGAATCCAGTTTGTTACCCTCAGCGACCATCGGGTATCCTCTCTTCGCGCTACATGTCCTGCCCATGTCCATTTCTTAATTTCCACTAGGATGTCGGTAACTTGAGTTATTTCTCTGACCCACTCTGCACGCTTTCTATCTCTTAATGTTACCCCTACCATTTTTCGTCCCATAGCCCTCTGGGTTGTCCTCAACTTAAGTAGAACTCTCTTGGTTAGCCTCCACGTTTCAGCCCCATAGGTGAGTACAGTTCATGGGTTCACAAAAATATTGTCCATAGTGGAACGGTATGATGGCAGTTTCACAGAGTAACAGCCAATGTGATTCCTTCTGTTTTACTTTCCTACTGAAACAAAAGAGCATTGAAAGACCACACACTCTACAATATGAACCTCACTACCACATTGCCGATTTTATTTGCAAGCATTGCCGTGCATATTAATGAAGAATACATGGGTCACAAGGCTCCAATATGCTCTTGTTTATTGTCCAAGTACCAAACTTCCATGTCAATGAAGTGTAAAGGCATTGCAAGGCTCATCTGCAGAAAATGTTTTTGCAATATAAGTCGTACATGTCCATACTATTAACAGGGTCCATATTAACGAGGCATTGCTGTATATGTTAACCTATTTATTTTTTAGTCATGGTAATGACACAAACAGCCAGGCTTTGTGTTTTTAAACTGTCGGACTCAAGAAGGACATTTCTGTCTGGAACGTGTGTGCAAGATAATTACAATACTGTGTTTCATGGAAAAAAAAAATGTGATGAGTGGAAAATATGTCGGCTTAACCTGCTCTTAAAACTTTTAACATTAAAATGGGTTTTGTGGAGCTTGAAAAAACACTGCTAAAGGACAAGGACAGTAGGAAAGAATAAATGCCATTGTACTAGGTAGCATTTCTTGTTCTTGTTCCTTCATGCAGTTTCCTCTTTTCTTTTTCCACAAGCTATCTCTACAGTGCACTCGGATCAAGCTTTTTAGAGTTTACACAAAATGGCAACAAGACAAAGTACAGGAAGCATGCATATGTGTACTTGTTATGCACACTGTAGTTAGCCACCTCATATACATTGCCCTCAAAGTGCTGCTTATTCTCATCATGACCTCAAAAGCATGCACCCCCTTCCAATGCAAAGCATCTGATAAGAGACTACACGACTATTTGAGCATTGCATATGACACACACATCATTTATACTGCCTCTACTTATGTAGTCTCAATGCATTACCAACCTGCATAAAGAATACATTACATTGGCAGTTAAGAATGGCACTTCATTTCATATTGAGCACAATGTACAGTCTCAATGCATTGCCAACCTGTATAAAGAATGTGTTACATTGGCAATCAAAGATGGCACTTCGTTTCATATTGGGCACAATGTATGTTGTGCAGTAGATTTCTAGAGATAGCTTGAATCCATGTAACAGCAATGACAAATGCAATATACATTCTTCACATCACTGAAGAGGCATATTGAACAAAATTCTAAACAGTAATGCTGATGAAGGCAGTTTTTGAGGCCTCTCTCTAGAGTGGAAGCAGATGCCGGAAGCAAAGGTTCTGTCGTAGATGAAAAGGTTGCAGAATTTCTGCTAGTTTGTTCAGGAGAACATTGTTACATGTTGTTGTATGTGTTTCTAATGTTCAATGTGACCAAAGTGAACATTTGTTTTCCTTGCATAGCAACCTTAAAGCTACACCTCAAGTAAAAATGACCTGGCTGAGCATGACATGGTCCATGACATGCAGAACATGTAATATAATATGTGCGGAGTAATCAATCTTTTGCATATCACGTGGTGACAGCCCCAGGGTTTGGTTCTAGGGGGAGCAAAAGGGCTTCCTTTTAACCCAAAAAGAATAGCAACAATTTCCTTGTTTACTTTTCTATTTGTCAAACAATACCATGCGCTTTGTTGTTGAGCGATAAATGGCAAACAAAGTAAATGCTTTAAAGTACATAACACAATATGCTAGGATCTGGTTTCCGGAACTCTATGATTAAAAGAATGTATTCTATTGCACACATCAATGCTTTCATAAAGCAGCAGCACTAAGAGAGCTCTTTGGAACAAACATCTAGTAACAAGTAGTAACAACGGCGAACTGCAGCTAATGTAAATACATTAACTGCCATCCTGGGAAATAATTACCCCGGCTTTAGTCCCACATAGCAATAGCTACATATGTTTCATGCCGAAATCAATCAGTTGTGAGTGAGCTGTTTTTCTCTTCAGGTAATGCCGTTGAGTCTCCATTTCCTTTTCACACCTGTGTCCCATATTTCATTTTAATTTTGCTTTAGGAGGATTGGGTGGGAGTCGTAAGAAAGCTTGCATTTGTTCATACTAGAGGCTATTCAATGTTAGATCCTATTCCATAATTGGTATCTTTCCTGGGTTGCGCTGGTTCAGTCTTCACTACATTTTTTTTTAGCTGTATGCTGGAACCGTCGACCATATCATCCCTTTTTGAATTTTTCTTTCAGCATTTGTGATTTTAACGCCTAGTGAATGTCGCCATAGCAGATTCTCGTCTTTTATCCCTAGTGCACGCATATACATTGGCATATATATATATATATATATATATATATATATATATATATATATATATATACTGGGCTGACTTGGGCCCACAAAACAAAACGGCTTCATCAATAGTAGCAATCTGCTCATCGGTCGTCGAACTATGAATGCACGTTCATTCGACAGTGCTCAATTTAAATTCGGCGTAGAAACATCTAAAGAGATCAGCGAAGGCATACTAGAAAAGTCAGAAAAATGGACAGGCGATGCGGCGGCTACGAACCGTGCGAGCAAAGGTCAATTCAAATTGACAGTGGTGGCCATGTAAGCACTCAAGAACTGTAGTGAAGCGCTACTCATTTGGCAGCTGACGAGAGCCCATGATCACAGAAAAAGCACGCCATGGTGATCCTGAGGCAAGCGAATAGCGCCTAGGTGCCGAAATCGATGGCACCCCACAACACGGGTTGAGCGCCAGCTTTGAATGTCATTTGAGGGAGCATGCTATTGGACCGAAGGCGATGCCCGGGCGCGCCAATCGGGACGCTGGAACCGTCCGGCTGAACGGCAGTCAGCAAAACGATCGTACAACACCCCTTCCGCACCACGTCTGCAAGCGGACAGAAAACGTGCGCCCGCGCACTTGCGGAGCGGGTCTAAAAAGCAACCGCGCAGCGGCCAATGCGGTCACCGCGGCATGGTGCAATGGGCGTTGCTTCTTCCTCGCGTCATCTACAAGCGTGCAGCTATAGGATTTCATCCACGAAGCTCGGCAGAGAGGCACTTATACACACCCCCTGAAAAGGGCATTGTCCCGGCCGGAATGCACACCTCCAGGAAACGAGCGGCATTTTTCTGGCAACCGATGATTCAGCCGGTAGCCGGTTTCTGCTCTAGTCCGAACGGGTGTGGTCGCAGTGGTGAAAAGGTTCTCTGTGCACAGAGAATGGTCATTCTGTTGTGAAAGGATCCATAACCTTTCTGCCTCCGCTGTGATTTCTGCGGAATCAACGACTAGGTGACACATGTGCATCTCCTACATATCGGATGCGCATCTCGGTCCGGAACCAACGCTGTTCTATGTCCAAAGCGATCCACTCTGCAAGTGAACGAGCATTAACCCTCCAGGAGACTCATCTGTGCCGGGCGGTTTCCTTGCCGTTGCAAACAGATGGACGAAGACGATTATCAAGCTCTCTAACGAAGTGCATCTGATTGCGAAGGAACAAAATCCGAATGCTTTGGCGTGCACAAAGGCGAGCCTTTAAGGTAAAAAACAATACTGTGCGTCGTGCAAAGCTGTCAAGTGTGTCATATATGCTCCGAGCGGCAAAAACATAGATACTACAGGTATGTATGCATCTAAAGGAAATATGCATGATGAAAAGTACTTACTGGAGTTTGCACCCAGGCTGTAGCGCACCAGTGATAGCTGCAATGAGGATTTCTTCGGTGCGTGATTGCTTCAGTTGCACCGGGGCCTGAAGGCGATGTATTTTCTCGTTTCTTTTCTTTATGTGCGAAAGGGCTAGGTAGCTTAGATATCACAGGCGGCTGTGTGCGCTAGGGCGTAATATTTAGCATGTTTTATCGTGACTGCCACCTCACCAACAAGAAAAAATAAATACGGCGTTTTAATGCACTGCCATTCGCGAGCCTCATGACCAGCTCAACCATTCGGCCCGCGAACGGCGGTGCATCACAACAAACGCCCAATTTTTTGTTCTTTTTAGTCAGGCGGCAGTCGCGATAAAACATGCTAAATATTACGGTCTAGCGCACACAGCCACCTGTGATATCTGCGCTATCTGGTCCCTTCGTACATAAAGAAAACAAACGACAAAATACAGCGCCACCAGGCTCCGTCGCACATAAAGTGAACACGCGCCGAACAAATGTTCATTACGGCTATCACTGGTGAGTTACAGGCTTGATGAAAACTCCATTAGATACTTTTCATCATACACATTTTCTTTAGATGCATACATACCTGTAACGAAGTGTTTTTAGCACAGTCGAGAGTACGCAGTCGATTGCTAAGGTCGGCCATTCACATCTTGACGCTTGGTGGTCTTAATTCAAGCTTCACGTCGTTGTTGGTCACGCTTTGTTGGCTCGCCGAAGGAAACCTGAAAAACCGCGTCTTGCATCCCGGCACACCTAGAGAGCGGCAACCGTACGCGGCAGATGTGGTTGCCATCGCTTTGCCAGGCCTGTGACGGTCACCGTGCTTCCCGGTGCCGCCAGCCCCCGTGCACTGGCGGCGCCGAGGAACGGCGTCGACGTCGTCCAATGTGTTTCCACCGGTCGCCGCTACGACTTCGCGCATGCGCAGAAAACTCGCGCAAAAGGCGGATTGGAATTCGTGCTGACAACGGCCGGAAGCTAAGCCACAGGGAACCATTTCAGCTTGCAGCGTCATGCAATGATTCCGCGAAGGTTTGCTTACCAGTAGCTACGTATCATTTAACATGAAACGTGCTCGCATTTTTCTAACTTACCTAACGTCCAAGAACGCTCAGCACTGTGACGATCTTGGCATCGCGCAGAAGAAAGAAAAGCCCTCGAGGTTCACATCGATCGCGTTCGTGCTTGCATGCCCGACGAACATTTGGTGACCCATGCTGACGATGTCTACTTTTTCATCAGTTCTTTCTTTGACTATCAGTCTTAAGAAGAAGCAAAGCACTTCACCCGACTATGCTTCATCATTTCATGTCATAAAATTACTCTTTGAACACCTTATTACTCATTATAATGGCCGCACCTTATCCCTTCGGTTATTTATTTGTGCTTTTTTAACACACCGCGGTATTTAAACCTTTGTCTCTCCAATTCCCATTCCTATGCGCATAGTACCATGGCAGGAAATTTCGAACGCCGGCTAAATTAACTGTTTTTAACTAAAAGATTTTCCTCTCTCTCTCTTTCTCACTTAGCCCTGTTCATTCATTTCGATTTTCGGTCCTGTGCTGCTTCATAATTGATCTTCACCTAGTAGCCTAGATTTCCACCCCCCTTGCTTTACATAGACTGATACACCAAATAACAAAACTAGGCGCCCACTTGAAATTAAACTACGTGATACAATTATAACTAAAGGAACCTTACTATTTTGCCCAGGTAGATAATAAACCATGTTCTCTTTACGCTCGACACCATGGCGTATAGGCAACTTCTCCGCCTCTTAGGTAAGTCGGCTAATTGCGGTTTTAAAAATGATACCTGTATTCCACTACTCCTTGTGTCAAGGTTTCATTAACCGCTCCTCGTATGGGGAAAAGCTTCATTGTCATCTAAGGACTATACTTTAAATTCAGTGTTCTAGGAAGAAGGTTCCTAAACACAATGTCCTAAAATAGGTAATTTTCTTATCTGTGCTCAAACTTGGTTTCGCCTACACCACCCGGTTTAAAGATTTCCCCTTTACCTAGAATTTATGTCTGTTCGCGCCTGCTACTTTGTTCGCTTATGCAATTTTTTATGGTTTGATTTTCGACTGGTAAATATGCTGACGCATTTCTCTGTACATTGTCTCATTTTGATGCCTAATACCCGCATGGTCCAGTGTTGGTATATATTGCGCTGGTTTAAAAAAAAAAAAAAAAGAGGGAGACAGTAAGCTCCCTTCTTTCACCTGTATATCCCTTTCTTTTCCCGCTTCCAACGGTTGTTTTTGACCAGTTAATAACCAGCAACCCTAAGCAATGTTTTTACCTTATTCGTGTTGCATCGCTGCAGGGCTCGCTTGGAAGACATTACCATCAAAGGTTTGCCGCTGCGAACTGGGCTGGAGCAGCAGCGGTCAGCAGCGCGGCTGCGAGCCGCCGTCAGGTGGACAGCCCCGCAGCCTGAGCCGCCCTGCCGCAGCAAGCAACACACGAGCCACGGCCAGCGGTGCGCGTCAGCATGTCTCAAGGCGCACCGGGAACCAGGAGGCAAAGCCTGCCTGCGATGGGTGCCGGTGTCACGGCGGCTGAAAACTGTTTCTCCAACGGGGCCTTCGAGGCTACAGCCATGGTCGAGGACTCTAGCGTGCCAGACCGGCGCTACTCGACAGATTCGGTCCCGCCCAGTTCTTCGGATAGGACTCGGCCGCCGATTCAGCGGTCGGTCACCATGGTCGAGAGTTCGAGGCCTCGGATCGCTCGCCAGCCCCGCACAGTGTCCGTCAGTGAACCTCCCGAAGAATACTGGCGTCGGCGGGGCTCCCGCCGACTGAGCTTCTGTCCCCGTGGCTCCCTCTTCGAGGTGATTCAGGATTTGCAGCCGCCCGTGCTACCCACTTTGATAGAGGCCGAGGAGGCGAAGGTCGTCGCTGTCATTGGAGGCATTCCGCCGCCACCACCCGCAAAGCCGACAGTGGTAGATAAGGTGGAGGAGGAGTCTGTTGTGGAAACACCATTGACCATGCTCACTCAAGTCTTCATTCCTTTCATTCTGGCTGGGCTTGGCATGGTTGCTGCCGGCGTCCTACTCAACCAAGTAACTGTAAGCATTGATCTTTTTGGTTCTCTTAACGGCGAAATTGATTTGCTGTCAAATCTTTGGCAAAGCTTTTCTTCAAAGCTAGTGTGAAAATGTATTCTGATTTAGATTTAATTAATAATTACGCATCCTTCCAAAACCGTTTCTACCTTGAATGATGGCACATAAGCTATTATCTATGCCTGCCGCACATACGCTGCTCAACACTTGCACGCAGGAAATCAACCAATGTACAATTAAAGCAGCGACGCAGACAGTAGCCACTATTTTAGAGCACGCGTTGAGTTTTGCTATGATAGTGTCAAAATAAGATAACCTGTTGCATTGAAAAAAAAAGAACAGAAAGTAACCATCGAAGATATGAAATGGCACGTGTGTTGGCGGTTTCGGAAAAAAATTCCATGTGTGGTTTGCACACTTTCTTATCAATTCAGATTGATAAACTTATAGCCCGTGTTATAATGAGTATTTCTGCGTGTGCTTGACCGTAGAAAAGCAAGACTGTCGTCACTGTTGCACGACTACAACACGATGCTTACGGATTGTCCTGGGCCGGCTTGCACGATAAAGTCCGAGCTAAGTCCAGACTTATATGGTGTCTTTAGAAAGACCAAGCTTATTTAAGACGGCTTGTGTTCCGAATGCCGAACGCTTCGGGTTCAAGTTCACCAGAGTGGCTTCCCAGAACGGCCTCAGCTACCACTTGGGGCATTTTTCCTCGTAACACAACCTTAAGCCGCAAAAAGCAATGGAACAGATTTTACTCAACGCAAAATTGACGGAATGTGTACATCTTACAGCAGGGACAGTGCCAGCGCATCCCTGTATTTCCCTAATTTCTCTACTTAGACACCTGGCGTCCTTGTGTCTTAACCAAGACAGCACTAGAGTCGTAATCATACAAGCGACTTATTCAAGTCAGGACTGAAGCCCAGTCTTGACTCCAGTCTTAAGCGGCCATGCTAGTGGCCTATTCTTTAGACTCCAGTTAAGTCTGGACTTAGCTAAGACAGTCTTAAGATTGTTTTGTGCAAGCGGGCCCTGGTTTTGCTGTTTTAGTCGGGGACAGAATTGATACCGGCGATGCTTTGCTCTGAAAGTGCAATCCCTTGGCTAATAGGGCACTGGAGAGAGCTTTAGACGAACTCATTGACGAAGGAATTGTTGAGAAGTCCAACTGCATGTGGTGCTTCCCGGTAGTTTTGCATGAAAACGATACGCATAGCGTTTTTATAGGCTACTGCCGAATAAATGGATTTACTAAGAAATACGCATACTCCCGCGATTAATATATTTGCTCTACCCTTGGCGAATCGAAGTACTTTGCGATGTTCTGTGCCTGTCAGGGATACTTTAGAGTGAAAATTCACGAACACATAAAATGGAAAACTGCTTTCAGTTATGAGAGAGAGTTATTGTAGCTCAAAAGAGTGTATACAGTTAGGTTTAATTGGAGCATCCGCTGATTAGCACCTAAACGATCTGAATACTATGAAATTCCAAGCAGTATCAGAACACGTTGGCTACCTCAAGAACGTTCTATAGTGGCTGAGGTCTGCAAGAGGCGCATTGAATGCAAAGAAGGTGTAGATGGCAGCAATCGGAATAGCATCATTCGGGTTCACGATCGACAACCGCCGTCTTTGACTGTGCTAGGTTAACCCCGCGAAGTTTGCTGAAGTAAAACATCGCCGACAGACTTAGGCGCGTTAAACGCTTTCTATGGCCGGTGTTCTTATAAACAGTTCATCCCATACTCCACGTTAAAGAACCCCAGGTGGTCAAAATTTCCGGCGTCCTTCACTACGGCGTCAGCCGCATTGGGATGCTTAACCCTATAAACCAAAGCATACTGCACAGCGTTGCAGGGCCCTTTGCCAAACATTACGAAAAATGGGAGCATGGGAATCGGAGCCACGAACAGGAGGGACCCCAACGCAGCCCCGCCTAAGTCGGCTGACATAGCTCACTTCCAGTTTTATGACTTCAATAGAGCACCTGCAATTCAAATAGAGACAAGCGGTCTGAGCCCAGGAACAATATTACTTCAGGGGAACGGAGTGATTTCTGTCCAGTGGCGTTCGAGTATTGTTCGTTTTTCAGTGACAGAGAGGGAAGGCTACTTTTTGCATTGCGAAGCTATAGCTCCCGCCTAGCACGATAAATATTACTACTGCTGCCTTACCACTTAATCGCGGGCTGCGACTGATGGATTGCTACGAAAACAATGGTTCGGCCGATGTAATCTCGCGAGCGCCAGTCCAGAGTGACGAAGGTCACACGACCGACCGTATCGCAGCTGGCGAGAGTTATGTACCGATTATTCTAAAAAGGGAAGCCGACCGACAGTTGACCTTTGACAAAGGAGTGAACCATGTGGTCTAATTTAGTTCCGGAGATCATGTTTCAGCAGAAAAGAGCTGCTGAAGGCTCTGCCACAACGTAACAATATATTTCGTAGGAAAGTTTTTTTATGGTCCTGGAAGCAGCGTGGCGCTTCAGCCGCATGGATACAGTTGGTAGTGCTGGCAGTGCAAGAGCTTTAGAAAAGAGCTGGTGCTGCTGTGAGGTTGGCGAATTCTTATTTGCTGGCGATCCGCTCAGCTACATCCCCTCCGAGATGGACTCATGCGAATCATTCAAGGTGGTCATATCACCAATACTGGAGGGTTTTACGCTGAAGACAGCCACATCGCTGTTAACGGGAACAGCCCTATTGGGTTTTATAGACTTGTGGATGAAACCTATGTGACAATTATTTAAAACACACCGAGCCCGTTGTTTTGTTGCAGTTATAACAACTGATTGCGAGCTCATGAAGCACTTTTCAAACAAATATTGTTCACGCACCCGAAAGGTAGCCATTCTGCCAATTGTACGTAACAGTATTTGGTAACATCTCGCAGGGGCATGCCAGCTAAAATATGTCACATGCTCATGAACCCAATTGGGTTCCTCAGCACTCAGAGTACGCGACGCAGTTGCGCGTGAATAGGACTTAAGCCATACGCAAGGCTGGCCGTAACCTGAACACTGTCAGAGCTCACTAGAAAGCGCTAACTACAACCGTTCTCATCAGGCAGTTCAGAAAGAAGTGGGCGGTCTACTGCTTTGACGACGGCAACTGCTCACCGCCGCCAGCGAATAGTTTGTGGCATCGTTAGAGCCAAAGTGGCCTGTACCGCTCGAGGACATGCAATTAAAGCCGACCGACAGACCAGTGCACATATGCGACCTCAAACGTGATGCTTTATGCAGAAACGAGCGGGCCTACGATAAAAGTCGAGTCGCAGCCGGACTAAGAGCTCCGCTGTAATCTTCCAGCTAGCTACGTGGCGCGTTTTTTCTTGTGTTGTATGGAGATCGATAATCTGCCTGCACGACATAAAGAGAAATGGCACGAGCGGACTGAAAATTGTGAGCGTTGCAAATGACTGCTGAAATTTTGCCCTGACATCGTCTACGCCATTCGTGTTTGCGTAGTCCTCATCATCTTAGCGGCGTCGAGCCGCTTCGCCGCACGAGCGGCGAAGATTTCTACTTTGCGTCGACATTCCGGCTAAAATAGAAGAATCATGGCAGCGAGCACGCAGCACAAGTGAGCCCTGAGTGCTTCAACCCTCACGACTATTGGCAGGAAACAGTGAACAGTATCCGGCTTTCATCGCCACTTCTCCGGCACGTCGCTTGCATGCTACGCGCTTGCTAGCTGGCGTCTACCATCATGGAGCTCATTTGGTTACCCCTCGATGCGGTCCAGGAACCTGCCCCGCTTCCCTACGCAGCGAGGTGCCCTTAGCCGCGCAGACGCCACGAAACCGCCCTGCTCGGCTCATATTCACGCCGCCTTCGTATAGACCTTCGTATAGGGCTGATGTCGAGTGTGTGCATTGCCTGAAAGGTTGCGACCTGAAAGTTCTAGGAGGGTGTTGACGGTTCGGTAGCACACTCGCCTTGGCCGTGGAGGTGTCAGGAACACGCTGAAATCCGCACACTTAGCTCTACTGTCGAAGATGCTGACTGCCGTGCCAGGGCATATCTGTGCTTCTTCCTTCATGGCCGATGCCTGTGCTTGCGGATAAGTCGTGGATGAGCAATCGCATGAGATTGGTGTCCATCACTGAGGAGTCCGCAGTACACCTACGGCTCCAGTGGAGGCCCAGGCGCGCAGACACCGCACAAACTCCCGGCAGCAAGGCGGAAATGACGGAGCAGGCGGGCTGCGAGGCCGAAAATGACTATCGGCTTCAGACGACCACGGCATGCAATGTCCTCCAAACACCTGATCCAGTTCAATTGGCGGCTTCGGCAGTGCCAAATTCCTTGGATTCCGCACTCATCAAATGTGAAACCTCAGTCTTTGGGTCAGCCTCGGGCCCTACTAGCCACGGATTCCACGGCGGAGATCCCAGGTTACGACCAGGGTCCGTATTACAAGTTTGCGTCGTTATCGAAAGTGTCGCTATGTCCCCGACCTCGAGCCATCTGATCGGTGGAAACGCCGGAGAATGATGCTGCCACCTCTTTCGGTTCTGTAGTGTTTCCGGCTTTTCGACCAATCAGATCACTCGAGGTCACGTGAGATAGACACTTCGATAACGACGCAAACTCAGAATACGGGCCCAGGTGTAGTCTCTGTCCTCGAGTCCGAGCCGCTCGTCCCCTGTCACCGGCAGCCCACAACTACGTGGAGGTGTGCATGCAGGAAGCCTGTGAGAGGCGACCACGGCCACTTTCACTGAGGGCTAGCCGATGTAGCGATCGCAGGAGGGGCGGCGATAGTGTCCAGTCGGACCACATATGTCCAAGAGCGATCTCAAGCGCTCGTGCTCGTTCTGCCTGAAACTTTTGTGTACGTGGACGACGCAGCCATGCAGGCACGCGGGGAGCCACAGGGCCCCCGTCTATATGACCGGTTGATGATTAAAAACTTCTATGCCTAACCTATCGCCGCGTTGAGATTGGCGCACCTAGATAATTTGAGTTTTTAATCTGAAATAACTACGAGGCTCAATTTGTGAAATTCGGTCTGGCGTTGTTGTTCCACTTGGTGCTGTTAACACTCGATGGTACCCATAAATATTGCAATGAGTGGGACGGTGGGAAAGTATACAGTAATTCAGTAAAACAAATTAGCCGTAATTGGGGTTCGAACCAGGCCTCCTGCGCGGCGGGTGGGTACGCAACGCATAGGTCATGAAAGATGGTTGGTTGAAGCGCGTTAAAGGGACTGTTGTTGTGCGTGACGTATTTGGTACGTATGCCTTACGTAAAAATTTGCGATGCGTACTGATAACATAATCGAATGCAACCAGGGAGCACGGTGACTGCGCGTTACACACTGACAGGCGATGACAGGTCCTGACGCACTCAGTCACTGCATTAAATAAACAAAGATAAATTCTCTAATGCATTTCGACTACGCCTTGTTGCCAGGCCGTCCAAACTAGGAGATTATCGTCGCTGTGTAACACCAAGGTCCGAACATTGCCGTTCAGGTGTGCAAAAAAACAACAACAACAAACAAACAAACAAGCAAACACGTTGTAAGAAAGATTAATTAATTTATGAACATTTGCATTGAAACTGCAGCCACACATAGTAATATTTTCGAATTGTTACTCGAGAACATTTTTACATTTCTTTAATGATTTTTCAATGCGGTAGCGTCAGCTGTTCCTTGGGAACAAAACGCGGCGTCACTAAAATGACAGCGTTGCAGCAAATGTGGCGACTGAGTTTAACGTCACTATACAGGAGTGAATGATTATTTATAAAACAATCATCCATGAACGGCTAATCTATAATTAGTTACAATTAGGTGTCCATGTTCACGATAGTGATACTGATAGTTTGTGTCAGTGATGCTGAATTCCTTTGAATTAATACTATGTAAGTCCTTTATTGTCCCCTTTATTTCAATCATCTACTACTGAGCGGGTACTGTGAGTATTTACGCAGGATGTGCTTGTGCCGCCCTTGCCATTGGTAGTGTTGAAAACAGCTTCTCAAGGGAAATTTAGGTGACGCACATGTGCGGCCATGTCATGTGTTTACGGCAAGGGGCGAGTGTGAATATGGTTCCCAGCAAGTTTGGAAGCCACGTAAACTAATGCCTATTGCATCACATATGTCATCGTGTGGTAATTTTGCGTCAGGGGTGTAGTTCATAATGTTGCGCTCTCACGTGGCAACAGTTTCACTGTGCGGACGGAACTTTTCCTAATTAAACGACCGACAGCGACAACACTCCAGCGAAGTGCAAGCTGGTACCATATGTGAGTTTCGCTATTTTCGGCAGAATTGTTAGCCGCGGTATGCGGTCTTCCGATTGCACCGTTGTACGTTGTAATCCGGATTAAACCAGCAAATTAATCATGGCTGCTATGAAGGAGTCGCATTTGAGTGCCGAATGTGCCATCAAGACGGTATTGAATATCTTTCCAATAAATAACGGCAGTGAGAATCCTAATCAAAAGTATAAGATTGGTCTTATCTCCGCCACGGTTCCCTTGATAAAAATGTAGGCATGTAAAATCATGTTGACATATTGGTGAAACCCAGCAGCCAGCAAAACTGCTCGCTTTGTCCCGGTCTGGGTTCCAAATCCACTAGCGGTAAAGTTTCCATACGGTTTCGCTAAAGACGCTCCGCAGCCAGGTCGGAAAAATCTAATGCCGGTAGTAATGCCCCTGCAATAAAATATTTGAACACCAACTTTCTAAGCATGGTTCATGTAGCCAAATGAAAATAACTGAGCTGAACAGACAGTGGCCTTAATTTTGGTAAATATTAAACCTTAGACTTTCTGATTCTAGGCCGGACATGGAACTGTTTTTTCACAGAAGCTCGCTGGTTCAAGATCAGCAAATGGTGAACCTAGTGAAAGCGCGCTGCGAATGGGATGGCACCGATAAATCAAATGCGTTTAAATCATAATCCAGCATTGGTAGACACCGTAGGATATAAAGATTTCATACTTTTGCGATTACAGTGTATTTTTACGAGATGTTAAAAAACAGAAATTTCTAGGAAACGTATCATAGTGAAATGCTCAGGGTGCCTTTATAATGCGTTCTTTGTTGCATATCGGAACGCGCTCATAGCCTCCCTTCCGTACGTTCTTTTCCGCTCTCTCACGGGACCGCAGCGGCCGCATGTGTTTTCTGGGTGTTATTGTTTCCGTGTGCACGGTTAGCTGAACCTCAGCCTGAATGATTAGCGTTGTCTAAGCGGCCGGACTCGGGAGGAGAGTCGGGCTCACGGCTTTTTAGGTGGCTGCCCACCTGTAGTCCGAAGAGTTCTCTCTGGCTCCGAATAAAAGCGTATTGCTCTCTGAGTAGTCTGCCGCGTGCATAAAATGTCTATACGTAGCCCGTGCTGTACCTGCACTCTCCTCATTGCTTGCATCCGGCAGGACATACCCCACTTGGAACACGTGACACAATTGCATAGCAAAAAAAAAAAGACATTAAAAAAGATGAATGCTTGGACAGAAATGCTAATTGGCGATGATGCTATTCGCTACACGCTGCGTCATTGCTGCTGTGCGTCGGTAATTACAATGGGCGAAATGAAAGCGTTCACAAAGATTGCTTTAATGAAAGCCTTCTTTGTGACATTCCTTGCGGATGATATGGATGAGGACGTTGAACACCCAAAATTCTTGCAGTGGGTTATTGTTGGTATAGCACGAATTAAACAGCCGATTTGTTCTGTTTTCGTCGGCCAGTTGACTGTGAGGCACAACCGGATCTTCCCTTAAGTCGGAAGCCAGTAGTGTCTGTGCTCAGAAGGAAACACAACACGTTCCTTTTGGTTGGAAGATTTTGCAGCAAAACATTCATGCAAGAAGGGAACGGCAGAGGCGCTAGCCATTAGGCGTTACTGGATGGTGAGTCAAGCGTATGAGTAGGCCGCGTAAAATTCTCCAAACTGGCTTTATTCTTTTCGCCTGCACGGATACGCGGTTCATTTCTCCTTCCCCAACCTCACTCGCGCCGTCTCGCTCTTGTGGTAACTCACTGTTCCTCTTCTGCCTCCAACGCTACTGGCAGTCTTCAGTCGTGGTGGTTGGGGGACTTAGGACAGTACTGCAGCGCTGTCACCATAAACTTTTTTTTGGTCCTTTCTTTGCGCAGAGGTGGCCAGCCTTCATGGAGATTCCCGAGCTGATAGTAATGGTTCCTCCGCTTCTGGGACTCAAGGGAAACCTCGAGATGACGCTGGCGTGCCGCATGTCCACGCAGGTGAGACGCGTAGCGGTTTTCTTCTGCTTTCATTTTTTTTTTTTTTTTTTTTTGCTGCAGCAGGCATAGTCTGCAGTCCCATTAAAAATTTTTCGCATTGGATTGCGGCTAAGTCAGTGATAAAGCTTTCATGGCGCAGCTTTTGTGGGTTAATGTGATCTTTCTGAACACTGGTGAACGGGAAAAGCTCTCAACAGTCTGGGCATTGCTGCCGCAGCTCCCAGGCAATCCAGCCCAATTCCGCCTCTCGACATAACAAAACGTCTTACAGTCCTGCATTTTGCGTTCCGTGCAGGAGGCTTTGAAAGATTCAGCTTTCATCAAGAATTGCAGAAGATGTGCGGTTATTTTTCCACGCGCCGTCTAAAATGTATCCGTAATTTAGGACAGGGTGTGGTCGGTCGTTCAACCGAAAGTGTGTAGAAAACTCGGTTTTCCAAATATATTTGTGACTGAGTCTTTGATTATAGTGTTTAATGTAACGATAATATTTGCGTCCTATTGCAAAACAGTGCTTGTTTGATATGTTCGAAGAACCCATTCCTGTGCTGAAGAACTCTGAAACGTAGTACGTTCCGCGGGCAATTGACGATGCATTTTCGGAAGGAAACTGTAAGAACCCGAAGCACTGTATCCTGTGCCCTAAATGACAAACAATAGGTACGCCCCAGAACTTCCTTTCTGTAAAAAATTCGTTATATGGATAAGCCCAGTGTTTGTCTATGTAATCGTCTCCGTGAGCTCGAGAACAGTTTGACCTCTGATCGTGGTGCGAATCTGGCTGCAGCGGATGCAGCATTCAGCACATGTGGTCAATGGCTATTAAAGAGAACACGTGTGCTTGTTCTTATAAATGTCAGCCAGAGACAGGGAGGGAGAATAATTTTAGAGGTTCAGATTTCAATCTATAAATGTGCCATTGCGCCTTCTGCACCCTGTATATTTTTTTAACGGTTTTCTGTGGCTATAAAAAAAGAATGCGCATGCTAGCGAAATAATGTTGTTTTTCAATGTCTCTGGAAAATCTGCTCATGTCATGTCTCCTCGGTCCTGTCTTCCAGCACAGTTCTGTTTCTTTAGATATTTAACATATTGTACGCTACCAAAAGCACACTGCCCCGCATCCGTTTGGAAAATCTGTCTGCACCTGAAGCAATTCTGCAGTTTAGTCCAGCGCGAGTCGAGCTTTTGTGCGGAACACACGTACGCTTACCATCACACCGACCAAAATTTCGTCCGACCTTGTTTGTGCCGTCGTTGTGATCAGTTAAGCTGTTTACCGAGGTTGCAATCAGGTGGTCTCATGCTAGCGAAATAATGCTGGAAATTCAAATTAGGTTCGGTATAGTGGCTTCAACGCGCGAGTCTTCCCGGCGGGTTTTTCCAAGTTCGCCAGCCAACAGAGAGAATGATGAAGCCGGTGACTAGCTTGTTGTGGCGCTTTCAAACTAAAAAAACTAAAAAAAAAAACAAAAAACAAATACCGCAGCGGATTCTAAAGGGTCAGGGTTGAATGCAGGTATTCAGGTAGCCAAGCAGCTTAACCGCAAATCCTCCAGGTGGGTGCTTTGGCTTGTTAAACTGCAGGTTTAGACTAGGTTAAAGCTTCGCGAATTGGAGCGCCGGATCCCAGATGGCGTCAGAAGTAGGTTTAAGCCCGTGACCTTCGCGATCAAACCCGTCATTGCTTATGAGCTTATCGCGGAGGCCTCCGTCAAACCTCCGCCATTTGACGTGGCGGCTGCCAGATGGCGCCACATAAAGAGCTGAAACTGCAGCGCACTAGGCCAACAGACAGCAGTACGCGTAAAAAACAGCAATTACACTATGCAAAACAAGTACGACGAGGAAAAATCCCGTTCTTGAAAGTATAACTGGTTTAAAAGAGATTAACCCTGCCAAGCTTTTCTTCCTGCTTTGCTGCCCAGCATATGTTGCGATACTGACCGCTGCAACTGCGCTGTGGTGCAGACTAAAATGCCAGACCGTCGTTTTTTAGGGCTCAATAGAGGACAACACAAGTCGGAAAGTTAGAGTCCGGAATTATGCTCTTAAGGTGCCTCTTTGAAATTATGTCATTTATCAAGCATGTATTTAGAGAGGGCCGAGTAATCTTGTGGAAAACGGCAATTTTTGTTCGCGTAAAAAGGTTCCAAACTGCTCGATTAAAGCAGCAGGATGCGCAGAGCTTTTCGCCTTCTTGAGATATTTGTTTTCTGTCTACCTTCAAGATGTGTTGTTATGCAGACAATTGAAAGGGAAATGAGGGGCTCGTTATTACAGAATTTAAGCGAGTTGACAGTCTACGAGTCCAAAACAAACGTTGGTTTTTTTAATGTTTTGTTGTTGGTATTTGACAAGAATTGTCAAATACCAACAACCACCAATACCAAATACCAACGCGCCACCATCGGCGCGTTGTTTTTCCTTCCGCTTTGCATTTAATATTCTTTATCCCGATAATCACCATATAAGAACAATTCTTGTCAAATACCAGCAACAAAACATAAAAAAAAACCAACGTTTGTTTTGGACTCGTAGACTGTCAACTCCTTTAAACAAGATGTGTTGTGTAACTTAATTTTTGTTTACCTTAACAGGCGAACCTCGGCAACATGAATACTCGATCGGAGCAGCTGACTATTGCCGGTGGGAACCTCGCTTTGATTCAGGTACAGCCATTCTTTGGCGCTCTCAACTTGCTGGCTCTAAGCTTGGTAGAACATTTTCGGATAATTCTGTTTTTATTTGGTGGCCGCCTGTCCCTTAATGTAATGTACTGCGCGGTCAAATCTACGTCGGTAGGGTCCGCTATTTGTTGCCGCGATTTTTAAGAGCTACAAAGTTGGATAGGAAGACGAGGGCTTTTCGTCGTGGAGTTCCTCAACAAAACAATAAGTTTTATTGCATTTTACTTTGATGCAGCTTGCCGAGACCCAGACATTTGCCGACTTCATGGCACTAATGAAATTACAAAACAAATATTTTCATTTGCTACAAACTAAAAACATAACTTCTGGACGATACACTGGGATCTCCTCAGCGTATTTACCACTTGTACTCTCTATGCAAATTGGCCGCTTCTGACGCTTGGGTGGCGTCCGTGTTCGATAACCTTGTCACCGTTGTCACCGGTTGTGTCCTGCCATAGGTTGATGGCACGAGAGCGAAAGGTGCCTAGAATGGCTTCACTCATTTTCAGTCATTGTGGTGCGCAGTGCCAGGCCATCGTGGCCGGTCTGGTGGCGGCTCTGCTGGCAATCATCAAGTCGCTGGCTTCCGAAGGCAGCGTGCATGGTGGCCACGTCCTCACACTCGCCGCCAGCGCTGTGCTCACGGCTGAGCTAGCCAGCATCTTGCTCGGTGAGCCTTGCTGGACTGTCTCTCCCTTACTTACGGGATTACTGCTCGTGGCCAGACTATTCGCTAATAACGCTACATCTTGAAAGATATACTTGTTGAAGTTTTGCGAAGAATTATTTAAAAGCGGTTAAGGTTACATGGTTTCCTTGTGGTGCTCATTAAATGCGGCTGAAATGCATGGGGCCTCTCAGTGTGATCCCGCTCACGGTGCATTACGTTAGCTAGTAAAGTGAACGTCGTCTTGAAATGCACACTGTAAGCGTCATCTCAAAGCATCAAGGGTCAAGGAGACGCTTGATGCTAGAGAAGGCGACGCAACGAAAACAGCACTAGAAACACAACATTAGCGTAAACTACCAGCTCCTAACTTCGCAGAAATAGGGCATGCTGCGATATGGGCACCAACTTCGAGCTCATGGCTGATTTATCACTAAATCGCCCACAAGCAAGCGGGAAACACGATAACACTTTAACCTATACTGCAAAAAAAAAAAAAAAATACACTGACCCTGATTAGGAATCATGTCATCCTCAGCGATTAAAAAACTGAATATTTTACGCACATAAACTAGTATAAATCTCTAGGAGAAACCAATGCCGCACAAAGCTTTAGCAGCAAAGCTGTAAAAGATGTAAAAAAAAAGAAAGAAATCGTCATTTCAGCAAAAGCAAAAAAAGAAAAAAAAAAAAACAGGCAACCAACCTGTTGTAGTCCCGCACCTGAAGAACAGCCGGCGACGACTATTGGTTTTAGAGGTTTGTTGATTCCATGCACAGGAAAGAAGTGATGAGAAAGCTGCAGGCTTCGAGCCCGATAAGTAGTGATGCAGAACTATCGGTAAATTGACTATCAATGGTATCAATAGCTTTTTTTTTAAACTATCGGTAGTGCAGTCGATAGTACTATCGATAGTACTATCGATTGCACGCTATCGATAGTGCTGTCAATACTTATGCAGTTTTTATACTTTAATAATTTACTATCTATTAAAATTTATTAATTTGGTACACCGGCGGAGAATGTCACTATATACGATAGAAACAAAAAACAAAGAAAGCAGTTTGTTGCGAGCTGTAACAAAGTTGCCAGTCTCGATTGCACAAGTAATCAAGCTCGTGGAAGACGACCGCGGTGTGGCTTTTAACATGCGTATGCTTCTCAAGTCTCTTAGACAAAAAACTAGACATAGACATAGATGTATCGATGAACATAATGTCTTTAGAGTGCACTGATGCTCCAAGAAGAAATAAAAAGAAAAAAATCGCCTCTCACGCACCACTACTGATCGTACCAAAATTTTCCTATCAACATATTTTTTTTTCTTACTTCACCCGAGTCGAAGTAGCATGCGTTCGGGTGCTGCCAGCCTCATCCAGCGAAAAAATTACTCGAACTGCATTCTGCATATCGATTACTTATTTTTGAGGAATCTCGTAATTTTGAACCGCCCCAGAACAACACAGGCAAAAATGTCGACTATGAAAATAGAATCGGTTTTTAAAAATGCTGCTTTTACGAGTTCTGAAGAGTTGGCAATTATTACACTACCGTAATCGACATAGTCTGCGTCGAAACGCTGAACATTCTGTACAAGCTTACCTGGCACAGTGTGCAGTTGCTACTTTTTTGAAAGCAGAAGCTATGCTACAGAGAGCACGGATCTCGGCAACAAAAGTTTTTCATGATTGGCAAGCATACCCGCTGAATTGTTAATTTCAACCGATTTCGGCTCAGAAGCAGACACGCCAAATGGTGCGTCTCGGGTGCTTGCTGCCAGCACAACTAGGAAATTTGTGACACTTAACACTATCCCGCAACTCTACCTAGGGTACAGATGTGTTGAAAAAAAGATTAATAACATTACGTAACCAGAGCGGCGAAACTTGCACCGCGCGCTGGCGCGGCTGGCACTGCACCGTGCTTTGCGAGCAGGATTGGCAATTTTGTTATCGGCGCCGAGCGTTGTCGTCAGCCGCTTCGGAAACACGTCACTAGTGCTAATGTTTTTTTTTTTTTCAACTCGACTGCACATCAGCAGATCTCGGTGATGCGTAGGCTGCGATAATGGAGAGTCTTGTCATATTTACCTCCGCCATCATACCATGCACTCAGGTAATCAAGTTTTGCTGCAATGAGTTCTCACGGTTGATATTATTCTACCGATAGCACTACAAAAATTACTACCGATAGTACTGTCGATAGCGCTATCGATAGTTTTCTTTACAATCGATAGTTCGATAGTGACCCAACTATCGATAGTATCGATAAGTACTATAAATAGTTTTGCATCACTACCGATAACGTGTTTCCTTCACATACCCGCCGGGGTGGCGCAGTGGTTACGGCGCTAGACTATACTGTTACCAAAGACGCGGGCTCGCATCCCGGCCTTGACGGCCGCTTTTCGATGGAGGCGAAAAGCAAGGCGACCGTGTGCTGTGCGATGTCAGTGCAGATTAAAGAACCCCAGGTGGTCGAAAGTTCCGGAGTCCTCCACTACGGCGTCTCTCATAGCCTGAGTCGCTTTGGGACGTTAAACCCCACAAACCAAACCAAACATACAGTTTCGGCAGCATGCGTAATATGAGGAAAATGCAGTCGTTGATAAAGCGAGTACTGTAAGAGCGCGCAGCTCTGGGTTCTGCAGTCTGTTATGCATTACGCGCACAAAAAAAAAAAAAAAAAAAAAAAACATTCTGAAGTATGCATAGTAGGCCTATTGCTATATACAGAAAATGGGTGAAAAAAAAACAGTCTCAGTCATATCGAGAGACAAGTCAGAAAGAGGCAAGGTCACTTTAAGCCTAGTAAATGAGCTGATGGCACTGTTTACGTGCACTTGAAAAAAAAAATGGACGTGATTCGTAGCGATATTTTTCTGGGTGACCAGCGTCTTTATCGACCTACTGTCGATATTTTGTTCAAGTCGACATCATGCTGCATTTTATTTTAACGCAGTAGATTCTGTAACCTAATTGTTGTTTCCCATAATCTAGCATGTTCTAGGCTTTTTGCATTTGCCTTATCTCGATGTTATCTGAAGGTGTAACAAGAGATATCAAGAATGGACAGAGAGAGAGAGAGACTACAGAACGGAAAAGCGGGGAGGTTAGCTGGGCAGCGTCCAGGTTACTACCAGACAAGAAAAAAGAAAGAACTTCAATTTAGTTTCTTCTAAGAGCTTCTTCTAAGAGCAATTATGTATTATTTTTTAAACAGGGAGGCCTGACAAGTGACCCCTGGGATAGTTGTACATACCACTTAGCACTGGCTCACACTGGCATTGTTTGCAGTGCGATTGTAATGATTCTTCACGCCCGCCTGCTTTGTCGTTAGTACTCCAAACTGGTCCACCATATGTTGACTGTTCTGTTCTATTCTGGGCGCCGTTTCCGCGTCGCCACTCGATTCACACCGTGCATCCCGTGCCGGGCGGATCGCCCTTACGAACGTCTCTTTTGCGAGCGTGGAAAGAAGACTCTCCTGTTTATTTGGCTTCGCTCAGGATACATGACACACGAGGCCTCGCCGTCTGGCTTGCTGGCTTGGTCATGCGACTGACGGCGCAAGCTCACGACAACAAAGGGGGAACGCGGAAGGCATATTACCTTATGTGCTCTAGTCGTAGGTCTCCGTCTTCCCTCTCCGTTCTTGGCTGGACTCATGGCGTCGTGGTGGAGGGCGCGCTCGACTCTAGTGCGCGCGTGTGTGTGTGTGTGTGTGTGTGTGTGTGTGTGTGTGTGTGTGTGTGTGTGTGTGTGTGTGTGTGTGTGTGTTTTCAGGGGATTGTGGGGAGGGAGGGGGGGGACGGCATGGAGAGGGTAGAGCAGTGCTCTTCAGCGAACCTTTTGGCTGTTCGCTCGAGGAGAGGTAGGAAAGCTTCCGCTTTACTGCCTCACCACGTCGCGCGTCGCCGGCGAGGGCAAGCCATGGCACTCGGTGTGATTCCAGCAAACTTTACCCTCTGCACCGCGCGCAAGTCGGCCTAGCTATCTGTCCGTGAACATACACACAAGCAGCAGTGATACCAAGCATGAAATGCAAACAGTCACAGTTTCTCTGACTTGAAATGGCTTTGACCGGTTGCTTAGCCGATGACTTATTTGTACACACTGGAGCCCCTACTGAGGCTCTTGCAGGAGTGAGGCTTAATAAAAATACATAAATAGCAAGTTTCAAAATAAACGTAGCTAGCATATTAACTTACATAGTGGATATAATATGGTACAGACAAAGAAAAAATTGAAAAAGAGAATGAGCCAACACACACACACACACACACACACACGCACACGCACACGCACACACGCACACGCACACACACAAAATAATCATGTGGCATCGATGGCTGATAGAAATGTTCAGAATGGAAAAGACCGCTCTGTGGCTGGAATTGTTTTTTAGTTTTCAGTTGTCCTGTGGATAAAGCTGTATTTGAAAATATTAGTTCGTGCAAAGTATGGCTTTAGGTTAAAGGATGACTCCTGGTTGATCGGAGAATATATGGGTCAAGGTACACATTATAGGTGTTAAATGGTAAACTGAATTACCGATGCAATGCAATAGCCTTAATCAATCCACGTAACGGCGCACGGGCAGGGTGGGTATATTCAAATTGGGCGCGGCACAAGATGAGAAATGGCAATCGCACCGATGATATATGAACCTGATTGCTTTGCTTTGAATGTTCTCGATTATGTCAATTTCACAATGCTTATGAGGATTCCAGACTATAGATGCGTATTCAAGTACCGGACGATTTAACGATGTATATATTAGTAGCGTAGTCCCTTTTGGAGCATTAAGCAAAGTTCTTCTCAAATACCCAAGTGATTTGAGTGCTTTAGAGCAAACGAAATTAATATGCTTTGACCAGGACAAGTTAGCAGTAAATATAACACATAGATACTTGTATTCGGAAGTCCTGAGCAATGGTGAGTTGTTTGAAAGCATAATTAAACACTGAAGGGGACGTGCTGTTAGTAAAAGACATCACTACAGTTTTCGTAAAATTTAATTTCATTTTCCAGGTATTACACCGAGCACAAAAACTAACAAATGAGGCTTTTGGTTGCAAATGATCTTTGGGTGTATTAATTACGTGATGTAGAACACAGTCATCCGCATATAGGCGTATTTGGGACGTAGTATTGCGAGGTAAGTTATTAATGCATATTAGAAATAAAAAAGGGGCCAGCACTGAACCTTGAGCAACACCAGGTGATATATTTTAAGTACAGGAACTAACTGAAATATGAGAAAATAACTGTGAGTGCTGCGAAAGAAAATTAACAATCCAGTCAACCAAGTGAAGATTTTTTAAATAGCGTTTCGTTTCCATAGGAGATTAGACTGTAGTACAGTGTCAAAAGTGTTAGAAAAATATATAAATATAGAATAGACCTAGGCTCCAATATCCAGGGTACAGGAAAGGTCTTGCGAAAATTCAATTATTTGTGTTACGATGCTGAAATCTTGTCTGAATCAGTGTTGAAAACGAAATAACATGTTATTACATTCCAAAAATTCTGTTATATGTGTGTGGATTTGTGCTCCAGCATTTTACATGAATACGATGTTAATGAGATAGGTCTGTAATTCGGTAAAAGCTGCTTGGTATCAGATTTGAACAATTGAAATACCTTCGCATAAATTCCAGGACAATTCTATGACGCCAGAGATTAGTGATTATCGAAAGATGATGGTTAGATATCGAGCAGTCCATAATGAATACCCAACGAGAAATAAATTGGTTGACTTTTTTTTTGTGTTCAGCTTTATTATTAGGTAAAGACGCCCTCTTCGCTGACTGTGATATCGCCAATCGAGGTTGCCGTGTAAGCAGGACAAAAGGAAGGAACTTCTTCGTCGGTGTGAATACAGACCGAAAATAAGCATTTAATGTATTAGCTATTTTTATGGATCGTTAGTGGCTTCATTGTTGACGATGAAAGATGAGGTGCATACTGTTAGGGCAAAACGTATTGCAAAAATGTGCGGAGATTGGTTTTCAGTTAGCACTCGAAGCTCCTCCTTTGCTCTATTAAATTTTACTAGGCTTGCAGGATCATTGGAGCGTTTTGTGCGTCTCAGGCTGTGAACACGGCGTGAGTAATGAAAAACGCTGCATCTGCAAGAGAGAGAGAGAGAGAGAGAGAGAGAGAAAATTTTATATAATGCAAAAAAGAAAAATAATCTAGAGCTCCCGTGTTTGGGTCCTCAGTCCAGGACTACCGCGGCCTTTGCCGCCCTGCTGGCCCGTTCAATCAGCCGAAGCTGGTCTTTCGACAGCTTTGCAAGACAATCTGTAAAAATTTAACAATGAAGATGACGCATGTGCAGCATGTGGTAACTCCACTGAAACAATTGACCATATTATACTAGAATGTAAGGGTATCCATCCGGAAGTCGATGTAGGCGCAGTCACTGTTCCTGAAGCTCTTGGGTTTAGAGATACCAGTGGCCGGGTGAACAAACTGGCGGTGGAAGGTAGCAAAAAAACTACTGGAAGATTGTTGGCTTAAAAGCAGAAAAGTGACATAATGTTAGTAATGTAGAAACAGAAAAATTTGTAAATAAAACGATCTAAATCTAAAACAACAATAAACCAATCTAAAACAATAATTAAGATATAGGGAGAAAAATGAGCATAATAGCTACTGCTACCACCCCATTGAAAAGAGGACGCTCCTATACTCCATCCATCCATCCCATCTTCCGGTGCCTCTTGTTTTGTTGTGACAGAGTTGAAGGAAACAGCACAAGATTTCGCTACTGGTGTTAGCGTTGGGGCGATGGTTTCTTTTGCTTAAAGATTGTTGGCTTAAAAGCAGAAAAGTGACATAATGTTAGTAATGTAGAAACAAAAAAATTTGTAAATAAAACGATCTATATCTAAAACAACAATAAACCAATCTAAAACAATAATTAAGATATAGGGAGAAAAATGAGCATAATAGCTACTGCTACCACCCCATTGAAAAGAGGACGCTCCTATATTCCATCCATCCATCCCATCTTCCGGTGCCTCTTGTTTTGTTGTGAGAGTTGGGGGAAACTACAAGATGTCGCTTCTGGTGTTAGCGTTGGGGCGATGGTTTCTTTTGCTTCGCCGTCGCCGCATGTAGTAAAAACATCCGACTTCTTTTGATTGACTGCTCCGTCATCCCTTGTAGTCACGCCTGACAGAGTCACTCAAGCGGTTAACGGAACCGCCATGGAACCCTGGTACTTCCGAGGCATCCGTATTCGCAACCGACTCACTGTTCGTTAGTGCTGCGCGTAGAGTTCGCGGAACACAAACCACAGAAGTACGATGTCCTACCATTTTCCTACCATTGTCCTACGTCCTCTGCGCGGGCACACGCCCGCGCAGAGGACGTAGGACAATGGTAGGAAAATGGTAGGACATCGTATTTCTGTGGTTTGTGTTCCGCGAACTCTACGCGCAGCACTAACCCGCGCAGAGGACGTGTGCTTCACCAATTACCTTTGCTACATCAGTAATGCGGTGCCGCCGCCAGCGCCCCGAAAGCTCGCTTCTGTAGTTTACCTTGCGCTTTCAATCAGTAATTATGATAGCCATATTAAAGACCAATGGGCTGGATCTTTAAACAATTTCATGAGGTGATTCATTAATATTTAAAGATATTTGTACAAACATATTGATATAAATGGTTTCAACTAGCGGTTTTTATGGAATTTATCCTGCTGTCATAACGGGCAGTTATGCCTGCCTGATAAAAGCAATGGGGTGCATTTTTGAAAATAATTACATAATCAGAACTCGTCCGAAAGAAGATCTCCGAATTTATTAATTGAAATCGCGAAGCTATACAATACGTGTGAAAGCATTACGCATATATTGTAGCCCCTTTCCAGGAAATATCAAAAGTTTATCGGCATGGCTTCAGTTGAGTATCGGTGAGACGTCCGTTAAGTAATTTATGATTTTACAGTGGTGCTTACGCTATCTGCTCTTTGTTGCAGCGAGCGTGATGGTGCTGGTGATCGTGATCTGTCAGAGGTTGCGGGTGAATCCGGACAACGTCGCAACGCCCGTGGCCGCCTCGCTGGGAGACATCACCACCCTGGCGCTGCTGGCAGGACTGGCAACGCTGCTCCACGTGTCATTGAGTAAGAGGTCTTCCAAGCTGAGCGAAAAGGATAGAATTGCAAAAATGCGATGCACCTGTGGAGAGCATGGGCGCCAATGTCCACGGGAGTGTCTTCAAGAACACTTAAAGCCGCCATGAGCGCTCTGAGCATGATGGGCCGCACCGCTACCGACAGCAGGAATATAAATTTTAGTCAAAAATATTGCAAGAAGTGGTGTTTCAGAATTGCATGTGTCTTAACCTTCAATAGAATGGCTATAAGATATGGTAAGTGCGCAGACCAGCCAGTAATTGCAGTTTGTCCAAAACGACAGTTTCCTTTTACGTCCACTAACGTCGGTCTGCACATTTAGGTTGCTTTGACGCCTTTGCGTTTCGGCTCCAGCGAAACGCAAATGCGCTCGTGTGCTGTGCGATGTCGGTGCACGTTAAAGATCCCAAGGGGGTCGAACTTATTCCGCAGCCCTTCTCTATAAAACCACTTTATTCCATTTTCCCCCTATCTTCCTCTCTTCTCTTACGATGTTGTTCAGATGTCCACTCAGAAGTCCCAGGCAGTACATTCCATCGGCCCAATAATGGGGATTGATTGGAGATTACTGGGCCACAAGTGGCCCAATGGTGCCATTGAGCTACTAATAATGTGCAGCCACGCTATGCCACAACCATTATTGGCCCAGGAAACTTCACCCATATCTGTTATTGGCATTCAACCGGCTAACAGCGGTCAGTAATGCCCGTGCATATTGAACAGCTTGCCATTATTGTATACACATTGGGGCTACCTGGTCATTATTGGCCAACCAGCTGCAATGGTTTGCCGATATCTTCCACACCATGGTATAACCTGGTAACAATTGTGGGGTCAATAACAACGGCTTCTCAATATTGAATATATCTAGACATACAGTGGTCAATATAGTCCAACCAACTGGCGGCTTCTTAACATTGTAATATCTTGGTTTCTAGTGGTCAATATTGTCTAATGAGCCTTGATGGCTAGCCAGCATCGCGCATATAATGGCATAGCTTGGATAATATTTTCCGACCATTATGGTTGTCTCGTCAACATTGAATATATCTTGGCATATACATTGGTCAATATTGCCCCACCAGCTGTGGTGGCATCCTAACATTGTATATATCTTGGATTATAGCGGTCAATATTGCCTAATGAGGTTTGATGGCTGGCCAGCATTGCACATATAATGGCATAAAATAGGTTAATATTGCCCGGCCATTATGCTTGTTTTGTCAGCAATAAATAAATCATGGCATATATTGGTCAATAGTGACCCGCCTGTCATGGCGGCCTGCGAACAATGTATACATATCGCATTATATTGTTCAATATTGTTGGATAGACTGTGATGGCTAGCCAGCATTGCACCCTAATGGCATAGGTTGGGCAATAATGTTCTGCCAATATGAATGGCTTGTCAACATTGAATATATCTTGACATAGAATGGTCAATATTGTCCCATCAGCTTTGATGGCATCCCAACATTGTATATATCATGGTTTCTAGTGGTCGATATTGTCTAACGAACTGTGATGGCTGGCCACCATTGCACATTTCAGGCTCTGCGGCGGCGCTAAAAAACAGCAGAAGCAGCTCTGACCGACACATACATTTCTAATACATGTAGCCCAATATGACAGTATTTTTGGGCTAATTTCGTCCCAACTAAATTTTTCTCTTCCCGGACGTCAGTTTATGTTCACATGTGAAAGATATATATGACAGATACTGCGCCATTCCTTCTACATCATGCTTGTGCGCTCAAGATGCTGTGGTTTACGTTCCAAGACCGCCATGGAACCCTGGCCATGAGAGACGCTGTTGTAGAGTGCTCAGGAAATTTCGACCACCTGGGGTTCTTCAACTTACACTGGCATCGCACAGCACACGGATGCCTCTTCGTTTGGCAGCCGCCGGGTTTGAACCCGGGTGCAGTAGTAGGGCTTCTAACCACTGCGGCACTGGGGCGAGGCAGATATATAAAGTTTTGAAAACTACTGTTAACGACCAAATATTTTGAGCCTTTATAGTTCCATTCGGGTAAACACAAACTTTATATTGGTGAGATATGCTATTGCGTTTTCAGCATAATCGAACACGCGCAGCACTATATTTGCGCCTCAAAAACTCGTCTGGGTGGGCTACCCGCGCGCCGGTTCTCACCATGTTTTGGCACTGCTCGTGAACACTCTGACAAGGTGGAATAGGGAGCGGAAACCATTCCTAACTACCGGCCGTGTTGATCTTAAAAGCGCAGCACGCGTACAGTAATGGGAAGGGATTCGCACGGAATGCTTCACCATGCAATTCGATGCTACGAACTGGCTTCCATATCTGCGGTTAACTTAACTGTTGCTTGTCGTAATACATTGTGCTTCAAAAATATACTTTGCTTCATCAGCCGTTAAAGAATACAGCAGCGACTGACGCATGGAACTTTGCTCACTGAAGCTGGCTGTAGTGTAACCCAGCACCTCCACCAATGATTTAAAAGAAAGAGATGTATTTACAAAAGCTTACCTAAAATATATGCAGGGAGCGAGAGCCAAGAAACAAAACAACGAGGACCAAGCTTTCGAACACTTCTTCCTCGTCGATTATATGCAAGCGCCATATTTCTTCCTGTTATTTCTCCAAGCTGACGTCCGCGACAATGCTAACTGTGTGGTACTTGATCGGAGGCGATGAAATATTCTTAGAGGATTCGGTTTAGGCGGTCCCTGTAACGCTACTCAGTGAACTTGCAACCTACATGGGATCTGTTCCACACATATCCTGAAGCATGAGTTTCTGTAATGCGTCTTGGAGCCGATTTGTTATCAGCAAGCAAATAATGGATTTCTATGTCTTCGCGCATTTTACGTTTTCTGCGCACTTTTTCTGGCTTCCAGGCCGAGGCTGTACCTTTTTACGTAGTCCTACCCATAATGCCATACAGCTGGGCTGCCGAGGGGAGCGGGAATTCCCCGTGCGGCGGAGCTTCCCGGCGCACCGGCGCGACGCGTCTATTTGTCCAGGGCTACGGAAGCCGCGTGACGTCCAAAAGTATGCGACCAATAGCCGCTTCCGAACAGACATACGCGGGAACGTGACACAGGAGGCGGGAAATCAAAACAAATGCCAGAAATGGCTGCCCTACTTTCAGTCACGATTGGGACTTCATGCAGCGGTAGACGGATATTATTTGCCTCAGCTGTTTACGAAAGCGCTGCCTTAGGCTTTATTAAGTATATATGCCATACTATACGGGGTGTTTCTTTAAAAGGTTCAACATTTTAGGGCAAATGACTATTAAGTTTATCTTATTGCTGGGGCAAAATTGAAGGCTACGGTGGGCTTAAGGTAAAAGGCAATCTGATTCAGTTGGTCTGCTAATTAGTTTTCCTAATTACCTAGACGTTAATTTGCGGTTAAACGTTTTCACTTTAGGGACTACGATGTATTTGCAGAATTGGAGCTCGTACTCAGTAGTATCGCCGTCATTGTGAATCACATGAGACTTTGTCACATGACTCCGCTGTGGCGCCATAACTTTTTCATTCACTTCTGAATCATGTGTTATCATGGCTGAGTTATGACGTTACATGGTTAGCATGAAGTTGCATATTACTCACGTGTTGCTAGATCAAAAGTTTCAGCCATTTTGTGAGCTTTATAGTTTGGCATCACGTGATTAGTCATGATTATTTGACTTCCTATAATGTATATGACTGAGTGTTACGCTCTATGAGAGCATTACACTACTAAGAAAGATGTATGACAGATAGGATGACATACTCCTTCGTTCAACGCAATGTGATCTTTTGGGACCCCAACTTCCGGCGAACATCATGCATAAACTTCCGGTGCGGGCTTTGCATTCTCGTGGGACATAAAAGGATTTCGCCTAATCCGCTTGCGCTACTGCGGTTCAGGTGATATCAACAAGCTAAAAGAATTGTGGGCTGGAAGTGATCTTTTGTCTTTGACAATCACAGCATCGTTGTTTTACTAAATATGCTTCTCGAATCAAAGTGCCGTAGAGCGTAAATGGCTTCGCAAATATAATCGAATGCTTCCTGCAGCAGTATTTTAGTTGCAGCGGTCAGCGCACAACAACTGGTGCCGTCGGTGTTGACGGATGCAAATGATCGCGGCCAGCACACAGCGATGTTTAGCAGACAAAACAGTGCTCTATTTCTTGGCGACGGCAATCGTTACAAGCTGCACAACAGCTACAGTGCAGAATTTAACGATATACTCCTTTGGCCGTTACATAATCGGAGTTTATAATTTATTAACGATGCGCCACTATTGGTGCCCACATTCCCATACACCTTTGTGTGGGGTGCGTGGAGGTAGCTGTTCCAATCTCAAAGGAGATGCCCTCGATTTGCGTGGCTAGCTGAGCCGAAATTGAGCTACCTGCAACTACAGAAGGGGGTGGACGTTTGGTGCTCAGCTTTCGCCGATTCAAGCAAGAGTAAGGGTCGGAGTCTGAATTAACAAGCAAAACAAACTTTATACTGCAACAGACGATAGAGATGAACTCACAGGAACGCTCACATGAAGTACTCGGACAAGAGGTTCACAGAAAGGCAATCCAAAGCATGCAACTAAACAGGCTCTCAATATACACAGATGCTTTATAACACTGAACAATACACGGGAGAGTCAGAACAAATATGCACCAAATTGTTCACCGCGCACTGTCACAGACCGACATCTGGAGAGTCACGATGTGGCCGACCTGTAGACGAGCTCCGCTCCCTCGCAGATCAGTGGGCTTGCTGAGCAGCGGGATGACCCCGGGAGCCGAGCAGTAGCGCTTGTTAAAACCCTTTGATGCCCAAACTTGCAATTCGCAATTCAGGCTGCTGGTTTTGCTAATACAAGTTAAAATAGCATCCAAAAGCATGAAACAGGTGAAAGAAAAAATATTTCTTTATTCATTACTTCGTAATGAATTGTTGCTCCTGGGCAACATCGGGCATTTGCGGTTCTACTTGGAGTGGAAGGAGTGGAAGCAATTCCTTGTCGGTAGCAGGCACAAATGCATCCTGCACTTCTCACAGAAGAGGTAGGTGTAGCCTGTTTTGCAAAACTTGCACGCAATTCAGGCTGCTGATTTTGCTAATACAAGTTAAAATAGCATCCAAAAGCACGAAACAGGTGAAAGAAAAAATATTTCTTTATTCATTACTTCGTAATGAATTGTTGCTCCTGGGCAACATCGGGCATTTGCGGTTCTACTTGGAGTGGAAGGAGTGGAAGCAATTCCTTGTCGGTAGCAGGCACAAATGCATCCTGCACTTCTCACAGAAGAGGTAGGTGTAGCCTGTTTTGCAAAACTTGCACGCAATTCAGGCTGCTGATTTTGCTAATACAAGTTAAAATAGCATACAAAAGCACGAAACAGGTGAAAGAAAAAATATTTCTTTATTCATTACTTCGTAATGAATTGTTGCTCCTGGGCAACATCGGGCATTTGCGGTTCTACTTGGAGTGGAAGGAGTGGAAGCAATTCCTTGTCGGTAGCAGGCACAAATGCATCCTGCACTTCTCACAGAAGAGGTAGGTGTAGCCTGTTTTGCAAAACTTGCACCTGTTCTTCTTTTTGCCGTACTGAGGCCAATGGTGCGTACCATCGTAACGGACATCCGCTACTGGCCGTGGTGCCAGAGGTCGCGTGATTGGCTTCGGAGGTGCATGTTGACTTCCTGCTGCCATGCTGGACTTTCTTTTCAGAGGCTTTGTGTTTATTTGAACCAGGGCTTGCCCAATGTGTCCGCGGAAGGCGAGCAGAGGCAGTCTCTTCTTGATGCCCAATTGCATGCAGTGCCGCTTGTAGAGAAGCCACCCATTCACAATGGAGACGCCTATGAACCAGAAAAATATCCTCATGTACCATTTTTTTGATTTGTGGTCGGTGCGGTACAGTTCTATAAGCATGTCAGCAAGGTCCACACCACCCATAAAGGCGTTGTATTCTTTGACTGAAAAAGGTCGAGGAACCTCAATGGTGCGTTTTTCCTTGGCGCTCCATCGTTTGCATGTGTCGGTCGGCTGAACCCCTGCGTAGCTCGACACGAGGGTAACAGAGCTGTTGTCATACCATTTTGTGACTTCAATCTCTGTTTTGGAGTCTGTCCGGAAATCGACGGATCCTCTGCCTTGGCTCTTCAGTGTTGCTTCGGCGGCAAGAGGGCATTTCTCTGTCCGGTCAGCTCGTACTGTTCCAACGCTGTGAAATCCTCTCGACTTCAACTCCTCCACAAGCCGCAGACTGCTGAACCAATTATCAAAATATAATTTATGATTGACATGCGGTTCCAAGTCCTGTACCAAGTCGATTACGATATCTCCAGATATGCCGAATCCATGTTCATTCGTTGTGGTTTTACCTTCATAAATTCGGAAGTCGTGAATAATTCCAGAGGAACCTGCGCGCGTGAAGACTTTGTATCCCCACTTGTGGGGTTTTGATTTCATGTATTGTTTTAGAGGGGATCTTCCTTTGAAAGGGATAATTTGTTCGTCAATACTTTGGCGCTCTTCTGGTGCCACCTTTTCATATTTTGTTTCAGAAGGTCTACAATGGGGCGCACCTTGTACAGACGATCGTAGCCCTCTGCATCTCTCGGCTTCGCTAGAAAGTTGTCATTCATGTGCAAACTCTGGTGAATGGCCTCGAAGCGATTTCTTGACATCAAGTCAGCCACCACAGCAAAACGGGTTCCGTTCTGCCAGAACATGCGGAAGTGGGGCATGCGTACTGTTCCCGATATCACAAGGATTGACAAATACTTCCGCATCTCCTCGGGTGTGACGCCAATAGAAGTACCATTCTTTTGTGTAGAGAACAAATTCGTTTGGAAGCACAAAGAATCCACCATTCGGGCGTCAAAGAATGCTGAAAAGTACTCGTAAGGAGTCAGCACATCAGCAGGTGGGGGTGGCAGCTCACCTTTCCATGAAATATCCATGAGTGGCAAGTCTTTGCGTTGCCAATTCCGCGTTGGCTTCTTTTATTTTGGCTTCTTAGTGCCCCTAGGTTTTTGAGCGGTGCTTGACAGAGCCTCAGGGGACGCGCTTGGAACTTCGTTGTTTTCGCCTTCTGGTGCATTGTCGCTCCGAAGGTTGGTGACAAATTCCAAAGGGCAGTTATGAAGAAAAGAATCTTCTTTAGTTGGTTCGTAGTCTGGATCATCGGGGTCGCTGTCTATGTCTATATCAGACACTTCTCCATCAGGCAAAAAAATTATCTCCTGGATCTCCTCGTCCGTGAGGGCCCGTCGTCTTGATTTCTCCATCTGAATATAAAGGCATTATTCTTTTCTCTCACTTCATGCAAGCACAAAAAAAGGCAAATCCAATGAAATTCTGCCCCCTGTGAGCAGTTCGTCAATTGCAAGAGCTCGGCGCCCTAAGCTTGCTCATTATTACATGCCACCCACACGTGCCCGATGTTGCTCCTGAGCAACATAATAGTTTGCACGCCTTGCGCCAGGCCACTCTAAACTTTTCTATCGATTTGATTGCGCACAAACAGTTCCCGTCTCATAATCGATGAGCTTCACATACTATAAAGTTTGCAAATAGCGCCTAGTTGCTGATCAAAATAAAAATATCTCACCTCGCGTAGCAATGTACACGTTGCTCCTCGGAGTCCAAAAACTTGTCTGCTGTTGTAGCTACTGGATGAGTGCTGCCCTCTGTTTTTTAGCTACAGAAGCAAATGCTTCTGTATAGACACACTAGATGGCGCTGCCATACCAAAAGCGCAAGATGCGCAACAGAAAAAAAAAAAAATGTTTGAATTGTTGCCCGAGAGCAACGTTGGGCATCAAAGGGTTAACGTGCAGCAACACAGGCTCTAACACTGGCTGACTGGTTGTCTTGAGAAGCGACGCGGCCTCAATAAATAGGGCACGCCGCGTCTGTTTATTACAACGCGCCAAGACCGGCGCGCACATGCATGTAAAGTTTGCTCTGCATGCATCCCCCCTCTCCTCCGGCCGAGGGCCGAAGACGCGCGTCGTCATTGGCTAGACGCGACAAAACTTTCTGGAGAAATCCGGCACTTGCTTGGCCGGGTGAGTCGTCGAGTGAGTTGTCGGGTGAGGAGAGGTGGCGCCGATGCGCGCAAGGCTAGGCGCCCTCCTCGCGAGGAAAAGACGTTTCTCCAATGATCTGGAACATAATGCGCTGATGCCGCGCGCGCACCGCGCTGACTTGACGAAAATGTGCGCCGATTTCCTGACACCTGGTGGTTTGACCTTCGCAGGTCATGTTAAGGTCATGTTACTGCCCGCAGCGCTGCATTTGCGCGGCGTAGCTACTATCGTACACCTGCCGAGGCGCCGGGTCGACGGGAAATGAGCAGTCGCTTGCTTTGAAGCTAAATGTTGGCCCTCCCAATGGCACTGAATGCGATTCACACATTTTAAGCGATAACTATACAGCTTATTCGGCCGAGAAGCCGTCGGCCTCGTAGTAGTAATAGTAGTTGTCGGCACCACTTGTTGGAAATAATCTGCTTGAAAAACATCGTATGGTAAGTCGCGGTTCTAGTAATTGACAATACATTGAAGTGCGATACGCGATGACAGGTTAATGAAATCAATTTAAATGATGACCTTAAGAATTGAAAAAGAATGAAATATTCCTAAAATTGGATCAAATGCGTAAAAAAATCTTAAATAGCTTGACAATACTAGTCAGGAAAATGTAGAGTGTGTAGTTGATCTATTAAGTGAAATAACTCTATGAAAAGAAAAATTGGAAAGTGTGGGCTCAGAGCTGTAAAAACGCTTAGAATGAAAAGCAAATTCTTGAATATATTAATTAAAATGATTTTGCTTTCATTGGTGAATTTATTGAAAAAAAATGAAAATTGAAATATCGGAAAAGGGAGGCTCAAAGGTATCAAAATGCTCAGAATGAAAAAGCATTGCTTGAGTCTGCTAATTATAAAATATTAGATGTTGTAATTCATCAGTTACACAAGTGACATAATTTTAATAATGAAATATGTTGGGCAAAATGCCCAGATTGAAAAGGTAATACTTGATTTTTGTAATTGTGAAAACAGGATGTGTAATTGACCAATTCATTAACGGAAATAAGTGTAAAATGAAAAACAAAAATGCTCAGAATGATACTTCAGAGTATTATGTAATGCTAATTGTTTCGAATAATTAGAAATGAAAATGCGTTCAAAAGCGTCACACTGCTCAGAATGGAAAGCCAGTGTTTGCTGATGCTAAGTATTGGTGTATAAAAGTGAAAATGTAATAAGCATCGTCTGTGTGTGTGCAAAACGCTTTCGCGTTATACCATTAACGGCGAAGCTTAAGCATCCCCCTAATGTTTGGATAAATCCTTCGAGGTAATGCTTCGACAGCGATTCATGTTTCGCGCAGCGCGGCAAGGCGGCGGAGGGCACATGCGGCTGACGCATTTTTGCGCCATCACTGACGTCACTAAAGCAGGCCTCCAGGCCTTGTGCGGCAGTTGGATTTAAATCAGAGATTTTGCTTATTGAAAGGTGTTTGCGTAATACAAAGAATGAAGCCAGGTATTGCGGAATCAGCTATGCAACCGCTCGTGAACTCAGCGACATCAGAAAATCGTCAGAGTCATTCCGTTACAGAAGTACTTTGACATAAAATATATGGTGGTCATCAGTGAGGTTATTATGGGAATTAATTTTAATTTACACTTTTGGCTACTAGAAGCCATCTCATTTTGTGGTGTGGAAATTACGCTGCCCGTTGATGCGATTTAGAAACAGCGGAGAGCGCCATAATCAGCGTTCACCAATTTCATACGTTATTTTAGATTAGGCAGGGGAACAACCTTCAGCACAAATGCGTACTGAGTTAGATTCCATGAAAAATTTAATCTGATTACATGCGTTACAGTCAGCGTTCACTATGTTTTGTCTACGAAGTGCACATCATGATGGAATGCGTTAAATTGAAGGTATTTAGCGATGAAGAGATGCCTAACGAAATTAGTGGCCTTACGCATGACAGTCTACCTTTGAAGCTACCTATGTATGGGCGTTACTTTCGATGAATGCGGCTAGATGAGACGTCCTTGCGTCGGTTTTTGAATTTATTTGTGAAGGCTCATTTTCGATGAAGAGGTGCCTAGTGGGGCTTATGAGTGTCGTTTCACTGGGGAGTGGGCTCATGAAACCATTTTGCAATAAGCTTCACTTTCGAAGGATCCACCTATAGCAAGACACAACTCAAATACTGTGACCGTCACACGCAATTCCTCCATGACACAAACTAGCTCTCTGTTACAGCTTTTCTGTTTACCTAAATAGAATGCTAAGCATCTGATCAAATTATCAGCGCGAGAATTCGATGCCCCTGGCTTGTTCGGCACGGCAAAATTTCAAACTGAATTTGTTTAGTGTTCAGCGGAATACCACTTTATTTAGGTAAGCAGGAAAGCTGTAACAGTGACCTTGTTTGTGTCATGGAAGAATTGGATGTGACAGTCACAGCATTTGAGTTGTGTCCTGCCATAGCTGGATGCTTCGAAAGCAAAGCTTATTTTGCCACATGGTTTAATGAGCACGTTGCCCAATGAAACAGCACTCATAATCTTCACTCCGCCACTTCGATGGCCTATATATAGCACCTGCTGTTTTTAAGCTCTATAATTCTATACTTGAGACCCGATGTGTCGGTCTTTGTTGTCTTCCTCTTTGAGGGGTCATTGCGTTGAAGAGATGCCAGTCAAATCTTTGTGTGTCATCCCACATGGCAAAGTGCCCATAAAACCGTACTGAAACATAGGATTTGCTTTAGAAGGATCCGATTAGATGGCACAGTGTTGGCCATTGATTGCTTCCTGTTATTTCGTAGGAGAACATCAGTGGGTGGCGGCCACATTGCTGGGGGTGGTGGTCCTGCTGGCTCCCCTGTGGGCGTTTCTGGCACACCGCAACGTCTACACACGCGAAGTTCTGAGCCAAGGCTGGCTGCCCATTCTACTCGCCATCGTCGTCTCCAGGTAGGAGCACTAGCTGCGCACTTAGCGCGTATAGTTGGCGCAACGTAATTTGAGACTATGGTCGCAATCCTGGACAAGATGAGAATGGTCCGCTGGATCCACTCTTCAAGGCTGGCGTGGATCTTCGAAATACTTGAACACTGCTTAAATAGACCATACCTTAAGAGGCAACTGTCTGAAAACGTAAGCTTTGTTTCATTATATGAACATGAACATGGTCATGTTAGGTCCAGTTCCACTGAGCGTTTCGGAGTGCCGGGGGGCTAAGAGTGGGAATGCAAGCGTACCGTTGTGCGCGTTCATCATTATTTGTAGCAACAGGTGCGGACTGCGATGTTGATGCAGCCTGTAATTTTCGGTTGTTTGTTGCACGATTCAGAAAAGGGATTCAATACCCTTGTAATATAGGCAGCGTACATCGACGGTCAACGTTGCTCTCAACTTCTCTAGACGATATTTGAAATCATCTGGGCAATTATGTAAGCAAACGTCCGGGATCACCCTGGGGGGTTTAAAAACGTGTTAACGTTTTTATTCCGCATGAATACAGGATGTTTCATGGCGGCGTGGGTACAAAATGTTTTCAATTATTATTTTGCGTTTTGGAGAACATCGTGGTTTACCTAAACTAACCCATTTTTAACTACTGAAAAAGTACAATAAACAGCTTGTACAGAGAAAAACTAAGGATATGCAAAATTTGAAAAGGTTGTCAAAATTGTATAATACATGAATAAAAATGACACTGCTAGTGTGGCAACTCTATAATGCTGGTGGCGTGCCATATTTCAGGACATGCTCGGTGCCATCAGAGAGGCCTCGAAAGCAGTGAATTCTTTAGGGTAAGCTTGTGTCATCTCTGGCCGACCTGAAATACATGAATGGATGTCATCGTTCGCATACAGCTGCTGATTTCACTCACAATGTTGATGGTGCTAAACTGCGATAATGCCGCTAATAATGAGTATGGTCAGTGCGAGACGAGGGCGGCATCTTGCCCAACGCGCTTCCGCTATCGCTCCGTAAGGCTTGGTGTCTCGTAATGTTTTGAACTACTCTTTCCTTCAGCTGACTAAAAAAAAAAACAATTCTGAAAGAGCAGTGCACTCCTTTGTCCATGTTCTGAATGACTTTACTTGCCCAGAAATGCCCTGAATAGCGTAAAAAGGTGTGTTCCGCTCCATTGTTTAAAGTTACCAATTTCAGCAAGTGCAATAGGCGGCGAAGTTAAATGCAGCAGTATGTCCCACTCATGCCACTAACCATGGCACTATGTCCTTGCAGTTCAGCCTAAATCCTTAGACTTTGCTTCAGAGGGTGAATAGGCCGTATGTGTTGCTTTCTAAACCAAAGCTGCAGGTTTAGAACATCACCTGGATTGCCTTCACCTATGTGATTTTCTTTATTTCGCGCTGGCATCACATATAAAGCCATCATGTGTGACGGCAGCTTAGGCTCCATTAGAATGGAGCCGCCATGGGCGTCATGCAACCCTCCTTCCTGGCAGGTGATTACGAACCCACAAAGATAAGTGTATACTGTGCGCCCATTAATGGGATCACACTTTCATATGGGGGTCCACGCAGAGTGACAGGCGAAGAGGCAGAGGCGGTAACATGAATAAGTTTGTTTAGTAACTAATTACTCAAGCTAGTGGTTCCGGTGCGGCTCACCCTAGGGGGCTGAGGTTCGTTTGAGCGGTTTCTATAGGTTGACACTGTTTCGGGTGAAGATTCTCACTTCGAAGGCTGAGATGTTCCACTGCAGTAGTGGTCGATGCAAGGCGGTAAATTACTTGTTCGGCAGAACGCACAGGTGGGCCAGGCTTTTTCGTGGTCTCGATGGTCCTCGGCGTCTGGGCGGAATTAAGGTTCTCGACTGCTCGGGGATCCTTTCTACGGCTAGTCATTTTCTTCACATCGTATCCGGATGTTCGGGGGAGACCTCCCCGGTGTATCATACAGGCGTCTTTTATCCGCTAGTCAAGTGTGGCTTTCCTCTTTAAACTCGCATTTGGCGAACGCGATTCCGCATACGAGACACGTTTCTCGCTCGCATCGGCCGACGCGGATATGTCTGCATAGAGAATTTCACGTGGCCGTTTCTCTGACTGGTTGGCGCGGAACCTGAGACATGGAGGTTTTCCATGATGGTAGTGGAATGCGCAAGGTTCCGCTAGGGGTATGAGTGCTCAGACATGGTAGAATCTCCAGATAAATAAATTTATGTTCCACTGCAGTAGTGATCGATGCAGGGTGGTAAATTACTTTTTCGGCAGAACACACAGGTAGGCCAGGCTTTTTTGCGGTCTCGATCGTCCTCGGCTTCGGGGCGGAAGTTTCAGGACGGAACGGCCACCGACTATCTGGCTGTAGCCTCACACATGGCTTATCTTGGACGTTATAACCCTCTGCATTTATTGGAGAGTTTTTTTCAAGCGAAAGCTTCACTACGCTATGCAGAGCCGCGTTTCGCGCGGCTGATAATTTGACCTGCAAGTGACGTTGACAGTTACGACGCATTTCCATTCTTGTAAACCAATGTACAGATTACAAGATATGTCCTTGACCTGGTTATGTGTAGGTTGGCACGGGAAAATTGAAGAGGTGGCGATTGCCATAACAGCTTCTCATCCTATTTCAAAGTATATCATTGATTCAGAGGCAGTGTATATATAGAAATTATGTGCGGGGCAAAATCACGCTGCTAGCCTGCAAATCCTGAAACAGTGTGGAGTTCGTGAATCGCTCAGAGCGTGTTTGGGTATGATGTCAGCAGAGTGTAGAGGGAAATGCGCGTGCACACTCCGCCCTAGAGCTTTTCTCTCCCCCCCACCCCTTCCACCCTGGGGTTCCTCCCCCTCTCTCAAGTCATGATTTCCTAATCCCATTGTTAACATATCCTGGCTTATTAAAGCACTTGCGCTTATCGAGAAAAGTTCCCGTGCCCAGCCAAGGGACTAAATAAGGCAGAAGAGCAATTTACTATGTCATTTAACAATCCATTAAAGGGACACTAAAGACACCCAAATATACTATCAAAATCTAATAAACGGCATTTCGTGACATTGCTGCCGCATATCCGGCAGCAAAAAATCGAATTACTGCTGAGATATTGTGATAAGAAGTTTACGTTTTTTTTGTTCCCGCTAGTCGAATTCAAAAATGTTTTCTCCTACTACGTAGTAGTAGGAGAAAACACGCACACTATGACGAAAGAGGCGACTTCGTGATTGCTGGCGAGCAGGTGAGGCTCGCGGCGTCGACCGGTTAGCATCCCTCAGGGGCCAACATGGCGACAGCGTACTCGCAATCGACCATCGGCTCACAATAAGGATGCCCACAGCCGAAATAAATAAAACGATGAAGAGAGAAATTTACTGAACGATGGGCCCATAAATGAAGAAAAAAACATAGCGTATGTAATGCATAATACTTTACGTGTTTTTCAACCTCCCGCGCTCCTTCTTGCACTGCGTATAAATAAACCGAGCCCTCGGTCATCGCAGTGCTTCCAGAAATGTTTACATACAAATAAGATTTAGTTACCAGCAAAATAATGTCCTCGCTGCTGCGCTTGTCAGTTTTAAAGCCTCGTCGCACTTTTTCCTTGAAGGTTTGTGCTACAGCTCCGTGTTCAGCGAAAATTACGTACACTGTAGCAGGGAATGAACGACAAGCCGGCGCTCCTAAATTTGCCAGCGCTGTGACATTCCAGATGTTAAAATGATTCCAGTGCACAGTATAGTGCGCATAGGCATCCAGAACATTAGTGCAAGGCGCGAGAGCAGGCAACATGCTCCGACAGTTAAAAAGTTGTAATTTGTAGACCGGCAGCAATGGCCTGTACACCTCGAAGCAAGAAGTTACATTATAAATGCGGTCATGAAATAATATACAGAAATATTTCCCGGCTTCCTATGTCTCGGCGTGGCCGAGTGGTTAGCGCGGAACCTTACGGAGTAGTAGTGCGTTCGAATTCCTCTGGTGGTGTCGCTTTATTTTTTCGACATTGATGTTTTTACCTTTTTAATGTATTTGTGGTGTTTCGTTATGTTTTAGTTTTTACTTTTTATCCGAGGCCCTTTTTTCGCCGGGCGACCAGAGCAATAGGAAAGGATGCAATAGGGGAACAATGACATTTTAATTCAGATCGACGCTCTGCTTGGTATGGAGCGGCATGTCTGCCCCCTTTTTGTACGATGCCTGCAAATAGCACGTTGAAGCTCTTGTTGCCACAGTATGTTTGTCACATGTGCCATGATTTAGTGAACAATTGAACGATAATGCGTTTTTCCTTCGGCACTTAGCATATGTATGCTTTTCGTGACGTACATAAGTGCAGTCGAGCGGTCAGGTCAGGGTTAACGGGAGCTCGCAGTAGAAGTGGCGACGGCGGCGATATGTTGGCTCAGAAGTGTGAACGAAGGAACGTGTCGGCGGCAGCGGATTTTGCTCGCTCGCGCCTCCGGATGCTCACATGTGAACGAGCCAGGCGCATCTGCTGCTCCAAGCTCGTATTTCAGGCGCCCCCAGGTCCAAAATGAAACTATCCGAGCACACACGAAGTGCCCGAGCCGGAACATAACCGAAACTGAAGTGGGCGCTTGTGGTGCCTCCAAGTATATTTTTGTATTTGCCTTGCAACGTTTACGTTGTATTTATGCCGTTGTTTACGTATGATAAAAGCAGGTTATCATATTCGAGACAAAACCCATTACCGCATTCAAACGGGCAACGTAATTCACATTTCTCAGCCTCCAGCATCCCTAGCGCGTCACGTGATTTGCAGTTGCGCGTTTCGGCCATTTCTGCTGTGGCGGCGATACCTGTATTTCTGTTCTTCCTCTTTACTACCTTTAACGGCTCTGTTTTCAGCAAGAGTAGATTTTTGTAATCAGGAATTGGCATTCTATCAAGCAAGCCCAATTCATTTTTCTCTTTAGTCTCTCTATAAATCTTCACGCTATCGAGTAAGAATCATTCTGAGCTGAATGTAGATTTTGCAGATTGGTAGCATATGGTATGGAGCTGCCAGCATAACAATGCCTTAGTCACCATAGCGCGTCCAACGTGGGAAGAATGGGAGGCAGCCTTGTCCAGCTCAGACCTCCAGGACCATCCTTCAAATAAATTTCTTCATCCAATAAAACGTTTTCATCTTCATCATCATTCATTCCACGGTGTCCACTCCAAAGTAAAAGGCGCCTCGATTTCCTCACAAACTGCGAGGGACTTAGCGACTAAAGTAGTGAAAGGCGAAATCATGAGTGCCCCATTCTGGTACGCATCTGGCATCAATTAGTAATTAATTATTGAATTATTAAATGATGATTAATTACTTAGGAATTAAAAATGAATTCGTTAATTACACTGATTAGTCACTGATTAGGTAAATATTGAATTACCTAATTATCAATTATACACTCACTACCCAATTATTAGTCATAATTAGTAATTACTTATCTGATTAGGCATTAATTAGTGATTGATGATTGATTGGCATATGGCCATATAAGGCACGCAATCGCGCATACTGTGGTGGTGCTCTGTAATTGGTCGAGACCTCTACGACGTCATCCCGCCTCGCCCAATCAGAGCCACCTCAAAAGCGGGACACATTTTGTCCACGACAGCATGAGCCATTAAAGGCTTTCGCCTTAAAATCCAACTTCAAGACCCGCCACAGTGACGCAGAGGTTAAGGAGCCCGACTAGTGTTCCGGAGTACCCGGTTTCGAACCGAAACGACAGTGGCTGCGGAGGTGGCTCAGCTACAGAGCCAGTAGCAGGCCCGTGCATTTTATTTGCCTTCTTCCTACAGCCACAACAACAACACTGGCTGCGTTTCGATAGAGGCGAAACGAAGAGGCGTCCATGTGCCATGCGATGCCAGTGCAAGTTACAAATCCCCTGGTGGGCGAAACTAAATGAAGCCGCCACCGCAGAGGGTGTTTTGAATGAAAAGTCACCAGCACGCCTCTGACGTGGGGGAGGGAAAACCGCGCGAATTGCATGCAAGGAGGGGGTAAAATTGCTACGCAGACGTTCAGCTACTAACTCGGTAGCTCTCAGATGGGAAGTTGATAGGGGAACCGAAGCCGGGATATCTTTGGATCCTGAGACAGACAGACAGCTTCTATATTCCAGGCAGCTTTTTGCAGTTGTACAGCCAAGGCTACGGGGGCGGAGCTTCTTTCACAATGTTACTATTGCAAATAGTCCAGGGATGTTCGTTGTCATTTATAGTTTCAGATTCAGCTCTGTCTTTACATAGAATTACCAGTTACCTAGAAATATACTTCCTTACACTTCTGAAGGGGCACGTGAAAGTGAAGTTGCGACTAATCAATTACCCATACGACGTACGTTGTAAAAATAAACGCATTGCGAAATCGCGCTGAAACCGGTGGGGATATGAAGCAGACAGGCCGCACCTACGCTTCGGGAGGTTCCCAACAGTCAGCGCAGTGATCGGCATGCGCACTAACGTTAAAGTGATCGATATCATGTCTGTGTTAGCTACGATTGTAATATAATTCTGATGTAATATGTGACCAATTCCGTAACTGTATAAATATTTCAGATCTAGGCCCGCTAATTTTTTTGAGGGACTATATTCTGCTGCGCACTGAGCTACTGCGTGTTGGGTTTGCAGCTCTGGCTCCTGAGCGGGCTGATGTGCGCGCCACCAACGGAGGTGCCACCAATCACGCAGGCGCTGTGAAATGTGAGTTAAAAGGGCACAATGCGCAATGATGCAGTGGTGCCCTCGCTTGATATCGTACCAAGCGCGGCTAGGACTGCAAGCGCCTGACAAGATTTGCCTAGTGAGTGACGTCAAGCTACTGCAAATCTAAGTCCCGGAATGATATCCGATGCCAAACTGGCGAGGAGTGCTACATTAAGTGATGCCAGTGTGTGTGACGTATTCCTTGGCATAAATTAGTTGTTTCCGAGGAGAGTATCGCACGTTTCACATTCCAGATGATGGCTTTACCAGAACAGGATTGTTCCGTTATTGACGGCTATTTCTCGCAGCAGGAGGTAGCGCTAGATTACTTCTCTCAAAAATGACTGGTCGTGATAGGATTTTTAAGATTTCGTGAAAATTGTACACAGGCTTGAAACTTACTCTCACGCCTATCATGCTAGATGTCATCGCAATGGTACTGTACGCGTCGCGCGCACAGTCCTCGTCATATCCCATCTCTCAAGAGCAGGTTATTTGCTTCAGGCCGACCTTGCAAAAGCATTTGGCCGTGATCGCCACTGATTGTCGTTTTGCTTCTAGAGCCAGCCAATCCTGAGAGCATCATACTAAAAGGGGTGCCACTTTGGTATGGAAACTGTTCGACTTATCTGATTGTAAATGGTCATCTCCCAAGCCTGGACAGCCTTAGTCAAACAATGCTACAAGAGGCCCCGCTGTTTTTTCCTTTACCTCGAGATACTTTCTTCGAGTGTTTTGCACAGTAGCAATATCCTTGGCTTCCCGGTTCTGTGGAATTAGCTCAATGTTTTGGTAAAATAGTGCGCTGCGACAGAAGCAAGACAACGAACGTACACAGAACAAGCGCTTGCCCTGTGTACGTTAGTTGTCCTGCCGTGCACGCTAATTGCCCCCATCGCTGCTTTGCTCGGTCAACGTGCTTGCACATACTAATGATCTTGCTTTTTTGTGAGTTCACAACCCCAGCACTGACTAATTGTATCTGCGTAGAACACTTTTCCATACTCTGTAGTGCTCAAATTAATCGCTCCAAAAGTTCCTGTTGCTTTCATGGAGCTCAACACCTCCCGTATATGCAAGCGTAGAATGGTCATGTGCGCCCCTTAAATATCTAGGCTTCCATCTTCGTGCATTTAAGTCAAGGGAAAATTATAGAAGGAAGCGGGCTCCAGTCGCTGAGCGTTGTTCGCACACCTTGTCCCTTGTTGGCTTTCAATGTTTTGTGGGGTCCAGGCCTGCAACATATTTCTGACGACAAAAGTGTGGTATGTACTCTAGGTTGCAGTTGCGCTATACATTAACATCTAGCGTTTTCACCTAATATTTCCGTCATTCATATGTTCATGAAGATTTGAGTCGATGCCGCGTGATAACACATTGAGTCTTGTTTGTGTAGTGGGGTTGGCCATAGTGCATTACCATCTGAGGCATTTTTTTTGCCAGCTTTTCATCACGATCATTCACACTCGAGTTTTTTTGCAAGTTCACTTTATGCCCATGCTTTCCGACTTAGTGGTTTATTCAGATTTACTGATCTCCCCTGTTCACCATGATCTATGCAGGATGTTTCTGCTTCGGTAATGTTTTAACAGCTAGATTTTCGAATGAGAAATTACCTGTTTTATGGATTAGTTTTTGCAGACAATTGATAAAGAATCTATTCCCGCAATTGCTGTACCGTTTTGTAAACTTAACTAGTGTGGTTTTTTGATCGTTTTTATTACTGATTGCATATTTCGGTGTGTCGTGAATCCGAAACAACACACCGTTTTTTGAAATTGCAACTAGAAGTGTTTTTAATAGCAAAAAAAAAAAGAAACGGGAAATCGCAGATGGTTTCATGGCCAGATATTGCCTTCCAGTGCACGAATCGATGGCGTCACAAACAGTATCAGAAAAACACTCGCATGCTTGTAGCGTGGTGGAAATAAAGGCTGGAAATTATGACGCAATTCATCAAATGCCTGAAGTAGCCTATACAGACGCAGCGTTGTCCTCAGGAATTTTCGGAGCTACTCCCACGAAAATTGCAAATTTTAAAATTGATTTGCGCACGAATGGATTATGTCACAGCGCACAATGTTTGTAGATTGCGTCAGGGTGGAGAAGTAAACGTACAGGAAAGCAATTTACCAGAACACGGAAATGTTGAAAAACGACCATTTCGTCTTCCACAGAGACAGTCTTCTGTAATACAACACTAATCGGCTCCAGAGGAAAAACAAATTTAACCTCTATTAACCACCCACTGGGCGGTGTACCTGTAACGAGTTAACACGTTGTGATTAGTTGCTAAAACGCCGTTCTCTTTGAGGCGTGTTGTAGAAACCTCAAAAAGAGATTGTGTTTCAAATTCATGCAGTGTTCGATGCCTTCTGGCGAGGGCTTTAAATCACCTTTACTAAAGTTGATATTGCAGAACAACGCTGAATCTGTTGTTTCACCTAGAAGTCAGCCGAATCATGCTCCAACGGAAGGACATTTATATGAAAAATAACTATAAACGAGACTGGCATCCGCTTTTTACAAGGCGTTTATTTCTGCCGATCAAGTTTCTTCTGTCATGAGAGCGCAGCTGAACAATGGCTCATTGTTTTGTAAGTATCCTGTATATATAGCCCTTGATAAGCATAGTTTCGTAAACATAAATACTACGTCTGAAAAAAGCTTCTTCTGACATTATGCATTGAGTGTTGTTAGCCTTGTTTAAAACTGCCATTTTTATCCGGCTGACGGAAGACGATAGTCAACGATGGCGCAGAATGAGCTCTTCAAGCTCTCCCGTAGAAACCTGGTTCATAGTGAAAAAAAGCGCGAGAAAACGAGTCGTTTTCCCTCGCTGTTTTCACTATGAATTAGTACAAACTCGGCCAAATCGCAGCCTTAATAAACCTGGCTGCCAGTAGGCTTCGAACCAAGCCCGAGGTGAAGAGATCGACTTCGCTGACCACTACGTTCGACCACTGTGTGGTCTTGACAGCTGGTTTTTGCACGTGCTATACTACCAGTCGTTATTGTTTTCGTGCCTTTGGATGCTGCCAGTCTTCGACTTTTCTCTTCGGATGTCGTTCTCATCTTTTTCATCTCCTTTACCAGAGTTTTCAGAAAGACAGTAATTACACTGCCTTCATTGAATTATAAGCTTAACCCACCCGTTCAATACTTAGATCACAATGGCAAGGCGTGGAAAAACAGTGCGGTTTGATATAATTCTTGTGTTGATTCATCGCCCCGCTGGTCAGTAACTTAGTCATCTTTTAAGCTTGCATAAACGGGCTAATTTGTAAATCATGACTGCTAAGAAACAGGGAAACTTAAGGAAATGAACGAAGGAATTACAGTGCTGAGACAAACGTTATATATAAGATAAATGGGCGGGGAAAGCACAGGGAGTAGCTGCTGAGTCTGCTGCATGGCACAAAGCAACAAAGTTGAAATGAAAAGACACCGCAGGGCCCGTATTTCTTATTAGTGTCGTTTTCAGAAGTGTCGTTCTCGCCGTTGTCTCCACCATTTGAATGGTGGAAACGACGGAACCGGAAGCAGTGGCAACCGAATTGACTTCCGGCTATGGTGTTTCCAGCGAACAGGTCACTCGAGATGAGTGCGACAGCGTCGACACTGCTGAAAATGACGTAAACTTGAAATTCGAGCCCAGGTAACAATGCTGCACTTGCTCACAAGCAAAAATGCAACGGCGGGACAATAGGGCAAAGCGTTTTCTAGAAAATGGCTAATATCAGAACAGAATGGAATAACGGCACGGCGTCAAGCAACCATAGTTCTGCATTAAAAAAAAAGTAATAAAATATCAATTAATGAAGGTGTTAGCAAGGAGACACGACCAGACAGTTAGGGAAATTTTAGAAGCAAAAGAAATCAACAAGATAAAGGAAACTTGTATCAGCAGCCCGTCTATAGCGTTATCGAAACGTGAAGCAAGATTTTTTGAACACGAGAAAATGATGTGTTGTGAAATTCTGGATGACACTTGTTTCTTTTGCAAATCTTACGATTTCTGGTTTATTGTTTATTTGTTCTTGCTTCTTTTATTGTGTGAACTTGCTCATATATATGGATGCACGCATGCAGTAAACTTGTCAGTTAAAAGTCAGCGCTCGTCTTGTTGTCTTCCTTCGTCCCTGTCATTTTTTCGCGCTGTTCTACACAATGAATTAACAACGTGCCCAAGCTTCATTTTTAACACGATCTCCCCAGTGCTTAGAAGTCGTATGCAAATGCATGGAATGGGAGTAGTTAGGCATGAGGTCTGAGGAAGAATATTGATACGTGTTTTTCAATTAAACTGCGATTCGCTGGTGACATTGCCTTGTCAAGCAACTCATGGGACCAATTGCAACAAATGATCAACCTAGACAGGAGAAGCAGAGAGGTGGGCCTAAATATTATTATGCAAAAAACTAAGGTAATATTGAACAAGCTTGCAAACAAACAACAGTTTAATATATAGGTAGCCAAGCGGTGGAAATGGTAGCCGAATATGTCTGCTTAGGATAGGTATAGTAACCGCAGATCTGCATTACTAAAGGGAAATAAGTAGGAAGATATGATTAGGATTGACCTCATTTGGAAGGTATTCGCAGATTGTGACTAGCAGAATATCGGTATCGCTCAAGAGAGCAGCCTATAACAGTTACATCTTACCTGTACTTACCTATGGGCTGAAACATGGTGGCTAACGAAAAGGGTTAAAGGCAAGTTGAGGAAACCGCAGATGGCTATGGAATGAAAAATGGTCGGTGTAACGTTAAGGGATAGGATGCGTGCAGAGTAAGTCAGAGAAATACCTCGAGTTACTGGCATTCCAGTAGACAGCAAAACTAAGAAATGGTCATGGGCAGGACATGTAGTGCGAAGAGAGGATAGCCGGTGGTCTTTAAAGGGCCACTGTCCAGGGAAGGCCCTTTTAGGCAAAGGAGCCCAGTGTCTCAATGAGGTACCGGAGATAGTCTGTGCAAAATTCTACAGCGACACGCGCGCCGCAAAGCATCGAAAATACAATTCAAAGCTCTCTCATGCTCTCCTTTGAGAAGCCAGCTTCACCGCTTCCTGCGCTGGCCCGACGGGCCCCGATAATGACGTACGTACCGTGAACGACGTCCATTGGTCCGTCTCGCTGACTGACGGGAGAAGGATGGGTGTCTACCGCTCGCAGCGCGCTTTTCCCTCGCCACGGCCAGACTGAATCCAGCGGCGCGCGCTCCCTCGACCGTTTTTTTTTTCGCGCTCGCGGAGAGCCACGCCCCACCTCCCGCCAAACGCGGAGGAGGAAGGGGAATTTGTATTGCGGAGGCTAGACGACCTCGGGCAGGAGAGGGAAAAACCTTTGCGAGGGAACGGAAGGAGAGAGGCAGGATAGAATCGGGTGATTGAGGTGGCTGTAACTGCGTTATTAGTTACTCTTTTCAAAAACATTTTGCGGCCTTGCGTTCCAGGGGCGAAGTCTCACAGTCACCGGGGAAGAAAATATTTTCGACCGGAGGGTGGACAGTGGGCCTTTAAGAGTAACCAATAGGATTCCAAGGGAGGGAAAGCGTAGCAGGGGGCAGCAGAAAATTAGGTGGATAGATGAGGTTAAGTTCACAGGGGTCAAGTGGATGCAGCTAGAACGGAACCGGGTTATTTGGATAATTGAGAGAGGCCTTTGTCCTGCATTGAGTACAGTCCGACTGATGACGATGATGACGAATGGAACAGAAACATGGCTTACATAATGCAGCAACTTCATAAAAACAAGTTGCAATAAAATATCGAAATGGGGTGTTAAAAGGACATTAAATCGGTAGTGAGTAAAATAATTTACGCGGCCAAAAAAGCTAATGAGAATTAAGATAAGGATAAAATCAGAGACCTGAAATCATAAAGCGTCAAAATTAGAGCGGCAAGGCCAAAACACTTAAATGGGATCTCTCTCAAATAATTTAAGCGATGTTTTGTTAAAGCTATTGAGGGACTGCTAAAGCAGTCTTCTCCTTGCTTGAATGTGTGAGCGGTTTCTGATTTCATGATTTGATGCGGATTTCTCGCGAGAACAGTTCACTTATAAAACTGGGGCGCACATGGACAGGAGGAACATTTTAGCAATGCAGTCGTACGATCCTCATTGTCGTCGCTATTCTACTGTTCCTACTGGGGTTTGTGATAATGACGGTGAGGTGAAAGAAACAAACCAAGTTAAACAAAGAAAAGTGTGCTAAACTAGTGCTAAACATTGTTTCTGCCTGTACATTCGCGCTTAGCTGGTTTAAACCACCGATTAACGTTTTTCCGCGCTCTAACATTCGGCCACTGCGTTATCGCAGCTTTAGGTCTGCGTATTGGAAGCAGGAGGTTTGTAACTTTTTTTTTATTGCGTGTTAAAAATTTTACCATTTTGTTCGCTGTGCCAAAAAGAAACAGATTTAATGCAGTTTCAGAGTAGCTTTCCAGGCCGAGTTTAGTACTCTAGCCGAGAGAAACGTTGTCGGCTCCAATATTTGGGTGGCGCCGGTGGCGGGCATGCCCCAGTCACCTGATTCCAATACCTGTTACGCATTTGGCAACAGATGGCGCCTACGCACGGACGAAATACCTGCGGAGAGGATGGACGCCTTGTATGGAGTATATACGCATGATGCGGGATGGTTGATAGTGATTGATTGATTGAATGATCAGTGGGTAGTGATTGGTGAACATTGAATGAAACCAGTGTGGTGCAGACGAATAATCTCGTGTATATGTCGCTGAGCTTGAACACGTGTGATGTATCCTGTACCTAGTACAGTGCGGAAGAGTCATCTGTCATTACACCGGATGCGTGTAATAGTGTGGAGCCTTTGTTTAAAGATGTGTCATCTCGTGAGTGTGGTAAGACTTCGTAAGCTGATGCCGAGGAGGCGGAGAACGCTCGGTATGAGGCATCTAGCGAAGGAGGGATGCCGAGGTAGGAGCATCAAAAGTGAGGCAGAGAGTGCGCACGCTTTCTCGTCTACTATTCAGACGGACCTTAAGCGTCCTCCTAATTGTCTATTCATTAGGAGGTTATATACGTCCTTGCATTTCTCTTCAATCCGCGTGTATGCGTTAAGTGCAATCTCAGCAGTCTGCAGTCTAACTGCAGACTAAGCAGCAGCTGCAGCGCTAAAAGCAGTTACCGTCGTTAACGGAAGCTTCTTTCTTTCTTCCTTTCGCTCAGTGGGGGCGGCTACATCCTGGAGTTCGCCAGCAAGTACGAGGGCCTCGCAGCTTACCAGCCAGTAATAAACGGTCAGCCCTTTCGAACATTTTTCTGCAAACATACCCAAACATACCATATAACTTGCAAGCTGGAATGGTGTATATGACGCTCTAATTGTAAAGCGAATAATCATATTATCCGCTTTCCAGAATCCTCTTCTCTATATTATTCCCGTACCGTATTCTGCTGCATGGCGTGGTATGGAGAGCTGAATGTTATGTGGGCTGCAGAACATTTCCACTCGGTATTCTCTCTCTTCTTTGGAAAACGGTAACAGCTCAAAGCTTTCTTATTGATTGTAGGTATGTGCAGTTTCATACTGGCTTATATTGTAAGCGTTGTAATACCCCCGTTACATGGGGGAAGCTGCTATATGTGCATTATGCGCAGAGTCCTGCGCTAGCCTAAGCTTTAGCAATGCAAGCTAGATTGACATAGTATGACAAATTGCTCCTATCCCGCGACTGACGGCAAAGAAGCAGTGGTGTCTCCGCAGCTGCGGTTGCGGCTTGAGCTCGAGCAGAATGGGCAAACTGTTTCTTCGACGGATAGCTATCGTGGCTGAGAAGCATATACTAACGTTAGACAGGTTTTATGGCGAGAGCCTTTCTTAGATTATGATTTGCCCCTGGGGCTCTTCAAATTTGACTCGTCAGGATTTGACCAATATCGACGTCTAATCTAATTTGTGTACGGTCAATTCAGTAGTCACCTAAACAATTGGACAGGCCACCCCCAATATCTGGTTCATTGAACCCTCAAAATTTGAGCTTGTAAGAATTTGACCAGAAGAGATGTTCAATTCGAGCATGTTCAATTCAGTGGTGTCCTCCAAATTAGCCTGGGCCACATCGAAAATTTGGACCACGGGCCCCAAATGTTTGTGTTGGCCAGAATGTTACCAAGATTGATGTCTGACCTAATTCTAGTATGGCCCGTACTCTGGTGATATCTAAATTCAGATGGGCCTTCCCCAAATTGGGGGACCTGGGTCCTCAAAATTCGACCTCATCGGAATAGAACCAAAATCGATATCTAACCTCCATACTTGGAGTCGAGTGCGACCAATTCAGTGATAACCTCCGCTTAGGTTGGCAGCCCCGAAATTTGGCCTCTCTGGACCCCCGAATCTTCGACTTTAACCAAAATTGGCAGCTAATTAAATTTGAATATAGCCAGTCAATGATGACTTCCAAAAATCTGTGGGCAACCTCCAAAATTTGGTCTCTTGACCGACTAAATTTGACTTCGTGAACAATATGACGGCAAAGTGTCAGCAAGTAAGGAACGGTGCTGAGGAACGAAACACAGAAATCATAACGGAACTGGGCATGCAAATTGCAATGCTTTCGCATTTCTGAACTTAAGCAGACTTGAGTGCATTGCTGTAACTCCTTTTCATCTTCACATGAGAATGAAACGAGGCCTATCCTCTTATGGGTACTTCCCGCGGCTAACAATAAAGAATGCAGCCATACTTGTTTTTCCACCAGATTCTGAAGGAAGCGCAGTCGCTGGTTCATTCAGGCGCCAGTGATTCTTGCCGGTCATACTGTCTGACAGTTTTTCCCGGCACGCTGAACGTTAGAGTGAAGAACAAAGCATGCCAAGCCGGCTCGCTTTTTGTCAGACCCACTGCTCTTATGGCTCCAAGCTGAAAGCATCATTTTTATAGACGGGACAACAAGGATGCCTCACGGCACTGACTTGCTGACGTTCTATTAGGCGAAGACTTTTATGGCTCATGACTCGCAGGCGTTTCCGTTCGTGCGTCTGCAGCAGCTGTCAACCATCAGAGAAGGATTGGGATGGGTTCAGTACTGGTAGGTAATTAATCAATGATGTAGTAGTTGTAGGTGTATAACGTTAGTTAACGATAATTCGTTAATTATTGAATGATGATTAGTGAGTAGCAAATGCGAATGAGTTAATGATTCACTGATAATGAGTTAATTAACAATACAATTTAGTTAATTAGTCAATGATAAATAATTATTTCGTAAGCTTTGATACATATTAAACGCACGCCCTGTGCATGCGGAGTGGAGTACATCTCCAACCACTTCTCGGACCACAAAAGAGTGGTTGCAGATGTCAACCCCAAACGTCGTCTTCTAATAGATACTTGTCAAGAAATTCTCAAACAGGTCTGTTTAAAGCCTTCCAGCGCAGCGACGCAAGGATGTTAGGCCCTGTGTCGCACCTAGAATGTGCCAGAGTCAGCAGCAAGTCACAACGGGGCCAAGCAGTGGCGAAAGAAAGGCCAGCGGCAGTGGTGGTTAAAGGATTTCGCCTCTACGCACTTGAGATCGTCAAAGTGCCCCTTAAATTTTTCTAATCGCCTACACAGAAAGGAAAACACACACAGACTATAAAAACCAACCACAACGTATACTTACTCGTCGATTCACAATCGCGCAGCATCAGCAAAAATGCCAGCGTAAGTGGATGCAAAGACCTATGGTGATTCAGATCAGAAATATATTCAAATTCAAATTCAGTTTATTTCCGTTAAAACTCTAATGCAAATGCGCTAATGAAAATCTTCAGCTCGGCATCTGTCTTGCAATAAAATAAGCAAGTTCGCTGTCTTTCTCACAATAACCACACAAGATCTCATCTGCTGACAGTGCAACATTTATGCTTATTTTGTTTTGCGCCTGTATCAAAAAACAATTTTAGGGGAGCACTTGGTTTACCTATATGTGCAGCAAGGCGAAAACGTTTGGCCACCCTGCTGCAATGTTTGGAACTCCTTATTCCTCGCGAGAAAGAGAGAGAGCAAGAGAGCTTCTCACTCTAGAGAGAGAGAGTTATAGCGGGAGAGGATGGGAAGGAAGAAGGGGAGGGGTGGAGATTGGAGAGTGATGGAGAGGAGAGATGAAGAAGGGGATGGAGAGCAGAGGAGAGAATGTGGTTGGAGGAGACGGGAGATTTTCTCTCTCTCATCACTGACTGTCCTTACCACTAATAACTATTGGTCGCATATATACCAGAACCCCACCTATATCTTCCGGAATCGCGCGGAATCCCGCGCACAGATCTTGCATACAGTTTCTGCGCACATTGTCTGCGGACGCCACTCATGAGTTGTTAAAGGCTTTCGCCTTAATGATCTTGTTTCGGACAAGCTTATTCAAAAGCAAATAAAGCCTCCAATTCTATGACTGGATTGGAACAACCTTGAATCCCAAGATTGGATTGCAACAAGATGTGAATAATTTGGATTGTTGCCAGAGGGTCTTCTCTTTCAGCTAACTTCAGGGAACTTTCGTGTTTTGTTGATTTTTACTGGCAACCAGAAAACACCGTTCGTAAAGGGGGTGTATCGCTGACCGCTTTACATTCAGACCACTTTTTTAGTTTGATCTATTGCACAGGATGAAGTGCGATACAGGAAAAAATTCAGAAAAGAATGCACTTTCATATTTAGAAAGGAAAAATTGACTTTTTTAGATCTTTTGTATAACCTGTCCCCTTAGTACAGTATTATATCCGGATCTGTAGGAGGTCATGGCCCTGTTTGTGCAGCCGCCTGCACAGTTTAACGAAAACATTCGAGGAAAGACTTTCAGGTTGGGAAATGAATTTCACTACAAGACCGCCAATTAGAATTAAAAATGCTAAGACACGGCTTTTCAGAACCTACTGGCGTCCTTATGCATTTGTGGTGGAAAAGGGGCAAATTGCAGGTTCCCGTTTTTTAAGCTCTCGGATAGTCATACGACAGGTCACTGAGCACAGACCATGGATGCAAGAGGGGGAGGGAGCCTGAGAGCGGTTAATCCCTAGTGAAAAAACCCCCATGAGTCACAATAACCTCATACAAGTTCTCATACTTAACTCGTACAAATCTCATATCATCTCATACAAATCTCATTCAACTTATGAGAAATATATGAGATTGTTGACATTTGTATGAGTTTAGTATGAGAAATCTGTATGAGGTTATTGTGACTCATGCGGCTTTTTTCACTAGGGATATTACCCCTGTCTGCTAAATGCGATGTATGATGAGCATGGTTGTGAATCCAGTCTCTAAATCGACATCTGTACATACGCGCACAAGCGTACAAGACATGAATACTTCGTGCAAAGGGCATGAATGGGTTGTGTAATTTGGAATGTGCAGTAAACAGCTTGAAGCTTTTTGAGGCCAAAGAGGCAGTCAATACAAATGTGAACTATATTGAATGCTTTTACGTGCGGAAGGGAAGCAGTTGCATTGTGGTTTGCTTGGAGCTGCGAGGCAAAGGGGCACCTTACTGTCTACGCATGTGTTATGCGGGACTTAAGATGAAGACTAGAGGGTCTGTAACAGCGTTAACTCCGCGTAGTGTTGTGGATGATGCATCGCTGAACCTTATGCTCCCTATAGGCAGACGCGCGGCAGATAAGCGAAGGAGAGGAACGGTTGTCTATGGGCTGCGAGTATTATTGCGGAGGAAAGAGTTTCAATGATGCAGTTGATGAACCAGTCCGCATGCTCTTTTAGCCTTATTCTGGTCCATGTGTATAGTAGCTCTATTATTTGGGCTCACTCTTCAAGGACGGATAAGAGCGCATGACGAGGGAGATAAGTTATGCACGTATAGCTTCACGATTCATTGCTTTAAGAAAGTCCCACTGTCAGTGGTTGAGGCGAATAATCGATCCTGGCATACTGTCCATGACAGGATGATGCCCCATACAAGCTGACAGGCAGTACCAGAACGCGCACCGCCAGAGCATGTAGCTATTGGGCGAATGAGACCGAGTGTAGCGTGAGCACATTTACCGGTTGTGTTCAGCCCCGCCATACTCGTCTCAGATATATGATGAAGGCTTATCGAACGAACACATTCTGCTTAAACATTGGAAAACCTATTTGCCATAAAACAGAGGCTGTTCTTCGCAAGCCAGAATTGTTTGTAGTTAAGAGATGGTATAGTACACGATAGGGTTGTACCTATAGGTGGGAGGCGTAACGTTAAGGCATCTTGCGTTTGCTGCATAGTCGACTATTGTACAGACGCATCTCTGTAACAGGAGGCAATGTTATACCATCTACATACGAAAGGACGCCAATACAATGTGAGTTTTCTAGGTCTTGGACAAAAGAAACCAGGACTATGTTAGCTAATGTAGCATGAATATGGAGCTCCGGAGCATTCGTCGGTTGGAAGGGACACATACATTGAAGGTTCAGCTTGTTAAAGAACTGAATTGGGAGGGGAACCTGATGCTGGCGACAAATCGTTAATGACTGATTGAAGTGCAGAATGAGGGGTTTGATTGCCCTTCTGATGCTTGTTGAACCACAGTGCGAACAAGTTGTATGTGTCAAGAATAATACGTCTGCAACCGAAATGAAAAAGCAGACCTCCGAACCACTATGAGGACAGAAATCGTACTCAAGAAGGGGAATGCAGCAAGCTGTTACTGTAAACTAGTCTCCTCCAGGTTGCTGATGGGCCTTGCAGCGCGAAGAAGTTTCCTTCTGGCTACCATAGGCCAAGCATGGAGTACTGCGCGTGTTGAATAGCGGATACTGGCTTCTGCAGTAGGACAAGTGTTCTCTACATGATAGATGATGCTTTTGATGGTGTCAGGGCTGGATGCGAAGTATGGTTGTGGATGTACATATTTACTTGAGTCCAGGGGTACATTTATAACAGTGCACAATTTCGCCTTGTATACATGAGCCCGACGCAAGCGGGTTGAGTAGAAGGGAGACGATTGTCTGGCTGAGCCAGCCCGACCCGTCCAGGTTTACATGAACTCGTTTCTGTCGAGCAGAGGTCACTGCTACACCTTGCGTCGAAAGTGAACCAGGGGCAGGTCGGGAGGAAGAAGAGGAGGAATGCTCAGACGAACAGCTCACGGTCCCGTCTCTAGCAAGGAGGAAAAAGGGGAGGCGCCGGCCCGACGCGTCAGCGTGTATACGCTCCTTGCCCGGCGGGTAGGGTCGAGAAATCTGCCCCTTGCAGTCGAGCGGACGTAGTCCGATCCCATGGTCGTCTATCTCGACCCCTAGCGTATACATAAGCTCGACGGCCAGTTTACAGGCCGACAGGCCCACCCGACCCGACTTTGTTGGGCTCGCTCATGTAAACCCCTTGGTTCTCAGCGGCCGGTAACAATCGCCGCGATGGTGTTGGAATGGCGGTGGCCGGCAAATGCACAGTATATAGATTAGAGCAGAACATTATAAGGGCGAAGGATGCCAATTGCGTGAAATCGCATTAATGATTACGCGGTATAATTCTGGAGCTGGTGGGAGTGTACTTCAGGCGCTCTCGTGAGGGGGACCTACTGAAATGGCAGGCGCTCAGTCAGTGCAGTTGGCTTTGGGAAGGAAGACAGCCCGGCATTAGACACCATTCTTTGATGGTTTGGTTTATGAAGTTTAATGTCTCAAAGGGAATCGGGTTATAAAAGGCGCCGTAGTGGAGTAATTTCAACCAGCTAGATTTATTTAACGTGCACTGACATCGCTCAGCCCTCGGGGGCGTTTAGGGCGAGAGGCACGAAGATGGTGGTCCAGTTCCATATCACACGCCGAAGCTGTAGCGTCGGAAAACTTTCCAAGGGGCAAGTCTGCAGACACAGAAACTTTCATCGACGTGGAGATCGCAAGCGGCCGCTGGCCTGCCAGCGATGATACATTCATACCAAAGGCGTGCAGCGTGAACTAGTTCATCAGCGCCAAGCTAAAGATAGCAGGCGGCTGGAATATGCACTGAGTTTTCGCGCGAGAACTGTCCCAACTTGCTGGTAATCTCTCCAGAGGGGTGTCATTGCTTTTCGTTGGCGGGAGGGCAGTGCCCCACTCTGACAAACTGGCAGAGAACAGATGAAAGAAAACGAAAACAGAGGGCTGAGAAGAGACACCTCTCAGCTCGAGCACCTCTTCTCGTACCCAACGTACTTGCCGCTCTTTTCTTTTGCTTTTTTTATGTAACCTTGTGTGTGTAATCATCATCAGCAGCAGCAGGGTTACACCCACTACAAGGCGAAGGCCTCTGCCATATTCCTCCAATTAACCATATCCTGTGCTACTGCATCCCTTAGACCACTGCGAACTTCGTAGCCTCATCCGCCCACCTAACTTTCTGTTGCCCTTTCTATGCATTCCTTCCCTTAGAGTCCAGTTTGTTACCGTAAGCGACCATCTGTTATTCTCTCTTCGCACTACATGCCTTGCTTATGTCCATTTCTTCTTGCTCCTATGTATACTCGCATGTGGAATTAACTCGTTTTGTCAAATGCTTTATATATATTGAATTTTGCTTAAGCTAAATGGCGCCATGTGTACTTTGCTTTCCATTGCATAACCAGTACTCAGGGCTATTTTCTGTACATGCCATTGCTTTGAACCATTGTAGTCACGCACTGCTAAAATCACCGTGTAGTCATTGCAGAATATGTAAATAAATAAATGAGTTGAAGAAGCAAAACAGGCAGTGGAAGAATACATCATCCGCGAACTTTGAGCAGGTGAATGCTTTTCTGCTTGAAAATAAGACTTTGTTCATAATCCGCGCTTTTTGAACTTGTCCCTCAATCTGCAGATTTCGATGCCACGAAGTCGTTACTTCTTTCCAAACTCATTCTTTTCATCTCTCGCTAAACCTAAACTAGACGCAAACCTAAAGGCTCACGGGAACTAGAACGTCCCGATGGTTCTTCACGTTCGGTTCCTTGTTTCCGAGTTAAGTTCTGGCTTTCTGTTTATTCCGAGATTCGGTTGTTCAAACCGCTTTTAACCGGCTCCCGAGGTTCGGGGAGAAAATAATAGAGCATAGCAAATTGTTTTTTCTAATCAACCTTATTGGTGCTGTTTTCTATTTGGCGCCTATCGCGGCTGAATAAAGGAAAAGTTCCTTTTTCTTCCCGATATTTTTCACATACTGCGGACTTCAACTTGGTAGTTTTTATATTCGCCTGGATAGCGGATTATTCTGCAAATTCTGATGGGTGTTTTTTTTCATTCCTGACAGGGTAGGATTGATTGGTTTTATAACCGAACAGAGTGCTTCGTTTTATGGAGTTCGCCCCTGAACATTAAAATAGACAACATATGTGTGCATATCGTTACGACTTAAGCTACTGGATTTTACTGCTCGCGACAAAAATTTACTAGGAATATTCTTATGTACAATCTTGGTCAAAAGTCCTGAAGCCAATAAAAATTGGTCTAAGCCGTAAAATGAAGCCTTCTTGGCAGCATTACATAAAAAAGGACCATAAAATGCTTTTGATACAGTTCCTTTCTATGATAAGAAATATTTTCCTTGCATTTTAAATGCCCTTTAGCGTATAATGATAGCGTGACTTTTCCATTTTGCGACCTAGAAGAAAATGTTTTAGCTTCGGAACTTTTGTCGAAGACTGTACCAATTTGATCTTTTCCGTTCGTGCTATGAGCTTATTCAGGGAGACCTGGCGGTCCGGGTAATATAGAGCTTCTTGTTTACGTTAGGGTATCTCGCAATCATCGAGCACACCAGAGATAGATTTGGAGATGCACAGCTCGTTTTCCCTAAACATTTTGGACATCTTTTCTCCTGCTCAGCCTAACATTTTCGTCTTACATAACTTGTTCTGGAGATGTTTGAGTATTTTACATAAAAGTGTACCCAAGAAGAACACGATCATTATCTGTCGCTGCTCGATCGTGGGACATAAAGGCCCTGAAATTGAAAGACGCCTCTGGCGAACCTCTTGCGCTGGGCTTCCTTTTCCCAACGACCCCAAGTCTAACGCTTTAAGTGAGGCTAATGAGGACTTTGTGCTCTTGCATAACACATGATTGAACGCGGTCCCGTAGCGGCTAGTGCCGCATAACCTGTGATATATCCTTCAGAAAGGTGGTGCCGGCCGCTAGGAAACGCGAAGAAAATGTGTACCAATAATATTGAGTGTCGCGGGTCGGAGTTGTGTTACGGTGTGAAGCCGCCTATAGGCGTGACATTCGTGTGCGTTATAGCTAGAGCAACAAAATTAAATCCTGCATTTTTCATCACGGCTCTTAAAATAAAAAAAAAAATGGCTCTTAAAAATGTTCGCAGGAAGAGATGCCCCCCGGGAACAAGTAGGAATTTGACAGAAGATTTAATTTAGCATTTTAATTAAAGCATTCTGCCTGTTTCGTGGCGTTCGTCCCAGCCAATGATTACAACATTACGGCCAATAGAAATATGAGGCAAGTTTCCTTTCAAAGAAAGAACGGACCCTCTACAATCACCTAGGTAGTAAACTTGCCAATCAAGCTTGAGCCTATATGCAGGTGCAGAAAATATTTCTTTTTATATTACTTTTATTACGAAATTTGCTGGTGACAATAACGACCAGAACATACCGGAACTCGCGACTGTGGTTGCTTGCGGCATTCGAGACCTGCAGAACGTGGCAACTTTTAACTTCTGCTTGCTGTACCTTGCGCAGGCGTTGGTGGAAACCTGGTGGCTGTTCAGGCTAGCAGAATATCCACATACCTGCATCTGAACTCGGAGAGGCCCGGTCTGCCCGATGGTGAACGGCGCTGTGTGGGGCCCATGGGAGTCTTCTTCGGAACGTGTATGTTTACAGCCTTAAACGCACACATTATTTGTTACTTGTGATGCAGTAATTTAGCAGCTTCATTTCTCTAAAAAGTGCTTTGTACCGATGGAAGGGGTGTGAGTGAAAGGCCAGCACCCAGCCTGCGACATAGATGCGGAACAGAATGCTCGCAATATCGTGCTTTCGTAACTTCTCCAAGGAATGCTTAGTGAACGACTGCGGAGCCGCTCTATTTGCTCAGTAGACTTTGCGGTTGCTTATTTTCCCCGCATTTCATGTGTATAATGAATCATTATCACAGTTTTAGCAGCTATAATTTGTATCTAAAGAGAAACTAGATATTTATTTACGTTTGGTTAGCTGCGGTCTTCATATGTGAAGAACAGTGGTGTTCTCAGTTAAATATGGGACTTTCAAAAAATACAAAAAGGTTTTCTGACTTTCTTAGATTCATTCGGCACTCAGTATTTTATTTTTCAAACTATAAAGTGAGCATTCGATGACGCGCTATTATATCCGCCTTGGTAATTTTTATAGCCATTCCCGGAATAAGTCTTCTCGAGGGATAGTGTCGTCGTCAAGAGAAACTCCCTAAGCTGTCAATGCGTTGATAGAGTTCTCGCTCATCGAGCATGCATGCAAGTTTGCTAATTTCGCGTCTGAGGTAAAATTCTCCCTCAGAACTCTTGAAGGCTTTCTCTTTGACATCTCAAACTCGGTTGCGACTCACTCATCATTGCCGTGTTAATAGCGCTCACGGTTTCCCGCTAGTGCTTTGCCGTAATGCATTTTATTTAAAAATGACGCAGCAGTGAGGATGCTCCGCCGCAGATCACATTCTGTGGCAGACATGTGACAACTGCGCTTAAACAAACACCTTCACATTTTGCGAGAAGCAAATAGCATGCCTTGTGTTGGCCATGCCACGGGCAGCTCCAACCATTGGCCCAATATTGGCAATGTTAAGTACAACGAAACAGGTATAGGAGCAGTACCTTGCCAACGTGCTCCAATATTGGGCCGACAGTTTGTTCTGAATGGGGCAGGGCGCTGCTGCGGAACTCACTTTCATTGGGAGCCAAAGCGTGTCTGTATTGTTTCCTCTCCTTTCCGCAGGCCCGCACGCCAGGACGGCACGTCTACTGCTGCTGCTCTTGATTCCAGGTCAGCTGCTTTTCGTGGCCGTCATCGACAACGTCGAAGGATCCGGCGGAGCTTTTCAGGGACCCTTTGTTGGCCTCTACCTGGCAGCTGCGTTCTGCCAGGTAGATTCCGCCACTTTCCAAATTACTACTGTGATTGTTCCTTAGCTGTACTGTACTGTTAATTTGTGGGCAGTTGAGAAAATGTTTATTTGGGCTTCAGGCGACTGTTCCTGATAAGCGTGGTGTTAGGCGGAAAAACAAGGGAGCGGTCTTAGCAATGGATATTGCGAGGACGATAATGATGACGACTGTACTGATATAGGCAACCTGACTGCTAGCGCTGCTGCTGGGGACAAAAGGGTCGCCGTTGCATTAATCAACGCATCAACGGGTTAGTATTCTGCATTCCCTAGCACATAGAAAGCAAGAACTTGGCAAAGAAAACTTAATGTGCACTCAGCTCGACAAAGCCTAAAGCAGTGCGGATAAGAACAATGTCGCCCGTAATGCTGCCCCAACGATGACACATAGACAGGGGTTTTCTGTTGTCGCTAGTGTCCTTCATAAGCTCGCGAGATGAGTATCTGTGTTTTTGTAATAAATTGAAGTTGATTTTTGCTAGTTATGATTAAATAAATACACAGGAAGCGGATGTGAAACTTTTACATCGTGGACGCGAGCATGAGTTTTTAGCGAAATTTAAAGCAAGAGCTAACCGCGATTGGGAAACGACAATAGAATGGGCACGGAATTGGCATCTGTGGCACTGGTATACTGAATAATACACATTAAGGGGCGTGAGTTGCCGAGTGTGTTACATGATACGGATACAATGTTAAGTTGGGTTCGATCTTAAGTCTGGGACAATCTTGTATTTTTTTCGAGACCTTTTCTTCGTTATCTAACGTTGCCTAAAGGGCAAGAAACACGAATGAAAGCTTTTGGCCGTGTCGATTGTGTGTGGCCTTTGCTCACCTGCCTTTTAATAATTCACTGGACGACTGCAGGTTATTAATGCAGTCTGCAATGTCTTGTAATGCGAGGAAGCTTTTATAAACGTTATTTGTTGGTTGGTTTGTGGGGTTTAACGTCCCAAAGCAATTCAGGCTATGAGAGACGCCGTAGTGGAGGACTCCGGTAATTTCGACCACCTGGGGTTCTTTAACGTGCACTGACATCGCACAGCACACGGGCGCCTTGCTTTTCGCCTCCACCGAAAAGCTGCCGCCGAGGCCGGGCTTCGATCCCGCGTCCTTGGGAACAGTCGGTCTGGAGTTGTAACAATGGTGGAATGGTAACAATGGTGGCTTGGGATATAAACTGTGGGGCAACAACATCTCATCGACGTAAAATGTATCCTCGAACAGCGTCGAGCGGAATTCAAAGATAGAAAAGTAGAAAGGACGCAGGACACCAAGCGCGCCGTAGTACAACGTTTTAGTGCGAACCCATTTCTTGCGTAATGAGTGGCATGAACGGAATTTGCACTTGTGAACAAGATGCATGAACAGAGCGGATCCGCACGAACTGTCAGTAAAGAGCCCGCACCGGTACGAACAGATCAACAGATCAGCTGCATTGACACAGGCTCGACAGCGCTACTATCACTGCAGTTAATCACGCCTCATGTAAAACTGCAATACACTATCTCGCTGAGCAGGAAGCATCGTCGTCATCATGAAGTTCCTACTATAACTATTGTGCTGTGCAGTGATCATTGTTTTCGTGCATCTGCGCCTCTTACTTCGTTTCTATTTGCCCGCCCCTGCATTTTATCCATGTAAACATGTCATGCACATAAGCCGTCTAGACGAGTGCGGCCAAGTGAGGTGAATCTACCAAGTGGCATGACATAACTCAAAATGCTTTCGAATTACTGCACCTTAACAAACTTTAGTGCACCCTAAATATTTTCTACGTCCGTGTATCTGTAATTGAACTGCGCTGACCTGGAAGCTCGGTACAATTCACCATCTCGCCTAGAAGTTTAGCCTTATAAGCAGCTTCCTAAGCTTTCCCGTCGGGCTTGAAATAGTTAAAGGCGACCAAGAGTTTATTTTACAGTTGTACCGCAGATGTGCCACTCATGTCGACCGAGGTGTCTTGGACGAAGTTGAGGGGCATCTCATGCACATCACCTCGCATTTTGGATAGGTGGAGGCATGGAATTGTCGATCGGCGCGGGGTTACTGGGAGTTCGGAAATGAGAGGGGCTGGGCTCGTACCTAGGGAGATGGTAGTCATGCGGACGCTGACACCAGCAGCGTGAAAGTCACGAAGGAGCTAAGAGCAACTGACTGCGTATATTATATTTAGGCGCTGTTTAATTTGTATACTCTGTCTGCGGAGAGATTGTTCATTCTGAGTGCCATCGCGATGCCAAGCGCTCGCGGGCAGCGGCGACGTAGGTGACGTATTCTGCAGCGAAGCCAGCATGTCGAGTGAATGGCTTTGTCACCTTTTCAATGCAGGTATGCATCTTGCTACACGTGGCCCGAGTGCTCGTGTACACGTTGTGGAGGCGCGGCGTGGACCCAGATAACGCGGCCATTCCTTTCCTCACTGCCCTCGGTGATCTGCTCGGAGGATGCCTTCTGGCCGCAGTCTTCGCGCTCTTGGCTCTGCTCTGAAGCGATCTTATGAAACAAGAAATGTTCAACGACGGCGTAAAATTCCCGGCCGTCAGATGTGTCCAGCCTGTGCTTGGTGAAGCAAATACTCTTATAACGAGCAAGTCGATTGTATGATACTTCTTGGCCTGTTTGGTACTTGCAGTAGGGACTGCTCAACTTGAACGTTTCCGCCACTTCCTCGTGCAAGACCACTGCACCGACGTTGTGTGACCGAGAAATGTTCGTAAACATTTAGAATTTCGGGAGTGCCAGTGGTCTGTGCGGCACGTACGCGCTGCAATCTGCGACATCTGATTCATTTTATGTTCATTTGCAGGTACAGTATGAGATGAATATAGAGGTCAGAACAGAACATTTTCTAAAGACTGTTGCTAAAAGATATATAGTTAATGATGCTCGAGAAATGTAGTCATAATCGGCACAGTATTTCGAAGTTAGCTGACCCACAAAGATATCGTTCTGTCATGCAAAAACTGCGCTGCCTATATGGCTGTATATTTTACCCGCTGTACTTAGTTACGCCTTTGCGAAAGTACATATTGCACTTTTCAGGCTCTAATGGCCTCAGACCACACTTTATGGCAGGCTGCGCAAGTGGAGGTGATGAAAATATTATTGTCGAATGTGCACGTTGGGAGCATTCATTAGTGGCAGGCAGCTGAGGCGATTGAGAGAATGCACCGTGTTCACACAACATACATGTGCATTTCGGATAGTCGCTCGTCTAGTATTTTTAGATGATAGTTAAATGTCTTGATATATATATACCCGCACATAATACGTTGTTAGACCCGTTTAAAACTTTCCCATGTGCGCGAATCGGGAATTCCTTGTGCTTCATCTGCCTGCGGCATTTGCTACAAGACGCCGCGGCCCGCACTGTGAATACTCATCTCAGCGAATATCGTTTTAAACACTCACCTGTGATACGACTCTGTGTGATGGGAGTTTTATTCGGTGTGTATTTTTAGGTTACCGGGCCGTATGTTACATGACCTGGTACTTTTCCGACATGTTTGTGACTACGTTGTCCAATTTAAAATATAATTTAGGCTAGGATTCCACAATGTTCCTAAATGTTGCAGAGGAGGAAGGTAATGAGAACATAATTTTGCTTATTAGTTATCTGAGGTGTGGCATGTTCTTTGGTGAGCCAATGGCTTGCTTTGTGGTACGGGTTTGAGCTGCTCGGCCGGCTGAGCAGCGCATTCGGCTGCTGCTCACGAGATCTGCAGGTGTTTCCAGAGGGGGATTCTGAGGCATGAAAAAAACCATATGTGACAGAGTGGCTGGTTTTCTCCAATGCTTACAGAATAGGGCGAGGGGCCATGGGAAAGGCAGAATATGTGAATTCATAAAGAAAAAAGTAGGGGGTTGAGTTTGGAGGCACCTCAAAGGTTCATTTTGGTGTTTAGTGAGGGATTTGTGTGTAGGGGAAAGGGACCTCACAGAAGGTGATACTAATGTGTATTTTCATAGTAGGAAACAGGAAGTTCCTAGTTGGAGCCACTGCCGTTTTCAGGAAGGGGTGGTCTACTGCTGAATCATAGGCTGCCTCGTTTCCAGGGAAGAAGTGTGCATTAATTTTAAATAATTGCAGAACAATATTCATTTCATGAGAGTGTTATATTTTAAAACTATTTGTATATTGCATTTTGATAGTGCGAGTAGGTCGACCAACCGGTGACCTTTGTCATGCCACATTGATCACGCGAATGTAAATGAGCCTTCTGTTGGCCAACATTTTGATGAAAATAAAAGAAACAGTATTAGGTACATGAACTCATGTGGTGAAATTCCTTCTTCTCTTGAACGGAACACATAAAAGCAACACTCCCACTTTGAGTTTTGTGCACTAAGTTCTAAATTCGCTTTTTATTTTTTGCGTTTCCAAGTTGCACTGTGTGGTTATGTGTGTAGTATACACTCCGTGATTGTATATTTCTTGAAATTGGAAATGCTGAGTCGTTAAAGAGAACTGCTACTTGTGTTTTATATAATTAACTACATTTCTCGACATATGTCGTTGTCGGCGTGTTGAGAGTCGCAAATCCCCTCTTAGCAACTCCGTGTTGGTATGGTGTCCCAGATTAGAATGCCACATGGGGATGCAGGCTGACATCCAAATTTCCATGAAAGGCTGTACGTAAAAAAGCAGACATTAAACACACTACTTCTAGGTCATTATTTTTTAGTTATGTTTTTTTATAAGATTCAAAAATCTCTGTGCTAACACTTATACTAAGGAGGCAAAAAATCAGAATGCGTGTAACTATAGTGCAGAATAGCGGAAGAAATCATGATTAAAGCTGCACTGCATAGCCTTCAATGGAGAGTGCCAGTCTAGCGCCGCTGTTGTCATCAGCTCTCGGTTTTCGTTTACGTGTATATTATACTACAGCAGAAGTAAGCCAGTGAAACGTGAAGGACCCGGGGCCAGTGTACTGACTTTTTATTGCCTTTAACTTTATGGGGCAATTCAAACTGTGTTCTAGGCACCGTGGCAAAGCATTTTTAAACCTAAGCTTTTCATACATATTGCTCACTCATACCACAATTACGCAGGCAATAAGATCCGCCGCAATGGAACTTAAGTGTTTCCATAAAACGGCCTATGCCTTAGTGTCAAATTAAACCATATTCATCTTAGAACCAGCTGAAAAGATGCAACATAGAGAACGAGATGCAAACAAGACAGGAGCTTGACCAACAACTGAAATTTCATTAAAGAAAAAAGCAAAACAAAAGGCGTGTAGAAAGAAGTCCCATGCACATGACCCAAGCTAGTGAAAGTGCTGACATCAAGGGACACTCATCGTTTCACCAGCACATCGACAGAAGCCAGCTCTTCAAAATTTTAACCCATTTTAACATTAGCTTTGTGGAACATGTGGATATTGCAATAGAGGTGTAGCAGACATTAACTCTCACTCAGCAGTTTTGTTCATAGATTTTATACACCCGAAATATCAGAGAGCTCAGGGGTAAGAACAGGCTAGCCGTCGTTCTATTTGCGTCTGACGGATGGCTGTGCAAATCCAAATCAAATGTTTCGTTCCCCTCAACAATTTGAAGTGCTTACTCAGGCGCGCATTAAGAAACCTGATTTTCTGCCCGCAGTAGCTTTTTCACAAAGCACAGAAACGTGAACGCGCGACCAGTTGATGCAACGTGCAAAGTGAAGACTGCGCTGTGCCTTGCCGCCGTCAATGGATGAGTACATCATCACGGAGTTAACAGTCGGTACTGCTGTGTTTGGTCAAGGTGCCACTAGTGGCGCTTTAGTGTTGCTTTAGTGCGCAGTCACTGTTCCTGAAGCTCTGGGGTTTAGAGATACCAGTGGCCGGGGGAATAAACCGGCGGTGGAAGCTTGCAAAAAACGACTGGAAGATTGGTGGCTTAAGAGCATAAAAGTGACATAATGTTACTAATGTAGAAACAAAAATTTAATAGAACGTTGGCATAGTTAACCAATCTAAAACAATAATTAAGGTATGGGAAGAAAAATGAGCATGATAGCTACTGCTACCACCCCGTTGCAAAGGGGACGCTCCTATATTCCATCCATCCATCCCAGTGGCACCCAACCTAGGCAGCAGGATGCATGGTATTTAAAGGCATTCTTACAAAACTGAACAGCCGCTCTACACGTCGAAACTATCAACACAGCCGCAAACCCTGGCCTACTTAAGAATATCACAAGGAATGAGATATAGTTTAACAGCGCGAACAACACTGACAAATCAGACAACCGCGTTGTGTTATCTCACTTCTTTTTGTCATTGGTACTCGCGCTATATACTATGTCTAATTTGAACGCAAACCAACTCGCCCAGTTTTCCGTCCTCCAGAATACCACAAGCCTCAGTCCAGCCCCTTTCCTTTCTAATATAGCCCGCTTCAAAATAGACTACTATCAAACCTCCAACTCATCCGCATACTACATGCTGACGATATTACTGCCTTTGTAGCACATGGCTTCAGAGGACAAGTACAAAACATTATGGGAGATTTAAACTGTGCCTTTAAGGGCAGGACATGATCACGTAGTTGCCACCCCGCATCTATAGTCCCGCTTTAAGCAAGCCGTATGAACGGGACTGCGTGGCCTAGGGGTACCGTCAATGCAAGTATCCTGGCGGGTTGCTTTCGGTATCACCCCCTTATATGAAAGAAGAGGCACGAGTTGACAGCCCCTGCCATACGTAACGTAAGACTACCTAGACTTTCACTCAGCACATGGTCTTGTCAGCGTCAGCTATACCTCATGACAACGCATGCTCGTGATTTTTCGCTTTTGACGCCAGCGCCGTACTGGAGATTCTGGGAAATGGGGCCTTTATCGCGTTAATAACGTACAAAACGCTGTAGGAACTGTAGATATTGTCACTCGCACACACCATCGGCCTCGAATATGTTCTCAAGAAAAAACGCTGCTCCCACTCTTGCCTGCGAAGGATGGTATCTACTACATAAACATTGAAACACACATCCAGGCTAGACGTGTCCCGCATGTACACGCCCAACGTACGCTCGAGTTTGTGTTGCAGACTGGCAGGAATAACAAAACGACACTGAAATGCTCAAAACTACCTCTCGCCGCAACCGCTCAACTCATAAAAGTAATCACAGGGAGGACGCATGTACTCCGAGAAGGTGGTATACACTATGCGTTCTCCACGCCCACACATTTTCATATATCCGCTGTGGGACCCCTAACCACTGTAGCAGCACCCTCTCCTGAACGATGAGAACGGCGAAAAATTAATAACAGACAAGAGCAGTGTGCCGTGAATGCTCGGGCTCCGGGTTAGCTCGCAAATAGAAAATAACCTTTGGTTGAGTCCATATTTGAAGATGAGTGGATGAGGTTGAGTTTTTGAAGGATCACATGGATACAACTAGCACAGGACCGGTTTAATCACTCGGCAGTGGGTATAGTCTGACTGCTGCTGGTGGTGATGATGACATTTTACAGGTTGGGGGCCTGCCTCCTGACGGGGCTCTAAACCACCAAAGGCGGAATGCAGCAGCCTGACGCCGTGATTTGGCGATGGAGAACTGCGCTTTACTTTCTAGAATATACCAGAAATGAAAAACTGCTCGCATTGCCGCTGGAAAATCGCAAATTATGTGCAGCACATCTTCAGCCCAACACATACGCTTTGCGGCCACGCTCATAGCTAGATAATCACAAACTTAAGGAGCAACTACGATGGTTATTTCATCATTTCGAGTTATTGATTGCATACACTCCTCAGTGTGTCCTGACTCCGACACAAAACCGCCTTTCGAAATTCCAAGTAGAACTAGTTTCAAAATAGAAGAATAGCGAATTGAGCCGAAACTAGTTCCATGGCCAGAAACGACGTTCTTGTTGACGAAACGATGGCGCATATACAGGATTGAAAAAAAAAAAACACTCGTACGAGCTTCGGGTGACGGAAATAAAATCAGGAAATCATTACGCACTACATAAAACGCCCGAGATAGCCTAATAAATGTTTCAAAACTTTATGATCAAGCGAGGGGCGGACAACAATGTGGGCATAATGTTGGTGACGTCACAAACGCAATGTGGCCCGCAGAAATCGTCAAAACTCGTACGGCGTTCAAATTTCGTACAGTGCGTCAGAGCGAAAAGAACACTTGCAGTAAAATTTTTACCGGAATATGTGTGTCAAAAAACCTCCGGAGTTGCCCTTTAACATCCGGATTTCTGCCTGCGATCTACAACAAGGTAAGCTCCCTCCCCATTTCAGCGTATTTCTCTAAGACAAACAGCTACCCCGAATCATTCACCTGCACGGAATCGGGGCCGCAGCACTGTGCGGGTGAAAGCATTGTGCCAGTGGGGCGGATCGATACGCCCTAGATAATAAAGGTGTACTTTTGACACAGCGCTACCGTTTGCCACTACCGTCTATTGCCACCGCGTGCCGTCAGCGACGTAAGCTTTGACGGGCTCCATCGTGCCGGTTCCGCCGGCATATGGCGAGCACAGGACGCCATGTAGCGCCTTCAAGGCGATGTGCGCATGCGTATTGAAGTCTCGAGGTAGCAGTAGGTCCTAACGCTATGATAAAAGTGTCTATGGGTAGACGCAGCTCTAGACGATCGGAGAGCTATGCCCGTACTGCGCCACAACGATATGGCCCCCTCAGTATCGACCGATTTGCCATCTGGAACCACTGAAGAATGGACTGAAGACACCGCCATCGCCGTGACCGTGACACACCTCAGTGCCACCTATATTATCACTGACTTCGATACTGCAAGCTTGAATCACGCTGGAAGCAGAGTATACTAGCCACACCACCTACACCGATGCGCTAATCTCAGTAGCCTGGGCACTAGGGAAACTCAGCCAACGAGGCCACTCACACTTGGCCTGAGATTCGAGAAATCGGGCACAGGTGGCAATAGGGATGGCGGGGTGGGCGAGCGGGATTTCTCGAAGGAGCGCATGCTTGCCTTCGCTGAGTTCACCGCACACTTCGGCGCCGAACTGACCCCATCAAAGAACAGCACCTCTGGCGACGACTCCAAACGAGTACAGCCCCGTCCTTATTAATTGTCTCATTAACCAATACCACCAACCTGCACCACTGTCAAACTCGTAAAGGAACGCTGACCCATATCCTACTAACCTGCCCGGCTTCTTTTGCATTCCGCGGATCGTGCAACACCAAACTTGGCAGGAATGGGATACCAAACTAACGCTCCACGGACTCATCGCAGGCGACTATGTTCGTCGGAATGCCGAATTCATGGACTTGTACTTGAACGCGTAAGTGCAATGGGGTAGTACTGGAAACAAGACGTTCAAGGGAACCAGAATTTTAGCGCACTGCGGACTTAAGTCGCGCAGTCTGCTATCTGTAGAATTTCAGCTTGCACACGCTCTTCTCGTGTTCGGTAAGATTACAAATCGCCTCTCCCCTGAGCTGTAGCAAGAGATGCAGGCCCTTGCCTCGGTATGGCGGGAGAGTGCGTTTTGGCCGTCGCATATTTCGTGACTCACCCTGTCTCCGTCCGCTTCGCTGCCCCTCCACCTGACCATGTCTACATCAATGGGATGAAGTTTGCTGTTCGACCACTGAAAGCTCGTCCCCTCCAGTGCACCCGCTGTGGAGCCTTTAATCATGTCTCCGCCGCTTGCACCAGGCCTGATCGTTGCTCCATCTGCGGCGGATCACACCACACTCGGAAGTGTACTTCTAGCACTCCCAAGTGTTTTCATTGCGGAGGTCGGCACCGGGCCGCTGATCCCTCGTGTCCCAAGTGGCGACACCAACAGCAGCTAACCATGGCTCTCCGCAAGACAACAACACCTGAAGATCGGCGGGAAGTGCTCAACGAGCTCCGCCCTCTTCAGCCCACTGGGTCTGGGTCTACCCAGTTCGAATCCTACTCAAAGGCCCTCCAGTCACGGAGCCCCCAAGCACCCCAGCGAACCAGCTTGGGCGCCCCCTCAGCAACCTGTGGCGGTGGATATCCAAGCCACACTCACTTCGGTAACCGAAGCGCTACGACTTGCTGTCCAAGCGCTCATGACCCAGCTCCCACCCAACTCTGGCGCTCGCCGATTGGGAGAAGCTGCTGCTCTCATTACTGGGAGCCCTACCACTCGCCATCATGGCCAGACGTAGGAACAGACGCAACCCTGTTCCCAGGAGACCGCGTGTCTTGCAGTGGAATACCAACTCCCTGCGAGTACGACACGCGGACCTCAAAGATCTAATCCTCCAGAAATCTCTGGAATTTGATGTCTTTGCTTTACAGGAGACCCGAGTCCCAGCGGAGAACCTCCGACTACCAGGATTCACCGGGTACTCTGGCCGCTCATGCTGCTCCAACCAGGACTGTAATGATGCCCCCTGCCTGAATCCTTCGCATCCACAACACAGGCCCCGCACAGCCATCTATGTGAGGAGTGACATACCCCACACACTGATGGATGTTGCCCAACCTGACCTAGGACAACTGGAGATCTGTGCCGTGCGCGTCCATATGGGTGACACGGACACTACAGTTGCTTCAGTATATGTCCCTCCAGGAGTTCCTTGGGACCCCTGCTGCCTCATTGCCCTTCATTCCCGTCTAGGTAAGGATGTCCTTATCTGCGGGGATTTCAACTCCCACCACAGGGCATGGGGCAACCAATCCAGCACCACCCGAGGCAAAAAGCTCTTGGACGCCAGCAACGCGGCTGGCCTTCGTTTCCTACAGCCTACCTCCCCAACCTTCATTCGGCCAGGACGATCTTCTTTCATCGACCTGGCTCTCATCTCTGATGCCTGCCACTATTCGTGGGCCAGAGCACCTGACTCTTTGGGCTCGGATCATTTTCCCATCTTCCTTAACCCCTCTGTGAGGGGTAGGAGCAGGGAAAAGCTCTACCCCATTACCAAATGGGCCGAGTTCAGAGAACGAGTGAAAGACATCCCACTTGCAGGTGACTTCCTGGATTTTCTTGGACGTTGCGCCAAGAACTCCACAATAACCTGCGCAGTACCACTACATGCACCAGTCCCGGACGTACGTCTACTCGGACTTAGGGCCTCTAGACGAAGGGCTGAGCGAGTGGCCGAGTGGCACCCACCATCCCGAACATCGGAAGGCCTTCCGCAGGATCGATGCTTGCTGCCGTCATCAGGCCAATCGTCGTTCCCGGGAAAGCTGTCCCAGCATTTGCCGGTCCATACAGTCAGCCAGACAGTCCTCTGCTGCCTGGCGCATCCTCAAATCCCTTTTGCAGGTTGCCTCCAATCGACAACCTGTCCTGGGAGCAGCCATCGCCAGAGGCATTTCCTTTCAAAACTTGGCAGAGCAACTTGCCGACTTCCTTTCCAAGTCAGTCACGCCCCCCCCATCCGCTGGACTTCCAGTGGCGAATCCCCCTTCGCCCCTTCGGGCTACCCCTTCACCACCAGCAGCTTTGGCACAGACCATCTCTGCCCTCTGCAATGAACCCATTGCCCCTCATGAGCTTCACCGTGCCCTCAACCGCTCGAAGAAGAAATCAGCTCCTGGCGCTGACGGACTTACACTCCAGATGCTCCGTAATCTGGATGCCCCGGAGAAGAAGCGCCTCCTCGCAGTCTTCAACGACACATGGGACAGCAGCATACTACCGGACAACTGGAGAAATGCCATCGTTGTTCCCATCCTTAAGCCCCGTAAGCCGGCTAAACAACTATCCTCCTACCGTCCTGTATCTCTCACATCTGCAGCCTGCAAGACTATGGAGTTCATTGCCCTGGAACGACTCTCATGGATCGCCAGAGCAACCAACTTCCTTCCAGAGATGCAGACATGATTTCGGAAGCACTGCTGTACTGCAGACTCTATAGCGGATGTGGTCTCCACCCTTGAGGAAGCCAAATATGCGGTCGACGTTGTCTTCCTGGTTCTTCTGGATGTCCAGTCCGCTTTTGACAACCTGCCCCATATCATCATTGAGCAGGCTCTGGATGCTCTTGGAGTGTCTGGGAAACTGCGTCGCTTTGTCTCGGCATTCCTCTCCAATCGCTCCTTCCAAGTTCGAGTTGGGCAAACACTTAGCTCTCCTCGTCCTGTTACATCTGGGGTTCCCCAAGGATCAGTCCTCAGTCCTTGGCTGTTCAACCTCGTCCTAGCTGGCCTACCGAACTTCGTTCAGCAGATCAGAATCCACAAAGTTTCCTGCTCCATCTATGCAGATGACATAGCCCTCTGGATCCGAGCTCCAAAGAGACGTTTTGTCTCCGCTAGGAAGGCTATGCAACAGGCACTGGACGGCGTCCAGTACTTCCTATCATCCAAGGGATTGACCCTCTCGGCTACTAAGTCTGAGGCCCTCGTCTACCATCCCAGAGGAGCACGGAGTTCCCGCCGTCTTGCAACTTTGCATATCGAAGGAACCCCTTTTCTATGGAAACGCCAGGTGAGATACCTAGGTCTCACAATTGACGACCGTCTCACCTGGATCCCAGCTGACAAAGCCCTCATTCCCCATCTTGATTGTGTGGGAAGAGCAGTCCAGCGTCTCCTTGCAAATGGCAATGGTTGTTCTTCCACTTGGGCAATCAAGCTCTTCGAGGCAGCGGCGACATCGGTCATCCTATATACCCTTCCCTTCGTCTCCCTTCGGTCGACTCGAGTCATTCGTCTCGACACGATTCGAAGGCGCTGGATTAGAAGATTCCTCGGAGTCCCTCAATCCTCACAGATTCCCGCTACCCTTGCGGAAGCTGGTATCGATCCTCTGGATCTTCGACTCGCCCAGAGGGGACTGACCCACATTGATCGCCTCAGCCATGCTCCAGATGGTGCCTCACTCCTAGCACGGCTGCACAGCAAATCCCATTCTCGTATGGGTAAGCTGTATACAGTGTACAGAGAAATCATCGGTCCTGTCCCAGGTTTCTCAGTCCTACCCCCTCCACCCAATCGACCCCCAATTCCTGTCTTTTTGGATACGGATGGTCACACCAAACGTCACACCCCTGCAGCTGCCTTCCAGCAGACAACTGCAGCCCTCCTTGAGGAGTGTAGAGGATCTACACTCCTCTTTACGGATGGCTCGGTTCGACCAGCTACCTTGCAAGCAGCTGCTGCTATGACAGCACCGCAGCTAGACCAGTCTAGGTCCTGCCGCCTGTCATTCCCTGCCAGTTCAACAGCTGCTGAGCTGGCCGGTCTACATCTAGCCGCACAGTTCATCGCTTCCAGTGTCCCTCCTGGACCTGTGAATGTTCTGTGCGACTCCAGATCTGCTCTGCAGCTCCTGACTATCTACCAAGGCACCAACCTCTCGGTGAACATTCTCCGAGCCCGTCTCCTAGCCCTTCAGGACTCGGGGTATCAACTGGCCCTACATTGGGTTCCAGGACATACTGGAATCCAGGGCAATGAAGAGGCGGATGCCCTGGCCAAAGCGGCGCACGACAACGGCGCCCCAGTCACTGAGGCTGTCACACCTTTTGACTTTTCAAGACCCCTCTTGAGAAGGTCGATAAGGTCTTTCCATCCTGACCGCCGTATTACCGCTGGTGAACATCTCCAACGGCTCTCTGACAAACTTCCACGGAAGGACAAATCCCTCCTCCTACGACTTCGAATAGGCTGCACGTGGACTCCGTCCCGCATGTATGCCTGTGGCCGAGCTCCCAGCCCAGCCTGTCCCTCTTGCGGCAATACTGGCACACTGGGACACTTGCTCCTCGTGTGTCCAGCCTCCGCTGGCCATCGCCAGAAACTTCTGAATGGCTATCGGAATCGTGGTCTCCCTGCTGATACGGAAGGGCAATTGCTCTTCCCAGCTCGGAACCAACTTTCTGCTCACCGGCTCCTCCTGATTTATCTGGAGGAGTCTGGCCTCAGCTCTGTTCTGTAGGCCTGCATGGGCCTATAGTGCTTCATGCGAAAATGGCGGCGACATATACGGCGTCAGCAACCTTCCCCTCCCCAACCTTCCCCTAATTCCAACTTCCCCTTCCCCCTGGTCACCAAGAGTGATGCCACAAAGATGACCAACATAAGACGTGGCCAGTATCCCCTCCCCAAAAAATAAACCATAGTCACCACCACCACCACCACCACTTTGCCAAAGCAAGTGGAGCAACCTTGCCTTCACCGAGAGGTAAAATACCTTTATTCTTTTGCAGGGATACATCTCGTTATATAGTGTTTACTCTGACTGCGCCTATGTATTTGATTTTGTTTTTCACTTGCAAGCTCTTTAGCTAATAACGGCATAGACCAACCCTTTTTCCTTGTCTAACGTGGCACACTGCTGAAACAGGCACAACTTGAAGCGTTTGCATGAATTCGCACAGGACATTACCGCCTGTAATTTCGTTACTTTAGAGACACCGCCTAGCTAGTTAAACAAGAGAAAGAAGATGACTACACACAGATGAAAGAGCACTGAACAAGGGTAGAGGGGAAGCCTCAGCTCGCAAGTCAAGCCAGTCCACTTGTCTAAACGATGGGTCGGCTTGCGGGGCTCTTCCATACAAGTCTAGTTCGTTGTACGACAGAGTACTCAGCCTGGCAGAAGTTACTAGCTTTCAAAGGTGACGGTGACTTTTTTTTCTTTTTTTCTCTGCAATAGGTCTGGAGTGAAGAGTATTGGCATACTTTGCCTACATTATGTAGTTGTTACTGATGTTATAGCCCCGCTTGTGTTAACATTCTGTGTAATCTAAATATTTTGTCAATGCATCTCAGAAAAACATCTTGAGGGACAATTTGGTGCTACATAGCACCCAGAACTGCGGCGTAACGTTACACTAGCACGTGGAAAGAAACACAGCACAGGTGCACACTACCAAGTTTAATATGAAACTGAACACGCACTTCCTAACATTTATTGTTGGCTAGACGTCTGCTTGGGAAAAAAGAGGTGTGCGAGTGTGATGTACTTGGGAGTAGAAGAGGAAGTTATGGCTGAGTGTTCAAGAGGAAGTGCGTGTTCAGTTTCATTACCCTATCAGCACTTGCATATTGTTCACTTTTCCAGAATCCTCTCGACAGTTTCGTGCTATCCATCGTGACTTCATTGTATCTTCACAACCACTCCGTTTTTTATCTTTCCGGTGTGATATAGTCCATGATGCTCAGCTCCCTGTAAGCCACATTTTGAGAGCTCTGCTAAGTTTCTATGCGCTTTAGTCGCAGGGCTGGTATAGTTCAACGCAAGAAGAAATCCCGAGCCCTCCATCACTCACAGCGGCGTGAAAGATGGGAGGGGCCGCGCCGTGTGGCAGACGAAGCCAGCGCCGCACGGCGGCTCTAACTGCTTTGTCCAGGTTACTCAATATACGTCCGGATGTTGGTCCGAGTACAACTTAATGTATGAATCGTGGCAACAAATAAGTTCTCAATACTACTAGCCGCTGTTGAGGCTTCAGTCTTTACTGACACGATGGAAGTTTTTAGTTCCGTTGGGATCTTTGATGGGACCATTCCCCGTGGCGAGAATGTAAGGCCCAGATACCGCCATGTCGTCTCAGCAGACGCTGTAGGAACCACCTCCCCTCCAATCGTGAATTTAGATTCAATGTCCCCTTTAGATATTTTTCTCTTCAGTTCAGTTCAGTCGTTCAGTCGTGTCCGACTCTTCGTGACCATATGGACCATGTCACGCCACGCTTTCCGGTCTCTATCTTCCTAACATCACATAACTTCATCTGCAGTGCCTCGAGGATGCCATATAACCATCGCGTTCGCTGCCTACCCCTTCTCCGGCGACCCTCAACCGTTCCCAACATCAAATCTTTCTCCAGCGACTCCTCTCTTCTCATCAGATGATCAAAGTAGCTGAGCTTTAACTTTAGAATTTGACCCTACAATGAGCAGTCAGGGTTTATGGCCGACAATATCGACTGATTTGATCTTCTGGCAGTCCAAGGAACTCTCAAGAGTCATCGCCAGCACCACGATTCAAACGCGTCAATTCTTCGGCGGTCAGCCTTTTTCACAGTCCAACTCTCGCATCCATACATCACAACTGGAAAGACCATAGCACGAGTTATACGGATCTTGGTTGGCAGACTAATGTCTCTGCTCTTTACTAGGCGGTCAAGGCTAACCATTGCTCTCTTTCCTAGAAGCAGGCGTCTCCTAATTTCATGGCTGCAGTCTCCTTCCGATGTAATATTGGAGCCCAAGAAGAGAAAGTCTGTCACAGCTTCCACTTCTTGTCCATTGATGCTCCAGGACTTGATAGGGCAAGACGCCATGATCTTTCTTTTTAATGTTCAGTTTAAGCCCAAACTTCTCACTCTCTTCCTGTACGCGCATCAGAAGTCTCTTGAGTTCCACTTCACTTTCTGCCATTAAAGTGGTATCATCCGCATATCTAAGGTTGTTGATACGTTTTCCAGCAATCTTCACTCCAGCTGAAGACTCGTCCAGACCGGCCTTCTTCATGATGCACTCTGCATATAGGTTAAATAGGCAGGGCGACAGTATGCAGCCTTGCCTCACTCCTTTCTCAATCGGAAACCAATCAGTAAGACCATGCCCAGTTCTGACTGTGGCCTCTTGTCCTTCATACAGGTTCCTGAGGAGACAGATGAGGTGAATTAGAACTCCCATCTCTTGGAGAGCTTGCCACAATCTGCTGTGATCTACGCAGTCAAGCGCTTTCGCATAATCAATAAAGCAGAAGTAGATGGGTTTCTGGAACTCTCTTGCTTTTTCCATGATCCAGCGAAGGTTGGCAATTTGGTCTCTAGTTCATCTGCCCTTGCGAAACCCAGCTTGCACGTCCGGAAGCTCCCGATCCACATACTGCTGCAGCCTTCCTTGGAGGATTTTCAACATCACCTTGCTAGCATGCGAAATAAGCGCGATCGTGTGGTAGTTGGAATAATCTTTGGCACTGCCTTTCTTTGGAATGTAGCGTCCGCTATTATAGCCACCGTCAAGTTCTTAGAGGCATTGATCTCCAAGCCTTGTGATGCCAGGAAAGCTCCTAAACTATTGAGTTGATGTCCTTTATGTATCTTAGAAATTGGAAATGGCTAATCGGGACCCTTTCCATGCATACCCATGAGAATAGCATCCGCAGTGACTCTGTCAAAAGGCTTCGTGATATCTAATGTAGCCATATATAATGGTCTGTAATGGAGCCGCGCTTCAAAAAACACCCCCGCCAACAGGTATACATTCCCTGCGCTCCCTTCGATGGGAATGAACGCGCGCTGCCGCACGTCCAGGCGTACGGCAGTTTGCAGTCGGGTAGCCGAAATCTTGTGAAATAAACGCACAGTAATGGGCCGGAAATCTCCCGGTTCGCTGCCATCCTATATATATAAGTATTGGTGGCCTATAGCGAAGTCATACCAATTAAGAGATGTTCACAATTGCCTATTATAATCAGTTGTACAATTTTTAGTTCACTAAAGTTAGTTAATTAGTAAGAAATAATTAGGTATTTTTAAGTATTGGCTTGAGAGAACAATTGTCAGTGCAAAAGTTGATCTTCTCGAAAAACAGCTAGCTATATTTTTTCTATCAAACCAGCTTTTTTATTATATTTTCGAGCCGAAACGACGTCTGGCTCAAAAAAAAAAATGAAGCTCCCTCGTGACTGCGGCATCACTCTGCGCATCCGAGATAACAAAATCCGAATTTCTGGGCCGTGCTCTGTGCGATGAAACAGGTTGCACGCACTGGGCACATGGTTTAAAATAACAGTAGGTCACGTGACAGCATTCTTTGAAGGCGCATAAATAGGGCGGCGTTAGTCGTAGCGTGATCGAAACAACGTAGCCATCTGTTTTTTGGCACCTACAACTTTTGCACTGACACTTTTTCTCTCAAGAAAAAATAGTTAATTAGCCTTTACTAATTAACTTTATTGAACTAAAATAGTATACCATGTTAGCATAGGCGACTCTGAACAGCTCCTAATATATTTCACTGCCCTATCGTTTACTATATTGTTTAAAACCTTGGTTATATTTAGCTGGGACACTCGGTATATATTATAAACAAAGATTACATTAGTACTCTGCTTTGAGGCAATCTTGCTTTAATACGACAAGCTGTAACTATTCCACTATTCTGTAACTAACTAGCTGTAAGCACTATTCCCCTAGTGAATCTTTTTTTCCCCTTGTGTTCGCTTTTCTCCTTCACGTTTATATCCATTCACGCCATTCTCCCATCGAAGGGTAGCAAACCGCTATCGTTTCCCGGTTAACCTTCCCGCCATTCCTTCTCTTCGACCTATTTTAATACTTTTATATTATAATAGGAAACCACCAAGAAGTTATCAACTACCAAGTATTGTTCGCGGCGGTCCAGGTAAGATGCCGTGAGGTCCAAGGCTACCCGCGTATATTACATGAGGGTAATTTAACAAGCAGCATTTCCTGTTTCAAGGAATCCAACGCCTAGCTTACACACATCTACTTAAATTTCTAACATTAAAATGTTTCGGAATCAATATTTCATAATTACTTCTTTTTTTTTTTTTTGGTAGCGCAGTTCTGGAAATTAGTCGTTATACTAGAATCGTTAAATAAAGCCTAGTAAGCACGTTTTTCGATCGGGAATTGGCAATATTGGCTTCGAGAAAAAATAATACAAATAGTATTAGACATGCAGTTTTACTGGATGCTATAGTCGTCAGGTTTTAACATTAAGATGATTTTCGCGGTCTGCCTGCGTATTGGGAAAACCCCAGTAATTGACATCAAACTATGTATATTTTTAATTAAATTATGTACATGCACCAGGAGGCATTCAAATATATTAATGATATACTGTGTTGGGTTGATCTGAAAGTTTTCTTCATGTACGCTGCTGTCCTTTAAATTTAGCAAAGTTGCGATCCCTTTTTGCTGGCTTGTAGTAGTCAGTCGGCTTGCTAATAACCCTCATTCAGATTTTGTTGATATCCGCAAGCACTAACATTCACCTTAGGAAAAACACCTTTTTAAACACAAAAGCGTCTACTAAAAAAAATTATTGGTGGAATCCCGTAAACTAGCAGGTATTCCTACTATCAAAGTGCTCCTCGACATTCACTCCTTGGCGCCTGCTGGACAGTTCTCATTTAACGAGCAACAACGCTACCAGCTTGCTGGACAGAGTGTAATGATTTTGATTATTGGTTGATGGATTTTATTAACGTAAAGCATCAAGAGCAGTAAATACTATGGCTACATTTTGTCTTCCCACAAATATTTTATCAACGTGCCGCTAACAAAGGTCTACAACCTTTGTTTCGGAGCAATCGACAATACGTCGTATGCAATCACGCCCCGGTGCGCCCATACGACAGCATTCCAAAAATCATTTTTCAGTGCTCTACCATACATTGGAATGACCTTCCCGGCCACATCACCATACTAACCAATATTCAACATTTAAAGACTGCCGTCCAAAATAATTTTTTTTTGTTATATCTACCGTACTTCCAGCCCATCGCTCTTATAATAACCCTATAATAACCCTTACATGGGGCCTTTGAGGATTCAATAAATAAAGTAGAACTACACAGAACAGATCACACGTACCAAATTTATTACGAATTTCTTATACTGCACCGCGCTTCCGTTATTGCCCATTATGAACTGAGGTCGGTGGGCTGCAGCGGGACATCAAAAAAGCATCACTCGGTCTGCGTCGTGTCCAATTTCCTTGAGCGCCGGCTTGCAAAGCCCGCTGATGAGTCGCGGGGGACCGCAGCAGAGAATAAGAGTTCCGGGGCCTGGAGACGGCAGACGAGCGGCCAGAATCTCCTTGGTGAGTCGGCCCTGGAGGAAGTTGGCCGGCGTGCCGGACGTCGGCATCTTGCTCAGCACGTGCCATATCCTGCACAGAGCCCCTGTCCTTCAACGTTGCTCTTCATATGACCAAGTTTTACCCTTGCCACTCGCTTGCGTGTATCAAAAGAGCGTATTCACTGGAATAAAGTAACTACATAAGATACAGTCTGTCTACGTCGATAAACGAAGCTAAACCAAACATTGCTCCCGCAAATCTTTAGCTTGGCCAGAGTTAAACCACAGCCATTTCACAAAACTGGCTACGACGCACGCAGGATTAGGAGGTATGTCACCGCTATCAACAACATTGGCGCACAATGGGCAGTGTTTTATCATCAAAAGCTTCAACCGTAGCAGTCACGCAAGCAAAGAATTATGTGATGAAATCAAAGCACTTCATGCTTAAAAAGAAATAAGTTAAATAAAGTGCGCACGGTAGCGCAAGCAAGTACAATTATCAGAATAAGCAGATGCTATTTTCAAAAACGCTCGCCATCCGATTTTAACGCGACACAGAAACCCTCAAATGACTTTACGAAAAACACGGAACGCAAAGAAATGACACGCTCGCTGTCTATACCCCTCTGCTTTCGCTCTTTAAACCGACTCACCCGAAAACAAACGCTCAAGAGCTTTACAGTCCTCGCTTCAACTGTGACAAGAGTTATAATAGAGAGAAACGAAAAGCTCGCTTAAATAAAGAGTGAAGCAACTCTAGACAGATGACAAAGAATCAAGGAAACAGTGAGTGCAGTGCGGGCAGTGTCAACGATGCATGCGAACTGTGTCTACCTTGTCTATCTATGTTTACCTGTGTCCACCTTTTTTCAGGTCTCCAGTCTTTTATGCGCTGTTTTTCCAGTAATATTCTGCTCTGCGAACACAACCGACGCGTCTGAGTCCAACATACGCATAAGCTTGCTGCTTATACAGGCGTATTCAAAAGATGGAATGTTAATCCGCCCCGACTCTTGTGGACCAGAGAGCGCATTCTTCTGCAAACCGGTAAAGGTAAGCGACTGGGCGGCAGTAAGCTCTGTCGGCGCTGATTTAAGAGCCAGTTAAAAAGGAACCGAGTAAGTTACAAACGTATATACTTGTTCAGAGCTTGCAGCTTCTCATTATGCCTTGCTAACGCTGCGTGTTTCTTTCCTCCAGTGGGCAATTAACATTTACAGAGGGTGAAACTGCGGATATGCATTTTTTTTCACACGCAGGTTTAGCGTCGGTGGCATAAAGGGTTGCATTCTGAATAAAAAAAGTCGGAAGGTTGGAGGTGGGAGGGATTGCGGTAGCGGCCAGCCGGAGTTTTGGACTTGCATCAAGCAACTACGTCACAAGTGTTGACAACAATATTTAAAATGCCGCCCCCCCCCCCTCTAAAAAAAAAGAACAATGTGATCTTCGCAAATTAAAGACGCTTCTCAAAGTGATTAAAAAGCAGTTACACCTATGCTATATAGAACGATCACTGTCTTCACTGTGCAGTGTGTCGATCGTGCGTAGTCTTACTTTCTTTTACGTGACAGTGACAGAGCAAGCTCGCGGCATGCCCAGTTTCTTTTTCCCCGAAGTCATGCGCAAGCAGCTTCTTCGCTGGGCGAATAGTGGGGACTGAATTAAAGTTGTTTCCTAAAATGATATGTGGTCCATTGCACATGACACATAAGTGTGTATACTGAAACTGCCTTTGGGGTAGGGGAAGAGCGTTTATGAAAATTAAGCCACCAGACGAACGAAGTTTCATTTGACCTGCGTTGAGCCACGCAGCACAGGAGATTTAAGACTTCCAGCCTCGTGCTCTGTATGTGAATAACATGCCCTCTAAATAGATCACGGAACACCCATTCAAAGGTCGTGGCTCCGAAATTCCCCTGGAACTTGCAGCACGTAAGTATGATCCTTGATGGTGAGGTACCCCAACATTTGATTTTCTTCTCTGCGCGTGTGAAAACAATGTAAATCGTGATATTAGATCAGTACCACCGTGAAATGCTACCTAAAAGGTAATAGTTCTGCCGGTTTGGAGTGGTTAGTGCGCTCGATTGTTGTGCCCAAGAATGAGGGATGAAGGCTTTCGATGCACTTTTCGATGAAGGCGAAAAACAAGGCTCCCGTGAACTGTACGTCGTCAGCGCACGTTAAGAAGCCCCAGGAGGTAGAAATTTCTGCAGCTCACTACTGCGGCGTCTTTCATAGCATGAACCGCTTTGGGACGTTAAACTCTATAAACCAAGCTAAACCAAAACTCGGCGCAGCCAACATGCATGCTGGCGCTGTGCCATCAGTATGCTGGCCCAGACTGAATGCCAACACTTGCGTTGTTGTGAAACTTGCAGGCGAGATTCATTCATTTTTAATGCTATTATTAACGCAGAAGAGTTATCCCAAGTCGAAAAAAAATTGTCCATGGTCACCGGCGGCGTCGGCCAAGACCATTTGATAACTCACGAGAATGCCTCCAGTAGGCTTCCAATGAGAGATTGTTAGTAACCCTATGCCGGCAAACCCTATCTAAGAGTTTTATAAAGCAAAGACAAGGACAAGAGAGGCGACACATACACACAGGCGCTAACTAACAACTGACTTTACTTGCGGAAGGTAACACCTTATGTAGGCCAAAGGGTGGGAGAGAATGAAGACAAAGCGAATAACAATGAACAAGAAAACAAAGAAAGCAAAGCTTGAAAAAAAGCCAGAAAAGCAGGGCGCATGTGTGTGTGGGCGTGTGTGTTTAACACATGAAAGGACACTTTTACCAGAGAGTGAAAAGGTAGTTGCAAGTCAATCTTAGCCACGAACAGAGATAAAGAGGTTTCGCTGATGCACTCGCTGCCAAGTTTCTTAATGTGGTAGGCTTCTAGGCTAACCTGCGCCGTCCTGTCTTCACTTTTTCCAAGAACCTTCTTCTCGTCAAACCGGGCCACACTTGCATGACATTTACTTAATTGAGCACTAGATGCTATAGTTGTCATATTTATTTTCGAAGTTTCGGGCATGTTTACCCAGACGGTCATTGACACGACGTCCAGTTTGGTCGATGTAATACTTTCTACAAGACATGGCAATGGAATAAACCACTCCACTGGAACACTTTGCGAACGGCTTGTCATGCTTTTTCAGGCAGTCACGTTGTTTCACGGACCCCCTCCTTTGCTGGCTTATTTCATTAATTGATTCCCTTGTTTTCTTTTTCACTGTTATTCGCTTTGTCATCATTCTCTCTCATCCTTCGCCCTATATAAGGTGTTGTCTTCTGCCAACAAAGCCAGTTGATAGTTAGCGCTTGTGTGCGTGTGTCGCCTCTCTGGTCCTTGCTTTTGTTTGCGCTCTAAAACCCGTAAAGATGAACTACCAACTCGCCCAACAGGAAGTTTTAATGAAGATTTAATCAGAGGACCTGGACCACCTATACGAAAACTGCTTGTGCATAATATGGGACCCAGAATTATCAAAAGTAGGTTTGCATAGAATCTATCGGCGCAATAAACCAGAGACAAAGCAAATAAGAGATGACAAGCAATAATTTAGAGTTAAAGTTATCTTTCTAAACAGAGACTTTGGAGCACCTTGGAAACCGCACAAGCGAAAGACTCTAGAGTGCCTCATAGAGACAATACTCTTGCGGTGCGCAGTGAGCAGGGAAAACCTACTCTGCAAAAATCCTTTAGAGAAAACTATGTTCTTTATGCGAAACGGACAGAGAAGCCTACCTAACCTATACATGGTGTCCTTGCTTGAGATGTTTGCAGCACCTGGTAACGTGTTTGACGAATATATTAGCGGCCACAATTCTTGGAGGCAGAGCTTACGATACGACATCGTTGGCGTGCTCAGTATGGAAGACTATCTTCATTTTTGCGGTGTTGTCTGAGTGCCGTTCCTTTTCTTGTAAACACCACCATTGCAAAATGCAGATTCACCAACGTCGACTGTTTATCTATTAGGCGTATTCTTTAGAAGGTGTGATAGGTGGTGACTACAAGGTAAAACAGCGATCAGTCACTATTCTTTCTTCCCTGTCATCCTATCCGCGCCGTCGAAGTTTGATTTCTGGGAGGTTTACCACAAGCAATGGGAATCTTGTGTAGGGTACCTAAATATTTTGCGTTAAACAACTCGATTTGACACTGAGCTCTGTATGCAATTTTGTACTTGAACATTTTTCCCCCTGCTGCATTTAGACAGCTCGCTACAACTGCTCGCTTGATAATCTGGGAAAGGCCGGAAAGCACAGGCTCATTTCTCTCACTCCAAACGCGCTGGGTAACCCTGCTTAGAAATGAGCGCTGTTTATTTGGGTTGAGGTCTTTTGCGAGCCTGGCTACTCCTTCCCTTCATTTCTTACTGTTGAACAAGTCCCCTTGGAAAGTAAACAAGTGCCCTTGAAAATGGAAGCACTTCGAAAGACATGCATTCGGCAAGCCAAGCTGTTTCCAGAAAGAACATTCCGTACAGAGCCTGCTTCGGGCACCTGGTTAATCTGGAAGCATTGGCCCTACTCCTGCAAGCCAGCCTGGTCATACGTGAGTGCGATAGCCACATAAAAAATGCACATCGTTACAATGATCTCATGTGAGCGAAACGTTGACAAACAGAAGTTTTAAAAAATGTTTGTAAAACATGTTGGGAACAGAAATACTCGTCTACGCCGCCACACTTACTGGCTTTGCCATTCGGATGTCTTGCTTTGGGTATATTGCCACAGAAAGCTATCAAATAGTGTGCCCGGACTGGAAAGCGCCGCATTGCTTTCTAGACTACAATGAAGTAGGCTTTGCCGTCCGCCCATCAAGGCTGTTATTTACAGGAATTCATGTCTTAAGCACATTGTTGCATGTATCATATGTTGGTTTTCGGCGCCATTAATACATCTCTGACTGCACGTCTGTAACTCATTTGAAGGCAGGGGCTCTTCCGATTACTCCAGCACACAAATTATTGACAAGCGGTCCGGAGAACGTCACCTACGGCATTTGTGTGTGAAACTCTGCTGCTTTCACGTTTCATAAGATGCTTACTTCATCCGGTCGGCGTATCCGTCAAGCTCGTCTCGCAGGATGATGTCCTCCTCTGTGGTGTTGACGTCCACCAGCACGACGTCGGTGCGGTCACCCTCGTCGGCGACCAAGTGTCGCAGCAGCTGCAGAATGGGTGTTATTCCGCTTCCGGCCGCTATCAAGCCGAGCTGCGTGATCAGAGGGAGCTGACGGCCGTCGCTCAGTGAGAACTGGCCGCGGCCCTCGTACACAAAGCGGCCCTTAGGGCCCTGAACCTGCGTAGAAGAGGACATCCCCAGCAACTCGTCTCAAAGACAGTCCCTGCTGAACACAAGGCTTTTAAGCATTCTCTTAGAACGAGACCTGTTACTGCGATCCCACACTGAGTCATCGTCTCATAGATACCTGTTATATTGGTAGTTCTTCCGTGTGCTGTGCGATGACAGTGCACGGTAAAGAACCCGGGTGGTCGAGATTTCCCTAACCCTGCACTACGGCGTCCGTCATAGCCTGTGTCGCTTTGGGATACTAAACCTCATAAAGGGAGCAATCATCCTTGGATTTACTTGTCCTGCCTTCGTTTCACACCTAAGTAGATGGTGGTGATTCCACGTTAAGGAAAATCCAGAATCAGGCGAAGCGAGACAAGCGGCAGAAGACTATAGAAAGAAGAGATGGAGGAAACAACGAAGGTATGCTGCCGTGGAGAGGGAGATCAATATAACAGCTCTGACGTAATGCTTGAACAAAGTCCTAGCCCTGTCTAGCCGGCCATTGATATCACTTTTGGCAGCGTACATGCTCTAATATGTGATTAATTTTGATAGGAACTCTTAATCCGGTTTTATCACCGCCTATTTCGTCAATGACGTGGAAGCGGTGGCGTAGCGGTAGAACATCCGCCTCACATGCAAGAGGACCGGGGTTCAAATCCCGGTGGCGCGCAATTCTCCACTGGATGAAAAAAAAAAAATCCGCGTGTCGATGGAATTGCATACACAGGTTTGGGGTGCGACCTGATGCCGTTGAACACCTCCGGCAACCCACTCTCACACCAGAACAGGAGTTGGCCACCCTGGTGCAGTAATTGGCCCAAACCTCCTATGATAAGCTCCATAAAACCCCGGCCCTCAGTCACCAGCGGCTGCGGAACAACTGACCACGGCGGCGGTCAGACCTGTGACGCAGCAGGGGGGGCTAAGAAAGCCTGGCTCCGCTGGACAGGCCACCATTGGAAAATGACCCTGGACACGTTTAACGTTAGAACCCTAGCTAGTTAAGCTAGCTTAGCAGTGCTGTTAGAGGAACTAAAGGGCATGAAATGGGATGTCATAGGGCTTAGTGAGGTTAGGAGGCCGAATGAGGCATATACTGTACTGAAGGATGGGCATGTACTGTGTTATCGAGGTTTACCAGAGAGACGACAACTAGGAGTAGGTTTCCTTGTCAATACGTATATAGCGGGTAATATAGATGAATTCTATAGTATTAATGAGAGGGTTGCAGGCATCGTAATTAGGCTTAATAAGCGATATAAACTGAAGGTTGTACAGGCCTATGCACCTACATGTAGTTACGATGACCAGGCAGTTGAAAGCTTCTATTAAGATGTAGAATTGGCAATGCGAAAAGTAAAGACGCAGTATACTGTACTAATGGGCGACTTCAATGCTAAGGTAGGGAAAAAGCAGGCAGGAGACAAGGCAGTAGGTGACTATGGCATTGGTTCTAGGAATAGCAGGGGAGAGTTACTAGTTGAGTTTGCAGAGCGGAGTAACTTACGAATCATGAATACCTTCTTCAGCAAACGGAAGAACCGGAAATGGACATGGAAAAGTCCTCACGGAGAGACTAAAAATGGAATAGACTGCATAATGTGTTCAACCCCCGCCATTGTGCAGGATGTAGAGGTAATCGGGAAGTGCGATGCAGTGACCACAGGATGGTGAGGTCCCGAATTAGCCTAAATCTGAAGAAGGAACGCAATAGATTAGTAAGAAAGAAACCCATCAATGAATTAGCGGTGAGGGGGAGGGCAGAAGAGTTCAGGATCTCGCTACAGAATAGGTATTCAGCTCTAACTGAGGATGGCGACATTACCCTAGAGGCAAAGAACAATAATTTCAGAGATATCATTACTGAGTGCGCGGTAGAAGTAGGCGGTAGGATAGTTAGAGAGGATACCGGTAAGCTGTCTAAGGAGACGAAAGATTTGATTAAGAAACGCCAGAGTATGAAAGCTTCCAATCCAACAGACCAGATCGAATTGGCCGAGATATCAAAGCTAATCAATAAGCGCAAGGTGGCCGATATAAGGAAGTATAACATGGAGAAAATTGAGCATGCTGTAAAGAACGGGAAAAGCCTTAAAGCGGTAAAGAAGAAATTTGGCATAGGCAAAAACCAGATGTGTGCGATAAGGGACAAGGCGGGCAATGTCATCGCTAATATGGACAAGATAGTCACAGTAGCCGAGGAGTTCTATACAGATCTCTACAGTAGCCAAAGTAGTCAGGACCGTAATGAGATTGGCGGTAGGAAAAAACCGTCAGACGTTCCACCAGTGACGAAGGACGAGATCAAGAGAGCACTAGAAACTATGAAAAGGGGGAAATCAGCTGGAGAGGATCAGATAACTACAGATTTGCTGAAGGACGGGGGAGATATCGTGCTAGAAAAACTGGCCACCTTGTATACGCAGTGCCTGGTGTCATCGACGGTACCGGAACCATGGAAGAATGCAAACATTATCCTCATTCACAAGAAAGGGGACTGTAAGGACCTTAAAAATTACAGACCAGTCAGCTTACTGTCTGTTACGTATAAGGTATTTACTAAGGTAATCGCTAATAGAATAAGGACAACCTTAGACTGCAATCAAGCAAAGGTTCAAGCAGGGTTTCGGAAGTGGTACTCTACTATCGATCATATTCATACCATCAATCAGGTGATAGAAAAATGCTCGGAATATAACCAGCCCTTATACATAGCATTCATTGATTACGACAAAGCATTTGACTCAGTTGAAACGTCGGCGGTGATCCAGGCATTGCGAAATCAGGGGGTAGACGAGCCGTACGTGAAAGTGCTGGAAGATATATATAGTGGCTGAACAGCAACCGTAGTTCTGCATAAAAAAAGCAACAAAATTCCCATAAAGAAAGGTGTTAGGCCAGGAGACACAATCTCCCCAGTACTATTCACAGCTTGTTTAGAGGAAGTATTCAGAGACTTGGAATGGGAGCAGTTAGGGATAAGTGTAGATGGAGAATACCTCGGCAATCCGCGATTTGCCGATGACATTGCCTTGCTAAGCAACTCGGGGGATGAACTGCAAATAATGATTGATGACCTAGACAGAAAACGTAGAAAGGTAGGCTTGAAAATCAATATGCAGAAGACTAAGGTAATGTTCAACAGCCTCGGGAAGGAACAGCAGTTTATATTAGGTAGCGAAATACTGGAAGTGGTAGGCGAATATGTCTACTTAGGACAGGTAGTAACCGCAGATCCGGACCATGAAAAGGAAATAACAAGAAGAATAAGATTGGGATGGAGCGCATTTGGCAAGCACTCGCAGATTATGACTAGCAGCTTACCGGTATCGCTCAAGAGGAAAGTATACAACAGTTGCATCTTGCCTGTACTCACCTATGGGGCTGAAACGTGGAGGCTAACCAAGAGAGTTCTACTTAAGTTGAGGACAATCCAGACGGCTATGGTACGCAAAATGGTTGGGGTAACATTAAGAGATAGAAAGCGTGCAGAGTGGGTCAGAGAAATAACTCAAGTTACCGACATTCTAGTGGAAATTAAGAAGAAGAAATGGACATGGGCAGAACATGTAGTGCGAAGAGAGGATAACCGATAGTCGCTGAGGGTAACAAACTGGATTCCAAGGGAAGGAAAGCGTAGCAGGGGGCGGCAGAAAGTTAGGTGGGCGGATGAGATTAAGAATTTCGCAGGGGTCACGTGGATGCAGCTAGCACAGAGCCGGGTTAAGTGAAGAAATATGGGAGAGGCCTTCGCCCTGCAGTGGGTATAATCAGGCTGATGATGATGATGATGACATCGTCAATGAGTATCCACCGCAACAGAAGCTTGCTCTGACCGCTCATATCTTAGTAGCTTTTGGTGCAATGGTTAAAGATCTCACGATATATAAAGCTAGACTGTAGAGATTGAACAGGTTTTATTCCAGGTTCTGCAGGACGCACCTGCCGCATTTTTCCAACTAGTTTCAACTACAAGCAAAAGAACCGTGGAGCCCTCGTGCAGCACATTTTTGTATGCTGAGCCTCCTAAATATCAAAGAAACAAAAAACAAAAAAAAAGCCTACAATTTAGGAATTATTTTACCCTTTTTAACAGTCAGGTTGCATCTTACTACTTCGTGAAGCAATGTGCAGTTTTGATGAACTTCTATGCGTAGGAAAATTGTGGTATGGTATGCATACAAAATTTAGGTCTTGTTACAAAGTTGTTCGTACCAATATTCAAGCATTGTTCTTCTGAGACAGCAGTGGTCACAAACTGCTTCAAAAATTTATGTTCTTCCGCTTTCCTAGCCATTCCGAGTGCAATATTACACTTGTGAGCACGCGATACATGCATCCTGCATAAGATGTGAAAAGCATAAAAGGGCTGTAAAACAAGCGCAGCCCTATCTGTCGCTGAGCTATTTAATGGGCACTTGGATAGAAGTGAGATGCTTTTAAAAAAAAAAGAGCGAACGTTGCAAATTTATTCTGTACAAATGTACCAATGCAAAAGGCAAGTCGCGGTTGCTATGTCTCCAACAATAGACATATATTTTACCGAAAGCAAGCCGGAAAGGAGGAAAACAAACCTCTGCTCCTTAACAAATCAGCGCATTGAAATCTCGTAAAACAAGGCATTATCAATGTGTGCCTGAAAAATGCCCTCAAAAAGTCGTGGCCCCACCTCATGAGCCAAAGGTTTCATGAGCAAGTCGTAAGGTTCTTCGAAGCAGGCTATCCAGCTGACATGTGTGTTTCTGTCTCCGAAAACAATGAAAAAGAAGTGTCAAGAACAGCAACTGCCGTCTGTGCTCCCAGAAAGAACGAAAGGCGAAATTGCCGTCATTCCTTGCATTCATTGCCTGTCGCAGAATCTTAAGAAAATTGGAAAGAAAACGAGTGTTCGCGTGGGTTTTTCAGCACTTCTGAAACGTTTTACCCTGTGCAAAAAAAAAAACAAAAAAAACCTTATCCATTGATAAACAACCGCATAAGCTACTATGCAGCAACTAGCACCGAACAAAATTTCTCGAATATACTGAGGGCATTTTTTACAACATCCCACTTTCCTGTGGCAAACAGTACGTTGGTCAATCCGGGCGTTGCTTAAATGAAAGGCTTCGCGAACGCAAACAACATGAATACAATTAATGGCAGTAATATGACTCTACACTGAGAGGATAACCGATGGTCGCTGAGGGTAACAAACTGGATTCCAAGGGAAGGAAAGCGTAGCAGGGGGCGGCAGAAAGTTAGGTGGGCGGATGAGATTAAGAAGTTCGCAGGGGTCAAGTGGATGCAGCTAGCACAGAACCGGGTTAAGTGGAGAAATATGGGAGAGGCCTTCGCCCTGCAGTGGGTATAGCCTGGCTGATGATAATGATGATGATGATGACACTGCAAGCGGTGTGGTTGTGTACCGTTTTTTGGACAAATGCTTGACTGTGACTAAAGACCGAGATCAGTTAACCCGTGATATTATAGAAGCAGCGCATATCCCTGCTTAGACCAATAAATGTGTCAGCAAGCCGTATATCTCCCTGTCCAAACGTGAGCTGGCATCCTTAAGAAACGTTAATCACTGAGCGGTTTTTTCGTGTGTTTTTTCAGTGGTTTTTTCAGTGGTTTTTGTGGACGCATGTGCCCGTTTTACGTGCCACGTTTCGCCTTGGTCGCCTTACTTTCTTTCTGTAGGAGCCTGTATTGTGTACCTTTTCTGTATCCCTCCTCCTTTTGAGCTACACACTAGTTCTTGTGATGGATCACAATTACCGATTCGCTCAAATTTCCACCCATTTCAACCAAAATGTTTTCTTCATTGGACTCCAGAGCGCAAGTTTAGTGAATTCTGTTAAATTTTAGAAGGCATTATATGCGGGACAAAATTGCGCCACAAGGCTGCTAGAAAGACCTCGAAACAGTCAGAAGTTTGTGCATCGCGCAAATAGCTTGTTTGGGTACCAGATCATCAGTATAAAGTGAGCGTGCACGCGCCGCTGCCCGAGCTTTTCTCCCCCGGAGACCTCTTCCTCTCCCCTTAAGTATCCAGCTCCAGATGCCACTGTGTACACCACTTACGCTAATTAAGTTCCCGTGCCCAGCCAAAAGATTAGAAAAGCAGATCATTGTAATTTACACCGATTACAAACCATGTGATTTACCAATCCAATAAAGCTGCACGCTATCGGGCGATAATTTTTCCCCGTGGAATGTAAATTTTGCAGGCGGAAAGCAGATTTGTACCATACGGTATGGGCCTGAAAAGCCTTTGTCAATATAAAAAAATCCAACGTGGGAGGTATGGGAGGCATCCCTCTCCAGCTCGAACCTCGAGGACCAGCGAGTCCTCGTGAAAAGAGCGAGAATAGCGGCCTTAGCCGACGGAGTTCCAGACCGAGGATCCGACCAACCTTCCCATAAATCTCTCTACCTTATTCCTTTCAATAACACGTTTTCATGTCTTCATCGATGGTTCAAAATTTCGATATTTTGTTGATATCACTGACTATCTCTTTTTCCTAAACTTGCATATCTTCATTTATGCATTCATGTCGCACCTTTAGGTGTATTAGAGGGGACTGCACGAACGATTCAATAGTTTGGCATTCCACATCGCTGGATGGGAGCGGAGTCCACTTACGTACCGTCTTAAGAAAGAATGAGTTTGCGAATGTGTCAGTATGTCAGGTATAATCTTTTATTTGTTTATTTTGATGCGATTAGGTGGTGCGCCTGCGCTATGCACTGGTTTATACACGCCATATGTTTCATGATACAGCTTGGAACTGATTTGTGAACAAAAGGGAATGGGTTCAGAATTACAACAATCCCAAAATTGGAATATATTGGCGAATGTATGGCAGATATTACCGTGTTTAAATTATAATTTGCGGTGCTTTCTAATGGTTGTTGATTGCACATTCAAACATTGTTTTCGTTTAATTATAACTATTGCTCTTTCTAAAGTCTTGAGCATAGAGCTCGATGGTCTTCTACCAAGATGCTTCGCGGAAGCTCAGTGTTATAACCGATGTCGCCGCGTATTAGTTTTTTTTGGCTCTATTACCTTTTCAATGCAGCTTCCGTCATTAAGGCTTTGGCGATTGCAAATATTGTAAAATGAATAATATCTTAAAGACAGCAGCAAGTCGCCTCTGTATTTCGCACTCAAATGTCCTTCATTGCTGTTTTAGAGCGTCCAAAACGGTGCTGCTGAAAATGGCGCTAGGTTTTTTCAACTTCTGATAGCTTGAGACCAAATCGAGATGATACCTGCCACTTTCAATACCATGAAATCTAATAAACGGCTGCGTTCTTGCAATGACCGTGTGTGTTCATAGCAGAAAAGTACAGAAGTGGTATCACGTATGAATTCCATTTCATACATTAGTCGGTTTTCCTATGTACAAACCTTTCTGCTCAACTATTCGTGGAGGAGGATAAATGCTATTCTCGTCAACAAACACTACACTACTTTTTCTCTCTGCTGCACTTTTTCAAATATATCCGGAATACATCGGTGAATATCGAGGTAAAATGCCTCCGTTACTTGATGTAGATAGCTGTTGGATCCGCCTCAAGATTATTTTCTTTCGGTTTGCGCCAGCTCCTCGCGCAGCGCATGGTAGTAGCATGACTGACGTAATGCAGAACTGACACACATTTACTCAAATGCAAGCCCGCGTTTAACTGTGCCACAAAATACTCATCGCAGGCTTTCAATCCGTCACATTGGTATGACGGCTAACGTCTGATCTACCGAGCAATCCAGGTGTAAGATACTCTTTTAACTCCGCGCAATGAAGACATATTTCGCTGGTACTACCAGCATTTATCATACCTGTATTTCGTCTCCCGGAACCAATTGGTCCAGGTACTGGGACATGGTGCCTCCACTGGGGAATGCAGGCGAAGAGTGTGCCGCGTACACCTTCACTACAAGGTCAAAGGTGCCGCGCTGCTTGCAGGGGCTAACCGGAGTGTAGGGGCGCACAACAACGCGGCCCGCCACGTGCGCGTGGAGGTACACATGCTGGCAGGTACGGAGGCCCAGGCGCTGCATCACAAAACCAAAGCTTTAGCGTATACAGTGCGCGGAGACGGATGCAGAGCTGAGAGGAGGCTTCGATTGTCTCTTGTGGCTATTACACTACATCATGGGCACCCAACAAAATCCATGGGCCTAGCACTCGCTTGATCATGAAACCTTTTGCGTGGTATGAGTAAGGCCTCGTTCTCGGTAGCATCCGGTACCGGGGTCAGCGCTGTGCCTCTGGAAGGTGGTAGCTGGCATATGGCGTGGACTGGCGTGGCACTGATTGGTTAGTACTTTGTGTGGCATCACAAGACGACATGACATGGCCGAGTTAACAGGGGCTGTCATCTCGAGCAGCTCTTTTGAGATCGGAACAAAACTCTCTGAGATGCTAATACTAGACCCCATAGACACGTCCGTGCAGTATATTTTGTTAAAGCGGCTTTCCGACTCTGTTGTGCGTTGTTCTACTAGTACCTGATCCGCGCATGAATTTGAATTGCATTGGTAATCTTGCATTGGCATCTGTCGTTCGGCAGAAAAAAAATGAATAGATTAGTTATTTATTGGCCGTTTTTACAAATATTTGAAGGCCAGCATGTTTAAGCGGCGGGATTTGTATGGGGGACATGGCAGTCACATATGTCACAAAAAAGTACCGAACGAGATAAAATAGTACGCTTGTCTGTACAACCTGGCCACTAAGGAAATCGTTATGCACTGCATAAATTATTCAAAATAAATTCAATTTCAATAGCGCGTGAGATATCAAGCATGGCAAACGTAAATTCAGTGCATTGTGTCAGGACTCGTAACAAATAATGTCGGTTGATACCACAGAAAAAAAGCATAACCAGCACAATATGCATAAAACAAAGCGAGACACCGGGTTTAAAGCCTAAAAATGAAAACAGTGCAGTTTAGCGTGGTTGGGGAAAATGCAAATCAGGTGCGCTGTTTTCTAATCTCACTTTGGTGTCCCTGCAGTGCACACCCGTTAGGATCCCTGCAGTCCACAAGCTATAAAATGAACCCCAGTTTTACCATAGCGGTAAGACCGTGCCTCCATGGAACAAATGTCGCCTGTCACACTCGCGATGCAAGGCTTCCTTCCTATAAGTTTGAACCCCATCGGAAAAGCGCTACCCAAGTTGGCAGCTCATCATGTACATCACAGCACCTTAGTATTCTGGTTCTATCCGGTTCCTCCTGTATCAGGGACTTCCCGTTAGGCCGGTTGGCCAGTTCTTTGCTTTGATTTTAGAGTCTGCGAAAATGGCACTGCTAATTCCTAATCGCTTGTTTTCTTCACCCCCGCTATTTCAAAAACACCTCATGCTGGCCTATTTGCAAAGCTGAAGTATCACAAGGTTTTGTGACTGCAAGCTGGTAGTTATCAACGTCAACGCGAGCATACGAGAGCGCTTTGTTTAGAAGACTCTGCGTGGAGATCTAGCAATCGTGGGCAAGACGACTGGGGCCCAAGACGAAGCCCGAATTCTTAATTGTTTATAATGTTACCGCAAGAAGACGAAGAGAAAGTACCGTGGCTTCTCAGGAGGATGAACAGCGAGATTGATCAATCTCTTTACTCGCCCTCTTCACAAACCACGGTAGATCGTCGTTATCTCCTCACAGTATCAATATACAGCAACAAATACACTAACATACAATAGCATGCACTTAAATTGTTGCATTCGATAGCCTCTCATGCAAAATCACTGCTCAGGGCCTAAAGGCAAAGCAATCGCCATCTCAGAGCATTAGCTGACTTCAATAACACACTGAATCTGACATCTAATAGAAACGTTATTACGATGGGGAGCTCTTAAACGAATTTCATGTGTGACAAGGCAACACCTCAAAGAGTAGATCTCTCGAATCAGACGCCGCTAATTTCAAAGCCATCTAGTACATACACACGTCACCAATCAACGCCGCGTATCTGCCTGCCGAGGCTGCTCTTAATAATCGACGTCATATCGAATTCTATACGTACCCATATAATAATTCATTGAGTGCAGCACACAAAAAAGCCAAGTCGTGAAAAAACTGCACTGCATTTGCCCTCAGAAAGAAACAGCGCTGGGGTTTTCAAAGCCGCAATTTCAGTTTCATGACAAATAGGCAGCTATATATAGCTCGCATTTTGAGTTTGAACTTAAGAAGTCGTTTACACAAAAATAAACAAAAATACAAGAAAAAATAGCCAGGCTGACAGTCGAATCTCAGACAGTCGTAAATTTAACAAATAGACCCGCATTTCGTACCATTGAGCCACGACGGCAGGCGGTGTATGGCCATTTTTTTTTTTTTGTATTTCCCACCGTAATACTTCTGTGCCTTCGGCAGAGTTGACTGCGGTGTACAAAAACGAGCCAAAAAAAAAAAAGTAAAACCCGTTTAGCTGAGTAGGCCTAATACGAAGTGTGTGCGCTAGCATGAAACGTTTAATTTTGCTTTCGGGTTTAATCCAGAGTTTAAGGTCAGTATTCAGGCAACGATTGGCGAAATTGGAAACTGAGGACCTTACTGGTAGCTCACAATATATGTCAAGGCTCCAAAGGGGCATTGAATTCCTGCTTGCAGTAAAATTCTAATGTAAGAAACCCCCAGAGGCGGTCTTGTTGAGTTTTCGAGTCTGCTTTAAAAATTTTGTGTGCAGTCTGATATTTAAAAAGTTCTAACGACAACTTGAAACCGCCTTTGGCGACACATCTCCACGTGCAAACCTCCCCACTAATGTTAGTGGGGCAAACAAATAAGTGGAGATAGCACAGTGCTCTGGTGGAGTGGCGATGTGGAGTCCGTCGCACTGCCGCGGGTAATAATTACCTAGTTGCGGCCTGTTTCCTGCCATACTTATTTCAAGGTGAGATGCCTCACACACTTCGGCAATGTGCTTTTTATAGATTCGAAGCATAAGTGCTAGAGCATTAAAACAAGCCGGGATGATGCAAAATGGGGGGTGTTTGAAGGAATGCGAAAGGACAGGTGTGCTGAACATTTGGTTGGTTTGGTTTGTGGGGTTTAACATCCTAAAGCGACTCAGGCTATGAGAGACGCCGTAGTGAAGGACTTCGGAAATTTCGACCACCTGGGGTTCTTTAGCGTGCGCTGTCATCGCAGAGTACACGGGCGCCTTGCTTTTCGCCTCCATCGAAAAGCGGCCGTATCTCGAGTAATTGCGGCAGGTACGCACTTACGAAACATAGCTTTATACTTAACACTAGTCAATCTCCGAGGAACATTATTATCGTGTTAAAGCATTAATCGCGTCTGCTCGGAAACTACTAAAATAATAGGGTACTCCATGAGTAGCTATTCTACCGTAATTGGATTCTTATAAGAATCAAGTTTTCCTGTGTGGCTAAATGCTCTTTATGTAGAATTAGCGTATATTGTAGTGCTGAGAAAGCTGCCTTTTAAAAGAACGTCGAAGGCAAACAGTTCTTGCACGTTAAATACCAGCGTGGTGTATGTTACCCTTATAGACATCAAATATCTAAGTGGTGCATGTTACCCTTATAGTGGCGTTCCAAAGTTGACTGTGAATGACAATCCTGCTCATAAATACATTTATTGATAGCAATTAAAAAAAAGACTCCATCCTGTAACGACTTATTTCATTTCTGTGCACCGAATCCCTCAAGATTTCATAAAATAACTGTGGAATGCTGGTGTCGCAAGTAAACCGCAAATGAAAAAAAGAATTCGCTACAGCTGCTTGATGTTGTCACCCTAGCGCGGCCTTTCCAACAATAACCTTTTCCCAGACAGTAGATCCCAAACTCGAAGGCTCTCCTCGCAAGGCAGAACAAACAATGCGCACCTACAACACGAACAGTCAGTACTGGTAGTAGGTTTGCAATGTCCGGCCCTGCATGGACCGGTGCACTTAGATCAAAATCCAATATTTGGCCGATGGCCTATGCTTCTTGGGTCTACGCGTTGTCATCAGTAGTGCTTTCACTGAGGCGAGCTCTTCTCTTAGTCGCCCGCGGCTCTTCGGTCTCGCCGATTCCGCTTATAGGCCTCTGTCCACGGCAGCAACAAGTATATATTGGTTTAGCGTGCGCCTAAGTCTAGTCCCAGGGTGAGTTTCCTCCGCATTATTTATTTAATTATTTATACATACTGCTAGGTTCATGCACGAGGCTGTTCCAGGACTGGGCGAAGAAAGAAATACAAACATGCATAAAATTGCTTATGTATATACATAGAGGTTATAAACGCTAAGACGGCAGTTTGGAAAGCTTAGTATTAGTACCTGGAACACGAAAATGTCTCACAACGCGACATAAAGAACGAAGAATAACAATATGCACGATTGACACATGTTCTTTTGAAAGCGAAAAAGTACACAAGCAAAAAGAGCGAAGCAACAGAAAAATAAAAAAAAACTATGCTTGCTATGGACATGGGTAAACTGCAAAGCCTATACATTCTGTTTTCAACAGTTAGTATAATCAGGGAATAAATTCAAATCCCCAATCGCTTGCCGTAAAACCGAGAGCCTAAGCTCTTTCTGGTATGTCGGTTTAAAAAAAAAAAAGATGCTTCGAATGTTGTATTTGAGTTGTTGAAGCAATCAGTGGTGCTGAGGAGTGCATGTTTAAGGCTCCGAAAAGGAAAATAAAAGATTTCATGCCGGTATTCTTTGCATTGGCACTAAAAGCGTCAGTGTTAGTGGTAAGAGGTCTGAGCAGCAACCGTGGCGGCGATATTTTTAAAAAGGAAATCTGGTAGCCTTGCGTTCCGTGCCTTTAAATTTGAATATCTATTTACCTTTGTGAACGAAAGCAGCATAGTATGTTGTATTCAATAACTGATCGTAATGGGAATACTCGGTTATTACATGTGTAACGTGGTTATGTTACTCTATCGCTCTTTAATTTCGAAGAGATTCCTTGTACGTATATTTCTCAACAGCCTTTAGTGTCGTGTCACTAACAATTCTTCTCTTGACACCGTCACAACGGTCGATTTTTGTAAATTCAATGGGATCCATCGATTTTAGCACCAGCTTCGCACTTTCCGAAACGTATTGTTTAGTTGAGCCTTATTTTTGTTATTTAGTTCGTTTATGAATTATGCACTCAGTGGTATTTAAATAGGCGCGCAATCATATCTGCACAAAAGCTTTCTACAGGAAAGTGTACCTCCAGACACTTGGAGAGATGGTTAGCCTACTTTTAATGCGGTGCTAACAACATTCGCGTTGCAAAAATGGGACAAACTTTGCGCACAGCGATGCGCGATGACACACGAAAATTTCAAGAGGTGCACTTATAAGTATCCTTACGTGCGGTAATGCGAAAGCACACAGGGGGTCTTGTGTTGGGGTTTGGTTGACTTGTTATGCAGATTCTGGATTAGATTCTTGGCTATGACATGGATTCGGAACGCGACTAATGTTGCAAGCCGTTATGCATTGGCGTTTAGGCGTTATAGCGAATTAATCATGACTGGATTCGGTATTGGCTTGCTATGTGGATTCTAGACTGAATTATTAGCTAATGGCTTAGAATCGGGCTGTGACTAATGTGGCTAGTCAATATGCAATGTCATTCAGCCATTAAGTCAATTAATCATGACAGGATTTCGTATTGGCTTGTTATATAAATTCTGGATTGCATTCTTGAATGTGGCTCGAATGCGGGCTGTGTGTAATGTGGCTAGTCGTTATGTTGGGCTATTCAGGCGTTATACCCGATTAGTGATGACTGGATTCGGTATTTTTCTTATCTGACTTACGTGGATTGCGTTTATTGGTTTTGAATCTGTCTTGTGGTCGCGCATTCTGCGGAGAGTCCCTTTCAGGGAACGCCACTCATAAGCCGAGCCAAACAAAAATAAAAGGGTTTCCTGAATAGCAACTTCCGAGAGCACTGCAGAGTCTGCACTGGAGAAATGCGAAAATCTGAGAATTGCTGCTGCAGGTACTACATCGTGCGTCCCTTGTAGAGTTTTTCTAGCAAGGCCAGCGCTCGTGCCTCACAGTGAAAAGTTGTTGTCCCCTTACCATAATGTGTAGGATTGGCTGACTTCTCATGAGCGGCTAAGCAGTGCAAGGGGTGTGACGACGCCCTAAAATTGAAGAACGTGGTTTCTTGCCTGACCGACCTTGTCAACTTCCAGTACAGAAGCGGTGAGAAACAGGCTTAATGAGCTAGTCTGCCTTATAATGCAACTTTTCTGACATATTCGAACCTGTGCTACAGTTGGGCGCTGGTAGACGAAAACAGCTTCAAGCTGATTCCTTCACCACGTGTATGAAAGATTACAAGAGTCAAGTTGCGGGCAAATTGGATTATCATGTACGTTGCAACAGCGAAAAGGGCGAGGACGTAGAACTTCAAAGAAACGGGCCGTCTTCTGGGTTATACTTCATGAAGCATATATCGATGACACCAGGAATCTTCGTACGCGTGTAGATAGGTCCGTGCCAGAGGTGGACCAGACCAAACAGGGTTTGAAGTTATCAAGCCTGACACATTGCATATTGCTGTCGCCCGTAGCCATACCATCGACATCGCCAATATATCCACCCTTTGTCCAATCATTCTTGTTCAGCCACCTTCCGTGCAGTCTGACGCGCTGTCCAGCGTCGCTGTATCGGTCACCAGCAGGTCGCTGTTGGACCAGATTACAGATTTAATGCGCGAGGAGGGGTTCCGACAACTTTCCCTTGTTGAAAGGCTTCAAAGAGCTCCACCTACCTGGTCCTACTGTCAGTCTGCGATTCGAGGGCAAATTTCTTAACTACTGCCACCTCTTGGGCTAAATGCTTCTATTCCGCTGCTGCTCACGTAGGCCTACACGTTCAGGAGACCCCTGTCCAACAGGTTTGTACCATTCCGCTCTCTGCGGCAATCTCCTTCCATCCCAGGCAGCAGCCCCATTCTTTGAAGGACCCTTGGCGCACTCGTGACGCCCTTCCTACTTGTTATGGGTGGGGTATTCTCGTTACGTTGCGCGTCACTGTGGCCACGATAAACCACGAGCGTATAGACATTTCAAGAGCTTCGATGAAACCGGCTTTACGGAGCTGTGGGGCGGGTTTGTGGGCGCATTAGAAAGTAACGTATTCGTCGGCAATTTTTTTTTTCATTATATAGTCCATTACCTTAAGGACGTTCAACAAGTCTCACACCGTAATGCCATTACCTTGGTGGGTACTAGTGAGTGAAACGCGATCATGCACAGGCAGAATTGCCACAGTATTCGTTATCGCTGTCGCCTTTAGCTTGGAACGTTTCTTTATATTGTCGATACGAAGCTCAGCCGTACTTGGAAATTCACAATTCATTCGGCAATATATATCTCATATTCAATCTGTAAACACTGAAGTTTGCTGTCGATAGTTCCGGAAAGGATAGTTGAGCAAAAAAACATTTTTGACAGTCACACGTGGAAGTAGATACAGGAAACAGCACTTTGTCGTACGAAATTGAGACGCTTTTTGATCGCAACACGGTCCTGCGCTATCTCGCGCGCTTCGAGTACACTCCCTCCAAAAGCCTTTGACGGCGCCATTCAGGGATTCACTCGAAGGATGCACCAACCAGCGGCTGCTGAATAGTTTACACATAGTAGCTACGTTAAGAGTAGGTCATCGAGTGATGACACGTTGCTTTCGCATCCCTTTACTCGTCATACTCTCCTGCCATCGCGGTAACTCTTCCCAGTAGCTCCCATGGCAATCACGCTCCGCTTATGCTGAGTATATACTGCCACTATATCAACGCAAAGCTCATGACTGCCAGCCTTACATTGCCGCTGTAAAATAGAATGAATAAGGCACCAGCTGCAACCGTTACTATGTCAATCGAGGAAAGGTTTGGTCTGGTTTGGTTTGTGGGGTTTAACGTCCCAAAGCGAATCAGACTATGAGAGACGCCGTAGTGGAGGACTCCGGAAATTTCGACCACCTGGGGTTCTTTACCGTGCACTGACATCGCACAGCAAACGGGCGCCTTGCTTTTCACCTCCATCGAAAAGACGATACAGAGCGCTGGTCGCGATAACGAATGAGGCCGGTGCTTACCTGTGATGGAATAGGTAGGGAGAAGCGCAGGAGGCGCACGTTGTGCGTAAGCGACTGCCGCTCATGAAGGACGACGGTGTAGAAGGTACGGCTGTTGAGCAGCAGCACGTCGGCCTCGAGCAGCCGCCGCTTTCGTCGTACGTAGAGCACAAGCAGGGCCACGGCACCGGCGGCTGCCAGCGCCAGTAACACAGGGCGCCGCGGTAGAACAACATACTCCGAGATTCCCATAGCAGTGTTTCTGCCGTCGTTGAGGTTCGATTTGGATGTTCGATTTGTGTGGGTTCACTTCTGCAGACGATGGTGATTATAATAGGACATGGCACGCAGAGCCACGCAGCATCGTTCTCTTCGGCGACAGCAGCGCCGCCACACTCGTGGGTAACCGAAATGTCGTTATGAAAATGAGTGTTATTCTCGCGTTTTCATTAGCCGTGCCTCCCTGCAACTTCAAATAAGTCCTATAGACTTTTGTGTTCTGCTGAGCCAAGGAAGCCCAGTAGCAATTTGCTCCGTTTATTATTATCTGAAGAAAAAAAAAACGTGCTCGTTGCTTTCTTTGTTACTTAGTTTAAAGCAAGCAGAATAACCTGTTTTTGCTTCCTATGTATACTTTGTTCTTTTTAGATGTTCTAGCTTGTTCTCCGGGCTTATTTGTTATTTAGTTTATATCTTTTTTGTGCGCGTCTTTCTGTTTTTTTCTCTGCATAAAAAAAAAAGTGAAATTGGAGTTGACTGTGCTCGGCCAGAAAGAACTGCATATAAGCTTCTTTTTTGTCTCTAGATAAAAAAAAAAAGAGATCTGATAGTTGCTCTTTCCGCTACATTTGTAGAGGGTCCTAAAACGAGAGTAATACCGGAGTGACAACGTGCCTACATAGGCACACTTATTACTGCGAATGCAAACGCCGTGTAAATTCTTCGTTTTCCCATTGAAGGTCTTCTGTCTCTCTACCTTCCTTTACTGCCATATGCACCAGTAATGAAAGAGCATGTTTCCATCGTCACTTGAGTGAATGAATAAGCGCATAATAAACGCGGTTTAAATGTGCATTGTTGAAACTGCCAGCTGCTGGCGCCCGCTCAGCGAAACGAGTGACAGACTCCGAAGTTCGCCCTTGCATTTTCTTTACACGAGCGCGCAATTTCTCGCCTACGAGTTGATATGCCGCGTATCACGCAGCCCAGCGGCAGAATGTAGAATAACATGCTCGATCTCGCAACGAAAATTTAGGTGCTACCATAATCATAGTCTGTTGCGGATAGTGAGCCCAGCCTATCTTGCTACTTAGTCCGATGGTTGCCGTTGGTGGCCATCCTGTGACAAATTAGCTAAGGTACAGCACTGTCTGCGATTTAAATTTTGCTTTGGCTCAGTCCTTTATATGCTGGCTAGTGGCTACATTGAAACATTCTTTTGGAGCACTTACTTGCGAGTTGTTAGTAATGAAATCAAATTCTAAAGTTAAAGCTCAGCTACTTTGGTCATCTGATAAGAAGAGATGAGTCGCTGGAGAAAGATTTGATGTTGTTAAAGGTTGAGGATCGCCGGAGAAGGGGTAGGCAGCGAACGCGATGGTTAGATGGCATCCTCGAGGCGCTGCAGATGAAGTTATGTGATGTTAGGAAGATAGTGAAAAGACCGGAAAGCGTGGCGTGACATGGTCCATAAGGTCACGAAGAGTCAGACACGACTGAACGACGGAACTGAACTGAAAGGCAATCTTTTTATTGTTTTGCTGCGGTGGCAGAAGATACGTGCATGTCACTCTCGCCAGCTGCGGTGGTGTACATCGACAGAATTTTGCACTTGTCTAGGGAATCTACATACCCAGGTAAGGCGGCTTGAAAGATGCGCTTGGTAGCTTCGTACTCAAGGCTGAAATAATGCACCATCTGAGGTACATATCCGGAGTTACCATGAATACAAGCCTCGTGATGGCACTAAGCGGCTGCGAATGGTGTCGGTGGCTACCCCCAAAATTTTTTCGTGCAACGTCATTCTAATCTGTTGGTTTGGTAGAAACGCCATAGAAAACTTTTTACCGAAAATTTTTCGATCCGTGCATGCGCCCGTTTTTATGTAGCCCTCTGCTGGAAACCATGAGCAGTGACCGCGATGACTACTGGTGGTCGACGAAAAGATGTACTGAAAACAAATATAAATTTCACTCGCCAGACAGTATTTAGGCATTGTTTGCTTAGAGGACGTCCTTTTCAATTTCACACTCAAGGCTGCTATTGCACAATAAAGCACGCCCTGTCGACGAAAGTTTAAGTGGGCACTACCATCGCTTTATTCACGGATGGATGGATGGATGGATGGATGGATGGATGGATGGATGGATGGATGGATGGATGGATGGATGGATGGATGGATGGATGGATGGATGGATGGATGGATGGATGGATGGATGGATGGATGGATGGATGGATGGATGGATGGATGGATGGATGGGTGGGTGGGTGGGTAAGTGGGTGGGTGGGTGGATGGATGGATGGATGGATGGATGGATTGATTGATGGATGGATGGATGGATGGATGGATGGATGGATGGATGGATGGATGGATGGATGGATGGATGGATGGATGGATGGATGGATGGATGGATGGATGGATGGATGGATGGATGGATGGATGGATGGATGGATGGATGGATGGATGGATGGATGGATGGATGGATGGATGGATGGATGGATGGATGGAATATAGGAGCGTCCCCTTTGAAACGGGGTGGTAGCAGTAGCTATCATGCTCATTTTTCTTCCTATATCTTTATTATTGATTTAGAATGGTTAACTAAACCATCATTCTATTTATTAAATTTTGTTCCTACATTACTAACATTATGTCACTTCTCTGCTTTTAAGCCACCAATCTTCCAGTCGTTTTTTGCTAGTTTCCACCGCCGGTTTATTCACCCGGCCACTGTTATCTCGGAACCCCAGAGCTTCAGGAACAGTGATTGCGCCTACACCAACTTCCGGATGGACACCATTACACTCGAGTATAATATGGGCAATTGTTTCACTGTAGTTTCCACATACAGCACATGCGTCATCTCCACTGTTAAATTTCTTTTTTTAGCTGCGTGTTCTCAGGCACCCTGATCTAGCTTCAAAAAGTAGGGCACTGCCTCTTGAGTTATCAAAGAAATCTTCCTTCCTGATCTGCATTTTCCACTTTCGGTATAATTCCACACTCTGTTTCTTTTCCATCGAATTTATCCAATTTTTACCTTCTGTATTTTTCACCTGTTGCTTAATGCTCTTTATTTCTCCGTCCTTGTTACTAGCATACTTACTAGTTAGTTTCCTAGTTCTTTTCCTCCATTGTGAGTCAACGCTTTTTATGTACAGGTATTTAAATACTTTAGCTGCCCATCTGTTACTGTCCAATTTCCTCAGGCGTTCCTCATATAATATTTTACTCTGAGCTTCCCGCACTTCCAAAGATGCCCAGCCCATATCTCCCTGTACCGCCTCATTTGTAGTTTTGCCGTGGGCACCTAGTGCTAATCGTCCAACGGATCTCTGATTTGTTTCTAGTGTCGACTGTACCTCTGATTTTAGGCACAAAACCGCATTTCCGAAAGTAAGTCCGGGCACCATAATTCCTTTCCAAATACCCCTCAAATCCTCATACCTATTGTATCCCCACAATGCCTTATGCTTCATTATCCCGGCATTCCTTCGCCCTTTGGCCTTACGTGATTGCTCATGCTTTCCAATGTATGCCAATCCTTTGTTTACCGATACCCCCAGATATTTATATTCTGCTACTCTAGGTATTTCAAGGCCTTGTATTTTAAGACCCTGATCAGTTGAGCCGTTGAAAATCATCATACCCGACTTAACTGCGCTGAAACTGAAGCCTAGAGCGTCCCCTTCGTCTCCGCAATACTTAACTAGAGTTTGCAATTCTTCCATACTCTCAGCTAGCAGCACAATATTGTCTGCATACATCAAACCGGGGAGGCGCTGCTCTACCGCCTTTCCACCTAATCTATATCACACGTTAAAACCTAGGTTACTGTCTTGTATCTTCCGTTCCAGGTTTATCATATAAAGCATGAACAACACCGGTGATAGAGGACAGCCTTGTCTTAATCCTTTGCATACTTTGACATCCTCAGTACTTCTTATCCCTTCCCACGTAATTTCTACTTTGTTATCCCGGTACATTTCCTGTAGGAACTCTATTATCTCATAACCGATACCTTCTTCTTTTAATATGCTCCACAGGAGTTCCCTGCTCACGTTGTCGTACGCCCCGTTTATGTCCAGGAAGGCCAAATACAAAGGTCTATTTTCCACTCTAGATATTTCGATGCATTGGGTAAGCACGAACAGGCTATCATCTAAGCGCCTACCGCTTCTAAAGCCGTTCTGAAGTTATCCGAATATCTTGTTACTTTCAACCCATGCTTGCACCTTTAATTTCACCGCCTGCATGGCTAACCTGTACATAACAGGTGTTATGGTAATCGACCTGTAGGATTTTATGTGCATCCTGTCTCCTTTCCCTTTATAAATCAAATTCATTTTACTCTGCCGCCAGCTGTCCGGAATTTGCTTATTCGTTATGACTGTTTCCAGACCTTTTAACAACGTTTCCTTACTTTTTGGACCAAGTTCACTAATCAGCTTGATCGGAATTCCATCTATTCCTGTAGATGTGTTTTTAGGAATATTTTTTTCTGCCTTTTTCCAGATTAGATTGGTCATTTCTAAGCTGCTTTGTATTCTGCTACCTTGTGTTGCTTCCTGATTTGCAGAGATTACCCTATCGTCGCTCTTAAATGACTCGGCTATAACTGATGTAATGTAGTTCACTGCGTTATCTCCCTTTAAACAATTTCCCTCGTTATCTTGAATCCGATCCTGCTTTCTTTGATTCTTCTTCCCTAGCCAGCTTATATGGTTCCAAAATTTTCTTGCTAAAGTGTGGTGCCATCTAGTGGCAAGACCTGAAAGCATCCCTCTCGCGGTGCGGAAGGAGAGGTGGTTTTTAATTAAGGACGAAGTGTAGTGAGCGCAAAATATAATTAGTTATGACAAAAACACCTAGAACAAAAAAAAAAACAGTGTGCACTTACGAGTCAGCGATACTTTGCAGACATGTAGTCACGTGGGGTACTACAGTGAAAATAATAGGTTTTCTCCGCTAGATAGCGCCTCAGTTGTTTTTATATGATTTTCAATGGCAAATTAAAATTGCAAAGCATCTTTTCTTTGGTATTGTATAGTTCTCAATCTGTACTATATGAGGTAAGGTGTTGTTTTCTCCACCATAATCTCATGACATATTTTGGCCAGTGTTCTGTCCTTTTAAATCCTTATCTACGGCTCCAAAAAGAACAGCTTTTACGTTTAGCGTTCCAGCTGAATTGCGGTGTGTCAATTGCTCTTGCAAGAATGCTGTTTATTCTAGATAAGCTATGTGTACTCGCATTGAACATTCCTTACATTTATTTATTTGTTTCGAACGCACTCATGGCTTGAAAATTTACCCAAGACACTTGGAAAATTCTAAAGTGTGCTTGGCGAAAGCCTTATGGTCAACCCACTGCATATACCATGTTGTACATGGCGTCCCAGTGGAATGGGCAGAGTGTTAGCCGATATCCCATTGCTATGCACAGCTGCGCCCCCCACCGGCGCGCCGGTTGCTAAGGAGGGAAGGAGGTTGCGCCGCTGCGCGGAGGAGAGGCCACAGCTGGCACGATTCCAGCGCACGGATGGACACGACCGCGAGCAGAAGCCATTATTGGATTTCGCCTTAAAACTGAGCGAAAGTTTGGGACGACGCTTGAGCGTCACCTCTAAACGTAGAACGCGATAGAGTCATTTCGGTTTTGTTCATATCACCTTTTCATTCGCATCTCATGCTTCCGGGCCTCGCAATGACACAGTTCTCACGACACAAGCCTTTTTCTTTCTTTATTGCTCATTTGTTTGTGCACAGTACCGCACGACATCGCCCCTCACTGGTCGATGCATCCATCGCATACACGTTCAAAAAACGCTTCTAAAGACGATACCTTCGTACTGCTCGCGCCTCGCTTGTTGAAGTAGAGCCCCACAATGGCGTGTTTATATAGTGAGCGCCGCGTGACGGCGCAAAACTGTCAGGTCAGCAGACCGGGAGATCAAAGAAAATATACTTTTCTCTTGATTACCCGTTGCTCCTGCAATTCATCCCACTCCGATAACACGCCTATTCATTCGCTAACAGTCGTATGCCAATAGACACACTAGGTCCATCTTTATTTGACGAGAAGCAAGGATATTAAAGCTGTTTTCTTTTTGGGCTGAGTGATTGCGGGCTAGCGTCACTTTAATTGGAAGGTAATTGGTATAATTGTGAGCCAACGCTTTTTAGGTATAGGTATTTTAATACTTTAGCTGCCCTCCTGTTACTGTCCAATTTCCTTAGGCGTTCCTATTTTACTCTGAGCTTCCCGTACTTCGAAAGATGCCCAGCACATATCTCTCTGTACCGCCTCAATTATGGCTTTGCCGTGGGAACCCAGTGCTGATTGTCCGACGCCTCTCTGATTTATTTGTAATGTCGACTGTATCTCTGCTTTTAGGCACAAAACCGCATTTCTGAAAGTAAGCCCGGGCACCATAATTCCTTTCCAAATAACCCCCAAAACCCCATACCTGTTGTATCCCCACAATGCCCTATGCTTCATTATCACGGCATTTCTTCGCCATTTGGCCTTAAGTGATTGCTCATGCTTTCCAATGTATGCCAATCCTTCGTTTACCCATACCCTGAGATAGTTATATTCTGCTCCTCTGGGTATTTTATGGCCTTGTATTTTAAGAGCCTGATCAGTTGAGCCATTGGAAATCATCAGACCCGACTTAACTGCGCTAAAACCGAAGCCTAGAGCGTCCCCTTCGTCTCCGCAATATAGAGTTTGCATTTCTCCGTCTCAGCTAGCAGCACAATACCGTCTGCATGCATTAAACCGGGGAGATGCTGCTCTACCACCTTTTCGCCTAATCTATATGACAGGTTAAAACCCAAGTTACGTTCTTGTATCCTCCGTTCCATATGTATCATATAAAGCATGAACAGCAGCGGTGATAGAGGGCAACCTTGTTGTAATTCTATACAGACCTTGACAGCTTCCGTATTTCTTACCCTTTCCCATTTAATTTGTAATTTGTAATCCCTGTGTAGTTCCTGTATTAAATCTGTTATCTCATAACCAATACCTTCTTTTAATCTGTTCCACAGGAGTTCCCTCTTTGCGTTGTCGTACGCCCCGTTTATATTGTTACGGACGACAAGGAAGAAGAAGCGGGCAGTGGCGCGGGCAAGAGCGCTAGCGCTAGGCCCGCGAACATTCATTAAACGTCATCTGCCATCGTCATCGGTCATGTTCTGTCTCCTGTCTTTATCGGCTTGCCGCTTCGTAACATTTGGTGGAGGTGCGGGGTGGGCATCCCCATCCTCGCCGTGGAGCATCGACGCCATCTTCAAGCCGGGACCATCACCGAGGGCCCAGGGACATCGCCAAGCAGCTTCGCCCCAGCCCTTCAAGCCCAGACCTGAACAACTACCACCGCCCAGCCCCCAGCCCGGACCTGACGACAAGGAGAAGAGACATACCGATCAGAATCGAGATGAAGGACCCGAAAGTCCCGAATGACCCGAAGGAACCGATGGACACGAACACGCAACCCCCGCCCAAGCTGCCCGACGTGACCTCGAGCCATCGGTCCCATGGACTCTGGTGACGGATGGTTGACAGCTCCAAGGGAGGCGGATCACCCACGCATCAGACATCGTACCGGCAAGCCGTTCTATTCTTCCTTCTTCCTCTTCTTCTTCAAGCATCCAGACACGCCCATCATCATGCCATAAAATTATTAACATCGCTAAACTTCCTCGTCCACGATCGGGACGATCGCTCGGTGGCCCCGGGTCATGTTACGGACGACAAGGAAGAAGAAGCGGGCAGTGACACGGGCAGGAGCGCTCGCGCTAGGCCCGCGAACATTCATTAAACGTCATCTACCATCGTCATCGGTCATGTTCTGTCTCCTGTCTTCATCGGCTTGCCGCTTCGTAACAATATTCAAGAAGGCCAAATACAAAGGTCTATTTTCCACTCTAGACATTTCGATGCATTGGGTAAGCACGAACAGGTTATCATCTAAGCGCCTACCATTTCTAAAGCCGTTCTGAAGTTCTCCGGGTATCTTATTAGTTTCTACTCATGCTTTCATCTTTAATTTCACCGCCTACATGGATAACCTGTATATAAGAGATGTTATGGTAATCGGCCTGTAGGATTTTATGTGTATCCTATCTGCTTTCCCTTTATAAGTCAAATTCAGTTTACTCTGCCGCCAGCTTTCCAGAATTTGCTTATTCGTTATGACTGTTTCCAAAGATTCTGTTTTCAAAGAGTTTCGCACTAATGCCCTTACTTCCCAGGATGATTTTTATCACCTTCTATTCCCTAGGAGGAATAAAACCTGGCAGTCTCGCAAACTTTTCTTCACGTGACTTCGTTGTTGTGTTCCTCAACTATACTTTTACCTTTACAGGTTTTGTCTTGAAACCACTCCCTTGTGCCAATATTGTGATGAGTCAGAAACAATTGAAAATTTTTTGCTGTTCTGTCGCTGATATATATCGCTAAGGAGGCGACGTTTTGAAATGCCATTACAGAAACTTAGCTTGCACTTGTCGTCAGCGCTTGTTCTGTCCCTTGACGCTTCTATGCTGGGACGTGCCGATGGGAATGTATGCTCTGCTGTACAAAATGTCATTATAGAATCAAACCGTCATCTATCATAACTGATTGTTATATTTTTCTTTTATTACTGATATACTTTTTGTTATTCCTAATTATTTATTTATTTATTATTATATTGTTAATATTTTTAATCTCCTTAATTAAAATTTTAGCAAGCCCATGCACCACCCTGCACCATCACTGACAGTGAACCGGATTTTATCAAAATTCTAATCCGAATTCTACACAATGGAATCTCAAAAACTATAATCACCTCCTGGTCGGGGCCAATCTCCGTTTTGGGTATGCGCCATTTATGAGGTCGACAAAAAGCACAACAACAAAAAGGTTGGTTTGTGAGGTTTAACGTCCCAAAGCGACTTAAGCTATGAGAGACGCCGTAGTGGAGAATTCCGGAAATTTCGACCACCTGGGGTTCTCTAACGTGCACTCCCGTGTACTGTGCGATGTCACAGCACGCTAAAGAACCCTAGATGACCGAAAGTTCCGAAATTCACCGCTACGGCGTTCCTTATAGCCTGAGTCAGATTATGTGCCAAAATAAAACAAGAACCACATATTTGATTCCAAATTGAAGCTTTATAAACTATACATAATTATGCAATCCCAGTTACACTACAGTCCTGCCCAAAACATGTTTGTGTTTTTTATATTTACGGCTTTTCGAAACAATGAACCTGAAATTCTTAGTTTTGGCTGCGTCGCATTTCTCAGTTTCTTTTTTGTTGTTTTTTTTTGTTGTTTTGTTGTTGTTGTTTTCAGCAGCGTACACACTGAACCGAGCGAAGAGAAAGCAGAAGAACAGGACGAAAGCTCCGAGATGAGAGGAGCGTTTTTAGCCATGGCTCTGCTGAGGCGGCGTTCACTGGTGCTGGCTCTGGCGACCGCAGCTGCAGCTGCAGGAGCCTTCTGGGCATATGTCATCCTGTCCCGGAAGGTACGTGTGCTGCTGGCCGGGGAGGTCCTGCTGGCTGACCCGAACTTCCCCTACACCGTCCACCTGGATCGTCGGGAGGTCGTCAACCACAACGTCCGCCTGCTGCGCTTCGCTCTGCATAGCCCCACGCAGGCAAGATTTTTAGGGCGCTGCATCTGCACCGACCCCACTGGAGTCAGCGAAGACCAGAATGCCAGGTTCTTAGCGGTAACCGACGACTCTTAAAGCTCTGGTAACTGCGGGTGACTCTCCTTGACATATACAGAGGGCGGGCGATCGAACATTCCACTAATATCATTATTATTTATTGTGTCAACCAATATTCCGTGTTTAAAACAGCCAAATGGTTTAGAAAAGTTAAAAAACAAAAAAACTCTAAAATGTGAATAGCTGTTCTTCTATAATGAAAAAAGACTATCTTGAGTTCAAGAAGTGCTGCGTGCGCGAGTTTCGGCCCGGGATCTTTATTGCTTTCCACAGATGATATTGTAATAGTGAAAAAATTTACATATTCTTGTGAAAAATCGCGCGATCATCAAATCTTGCAAACATGTTGTATGAGAATAGGATATGTTTACTAAGATCGCATTTGTTTCTTCCTTTAAGTGTCATATTAACGTAGGTACAAATTAACCCTCTCATGCATACGGGCCTCATATGAGGACACTTATTTATCCCGCTATAAAATTCCTTCAGTCGCTCGGAGCGTGTCACTGCCGCATGGAGTCCTCAGATGAGGACATGTCAAGTTTCCTAACATGCTTCATAGATGGCACTAGCTGTCCATGTTTCTTCAAACGCCAGGCTTTGAGGGGGAGTCGGCTTGTTTGAGGTTTCTGAATATTCATAAGAAACAACAATTAATTCATTGAAAGGCGATGGCTTTTTTCGACTATAAAAATTATCTGCGCCAAGTATAACTCTTGAACATTGTCAGCTAGATTTGTTGACATTTGTTTCTCGATTTTGACTTGTATACAGAGAAGAGAACATGTGTCCTCAAGTGGGGACATCATGCATTGAAGGTGTAGCCTCACCTAGAGCGCTACCCAAAAACCTTACCTGCAGAATGCCAGGCCTGGGCATTCTGCAGGCGGGTGATGTTATCAGACTGTCCGAGGGACTTCAAGGAAAAAATCATAAACTTTATGCCGATAACTTCTTCACATCCATGGCCCTCGTCAGGAAACTGAGAGAGAATGGCATATTGTTTGTCAGGACATGCCGAGCAAACTGTCTGCAAGGAGCAGCTAAAAAGCTAAAGTCCTTGAAGGTGCTCCAAACGCTCGGAAGGGGAAGCACATCCATTTGCACATAAGCGGACAACATCACGGTGCAAGGTGGCTGGATAACGCGGTTGTTCACGTTGTTTCAAGCTATGCAGGACGGGACTCTGAAGGCACTACGAAAATATTCAACAGGAAAGAGAGAAAAGTAATCGATGTCAGCAGGCCATACTCCTTGGAAGTATACAACAAACACATGGGAGGTGTCGACCTCATGGATTCCTTGATTGCAAGGTACAGAAATGACGTGCGGAACAAAAGAGGCTATTTAAGAATGTTCTTCCACCTACTAAATGCGGCAGTTGTGAACGCCTGGATTGTATGGAGGTGGGACAAAGGCACGGACCAATATATGGACCAACTTGAGTTTCGAAGTCGCGTTGCCAAGGCGCTCATATTCCGCGGTGAAGTAGCGCAGAGCTCGTAGCGACGAGGCCGCCCATCCAGCGATCCTCCTCCACCACCACTAAAGAAGAGGGTGCTTCACTATGTGTCGCTGGAAAAAAGGTTGGACGGCGGGCAGCATTCCCCAAAGAAGAGCATCCTGAAGTACGCCAGCCGCTGTCGAAGCCTTGCCTGCCATACCAAGACAAGGTACCTCCGCGGTCGCTGCAACATCTCTCTATGTCCAGAGTGCTTTGAGTCTTTCCACAGCGCATAAGCAGAGTATGCAAGACCCATCGTCATCCTTTCAATGTGATTTGTTGCCTCTTTCAGTGTTCTGGTATTAAAGCTCTATATTTTTGAGACTGTCACTACTTTGTTGCGTACTTGAGCCAATTACCTAGACCACCTTACGGCATGTTGTCCTCATATGGGGACACATCAAAAATATAATAAGGATGTTGTTGATTACTTGAATTAAATTATTTTTGTGATCTTTGTGGCATATAGTGACATTTTTAGGCGATAACAAATTTTTTTATACACTGAGTTTAATTCATGCATGAGAGGGTTAACTTGATTGGGAACGCGCCATTACTGTCACAAATATACAGATGCATAGCCAAGAGGGGGCAGTACATGACCATTATGCCTATATTGTGATGCATGATGCTGGAAGTTTAACTGTGTTCGTTGACGAGTGTATAATTGCACTCGGGGTCAAAGTGCAACCATTTTTCTGTATAAGGACGCACCCCCTCTGCATATTATTTCCCTGAACTGACAAATTGTTTCATAACGTGGAAATCCCACTACAACTTCATTTCAGCTGAACGAAGCTTCTCTAAAAGTGGAGACTCGAATGTAATTGAAGTGATTGTATTTGTGCGTCGTCTGTTTGATTAAAATTTTTAAAGCTGTTGCAGTTAATATAACGGACAGTGATTTCGAGTAGAGTAATTGATGCTAGTGGTCAGGCCTTTAAATGCTTCGAGATCAAAATCCGTCGTGTTAAAGGTTAGCGCAAGGCTACTAAATATTTATGGAGCCGCTCTACATTCATCTTGTGGAAATCCTCCTCGCACCGTATCTATATGGCGCATGCATCTGGTTCCATTCGGAAAATTGTTTTAGCCTATTTGGCCCAGAGAAAAGTATATATTCTTTGTAATTGGCCTTAGCACACCTTAAGAACTTGAGTGGGCCAGTCAGGTTGTCAAGAAATAGGATATTATCCTAACTTTCCATAAAGTCACAATACCTAGCGATCACGTTTTCTTTCCTTTCCTGTATTTTTAGAAAACATGGTTACTAGAAGAGGCAGATTTTGCTGACGAGCGGAAAGACTGTGTTAGGCTACAACAGCCCTCTCAATGAAGCAGGGCAAGCCGAGCTTATTCGCAAGTTAGTTCTCTATAATGAGCAGGTCTTCTGTTGCAGATGCAATCAGTGGACTTCCACGTTTAGTCTATGACTGCATCTTTCTGGTAGAATCGTTTCAAATCTCAGCTTGCTAACTTCACGAGTGCCATGCTTCCCTTCAATCTAATCGATCCTATTGTGAATGTGTTCAATTTCTTTGCCGTGCTTGGCTGACCTTTGAACCAAATGATATAATGCATCAGACATGTGTTATACAGAAACTTCAATGCTTGCTACATTTTGTTTCATAGAGGGCAAGTCATTCAGAGGTTTACTAACCTCAAAAAGTTGGTGCTTTGAACCAGGAGGGGGAGCCTGACTTGTTTTTCTTCATTATGGGAGGTCAACGATAGTCATATTTGTCTTTCTGTACGCATGTCCTCTGATCGCGCCGCCTTGTCCGTGTCGCTAATGCAGAGCAATTGTTCCCTATGAAACCCAGTTCCCTATGTTCCCCACAACTCGTAATTATTCGTAAAAGCTCTATGTTTGATTTGTTTCAAACTGTGCGCGCGCGCGTGTGTGTGTGTGTGTGTGTGTGTGTGTGTGTGTGTGTGTGTGTGTGTGTGTGTGTGTGTGTGTGTGTGTGTGTGTGTGTGTGTGTGTGTGTGTGTGTGTGTGTGTGTGTGTGTGTGTGTGTGTGTGTGTGCGTGTGTGTGTGCGTGTGCGTGTGCGTGTGTGCGTGTGCGTGTGCGTGTGCGTGTGCGTGTGCGTGTGCGTGTGTGTGTGTGTGTGTGTGTGTGTGTGTGTGTGTGTGTTTGCGGGCGTGTGTGTGTGTGTATGCGTGCGTGCGTGCGTGCGTGCGTGCGTGAGCGCGTGTGTTCGCGTGCGTATGCTTCAGCCACATTATTTCTGGTTACCTCAGTATCTATAGTATTGCAAGCATCGCATTTCCCTGGAACTAGAATCGAAACAAAGGAGCGTCACGCTGTTCTTCACAGAGGTTGGGAATTCGGCCGGGACAGCACGTGCTACTGCAGGCGTCGATGTCAGGCCAGCAGACAGTGCGGCCCTACACACCGGTCTCGCTGCTAGATCAGCGTGGCACCTTCGACCTCATCGTCAAGGTGTACGCGGCCGGCAGCCAGCATCCAACTGGGGGACTCATGTCCCAATTCCTTGACAAGTTACGCCCAGGAGAGGAGGTCCAGGTACAGACACCGGGCGAATTCACCGCGCATATCGGTTATTTTTTCATCAGGCACAACCGGTCTCAGTTTGAGGTCTTAGGGCAGACGTCGGATTAGGGGCATAGATGAGACATGTAATGATGCGTTTTTGAATACAATAATACAACAAACGGGCGCAAAAAATGCATACATCTGAAGACTGTACACCGTGCAGCGTTTCAGCACAAAGCAAAAACTAGCGGCTTTTCGATTATTGCAAGGGGAATAAAAGGCAGGCAAGGACATCAACGCAATTGACAAGTGTTCACGCAAAACAAAGCTAAGCACCATTCACACCAGAGACTAAACTGCTATGTTGGTAGCAGTGTTGACGAGAGATACCCGCTGAAATATCTGTGCATGTCAAGAGATCAACTAGCACTCAAACGATCTCTGGTGCAGTCGCTCTCACATTTAAGAATAAAAAAAACTCTACGAGATGCGACAGAACCATCGGGCAGGGAATTTAAACTGCGGGCTGTACTAGCAAAGAAAGATTTCTGGATTTTTTTTTTTTTGCAGGGCAATGCTTTACTTTTTTAATTGTGTAACCGGGTCATTCTTGCGTTCACAGGTACGATGAAAATTTTCTTATTTCTTTCTAGTTACTGTACGAAATATGGTAGATTAGTATTAAATTTCCGCCGCGATGCGTGACTTCTAAGGGCGTTTCGGCACCATGACTCGCCTCTTTGGACTCCTGAGTGGGAATTCAATGGATTGGATTAGACTCCAACCAGGGGGTCCAGGTTATAACGAAGTTGATTGCAGAGGCCGTGGAAGCTGTGTATGTCTAGCACTCAGGATTTTAAAATAGCCCGCTTAAAGCCATATGAAACTTACTGCTGGCACCAGTTGAACCCTTCTTCGTCTTAGTTCTGAGTGCCAGTTTCTCATCATCGCGCATTTGCGAGCGCATGTAGAAGAAGCTAAACAGTACCATGATTGAGAAGATGGCTGGAGAGAAGTGAGCATTCAGAGTGTCGTTGGGCAATTACAGAAGCTTCCCTTCGCGCTCCTTCCATGGAATTCAACCAACGCAAGGCGGCCCCTGCTTTTGTCTCTTTCCTACCGAAAAGCAAGGCGTCCGTGTGCTGTGCGATGTCAGTGCACGTTAAAGAACCCCAGGTGGTCGAAATTTCCGGAGTCCTCCACTACGGCGTCTCTCACAGCCTGAGTTGCTTTGGGACGTTAAACCCCACAAACCAACCAACCAAACCAACCAAACTCGCCCCTGTACACAAGCAAAAAAAAAAAAAAAAAACGCCTTGCTGAAAGGAAGCGGGTAAGAAGTTGACAAGCATAGCAGCAATTTAGCGTGTTGCCCAAACGCAAGGATCATCTTAAAGCATGTGAAGGGATGCGACGCAATTGAAAATGCACTGCAATATTACACTTCGTTGAAGCGATCGGTTCATAGGCCAACTGGTAGAGGGATTCTTTTCTTCGGAGCCTCTTTACAACTGTGTGTCGACGAGCGTCTCTTTCATCCACTTCGTCTGTCATTTTTTTTTAGGCGAAAAGCAAGGCGCCCGTGTGCTGCGCGATGTCAGTGCACGTTAAAGAACCCCAGGTGGTCGAAGTTTCCGGAGTCCTCCACTATGGCGTCTCTCATGGCCTGAGTTGCTTTGGGACGTTAAACCCCACAAACCAAGCCAAACCATTTTTTTGTTTTATTCCACTACCAGAGGATATGCTGTTTTCTATGGTCGATCTTGCATCGAATAGCCCAACTTGGTATGCTTTTGTAACCTTCGGCAGAATATACAACACTATAAAACTCATCCAGGTGGTGGGCCCACGCGGTCACTTTTTGTACGACGGGCGCGGCCACTTCACGCTGGCCAGCGGTCGGCAGCTCCCTCTGGCCACGCAGCTGGGCCTGGTGGCGGCCGGAAGCGGAGTGACGCCCATGCTGCAGTTACTGCGGCACATGTTTGCCGACAATCGAGACCAAACGAGCGTGGTGATGATCGACGTCAACGTCAGCGAGGAGGACATCATCGCGCGTGAGGAGCTGGACACGTACGCCAAGAGATTTAGCAGCAACTTCAGGTGGGCCGCCGCAGTGATAAAGATGTGCTCCCAAGCCTTTGCAACAATGCAGGCATTACATAAGCAACTCTTAGTCTCGAACTCACGTCCTAAATGGTCAGGATATCCCTTGCGTGGGAATAGCATAATGTACGGCCCTGAAATCAGGTCTCGGTGTAGTAGCGGCTTGCTAACCATAACGGAGGAGGGGTCAATTTATGGTCCTTGGAGACGAATATTGATGAGGGTAAAATACTAAAACGCTCCAGGGCTGTGCGATGTTTGCGCACGTTAACAGACTCGGGGTTTTGTGAGTTAATCCACAGCCCTAAACTATGGTGTTGCTAAGCACATGCGTCAATTTACAGTGGAATGTGTACACACAAGCCCAACTTGCAGAAGCCACGAAATCTTGTGTGCGTCCCTTATGATGTATAATGCTTCTTGAATACAAAATAAACAGTTAGCTGTGAGCGTATCGGCAAAGAAGAAAATGCAAGAAATGCAGAACAAAAAAAATTGGCAGGCCGAATGAAAATTGACAATATGGAAACCAGGAAATATAAGAAAGGTGAGAATGTACGCAGTAACTACACTTTCACAAAGCTACTGCTGAATGTCGCATAAACTTTTTCACATGGTAACTTGTTGAAATTATCTTATAAATAAGCCCTCTCTTACAACTCTATACTGGCTCACAAGAGACAACATAAAATACTCGTTTTAAGCTCTCGTATTACATGATTAAGGCAAAAATTACAAAAATGTTTATGGACAGCAGGTTCAATGTCCGATGCTTTCAAACTTAGTATATCAAGCTGGCTTAGAGCATTTTCCAGCACCATACTGAATAATTAAAGGCAACATATATAAATACAATATAAGACTTTATAGACTGCATAAATATATTTTAAGGCATTGCAAACGCTAAAAACAGAAGTAAAATACAGTAAAACTACAGTTCAACAGCTTAGCCCGAAAATACAGGTACGCATTACTACGGGCCTGTCAAAGTTTACAATAGTTTTAGGTACGGCAAGGTTGGTAGAATATGTTGTATCGTTGGCTAGGCATATCATGGTGTACTAAAGCATAAGCAGCAAAATTCCCTGCCCTGTCATAACTGTGTACTATATGCTTTGAGAGCCTTACAAAGTTCGTAACCAAATTATGAATGTAACATCCTGGAAGAGAATATAAAATAAATGTCAAAATGGTAACAAGCTCCTAAGGGACCTGTTGATCCATTGAATGAAGTAATCGCAACAGCTCCTTCTTTTAGTCTATTGAAAGATTACGGAAAGAATGTACAGACGGCACACCCGCCCGAACCGGACGTTCGGGTTTGGTACTCCAAACCTGCGCTAGCTGGGCAGAACCCGGGAAGAAGCATAAGTAATCCTAAACTCCAAAAGTGCTACGATAACCCTCTGAAAAAAAAAAAAAAAAAGAACGAAGTGCAGTTGTCATGTAGGAGAAGAGAAGAGCTACTATGGGTGTCGCATGGTGCAACTTGACCTTCCATGGTTTGGCTTGATTCGCACATGCTTGCTTCGTTGACATACCATATAATGTAGCTCGCTTAACGTGACAGGAGCGACAATGGGTGAAAGCCCTACATTAATGAAGCTGTACGAATGAGCTTTCATTGCCTGACTTGTCTGATCCCGGATTCTAAGGGCTCCTTTGCGGTGGATTCCCATCTCAAAAGCGCAGTCCAAGTTCTCAGCTTCTCTTCTTTCGGCTGTGGCATGCCTCATTACATCCCATAACAGGCGGACACAGACACAAGCGTAGCGGCTACAAGATCCTGATATTTCAGAAAAAACACACAAGCTATGCTCACAGTCGCATCGAGCACAGTGATCGCGTAATAAAGAAAGAGACCCATATAGGAAATTAAAAACTGATTATGTGCTTTGAAGGAGAAACCATAAATGTCTAATCGCGGGATTATATGTTCTCTGTTGGAATCCCTGCACGGAGGTAGCCTCTAACGTGACTGGTACTGTACGCTATGCGCAACTACAAATCTTGTGACAACTCTCCAAACATTGTACGACCAAGGATTGTGTCACAGTTGGCAAACGAATGTCGGATAAAAGGATGTTCTAAATTTACCTATTTTGTTGGTTCGAATACCTGTCGTACCCTTGCCTTAAACTGCTACTATTATACTGTGCACACACACACACACACACACACACACACACACACACACACACACACACACACACACACACACACACACACACACACACACACACACACACACACACACACACACACACACACACACACACACACACACACACACACACACACACACACACACACACACACGCACACACACACACACACACACACACACGCACGCGCACACACACGCACACACGCACACACACACACACACACACACACACACACACACACACACACACACACACACTAGCACACACACGCACGCACGCACGCGCGCACACACACATACACCGCATACTTGCAGATATTGTATGCTATGTGAAACCCAAATCGCATGTCTCTGCCTGGGGACTCTGTATACGACGAAGTGTTTCGCCGTAACTATGATTCGAATATCGGGAAAACTGCCGCTGCATGGAGTCCGTCAGCTGTGTCATGCGAGCATATAATACGCCGTAGGCGCTGCCGGGCTAACAAGTACTACACCTGCGGGGACAGTATGAGCGATCACTAAAATGCTTTGATATGTCACACACTGGTGTGAGGCATATCACAATAGATATTTCTGGTTATTTATTATCCAGTACTGCTGTGATATCCTTGCTTCAACGTTCTTTAATTGGTTTTTAAATAATTTTCACCTTTCGTCTTGCCAGTTTCTCGAGCTCTGAATGAAATAAGCGGACCAGTTTAACCAGCGAAATTATTTGTCTGTTATTACCTTTACCATCGACTCCAATGCAAAAGCATCATGCCATCACTACCAATGTTTTCAATGACTGCCTGCATTTGCAGCATCCGTCACGTGCTGAACAAGCTTCCCCTATCGGAAGGCGCCGAGTACTTGCAGGGCCCTCTGAGTCGGGATATCCTGGCCGCACATTTGCCACCGCCGGACGCCAGCACAATAGTTCTCTGTTGCGGACCGCAGCAACTGGTCGCAGAAATATGCGCGCCTGCTCTTCGGGACATCGGACATAAAGAGGAGCAGCTACTCATCTACTGACGGCAGCTCCTTCGACAAAGCAAATGCGGGGCTTTTCCTTTGCTCATTGGGCAGCGATTTGCTTCCGGACAATGAAGAACGCTTTCTCACGAGCCGATTCCAAGATTTTTGCTAATACAGCATCGTATATATTGCATGGTAGCGCAGTCTCTTATTGTTTACCAGCCACTCCTGCTTCTGACCTGGCATTCATTCTGATCGCACGCAGTAGTACGAATGAAATTATTGGTGTATAACGCGGTCGGGGGAAGGTGCTGAAGCAGGTCATATGCAAGGAAATACCATTGGTCGACCATGGTTCGCACCTGTTCCGGGACCGGATTGAGTGGAGGCTAAACTGACAGCAAAATATCGCGCTCTTGATAAGTTGATAAGACAGCGCAACAGCATGTAGAGAACGCGGAGAAGAGGCGACGCGTCAGGGCCACTATGCATGCCGCTAGAAGGGATTCGACTCCTTCAAAAACACCGCGTCGCTCTCTCGTTGGCCACCTGGGATGTTTTGATGGCAGCGCTGTCCAGTAGTGCAGCCAGAGCTCGAGGCAGACATGCAGATGCTGGCTTCAACAGACGCTGTGGACACACTCGCTCCCTCTATCCCGCACGAGCTTTCCGTTTCCGCACTCCACTCGCGTTTCGCTTTCAGAAAACGAAGTCGCCTTTTAACCTCCGTGTCTCTATTCCTGTAAAACTAACTAGGCCAGAGCTATCGCATGACCTTTCCTTATATTGCGCTAGCAATACTGCGTCAGGTTTCGAGCCGTCGCGTGGTACCGGCGGAGGCCGCTTGACCTTGAACAGCCGAGGAGGAGCAGAAGAAGAAGACAAAGAAGAGGACGAGGAAGGAGAAGAAGAAGAATGGTAACTTACGCTCTCGCGCCATACTCCTAAAGGATGAGCTTAAGTGACCCCAGTAATGTAGCACCTTACACTTATAGGGTGTGATAGGGGAATAATGCAGCAGGTAAAAGAAGCTTCCAGGTCTAAAGCCTGGTTTCTTGCCTACCTCGGCGTTTATAGCGGTCATCAGTCGAGCATATTAAGATATCCGCCTTTACCCAGGCAAAGGCTAGAAAGGAAAGCTATATACAGTTTTCTCAGAATTGCATCATAACTAAAGAAACATTCTTCCTGCTTCAAGGGGTCGAACCAAGGACATCTCCTTTCCAGAGCAGTCGCTCTACCAAATGAGCTAATCAGGGCGGTCAGAAGATCCGATAGTACGGCAGCAGCGAATTTATAACCCGAAGTAGGACGGTTTTGGTCGAATAGGTAGTTGAATGCCTCAAGGTTGGTTAGAATTGTAAGTGTACACTTCTACTCGCCCTTGGAGGATTCTCCTAAATATTCGAGCAGCAAAGTATATTCTTTTACCATTACCATTGCTGTTTCTACTCGTTATTCTACTTCAGTTAAATAATAACATTAAGACATTGCGTAGATACACATGAATCCCCTCTCCCATTATAACGGCCGCACGTATGGCGCTATTATGAGGTTGGTGAGAGGAGCGCACACCGGCCGTCCCCCTCCCTATCTGCTCCCACTGCCTCTGAGTCTCCCGCAGTGACGTTTCCGCTTCTTTCCACATTTCTTACTAATAAACAGGAACCTCCTCTTCACAGTCCGAGAGGAGCGCCCCTCCCGCGATTTTCTCAGGTTTATCGGCGGGTGAACGCGCACGCGCGCTGTTCAGACTTTCTGCAGGGGAAGACGCTGTCATCACCTAAATAGCCCCGTCATTGTGACTGACCGGCGGACTTGTGCTTGTCTGTGATCTCAAACTATACGTTGACAGAAAGAATGAGTGACCCCGGGAGGACACACTCCACCGCCAGCGACACCTGCGCCGTCAGGCTCGACATCCCAGCATCGCACCTTGCTACAACTTGCGGCCATGGTACAAAATAATTGCGACCAATGCGCAGGAAGTAATTTCTTTTCTTTAATACGGACCGCGGACGCTCTGTCGATATTGAATGCATTTGGCTTCTAGAGAAAGCAAGCGCTTTTTTGTTGCTGAGTTGGGTAGACTTGAAAAGAATGTAAAGGGCAAAAAGCAATAGGGATATAAGGCAGTCTTGCATCCGGCCGAGAGGGGAGCCGGCAGACGCCACGACGACCGTTGCGGCACCGAAAGTCAAGCCATCCGATGAGTGGCCGCGTTCCTGGATCCAGGGCCTACTGTCACCGTCAAGCAGGTCACCAACAAAAACGGTTGTCGGTCATGGAGCGAGTGAGCTAGAGTTCGTGGAACGGAGGCCTGTGTCTACAACAGCTGAAGCTACTGCAAAGAAGCCGCCTTAGCGCTGTTCGGGCCTCGCGACTGTGGCTTCACCAGCGAGAGCAGCCTGGAAACAAAGTATTGCACTTGTCACCGGGCCGTCAAACGTGCCGGAGGTAATTTTGTACACTCCTACTGGTACAAGCATGCAGGCCCAAGCCGAATCCATTGCCGTCAGCCATAAATGGCGAGGACGCCCTGATCGTCACTGCTCAAGTATCGCAGGGCCCGTTGGCAAGAGACGTTTTGACTAAAGGCACGCCACACCTGGAGGCCCACCGAGGAACCACCGTCCAGCACCGAGTACTTCGAGTCCAGGTGGACACAGGCTAGGCCAGTGCAGCGACAGTGGTTAAGGCACTGGAGAGACGCTTTGGTCTCCACATGAATCTATCGGAGGGGCACGGAGGCACCAGTGACATAATTCTCGGCACAACCCTAGAGACGGCAAGAGTGGACTCATTGCACAAAGAACCATCGGCTGTTCAGCCTTTTCCAGGGCCGAACCGATTCCTACGATGATCGCAGTGCAAACGCTGCCTATCGGCTTGCGACGCCCGGCTCCCCGTTTCGTGTCGTCAGCACGCCTGTCTAGGAGCGCCCTGTCGCTCAAAGGGAGTGAAAATTTTGAGCAGATGCCCAACTGTAGAGATAATAATGGTGCTACATCAAAGGCACTTAAGCGTATCATTTGCCCTGCCAAAAGCATTCTACCGGTTATAGTAACTGAGTCAAGATGTCACTTTCTTTGCTCTACTGCGCACCCCTCCAGCGCCCTAGACAAGCGTGCTGACTACTTTAACAAGAGTTCGCACACATGTTTGGCAAGCCCAAGTCGCTATTATGTTTCTTATATCTTTAATGATCGGCCGTTTGATCTCTCGCGCTGAGCTAAGAAATGCTGTATTGCTCTGGAAAAATTGTAACCGAACGACCTCTGAACTGGTTCTCTCTCCTTTTGTTTTCACCTTAGAGTGTAGAGCAGGGTATTCCTCTTTCTTTTCCTCCACTGTATGCATAGTCATTTCATTGATTATGCAGTGTATATTTTAGTTTACATGTTGCGACTGCCGAGCAATACCCTACAAGCCAATTTGTGAGTCTGATGTGTCCATGTCAATTTTTAAATGTTACATGAATAAAGTTTATTACTGTTACTATTATAGAAACTCAAGAATACACGGTCTTCCCGACTAGATGATAAGCACGCAGGCCTGTACCGTTTTCAGTTAATACCACTCATTAAGATTTATTAAGGTACATGTCGCCCTCTCGTTAATGCGGTAGTATGCTTTTATCTTTCCAGCTATATAATTGTTTACCCGGACTACTACACTTAGTTCTTGTCGCCCCGCGGTCCCAGGACAGCATAAGACATACGTGGCGTTTATTCGTATATGCTTCGTTTTTTCTTCTAACCTCACGAAGCGTTCTATGATATCCCATGTAATACCCGCTAGTCCTAGAACACCACTGCTACACCAAGCCTCCAAGGTTATGTGTTAAACGTTACCAGGTTCATTTTTATTGCCGGCCAGTCCGGAGCCAGAGATTATCAGCACTCTCCGCTGCGTCACATGTCTGAACCGTGGTCAGTCACTCGAGACCGAGAGCCAGGAGCTTATTATAGTAGTCATGTAGGAGGTGCTAGCCAGTTACTACACCGGGCCCCAAATAATGTTCTGGTGAGTGAGTTGGTTTCCAAACTGAGTTTCTAAACAAAGTATTATGAAGGAGCATCTCCGAACAATTACAGTTAGATGACCAAGTCTTACGGGAGGGCACGGTTCGCGACGTGTAAAGTTTTCTTCGGAGACGCCAAGTCACAGAGACGCTTGAATATGCCGGTGCCGTCGCTCACAAAACCTAGTGAAGATTAAGAAATAGCATTTTTACATTAGGTGTCATCGATGCCGCTGAACTTTTCACCAGTTTCTCAAAACTGAAAGGGAGCTGTTTGGAGTAACACGGTGTTTAGGTTGTGGAGATAGCGAGTACGTGCCAAAAAACAAGGAGGCAAATGCAAAATTGCTGACAATTGTTTTTTCAGCAACAAGAGCCTTTTTCCTCGAGCTGGACACAAAAGTGTGTATGTGAGACATGTAGAAAAATATACTTTTCGCTCACCACAAGCAACGCACTCTTTTTAGCATGGATGCATGCTGCAGAAACATCAGCGCTATTATTGACACCGTTGAAACTGATGTTTGAAAGGAGATATGACTGTGAAAGAAGTAGTGACTCGCATAAGGCAAAGTAGAAGGCAGTAGTCCTAAAGGAGGGCAGGTCTGAGGCACATTTCAAAGTCATGGTTCTCTTAGCTCTTTCCTTATAATGGGGCAAATGACCATTTCTTTGTAGGTTTCGGTTGTCTTTTTTCTTTAAAAGGTATCGCAATTATTTTTAACGCATAATGGAAGCTAAAGAAATGCACTTTTAGTCATATAAGCTTGAACAATAAAATATTTATTGAAACACACCAATGCTAACTGTAAAAAACAAGATTTCACATGAAAATTCGAGCAGATCGGACGTAGAAAAGAAAAAAAAAATATTTTTGTCTGCAATGTACAAAATGTTGGACTTTTGATTGTCCATTTTCTGGACAAACTTGGCGCAAATTATTAACTGGACACGCAAAACGACGCCCAACTACGAAAACGAAACTAAGCGGAACTCCGACGTTCCAGCCTAATTTCTGTCGTGATCGCATATAAACATCCTGACGTTGAAGGAAACATGTTCAGACTGGTGCTCGGGGTGTGGATAAAATCAACCGTAGGTCAGTCAATATTTGCAACGGTTCCAGCTGGCCTTTGTTTTCCACCTCGTGCTACCGCTTTATTGTGAATGAACTATTTCGCGAAGTCTAATCGGGCCTTCAGGACGTGCCTGGCTTGACCTTCAGCGTGACCTTGCCAAACCAAGCAGCAACAGCTCACCCGTAGTCAAACGCCAACGGAAAGGCGCATAACGGGCAAAAAAAAAGGCTACACAAAAGGAGGTGGGGTGAAGCCGCGCACCCGTCGTCGTTAATAGGTGTGTCGACGGACGCTGACTCCGTCATGACTCGGGACAGGGGTCACTATCGGAATAGTCGGATAACAGGATTGCCTCGCTCGTGTGGCAGTGACAGTGACTCAACCCCGACGCGATGCAAATGGCATCGTGCTGCGCTCCACGGTTGCCCGCATAGGCACACCGCACAATTGTTATGGCACGTCAAACTGCTCGAAGATGACGAGTGAGCTGGCTCCTTCTACTACTTCAGCCGAAGAGGCATGCCGTGTCTGCTGGGCTGAGTTAGAACGGAAAAGGAGACGCCGTAATCGTGAACACGTTGCCTAATGTGTCTATATCATGGAGCGCAACCAAATCGAAACTTAGAACAAATAAAAGAATTACTGACCGACGGCTACAAGTCTACAGCACGTATAACTCGGTTTAACCTTAGTTGAAGCCCTCCTAATAGTTTTGGAGCGCGGTCTAAAGGTAACGCCTTGAGTTAAAAAAGATAACAGCATTGAAAATGAAACCTGTTTTTTAATTACGTGCCAGATGGCACAGTGTATCCGCAAGCAAAGCGGATGACCCCGAAATCGGCTTGGAAGTCAATGTTAGCGATCTGATAGATTTACCGCATCTTCTAGCCGCGTTCAGATAACAGTGGCATGAGAAAAAAAGAAAAACTGCACTGTAAACTAAACTTTAGTCGTCTGATTGCATGCCAAATGGCGCAGTGTGTCCGTATACATGGCGGAAAGCCTCTAAATTGTCGCGTGAACTTACCTTTAGCATGCTAACGATGCTCAATGGGCGCGATAAGGAAAGCGGTGACTGCACCGACGTCTTATCAATGACTGGTGCCTGTTGTGAGAACCTTTTGCCGCTGGTGAGCAATGCCACGAACTTTAAGGACGTGTGATAAACAATTGAAGAGGCAGTCGAGAACAAAGAGCAGTAAGTTGATTTCAGCTCTTCGCAAGTATTCGTCTTAGAAAGGAAATTATAAGGGGAAAAGGGGAGGGGCTGCAGAAAGTGTGCCTCAGAAACAGAGTATCCGCTGTGGCTTGTGCCCGATATCCCTGAGCGCCGGCTTGCAGACGTCTTTGATGAGCTCTGGGGGTCCGCAACAGATCACCAGAGTTCCAGCGTCAGGTGGCGGAAGGTACTCGGTCATGATTTCCAGGCTCAGAGGACCCGCCACGTAGTAAGCCGTGCCCTCGGAAGGCGGTGGCTTGCTCAGCACGTGGCATAAGCTGCGGTGAACAGCAACATTTAATGGCCGTTGCGTGCACTCAGCAGAAATGGGCCAGCCACTGAAAGCTCACTGCGTCCCTTTCTTTTGTATTCGCGACCGTTATTCTTGAATTAATTCCAGGTTTTGTTATAAGGCAAGGAGAGCCAGGGAAATTCCTTCTATAGCATTGAAAAAAACAGGTGCCCTTAACGGGCTACGAGCTGTACGGAGTGAGATCATGTTGTTGAAAAGCGAGGTTTTATCGTTTGGTCTGGTTTATGGGGTTTAACGTCCCAAACCAATTCGGGCTATGAGTGGTGGTAGATTCCGGAAATTTCGACCACCTGTGGTTCTTTGACATGCACTGACATCGCAAAGTGCATGTTTCATTTAAAGTAAGGAAACATTAAGCCTCGCACATAATTTCAACATTTTATTGCGAAAAAGTTAAGGTGCGTTTACCGGACAACCAAGTGCTGAATAAAAGCAGAGTCCACCAGAAAGAGGGCGAAGGCCGCAGACAGACACAGCGCTGGTTCATAGCTAAGGTTATTCATGTCTAGCACGCAAATATCAACCAAAAACAAGTACAACACATCTATGTCACTGTATTGAAGTTTGATTATATGCGACAATACTTTTTAAGCCAAAACAAAATATTGTTAAAAACATATTGTTACGCCCTTAGTTACAATATGAAGCAAAGCTTGGTCTCCTGCTCTGCTTTATAGCCGAAATCCTTTTGTGTCATGTCAGTGGACTGGAGGGCAGTTTCTTGACCTCTTCATTGTTGTTCCTTTGTTTGGTGCCCCTTCTTTTTATTTTTTTTAAGGGGGGGGGAGGGTGGAAATAAAAGCTTTAACGATTGTCCGAATGCGTTGACAGTAAGCAAACAGATGTTTTAACAGTAGACAGGGCTCAGTAGATTAATATTTCAGCGGTCGTCTGTCATTTTTAGACATTCTACTAAAACGCGAAGGCACTGGAATATTATTTATCGAATGCAGGGGTAACGCGCATGCCGGCGTGCATTCAAGAGTAAATTCCGTGCATCCAGCACAACTGTGCCACAAACCGTTGCTTCTTCCCTCACTTGCCCGCCATGAGAAGAAAACTGTTGTACTCCAAACGCATGAACGAATGCAATGATCTGTTCACTGTATTCCGTTAACTGTCGTCTTCGAGCCAGCCATGGTCTTCTATACGAACCGTCGAAAATTTGTTAGCCCATCCGACGCCGGTACAGCCCCATACACAAGACAGGAGGAAACAGATTTCTATTCCTTACCACCCGGCGTAGGCGAAAACATATCCCGGATAATTCAATCGCACGAACTCGACGTCGCACATTTCGCCACGGGGACGCTTAAAAACGCAATCGTGAGTTTCAGAGAGGATCGAGGCTTCCTGTTGTCATTTGCAAAATCCCTGTTTAACATAGTGCACACGTGCATGGATTAAACACGCAATTCGCAAAAAAAAAAAAAAAAAAAAAAAACGGCCATGAAGCGCTGCAACTATGACGTCTGCAATTAGCACGTGAAAAGGAACGCGCTAGCGGATCATATGTAGGGTTATTCGTTTTCAGGTTTTATATTTTTTCAAAATTCGGGGTAGAGAGGGGGGGGGGGGGGGGTAAAAATCGGGCGCTATTTTCCGACTTGATAATAGAGGATAAATCGAGTTTTTCGTCGAAACAATCCAAAATTTGGGTTTAATCGGGTTGGATTTACACAGTAGTAATTTATTCCATTTCTCCTAATCCATGGGTAATGATTACAGTTATGTTTTGAATTGCTTACAAGAAAATATCTCATAATTTGGCGTTTCTGTCATAATTATAACTCTCAGTGATGTCCAACGGTCAGTTTTTGGACAATAAACATTTTATTCAAGTGAGCACAATCATCGACGTTCTGCACGTCCTTATTAACATACACAATTTTGTCTATGTTAATACACAAATTTTGTGTATTAACATACACAAAATTTCGGTTTTCCCCCGAGACCTGTCTGGTCTCCGAAAGTATCTAGCTGAGATGACGTTCGCTCAACGTCACATCTGCCTTTAGCTAGACACAACACTGTCAACGCAGCATTCGCTAGCCTGGGGTAGCGCACATTTGCGTTGTTCCAATAGTCAATCACTTCAACTTTCATTTATGGGGCTTGCTTCCAGCAAGTACTGGTTAAAAGCCTTACCGAAGCCAGCCTCCATCGCCCGTCTTGGAAATAGAGTGGTCGGTAGTCATCAAACGACTGACTCAGCTGTCGATTCAGGAATGGATCGAGTAAGGCACCCCGCCCCGCCGGGGTGGCGCAGTGGTTACGGCGCTCGACTACGGTTCCCAAGGACGCGGTATCAAATCCCGGCTTCGCCGGCCGCTTTTCGATGGAGGCGAAAAGCAAGGCGACCGTGTGCTGTGCGATATCAGTGCACGTTAAAGAACCCCAGGTGGTCGAAATTTCCGGAGTCCTCCACTACGGCGTATCTCATAGCCTGAGTCGATTTGGGACGTTAAACCCCACAAACCAAACAAATGAGAGTAAGGCGGCCAGTTTCCACATTGTCAACTGGTTCTCTTCTTTGTCTGAGACGTTCGGTTTCAGAGTGCACTCCATGTTTGTGCAGATTTTCTAGTAAACCTTTCACAACAAGTGTTTGTACTAATATGTAACTGCTCTTAGGTGACATAGACAAAACACCTTTTGCTCAATTGCTTTTACCGATCATCGTAGAAAACTCGTTGAGAGTCTGCTGTAGCTTGACGTTTAGGAGGTGATCGAAGCTTGGCATCAGAAGTTGTCCGCTTTCAAGCATTTTTTGGACATATAAGAGTGGGTCCAGTACATCTTTCATTAACTGCCTTCGTATAAAGAACCTGTTTATCACAAAGTACCGCTCGAATAGTGTCTGCTTTGGTGCTTTCATACGAGCTTACAACAAGTTACGTGGGCACAATTGTCCCAGACACCGGGATGTTTTAAGAACACGTTCAGGGTGCAGAAACCGGGTAAAATCGGGTTTTACCTGAAAACTAACCCTATGCATATGCTGCTTCCATAAGCCTTCACATTGAGTGGAATAGCATGAAGTCGACTGGAAAAGAAATAAACAAGAGCAGAGTGCTCTACATGCCATAACCCGGTATTCAGACGACAGCGGGCACGCTCAGTAACAACGAAGGAAGCATACAGTCGCTCTATTTACGCTTGACCTAACTTCGCATCCTTCTGATCATATGCAAGAAGGGCCCCACGCTGGAGCCTTTTCATACACAGCTTTTTATATAAACTTTATATAATTTCTAACATGATTGGCTGGAGTTCCAAACCATTCTGCGAATAATTAAGTTTCCTGCAGAGAAAGGTTTCCGGCAAATTTTACATTTTATAACTTTATCTAAAAATGAAGTTCGTTTCGGAAAAATAACAAAATCGGTGCCGTTCTGAGTACCGAACCTTCCTTCACAGCTCATCCGAGGAAGGGAAAAGCTCTCACGTGGACGTATAATGTGCGTAGGGGCATATGTACCTGACAGAAATATTGCTGTTGCTCACATAATCTTGAAGCAGGCTGAAACAAACTTTGGAAGCATTTTTCGGTATTCAATTTCCAACATGAGCCAAAGCACACGGAATCGAGGTTTTTTATACCGGTTTCCATTGGGCGAACAGGAGCAAGAGCAACGAGCAGCCAGAGCAGCGTACGAAAGCACTGGGGACGCGCGTTCTCGTCTCCCCAATGGAACATTCACGCTGCTCGGAGAGCAGCGTACCGAGGCGGAGCGCGTGACGTCAGGCGTCATGTGATCAAACTTTTCCCGCGCTTGTGTTGCCCGTATCTGCCGGCCGAACGCCACCGCTGCCGCCTTCTGCCATTTTTCTCGACCGTCCTGCCCGCGCTCCGGGCGGCGAATAACCAGAAGCACGGCCGGTCTCAAGGAAGAAAGCGCGCGCGCTCTCCATCGAGACCGGCCGTGCCAGAAGTGACATCAAAAAGGTCACGTGACTTCCTCCGTTCTTCCTGTACTCCGCCGCTGGCGACGGAGCACCGAGGACTGCTCTCGGCTGCTCCCGGGACCCCAAAAGCGCGCCTCCTCTGCCAATGGTAGACAACGCTACTGCTCCTGTTCGACCACTGGTAAGCGCTGAAACTCACGAGAGCACTTTTAGTTCAGCTAAAAGTGCTTCTGTTCGCCCAATGGAAACCGTATTATTCAGGTGGCCAGCTCAATTCCGCCCTGCTGAGCCATCTTAGTGCTTTCCGAGCTTTTCTGTGGTGGAGACGCATAGAAAAGCACTTAGATTTCACATTGCTGGAAATATCCTCACGATACTCCGGAAATTGCTGATGCCTTTAACAAATTCTCTTAAGCTTTTCGTAACACTTTCTCTTCTAAAAACATACATTTAATCGTGCCCACTTTAATCTTTGAATTCAAATAATACTCGTAACAGCTGTGCCTTTCTGTGCAAGTCTTGTAAAATATCCTTTTGAATGTATTAACAAAACCTAGTTTAACACCTATATCAGAAAACCATTCGTGTCTTTAATCCGAGAGCATTACTACGCTATGTTTACACATTTCTGTCCGCAGACCGTGTCCGCAGGCTGCGTCCGCAAAATCGTGTCCGCAGCAGTTGTAATTGAGAAGCGGTAGAGGTTAATGAGTGGTATCAATCGATAGAGGGTGACGTAATGCGTCCCAAAAATAAGTAATTAGGTAATCAATTAAAGGCAAAGTACGCAAAATCGTGTCCACAGCAGTTGAAATTCAGAAGTGCTAGAGGTTATGAGTGGTGTCGCTCGATAGAGGGTGATGTACTGTTGTGTCCGAAAAAATAATTAGGCCAATCAGATAACCGGGTAAATAATTGGAGGCATAAAGGCGAAAATAGTATCATTAGCTAGTGGCTTGGCGCCACATTTGAATGTATCAAATACTAAAATAGTTAGCTAAATCAGTCAATTAGGCGGCAGGCCGCAGCCGCAAAATCGTGTCCGCAGCAGTTGTGAGTAAATGAGAAGCGTTAGAGGTTAATGAGTGGTTTCAATCGATAGAGGGTGACGTAATGTTGTGTCCGAACGAATAGTTAGGCTAATAAGTTAACTAGGTAATTAATTAGAGGCACAACACGAACAATCGTGTCCGGAGCATTCGTGAGTAACTGAGAAGTGATAGAGGTTAATGAGTGGTGTCAATCATTAATTAGGCCAAAAGTTCATTAATAATTAACTAAGGCAAAAATGTAAAAATAAAAGCGAAAATGATCTCATTAGCGAATGGCTTGGCGCCACATTTGAATGAATCAAATACTAAAATAGAAATCAGTCAATTAAGGTGACATCAAGGATGTGACGTCACGCAACCAGAATTCGAGAAGAGATTGGCGCGCAATTTGAAGGTACCAAAGACTAAAGCAGTTAATTAAAGCAGTCACTTAGGGTGACGTTGAGGGTGTGACGTCACGCAACCGGAAGTAGCGTCGAAAAAGGGCATAGGAAGAGATTGGTGCGCAATTTGAAAGTACCAGAGAATAAAATGGGTAAACAAGAAGTGAATTAACGTGACATAGAGGATGTGACGTCCCACAACCGGAAATAGAGCCGAAAAAGGGCATAACATAATTGTAACATAATTAGTAATATTCTTGAAATAAAGCATTTGCTTCCTCTCCAGCTTAATCGAGCTTTCTGAGAAGCAGTTATCAGCCTCATTCACATTGAAGAACCGAATAAATGACTTTCAGACAATCCTATCTAGATGGATCAAACAGCTCACTTCTCTATTTGTAAAGTTAGATTATCTCCAAGACTGGCGATAGGGAAGTAATTTGATTGTTTATGTTGCAGACAAGTCTGATACGGAGAATACCACGCAGGTCGAAAAAAGCAGTGAAAAGAGGTATATTTTCGCACACTTTGCTCGTGAACGTTACTAGTATCAAATTATTTCAGGCTAAGGCAAAAGATAGAAAATATAAGGAACATCGCTCAACCATTAGCAACTTTTTGCGCTAGATTAATAAGGTATCCATAATGAATGCCTGTCACAGACTGGAGTACCGCAAATAAGTTGTGCCTTCAGGTTTTTCGAAAAGGTTTCGCGAATTGCACAAAAATATTTGGACAGCGCTGCAGATTAAAGGCGCAATGGTGCGAATGTTAGGCGAATATACCAGGTCTTTTTTTAGAAGGTTGGAAATTTTAGAAAAACTGGTAACTGTCTTTGGATTATTTTAGCCGCGGAGTGGTATTGAGGGCTATGGCGGACACGGAAAAGACGCAGAGAATTCTACTAATTCGCTGAATAGCTAAATACGTTAATTAAAATTTTAAATTCTTATTTTAGAGTGTATGTCGTATCTGCCCCATTGCTTGTCGTCCAAATAGTAAAGACGCAAATATATAGTTGCCTAAAACAAAAATGCAGCGGACGTTAAAGGCCCATTAATATGAACCTTATAGATAGTTTCACCCAATAAAATCGCTCCCGCGGAGCGTACGCCGCAGATAGCTCGGTCAATGCGCGCCTTTAGGCCGGACTGAAAGCGTAATAACCGCGCTCATTGGGTACCAACGCGGCGGCTATCAGCAAATGCGCGGTCGAAACGAAGTATTGACAACGAACCTCCACGCGCACGTCTGGCTTTCACCATGCCAGTAGAGTGGTGAAACCTCTCCGTAAAGCGGCCAACGTCACAGGCACTGTTTATTGTGTGGAACTGCATGCGAGGGTGACTGTTGTAGGGCTTAAAAAAGGCGCTACAATTTTTCCCAGAAAATCTTTTTTCACGGCTATGGTATTTGGAAGGCGAGCTACAATTCTGCAAATGCAACATAACTCTTAAAATGAAAGTTAAAAGCTGATTAACGTATTTAGTTATTTATCGGACTCAGTCAAGCGGTTTGCGTCTAACCTGGGGTCCGCCGCACCCACAATATCATCCCAGGCACAAAATAAATCTAAAGCCCGTAAAATTTGTCTTAAACGTTTTGACCATCTAAGAGAAACAACCAACCTAAAACAGTAAGAGTTACTAGCGTTAAGTATGGACGAAATAAAACAACTATCTGCTCCTTCTCCCCTCATGAAAATTCAGACAGATTAACAAAGCAGCACAAACCGATGTTTCCTTAATGTTTTCAGTGTTAAGCGTAGGTCTATATAAAAAAAGTTAAGCGATTGAGAGAGGCTGCATTCTTACATAATGCAAACGTTGCTTTTCTTATGGAAAGATGCAATTGACGGCAGCTAATGTATTTCAGCGGCATGCATTCTAGTTGGAAAAGTTCGAGGGCGAAAGCGGAGGATCTATGTACCGTTTTCAAGACATGTGATTTTGCTAGAAACAACCGACGTCCTACCTCTAATAGATGCATCCCTTGTAAAGCTCATGATAATGCCGGATGTGTGTTCAGAGAAATAAACAGCCTTCCTGTGGCTCACGCAGCTGTTCCAAAGGAGTTACGAAACATTTAGTGGACATAATCTCCGTTTTTACAGGTATCACGTGGCAGCTTTAATGACTCGTGTAAGGCACCCCTTGCAGATACTCGTTTGTGCAGATTGCTACACAATTAATGTGTAACAATTTATTTGTATGCAAGCATTATCTTGGTTATATATTATTAAATTTCTTTCTCAATATAGGCACTGTACGCACTGAAGAATTCCAGTATTATTCTTGCATAATATACAATTATTAACGAATTGCTGTTCCGTTTCAGCAACTAAGCCAGCTATCACAAGCAGGTCATCATGATCGGACTATACCCACTGCAGGGCGAAGGCCTCTCCCATATTCCTCCAATTAACTCGGTCCTGTGCTAGCGGCATCCACTTGACCCCTGTGAATTTCTTAACCTCATCCACCCACCTGCCTTTCTGACGCCCACTGCTGCGCTTTGCTGCCTTTAAATCCAGTTTGTTACCTTAAGCGACCATCGGTTATCCTCCCTACGCACTATATAATCTGTCCGTGCCCATTTGTTCTTCTTGATTTCCACTGCAATGTCACTAAATCGAGTTCTTTCTCTGACTCATTCTGCACGTTTTTTACCTCTTAATGTGACCCCTGTCATTTTTAGCTCCATAGCCCTCTGCATTGTCCTCAAGTTAAGTAGAACCCTCTTTGTTAGCCTCGACGTTTCAGCGTCATTGATGAGTACAGGTATGATGCAGCAATTGTATACTTTCTTCTTGAGCGATACTGACAAGCTTCTAGTCATAATCTGCGAGTAGTTGCCACATACGCTCATCCCAACCTTATTCTCTTAGTTATTTCCCTTTCATGGTCCGGATCTCTGGTTACTACCTGTCCAAGTAGACATATTCGCCACGACTTCCAATGCTTCACTACTTAACGTAAACTGCGGTTCCTTCCCGACGCAGTTGAACATTGCCTTAGTCTTCGGCATATTGATTTTAAAGCCTAACATTCTGCTTTTCCTGTCTAGGTCATTAATCCTTCTTTACAAGCATCTTCATAATCTTATATATGGCTAATCATATTTCGAAGAATGTTGGTTTCTTTGGGCTATATTCAAAAGGTGTTTTCTTCAATAGCTATGAAAGCAAGTCGATGTTAAGCGACTAGGCCGCATGGGCTCACCTGAAGTGCTGTGAGTGGATGCGGGCGTACTGTTCCAGCTCCTGGCGCGCGATGATATCTTTCTCGCTGTAGTTGACGTCGACCATCATGACGCGCGTCTGGTCGATCTCGTCCTCCAGCATGTGTCGCAGCAGCTGCAGCATGGGCGTCACTCCACTTCCGGCCGCCACCAGGCCCAGCCGGGTGACCAGTGGTAGGCGCATGCCGTCAGCAGCGAATGAAAAGTGACCGCGCCCTTCGTACACGAAGCTGCCCCTGGGACCCTGCACCTGTGGCGATCAGTGGACATATGCAATTTTCAGTCCCAGCCAATTTCCTGAATAAAGTCCCGCATTTCCTCTTGCGCGGGCAGCCCTGAAGTTCCGTCCTTTAGTACAGCTCCCGGGAAAGTTGTGCCGCGTTTGTGTGTATATTTAGTTACACTGCGTGCGGATTCTGAAGATTTTCATGGTCCCTGAAGACGATGTCGTTCGTTAAACCTCGACACAATCGTCTTACCTGGTCTCTAAGCAACAGCGAGACTTTAGAATCTTGCATCTCCACCTTCGTGTCTTAAATGTCGCTGTACCGGGACGCGTTCAGAGCCGCGAGCAGGGATTGTTTGCTCATGTTGTCCAGTGGTTCTTGACCTGTTTTGCGATGTAGCTAAAGCTACACTAAACTAGTAGAAGTGAATTTCGCGGAGCCGGGCAGATTCCGCTACTGCACACGCGCCGTTACCGCGGCAGCCAGCTGCGCTGTTCCACACATGTTCCACCACTGCCTCGCTACAGATAAGAGGAGGAGGTAGCGTCGTCCCAGCAAATGATCGTGCTGGCGTGGAGAGGAGGTGAAGGGTAGTTTCGGCACTGCTCATGCGCGCGCCGCCGTGGAGAGCTGCTTCGTCTAATTGTGCGCTGAGTCCCGCAAGCATGGAATCAAACCAGCTATCTCAACAAGAAGTACGGTTAGCCATATGAAATTCTGCCTGCCGGGATGCTAGAGCCACACAGATATACCACGTTGGGCTGGCGCTCTAACGGTGAGTATTTTATTATGCGCATTCCTCGAGAAACGAAACGTTTGCTTGTCAGGTCATGTGCATGTATTGTTCCAGACGAAAATCATATGTGTCATTTAGGAAATGCACACATCAAATGCATGTACTGCTGAAGCCAGTTCCTCGGGCAGGCGATGTTATTTCGAACCCGCCGCGTTCTTGACGAACCATTGGGAGAAAAGGCTATCTGCAGTTGTCACCAGTTAGCCTGAACACGGAGTACAATGCAGAATTTGTAAACAAGATAAGTTCTGTATTACGACGAGACGAGTAACTTTTGGCAGTCTGCTCCGGTAGGCTTTCCGCAGGGGCATCCAAAGTCACTAAAGAATACCATGTACCCTGCCTCCTTTTAGTCTGGCAACTACTGTTGGCTAATTTCCCAAGATTCATTGCGCGCAAGAGAGAGAAGGTAGCGGCGTCAGAGGAGGTTGGCTTGTGGAGGCTGCGCATGTTCCCTCCTAGTTTTGTTCCGCCATGTTGGCCGGCATCGCTTGTGGATTCATACTTAACCAGCCAAAAGACGAGACACAGCAAAGAGGAGGACAGGACAAGGCTTGTCCTGTCCTCCTCTTTGCTGTGTCTCGTCTTTTGGCTGGTTAAGTATGAACCCATACCAACGTGCCCAGTCATCAACCTTGTTGAATTTCATCGCTTGTGGAGGTCATGAAAGTGGATTCTGCTTGGAATTCCGGTGAACTTTCATGATTTTAGCGCAACACTGGTTGTGTTCAAAGCAACGCTCGGTCACCGGTAGCCACAACTTTCGCCCCCCCCCCCCCCCCCCATTTGGTTCATCAGCATTGAACCCCCTAATGTTTCACTGGTCGAACCTGAAAGCATTGAAAGTGAACCTTGGACACACCTAACGCTTGAAAATATGAATGCAAACGCTTTAGTCTGCTTTTCTATGCACGCAGAGCGTAGGACAACTAAAAAGACAGAAACGCAGTTTCACTTGAACTGTCAAAACAATATGAACAAATATTCAGTCCTCCGTACGTACAAACCAAGCGAGCCCACCCAAAAGGCACCAACGGTGCTCAATGTATGCCATGGGGCCGCTCACTGCGCGCACCCATCCTTCGCTGCCAAAAGGTTCATGCGGTCGCCACACGTGCGCAGGTTGCAACCCCAAGGAAGCGAAAACGGGCTTCTCTGAAAGCGGAGAATAAAGACAAGAGTTGAAAGACTGAGAAGAAAGGACGTCGACATCTATAAAGATAAGTCACCGTAATCACAACTACTTCACTTCCCAGTGAGCGATAAGGGCCGATTATAAAGTCATTCAAGGGCGGTGAAAACAATTTATCCTGAGAAGATTGCGTGAGCAACTGAGCTCCAATTTTGAGAACGCATGAATACGTTCATCTTTTTTTGTGTACTCCTGCAAGACTATGTGAAGGTCCTCCAGGTCTTTTTGGTGCCCTCTGCCCATAGCAGCACTGACTGGTTTCCAAGTGTGAGAGTTGGCACTTAGCACGCTGGAAGCAAGAATGCTCGTCATGCTCTCCTACTTTAGGCATATTTGAGACGTTGGTAACTTTGGTTAGAACTTGCAAGGGGCCGTGCACTCCAGCGCTTTGACTATCGCGCACGGATCAGAGCTTCTTATATCTTTGCTAGTTTCATCTTCGTAGGCTAATAAAAACGATTTCGAATGGACAGGACGAGAGGGATGATCACAAAAGAGTGAAATGTGAATATGACGGTTCCGCATTGGTGAAAGTGATGAACGACAATGATCTTCGTGGGCCAGCTTAATAAGCGAGGCGAAATCTGGAATGAGGAAATCACGGCAGTTTTGGAGATGCATCACTTTGAGAATGTTTTCTCTTAACTCGTTCCTGAAACTGGTGATGTCGGCGTAAGTACCCATAGCCCACATACCTGGAGTGGCAGGTGGAAAGTAAAAAGAACAATATTGCCCTTTACATATCTAAGTGTGATGAGACAAATAATAATATGACAAATAAAAGAGGAAGAGAAGCGCCGGAGCGATGGACGTCATTCTGATTTTGGCATCAGCACGCGTTAAGGCAGCCACCTATAGTTTGCAGTCTACATCCAAGAAAAGTCGGGTACATTTTCTCGTATCCTAGCGACCGCTTTTATAACGGGTGTGCGCTTGAGAGAAGCCAGTAAAAAGCCCAGTAATCGTGGCTCTCTTTTGTAGTTGCACTGATTTAAACATTACTTAAGATTTATTCTTACTTAAGTGTGCACTGCTTCGACAGTAATTTGAAGACGACAGTTAAACGACAACAGTTAGTGGTATTCAGATTGGCATACAATTTTACAAAAATGCGCTGATCACTGAAAATGGTTGAGAGATTTAATAGTACGGGTGGCACAATCATGCTTTCTAAGAACAGTGGGTGCCCGAAGCTAAATCGCCAGGGCACCTTTGACGTAGAAAGAGCCATCCTTGATGGCCATTTAAAGACGTTAAATATTCTGAACGGTCGGTTAAGATGTCAGGGACCAGTATCAAGGCACTAACCTCTCATTCATTACAGGGCAGTTATACTGGCTACAAAATGGTTTGAAAACCAGTAGTAAGATGCTCGTCTCTAGTCGCTGTTATGTAGACCAGGATTGCGGGGGTTTTATCTGCTGAGAAAGTTAGTAAAGTATTATATTTGTCTTCTACAATTTCACGCGATGTAATAGTAAGCGAATTAGTGGAAGAGGGTGCAACATCTGTGTCGTTAGAGAGCGTGCTTGAAGGAGCGCCCGGTCGTTATGTATCTGTTAGGTTTGGTAGTTTGCTCTGAGTGAACGTGCACTAGATTACTATGTTCACGAATACGTTACGTTGCATCCTGTCTGCTTAATCCTTGTCAGTGAAAGAGTGTGGCTCCATCTGCGACCGCGTTCGTTGAAAGAGAAAGTCTGCATGTGCAAGAAAGTGGTAAACCACCGAATCATGCTCGCATTGGGAGGCGTTGTAGTACATCACTGTAAGTGAGGTAAAATAGTTCCATACACTATAAAACATCCGTCTAGCACTAGCGAAATTGCGGGCGACTAGAGGGGACGCACCTGTATCTCGTCACCAAGGCGTAGCGAATCCAGGTACTGGCTCATCAGTCCTCCGCCGGGGAACTTCTTGCTCTCGCCAGCAGGGTACACCTTCACCATGATGTCGAAGCTGCCGCGCTTCTGAGAGTGGCTCACCGGCGTGTAGGGGCGTGACACAATCAACTTTCCGATGGAGGCGTGGAGCACCACGTGCTCGCCCACGCGGAATCCCAGCCTCTGGGTCATAAAAAGAGAGGGTGACTTTATTCAAGAACGCAAATTAAGATTTCAACATATGCAGTGCCTCATTGACCAAGGAAATCGGGTCTTCCAGAATTGTTCCGACGCCATGCATGCACTCCAGGAGAAGATAAAGTGGTGCCGGGGCTGGACTGAGCGACAGGAAAGGAGAAGCGGCAGGGTTATATATTGGCATACAGAGCAGGGCATTTGAAAAAGAAGGGGTTGAACAAGGATGAAAATGGAAATGGCTGCAAGTGCACTGAGAGTGTTCGTTGGTTGGAATCCTACGAAATATGTGCTTTAGCCAAGCTGAGATGTTAGTTGACGGTAGGGTTTATTTATTGTGCATGCGTGTGCCATTGTCTGGTCCATGTCGGATGGCTTGACCAATGGATCAGATGTGATCGGATGGGAATATTGGGGTTAGCTGGTGATCCCGCTCATTTCCTGTGATCCCTGAAAGACCTATGACCCCCCACGTTGTGACCTAATATAGAGCCAGGGAGTGTAGGGCGTGGTCTAGTTCTGTTTTCAAGTCAGACAACGTTAGTCTGTGCTGGAGCAAGCGAATAGCCGCCATAAAGTCCATGTAATTGTCGTACGAAGCGCAGCTTTGAAGTTCAGGGGATTACATACTGACATAAGTGATAGAAACTTTACAGCAAAGATGCGAGGAGTATTTCTGTAGTGTCCGCATGTATTAAAGGAAATGTCTGTCAGCAAACGTTGTGAAAATTAGAAATGCCGCTAAACCTGCGCCCTATATGGTGGCACCAATGTATGCTGTATACGAACTGCGTGGATAAAGGTGCCCTTATTGCAGGAAATCTCACAGCCAAGTTTTACCGCGGCTGGGGAAACTGGAAGGTAAGAAAGGGCGCATTTCTATGCAATATATTCTGCGCAACCAAACCCGCAACCCCGCTTTTTTTCAACGAGAAGCAACGCACGAGCGACTATTTCTCTCGGCAGCTTTTTATCATATACGCCAAGTAACAATTATTGATCCTTCAGCGATACCAACAGTTAGTAATCATGATACTCTTATTGCAAGGAACAGATTTGCTACTCATAGTCATTCAGGCTCAGGTATCTCACAATAAGCACAGCAACGTTTGACGGTTTGAGTGTTAGCTACAGACCAAAACACATTAAATGAAAATGCCTACCGGATGCGGCCTCCCCTCGGAGGCATCTGTTCATATTTTGGTGCTTGCCTCACGTTATGAGAAACCTCGTGGCTATTTATCGCAGAATTGTGACTTCGCCACCGGCTTGTGTTATTATTGTTTAAAAAAAAAAACTAGTAGTCACCGATGCCAAAGAGAGCATATCGGATGGACTGCGTTTTTATTTGTGGGTTCGATCAGTGGGAATCATGCAGGGGGATACTTTCGGCCAGAAATGTATTTGATTAAAAAGTCGACGGCCAAAAATCACTCGATGGTTGCGGGTCTGTAGGAGAACGTTGAGCTTTAGCCGCGGTTAAACAGTAAGACAAATTCAACTTTTTTTTTTTTTTTTTTCAGAGTTACACAGCCGAAGCCAAATCCCGACTGTGGCGGCTGCTTTTAGATTCATGCGAAAAGCGAGGCGCCCTTGTGCTCTGAGCTGACAGTTCATGTTAAAGTACGCTAAGAGGTCGAAACTTCCGAAGCCCTTCTCTAAGGCGTCCAAAATAGCCTGAATCGCGCTCGGCCGTTGTACCAGGTTAACCAAACCAAAGCAAATTCGGATTTGGCCACAACAGTGATGCTACTGTGAACTACTTTGAAAAGATCGCCTGCCGCAGTGACAGATATGTAGCACGTTCATTTAGGCACGATTGTTGGAGCCCCCGACCTTGAACCGCCGTTTGAACGCAGTAGCAATAATGCGTTTGCTGTGTGGCAAGGACCTGGCCCAAGCGTCCACCACTAAGAAGACCGGTGCCGAGTAATGGGCCGGGGGAGCTTGCAACGTTCTTTTTTCAGAGGTGGGTTTTGAACCCCCTTCTCCCATCCTTCCCTTCTCTGCATTAGTGGGCGCACAAGACACTAACCACCTGTCGTTTCCTACATCAGTCCAATACCCATGCTCTCTTATTTTTTTTTTTTTACTTTTTCCAACTGCGAAGAGAGGCACATTTACTGCGGATGTTGACGATAACGCCGCAAAACTGAAGAGGAACTATGCAGACCATGTACTACTTCACCAGCTCTAATTCACCTGTATCTGCTTATGATTATATCTTCAATATGGCGCTTTTATACATAGTTTTGATTTGTTGATGGCATTGTTCGACTCATCTACAGAGGCCAGAAGAACAGAAAGAAATTTAGAATGTGCAGCTTCATTGCGCCTGCCTATTATATTAATGAATGTATTACCTCGATAATATACTTGTCAGTTCGATCAAAGTTACTTTGGCAACCCTTAGCGAGGTATAAGGATCTAAATTTTTATATCGGCTTGCAGTGTTATTGCAGCTTGTCCTCAGCATTTTTCAGCTTGCAGAATTGTCGTCATTAGCGACAAGCTTAATGACTATGTCGGTATTATAAGCTAACTGGTCTAGAGTAGCCTGTTCTATGTGGAAATGGGCTGTCCGCTTTCCGGCTTCATTTTTTCTTCTTCTTTCTTGTGAGATAGCGTTTATACAACAGTCTTGACCGAGGCTCCGTAAGGACAGCTATATAGTGTACTTTCACAGTGGTATAACGTTTATTTAGTAGAAAAACGTGTAAATAGGCACGAAGTAATTGTTTTGACGTAGCTTGAGACATATAACTAATAGTATGTTTCAATCCCAACAGGTCGCCGGTGCGTTCACTTGGCCTAATAACGTAGCAACATTGGTGCAACTAGTAAACACTGAATGCTTAACGAACCTGAAGCATCAAGCATGCTCTTAATATAAACAAGAAGTCATTATTACTGAACATGCTGAATGTCCATTTCGATATCATCTGTCATATAGTATCTCTTTTCCTCTTACAGCACTGGGGTAAATTGGCTCAACGGACGTCAAGTCAACTTTATGTGCAGGATGAACGCTGACTTACGACGGAAAAAAATAAAAAAATAGACCTCTGGAACTACTCGTACGATACCGACCAGCCCTCGCCGAGACCTTCACCCGGTTCCGACTTTGTATCTCGCGACAATCAACCTTATACCAGTCGCCGATCACCTTTCCCTCGTCGCCGTTCACCTACCCCGCACCTCCACCAATTGTAGGGGTGTGTTTATTCAGTCGACACAGAGGATCCAGCCTCTTAGGATGAACTCGCAGCAGAGCGTCAGGCGTAGCGAATCACAAAGACAGCAACCAACTTCTTCGTCCTCGAGTGCGCCAGCGCGCGATACATGCCAGTGGCTACGATGACGAAGATTACCACACTACAGTACTGATGACGTAAAAATAGAGGTTCATGTATGACTCGCGACGAAATAAAATGTATCGAGTGTAAGGAAATGCTGTTCTCAACATCTACGTTCCCTTTTAGAACGGTTTTTAATGAAATCAACGAGAACCGTATACCGTTCGTTCGACCCAAAAGCCGCCCGCGTAGTAGACTACTCGGCCCCTCGTGTCGGAAATAATCACGTAGTAAAATTCTGATTCGTCTACAGGGCTATGACGCCAAAACTACATGACCTCGTATAGGAATTTCAGACGCCCCAAATTCAAAGCAATGTAATGTAACGAATTTGGGAAGCGGCCAAATGAGACCAAAATCGGCGAGGAGGTTAATCTAATTAATGTATTTCAGGAATATGCGAAATTAAATAAAATATCTTGCCGCGTTTTGACTTCGATCCGAAGATTTCTGCATGCCGGATGGGCACGCAGTGCATAGAATAAGAAAGGCCGTTGGCAGCAAGCGTGTAGAGAGGCACTAAGTGAACCCGCTTTGGTGCGCATGACTTACTAAAGTGTGTTTGGATATGTACTGATGCTACAGGAATAATAGTTTTAAAACTTAAATGATTTAAACAAGAAAAATTTTAAACTTTTACGCAAGGCCCTGTTAAAGGCGCTTGGCGCCTACTCGTAAAGCGAAGCTGTTTTTTTATTATGTGAGAAAGAAAGCAATAAAGAGAGAGAGAAAGGAAGAAAGAAAGAAAGAAAGAAAGAAAGAAAGAAAGAAAGAAAGAAAGAAAGAAAGAAAGGAAGAAAGAAAGAAAGAAAGAAAGAAAGAAAGAAAGAAAGAAAGAAAGAAAGAAAGAAAGAAAGAAAGAAAGAAAGAAAGAAAATCCTTTCTATAAACAATCACCTGGGGGTTTCATCCAAGTCCGGGGATGCATTGGCAAACACTGTCCTCCATCCAGGCCTGACCAATCCGAAAATCCCCATTTGCAAACGAGCAACCTTTACATGGACTGATATATATTTCACTCGACTACCAGGCACCACACGAATAACCAATCGCTTAGGAAGGGCCGCCCCCGAAATAGCCCCAAAATGATGAATCGAACGCTAAATAGGCAGACAAGGAAGACGCTCTGCCACTAATTAAAATATCCAGCCTGACCTCCTGAGCAGTCGTCTTGGCCACTGAAGACTGAGCTCCTCGAGGCGAGGAAGCCGAAGTTCTGACATAGAACCGCTGGCCCTACCTAGCTCGCTGCCACTCTGTGGTCATCGGTGACTTCTGCCAAAACCTCCCTCCTTGACATCTGTAGGAGGTGTACTGGTCGACGCAACCTATGCTCCGGAACTCTCCAGTCAGCCGAGATTTCAGCCCTCAGGGATCTCCCCCCATCGCGATTACGCCTACCGATTAGGGTAGCCAACGACTTCGAGGTCTTGAGTCGGATTTCGCGCCTCTGCAATTAAGTCGTACTGTGAGAATACCACAATCTGCTCCTACACCACCTTCGGCTTCCTCGCATCGAGGAGGCAAGCACTTACGATCAGCGCAAAGAGAAGGCGAGGAATGCGCTGTGTCTCTATAGTCGCAGGTGACTTCTGCCAAAACCTTACTCAGTGACAATAATAAACACTGTAATGTATCTCTCCAGACGCTACTCATATTTGGCCCTACAGCTCAAGATACACAAAATTAGCTCTGACACAAGACAAGTTTTCCTCTCTAGCTGTGGTATCTCATCTTGCTTAGAAATTCCTTTTTTTTTTTTCAGTTCTTGCAAGCACGTTCTGGCGGATGAAATTGTTGGACGATTGGAATAAGCAAGAAAGGATGGAGTGAAAGAAGTCATTCGTTGTTAAAAGAAATACTTAATTTACAGCAGGTATATATGTTTGAGTGAAAGGCTGATTTCACTGCGGACTTTCGATGGGAAATTGCGTGTGATTCGAGAGGTTACTTTAGGATCCCATATGCGTTGATTTGTACAAACTATAAAGGTGCCTGCATGACCTAAGGGCAGGTTGTCTAACTCTTAATTAGAATATGCAGGAACGTTTGATTCCTATTCCCACCTCTCATTACAAAAGAGCTACCTTAGTGGGTAGCACATACCAACTCGCAAGTCATGTGGACTCGTGACGTCGCATTACCGATGGACAAGTATATGCCGGCTGTATCACTTGCTGACTACCGCCTTTCAAGAGGCACGTTCGTTACCTGCCTCGCACAACGCCGGTAACGCCGGTGTTTCTTTAGAACGGGTCATTCAACTCTGCCGCATTAAATAGCGTTCACAGAAGGAACAGATAGCTGTTAGCCATCAGTGCTCAAACACAGATGGTAGGCGGCGTACCTGTTTCGGGCTTTGCAGGGCGAAGCGGAAGAGCCGCACGTTGTGGGCGACAGAAGAGCGGTGTTCGAGCCGCACCCAGTACAGTGCATCCCGCTCAGCCAGCAGCACTTCACCAGCCAGGACCACGCGTATCTTCCGCACCAGAAGCACGGCCAGTGTCAAGGCACCGGCGGCGGCGGCAATGGAGGCCAGCGTCAACAGCACGGTGCGTCGGTTCATCCTGCTTTTCACCGCTACTTCTACTTCTTCATTCTCTTCATCTCAGTCCCAACGGAATGACAGAGCCACGAGTGAGACGAGAACACAGCCGCTAGGCCAATGCTGGCACTCGGCACAGCTATAGCAAACAGCTGATATAGCACTAATGTTTTGATGAGGTTAGTTTTAAGTTACCTGCAGGTCGCCCAGTTTAATTTCTACGAACACCACAATCAACCCTTCTGCTCTCGAGGCATTGTCTCAGCTTGAGCGGGCATTCAAAATATCCAAGCGTACCGTATAGAACGGCTTACAGTTGAAGCTGAATACCTTATATCTCCTGTGTATTGTTCTTGAATTCGTGCTTACCCACTGTTGTTGAATATGGTAGTCCTCTACCTTTCACTTATGACAATATCAGAAATAACCAGGGTGTGGTGAAGCAAAACTTATCCAGTGTTTTTTTTTTCTGTTGTTCTATCCTTAGATGAATGGCACGTACCCACAATGAAGCGTGACCACACGTGTAACCACTGCTCCCAATTTGGAGCAGTGGGAGGCCATTCTGCACAGCGCGAACCTCGACCAACAACAAGGACTGGTTCGCAGGGCCCACGCTGCGGCGCAGGCCACTGGGCTGCCGGAATAGGCGGACCACCCACCACTCCGAGAACTCCCATGCACTCAATAAAGTTTTCAATCAATCAATTATCTTTCAGCTGCGCAGGATCCTCTTTGTGAATGACGTGAATATTACTCTCAGAGGCATGAGCTGCACGTCGTTTCCCTCATTACCCATCGCGTTGCGCATCACTTTGTATAAAATCCAATTACGGTCCTTTAAAATCCAAAACTGCCTCTGATGCAGGCGCTTTTTCTGCGTCAAGCCATTTCGATCCTGCGAGGAAGCAAAATGCGGTGTTGAGCATTGGGTTCCGCGGTTTTTGATGTTTTACACAGATTTGTGTGCAGAAAGCGACAGCCAGTGTCAGCCGCTTGATCCAAATTTCTTGAACGAACGAAGCAAAAGAAAACACGTGACGCCGCATAATAAAACAAGCAGGTCGAAATTTTAGCCGTAGTCACTGCGACAAGCCACCTGCGCACCCTTAGTTTATACCGTACCGCCGACAAGTCTCTCACGCTCATTCAAGGTTTTGCACCAAAATAATCAGCTGAATAATTCTGTGATTCGAAACCGGACGTGAGATTGCTTTTCATTGATTTTGAACACAGATTGGTAAATACAGCCGAGGTGCGTTTTATAATCATTCAGATAAAGGTAACTAGTAGTGAATTAGATATATAGGAGTTAATAATATACTTTATTAGGAGCTAGGACACTCCTCCTTTGTGAGAAAAGAAAAACAAAAAGAACTTGATGATAATATGCGATCGTCATTGACAATAAAGATGTCAACAGACGCCAGGAAAACATTTTTAGCCGTCCGATTTGCAGCTGTAAAGATACGTGTAAGCAATAAACTTTAGAAAGGAACGGCTCTTCGAGTTCCAGCTTTGGATACCCAAATCCGATGAGACAATTTGGCATTATCGCTCTTGCGAGGGGCCATTCTCTTATTGCAATTCCAGAGATGTGTAGGAGTCAGATGTCCACCCGATCGTCATCATCCGATGGCCTACTTGGAGCAAGCTACTAGCCGAAGAAATGAGAGTTTTCACAACATTATTGTTGGGCGCCTTTAAAATTTAAAGACGAATAAGCAAGCTGAAAGTACCCGCTTCCCACTAATATTGCACATTTTGGCGAAAATAGTGGCCTCCCTTTTTATATGTGCCTGACCAGGCGCACTGTCTGAGGAAAAAGGCTGAACCGTACGGAGCACCTAAACAGAACGGCCGCAGGGACTGCACGAAAAAGAGTAAAAACAAATCAGTTCTTCGTACTATTCTTTCTTTCCTGTTGTTCACATTTTGCTTTCTTTAGTTACAACACTGCCGATACTTTTAAAGCCAGTTGAAAAAAACTACAGAACTGTGTCAAAAATACGACAAAATATCCTGTAGTTCTGTCGCAAGTTCGCAACCATCAGATTTTTCTGTAGTTCTGTAGTACTTTTCTGTAGTTCTGTATTTTTGCTGAAGTATATTTCTGTTGTCTGTAGTTCTGTAGCACTTTTCTGTTGTAAATACAAAAATTTCTGATGTTATTACAGTATGTTCTGTTGTCACAAGTTTTCATGCAGGATACAGAACTGCGGTGGCATAGCATCAACTTCGTCTAACAAATTTTCCTTTCATCTTCGGGGTGGTTGTGTTCGTCACAGTGTGCAGATAAGATCTCGCGAATAAGAATGTCTAGAGATGCTATAAATGTTATATATCTCTGCTAATATGAAATTATGCGCGGAATAAATATCCGTAAAAATAATAACACCGAAATTTGATTTTTATATGCTTGCCTCGTAGCTTCTGCCTCTGGATCAATCAGTATTGCTGGTGAGGTTCTCGGTACGTTATGAAGCCCTTCGTTAACCTCGTTGTATTGCTGTGGACATAATTAGTTCCCATTTACAGCCTAATGGACAGCTCGAGCAATCCAGCGCCATGGATACGTTTTAATATGAGACCCACTAAAAGGGTTCTGTTCCGGACACAGTCCCTGTGATGCCGGGGCTCGGAGGGCCATCGTCTACCTCGTACTGCGCCCTGCAGTAAAGGAAAGCCAGGTTGGCGCATATGAGCAGACACGCCACCAAGAAGGCTCCGAAGAGGATCCATGCGCGGGTCCTAGAGTCGTCCTCTTCCTCCTGGCCGTCCTTGTTCACCGCAGCTTTGCCTGCCTCGATAGGTGGGACTGTCTCATTTGTCTCGGCCTCCGATACATTGACAGGTGCGTAAGACGGTGTCAGGGCCTCAGCGTCCGCAGGTGGAGGCGGCTGGAAATCCGTAGACAAGCTATCTTTCTTGATTCTTTTTCGCACAGTGGGCGTCAACGAAGTAAAAGAGGTGGCCGAGTCGGTAGACTCTAGTGGGACATCCCCCTCTACTGTCGGGGACTGGAGATCCTCCACAGAAGACGTCAACGGGACCGACGGCACCAACTCTCCTGCCTTTGCTGGGAAACTTGAGGCTTCGGACGCATCGCTAGAAGCGCCACTCATTTCTGTGAGAGTTTCGTCTGTCCCAACACGAGGCTTTGGTGGGCCAGGAAGGAGGATGTTCGCTATGTTCGACAGCTCGGAGCGAAGACCGTCCGCATTAACCGCGACAAGGGCGAAATACACGTTTCTGCTTGCTGTCATTTCCGAAATGGAGTCGACCAGGAGACTGCGAGGCACGGCGGCGGTGACGTCCTGTCGGTGGAAGGCTGGTGCTGGCTGCAGGGTACCGGAGAGAAGCTCTGACACTACTGTGGCGTTGCCGAAGGAATCTAGAATTGTCTCGGCACTACGAGAGACCCGGATATCCACGGAGGTGACTGCAAAAATAAAGATAAAAAACAAAAATGATGCGCTCAAAAAGCCTTTCCTAGGGCGGGCACCATCATACGGTGCAGAGGAGTATATTGAATGTCATGAAGAAAAACACGAATGTCGGTGTACAAGCTAACCTTAGCCAAGGGTTAAAAAATTAAACATTTGTCGTAGGTTAAAAAAAAAAGAATACTTAAATACAGCTGCCAGCCATCTGGCTCAACTCAAGCATTTTTATTTTACAGTTAACTAATCAGAACTAAGATATTTTCCTAATTTTCAAATTATTGTCTTTAGACAATAAATGTGTTTTGAGAGCTGGAGAGCAGCATATATATATGAAACAAACATGACAATTATTTCCGATAAAAAAAGCAACAGGTGCATCTTTTTCTCAAGTTCTAAAGAAATCTCAAGAAAAAAAAAATAATAACACGTGACTAACGCATTCGCACGCCACGATTGTGATGCTCTCAACTGTGGTTTGAGCGCGCGAAATTAGCTGTGGCCGTGACTCGAAAGCCCGCTTCCAGAGGTAGGCTGATATGGTGGGGATGGTTGCAGCGAGCGCAATGAGCCGTCAGCACCAATATCCGGCTCACTGCAAGGCCAGCGCACACCAGCAGCAGCCCACTTCACTACAGCGGATAAGGGATAAAGCTTCAGCAAATGAAGGTGCGAGCGCGGATCTGAGTTGAGTCACATGGTGTCCTCTCACCACTTAAACCCAATCCCGCACGCGAAGATTTAATGGCTGATCCTATATCACACATCTGCTTGTCGTGACATTCGCTGATGGGAGAGATAGTATACAATGGCCTTGTTAGAATATCGGCGGTGACGGGTGAGCTCGCAGCAGATTGCACCGTCACGGGCTCCAGCTGCTTGAAGCGGACGAAGAAACCATCGCAGCCATCTGCTGCAGGCCATGAAGCTACGGCCGCAGCTGACTTCGTTCGGTTAAACCACGGTCAACCGTGGTTGACAGCACCGTGACCGTAGCGGTGAATGTGCCAGTCACGTGATATTGTTTTGTATTTCGCGGGCGTTCCCTGGAGCTTTGAAAAACGATACACTAAAGGCTTTCTTTATCGAAAAAAAAAATGGATTGGGGATGTCAGAAGGCACCCTCTAGTTTGCAAATCACATTTATTATCTAAAATAATAATTATTAAGTTAGAAAAACTATCTTTAATTACTGATTAGTTAATTGCAAAATAAAAATTGTATATGGCGCCTCCGATGGCTGCCAGCTGTACACGTGTTTTTTTTTTTTTCTGGCCTAGCTCAAATGTTTTATTTTTTAACCGTTGGCTAAATATAGCTTGTACATCCTGTATAAGGCTAGCAATTAAATGGCTGAACTGAACCCTTACAACCTAGTAGAGCAGCGAGGCGGAAAGTAAACGCGGCTGGCTGCCGTGGTCTTTCCTCTCTTCTCACCTAGTTCGCGTGTTTACTGAGGACGAAGGCAGTTTCTGGCCAACACCATGTTTAAAAAGAAAGACGCTGTCACGGTGCAGGTCACAGCAGACTGATGGTAAAAATATGGCTTAGCTACCATAGAAATTTCTATAAGGGATTATTTTCAAAGCAGTTTTCTGGTCTCACAGGGCGCCTATGATCTCGTTTTTTGGCGCGAATCAACCGTAAACATCCTAGAACAAATTGCGAAACTATGATACGTGATTTCAAAAGCGGAGTATTTTTAAAACACTCTGACGCGTATGGGGATACGAGTAAAGGGCGCTAGGATGCGACCCAAAGATATGCTTGTAAACAAAACTTGCCGTAATATTTTCTCGCTTCACAGAGTTCTAAATAGGCGGTGAGCCGTTAAAGTTAGCGAGTGCTATAAATTGTATAAAATGTTTTGATACGTCATTTTGAAGGCAATCCATTACTGAAATACCGCTATCAGTCTACATCGAAGAGCCACACATACCGTCAAATGTTTCGCTATCCTTTAGGTCACAGTCCTTCAATACCGCTTCATAGTAATGAAACTTAATTCTGCGTCAGCGTAGGGGCGCTGGCGTGGATCGGGGGACATGGTTTTGCGGACGGCGAGCGGATGGCCGTCGCGATGTTTTGCAGAGTTCGATTGTGAGGTTTTTTTATGCTTTTAACAGGCGTAGGCTTACAGTGTGTGAATGCGTGTATTTTCGCAACTACTTTGCTTTGGGTCGACGATGCCATCAGCTTATTTTAAAGGATATCGCTATGCCAGCAGGGGCAACGATGAAAAGGTGTCGTTTTTTTTTTTTTTTTTTTTTTTTGTGGTTCGATTACATGGACATGGGCGGCCGCCTTCTCTGCATACCTTGTTTTTCGCTCATATAAAGCGTAGCATTCATTTAGAATACTCGCAGGCCAGAAAACTCGCAGGTCAGAAAAATTGCTTCCACATTGTTCCAGATTGTTGTAGTTGCTTGTGGTGTCTTTTCTCGAAGGTGCATTGCCAACGTTTAAACTGAGCGTGGCCAAGAGCGGCAGACATCCCGTCCTTCGTTGACTGGCAAACACTTTTTTTGCGATGTTTATTACCTCGGGGAATAAAAGGATATGTTATGATGAATGAAGGGTATCGTTAAATAAATGAACAAATGTTAGATGATGTAATGAAGCACAGGAGTGAACGATGGTGCGGTTCCGGCGTCTTAGCGGCACATGACGACGGATTGTAAGGGGAGAGGCCAGCCGCCAAGCACTTATACCCGCCACCGAGTGTAAGTTCCTTTGCGGACCCAAGTCAGCTCCAATAAAATGTTATCTTCGAAAGTTTTTGCTGTCTTGACTCGTTGACTGCTATCACAAACATATTAGTTGAATGATTGTATAGGTCGCTTTCCTATTTTGCGCATATACACAGCCGATGAGAGCGGCAGCTAAGTCGGGGAAAATGATTCACTTTGTTTTGGTAATTATAACCGTGCAGTGTTGCACCCCATAACTAAGCACGTCGAAATTCATAAGCGTATTAATCATCTGGGCCAGGGCAGTTAGCGGAGCTATATGTTGTAGCATTTTCACACTACAAATAGTGAAAATCTGCTGGTAAAATAGCAAACATATATAAGCGAAAATCCTCAATCATGATCTGAAACGATGCACAACTGATTCTGATCGGTGCTGGGAAAGTATTGCGAGAGACGTGGAATGTAGTGGAGTGGTTTCGAAATATATAGGTCAGTTTCCGAATGCCTCGCCGGGTAGCACCCAGCGCAACATTTTTGCGCTTTCGCTGGCAATAGTCTCAGGCGCCTAGCCATGCATAAAATCTCCCAACAAAATCCCACACCGCCTAATGCTCATACTGCTGCACGATAATCTGAGGTGCCGTCAAACCTGATAGCAGGTGGGGCGAGCAGCCCAAATACGCGTATGCAGTGAGCGCCGTCGGGAAGCAAGGCCTTTGCCTTTACACGCACAGCTTGGCTTCACGTGTTGTAGGTTAATAAGCACACCACACCTTTCGGCAATGTTTCAATATCCCAGTCTCCGCGTGACGATAGCTACACGCGCTTATACGAGCGCGTGTGGCGATATCTAAGCCCACACTGGTGAGGAGCCAGCCGTGGCTCTACCAGCAGTGCCTTCTTCCTTTAAACGGCAAGCAGATTACAATTGCCGATCTGCAGCGCATAGATTACACCGGCTTCTATTTTGCGTAAAGTAATAAAAATGTGAAATAGTAGCATGGACATGAATACAAGTGCCCCATGTGAAGCTGCATATGGGCCTCAGCCGCGCCCACCGTTCATGGCTCCTCGATCGGCAGTGGCTCCGCCGCTTTTGTCCATGTACCAAACCTTGGCGAGAGCTTCATCACCATTAGCAGTATTGAGGGACTCTGGTTGAGTGCTTCTCCGAATTACGCAAGGTTCACTAGGCTCACATGCTAACGGATGCGCTTAATTTGCTCACTAATGATTCGTTTACTATAGAGCCAGGGAAAACTGCATTGAAGAAAGCAATTCTGAAATGTAAAGGCAAAAAAATAGAACGGCGCGCTGTAGTAAACGGCTGCTCAAGCGAAGCTGTATTCGAGGGATGACGGCACTGGCGTCCGCAAGTGCGACCTGCGTATACAGCAAGGTTTTCGTCGTTCACGTTAAAGATGTCAGATGTAAGCGCATTTTAAAGATCCCTAGGTGGTCGAAATTACTCCGTAGCCCTCCACTACGGCTCCTCTTTTTCTCTTTCTCCTTTCACTCCCACCTTCCGTCCTTCCTTTACGGCGCGATTCAGGTCTCCCCAGAAACTGTAACAGATACTGCGCCTTTTCTTTCCTGTGAACAAATTATTATTATTATTTTACTCTTAAAGACGGAGCTCAAATGTCCCCCCCCCCCCTCTCATTTGTTTTTACTCTAATAGTATTCCACAATAAATCGATCAATCCAAATTTAGTGGCTGCTAAGGGGGCCGGCAAGTTTGCAGAGCTGCATTAATTTCGGCAAGAGGCCAAGGCTTGCGGAGCCTGAGATTACCGGTTCCCTGGAAGGCGTGCGAACCAGGAGCAGTCCAGGAGAGGCGGGCTGCTGGGCGGTTACTGGCCAAATGGAAGGTCGCTCTCAGGTCGCGCACCCTGCCTGGTGGAAAGTTCTCCTCCTTCAGTGCCTGCAGCGCGACGAGTGGGTGGCCCACCGAGGTCTTCAGGAAAGCGCCCGTCGATTGGCTGCCATTCGGCCCTGCGATATTCCACCACATCAACGCACAGCCGTCCGTGCTTTGATAGCAAGTAACACGTGTGCGCGTGCGCGTGTGCGTGCGCGTGCGTGCGCGTGTGTGCGTGTGCGTGCGTGTGCGTGTGTGCGTGTGCGTGTGTGTGTGTGCGCGTGCGTGTGTGTGTGCGTGTGTGTGCGTGTGCGCCTGCGCATGTGCGTGCACGTGTGCCTGCGCGTGCGTGTGCGTGTGTGTGCGTGTGCGTGTGCACGTGCGCGTGCGCGTGTGCGCGTGCGTGTGCGTGTGTGTGGGTGTGCGTGTGTGCGTGTGCGTGTGTGTGCGTGTGCGTATGCGTGTGTGTGCGTGTGTGTGTGCGTGTGGGTGTGTGTGCGTGCGTGTGTGCGTGTGTGCGTGCGTGTGGGTGTGTGTGCGTGTGCGTGTGCGTGTGTGTGTGCGTGTGTGCGTGTGTGTGTGTGTGTGTGTGTGTGTGTGTGTGTGCGTGTGTGTGTGCGTGTGTGTGTGGGTGTGCGTGTGTGTGTGTGGGTGTGCGTGTGTGTGTGTGCGTGTGTGTGTGTGTGGGTGCGTGTGCGTGTGTGTGTGGGTGTGTGTGTGTGTGATGTGTGTGTGCGTGTGTGTGTGCGTATGCGTGTGCGTGTGTGTGTGTGTGTGTACGTGCGTGCGTGCGTGTGTGCGTGTGTGTGGGTGTGCGTGTGTGCGCGTGTGTGTGTGTGTGCGTATGCGTGTGCGTGCGTGTGCGTGTGCGTGTGTGTGTTCGCTACTTCACATGATGCCTTCAGAGAAACGGATTCGAAAGAATTGCAGATGACAGTTATGAAAAACGCACCTCACTGATTTCTGATTTTTTAATGACAGCGTCGTAATTTGAAATCAGTGCACGAACTGTAAATACGTTAGACGCCCTCGACAGACAATCGCAAATATGGTTCTAAAGTGCAACTTATTATGGTGAACTAATCAGCAAACTTCAAAAATTTCAGCAGAAAGGTGCTGTTTACGACAGAAGCGAAGTAATAAATATTTCTAGGGAATGCATCTACCTGCAGCCCCGGGCTCATAGCAAGTCCAGACCAGGATAGAGATATAACCTAACCAGTAGATTATGAATGGTATGCAGTGATGTTTGCAGGTATTGCATGGTCGCAACGCTCGCAAATATAGGCCTGCTTTATGAGTGAAAAGAAAAGCAAACACTTCCATCTTGCCAGCACTCACTGCTAGAGCGGGAAATTTGACGTCATAACTAAAAATTCTAGCGGGCACTTTGGACCCCTAACGTTGTTGGTGTCGCGGCTGTTGGAAGAAGGAAAATAAAATGCACGGCCTGCTACTGGAAAGAAAAAGACGCGTGTGGCAACAGCCGCCATCCGTCACTTTAAAAAGCGGGGATCTACCAGTCCCAGCCTGTAGGGCCAGGAGCAGCCATTCTCCCCCTCCCTTAAGGTGCGATGAGGCGAAAGCCTTTAAAGCCCAATGGTCCGTAGCGCTCCACTGCGGCGCCTATTTCTTCGTTCACTTCCGCCTTCCTCCCTTTTCATATGGCGCAAACAGGTGTCCGCGGAGGAATGTGAAAGATAATGCGCCTTTTCTTTTCTGTAAACCATTTGAAACGGCGCTGATTCCTGCTTTACTGTGCCTGTTTTTTCTATGGTGTGTGGTGCGGCGCTCGAGGAAGCTCCAAATGAAAGGCGCAGCCAGGACGCCTGGATCGGACGCCGGTCAGCTGCGTATATGCGTGAATGGCGTGGTCATGACTAGGGTGCCCCAATGTGCGCGGGGAGGAGGAGGGGGGGGGGGGGGGGGGGGGGCGGTTCGATGCACCTTAGTTATAGTGCCTAGAAATATACAGTATATTTTGAGGCATTATACCTTAGTCACGACCGGGGCCACGACCGGATGTGACGTCATGATGGCCAAGGGATGACTTCACAGTCCGTAATGAGAGCTGATGTTACTATCACTATTATCATCAACTGCCACTGTCATCATCAACAACTATCGCTGTCATCATCACTGCCACTATCATAATAATCATCATCCTTAACTGTAACTTGACTAGCTAGCTACAATTATTGGTCATATCTACCACTAACTAAAGTTCCTCGCTGACAGCCTTAAAGGTAAAGAGAACCTCGTGGAAGCTCACGAAATGTGACACTTCTCGTGGACGCAAGGCACTGGCCTTAATAAAAGACTTCAAATATGTTCAAGAAAGCGCAGCGATGTATGAAAACGAAAATGCCAGGTAGGTGCAGACTTCGGAGACAAGAACGCAGGAATGTCAGCTAGGAAGCAAATTAAGTATCCTGGCTAGAATGCAGAAGATGATGTGGGAACGAGCCGGCCATAGATTGTTAATACATAGCCCTTTAAACCAGGCACACGCTAAACGTGTGGCAGAAAATAACATTACTAGGAATAAAATGGAATATTTGGGGTAAGGTGGCCTCTGTTAGTACAGGAGAGGGTTTATTAGATTTTAATGAAAATGTCTGTAGCATGTCCTAGATGTCAGGCCGCCGAAAATGTCGGCACTTCCACATTGGTTTTCAGGTGCGAACAAATTGTATTCGAGGGCTACACAGGACTGATCGTGTGCGACGCACTGTTCCGTTCTCCTGGCTGCGCTGACTTTGTTGATATATTTATGGTTACGAGACATACACTCTGTACTGGATTTTTCTCCATAGCGATGCCTCCATAGCAGATGTTATTCTAGGGATAAAGATGATCCCGAAAAATGTTTCACCATTCTACTACAGCTTGATTGCTAGCGCCAGCGCAGACTATGGAAAAGTAAGATCTACTAACGAGCGTATTTCCTCAGTGGACAGACGTCCAACGTTGCTCGTACTCCCACAATGGTAACCGCATTGAATTATGGTAACTGCACTATGGTATCTGCATTTCAAAGAAAGGGCACAGATGTCATGGATTTCTAACTCCAGCCAGTCTCCTTCCTATTGGATGGTAACCTAAAGAGCCAAGAATTTTCAACACTTCAAAACACAGGATGAGTTTATTTTTAGATGGGTGACCAAGTTGAATTCATGGGGACTGTTTTGCACATTCGGCAGCTTTGTTTTCCATCGACGGAGAGATGCTTCACCAGAATTTTTAAAATATTTTAGAATTTTAAAAACAAATAGGAATCAATACTTTTTCTTTACATTAACTGCGTGTTTAAGTTTTGATTTCGGGAGATAAAAAAGCCAACAGCGTTTGCAGCGAAACAAACACATTGAAAATTCGGGCCCGCAAAGCGGTCGTGCCGACCAAGTTTTCTTGCACCGAACCTCTCTGTAATAGGCAGCCGTGTGCTATAATAATGCCAATTTATTCTTTTTGCCGTATGATAAAGCAGCTAGTGCAAGACAATCACTTGTAAATTCGTAAAGCGAGCGACAATGAGTTCGTACCTGAATAATTTCCTTGAGTGCCCTCAGCAGATGTCCATTCAAGGAACACTGTGTCCGATTTGTTCTTCATTTCGATAACGATCCGGTAGCGTCCCTTACCACGAAACTTGATGAACTGCCCCGTGTAGATGCCGTCGTTGGCGTACGCGTCTTCGCCTGCAAATATTAATACAGCTTTATTAAAACGCGCTGAAGCGCGCAGCAGTCGCATTAAGCACATGCTTACTTATTGTTCAGGATTATTTGGGTTAACCTTGCGTTGCAGAACATGGGGTTCAGTAATCTCCCTGCAGCTCACTTCCCAGTATAATTATACTTTCAGCCAATTATTCACGACACCACTTTGATATTAAACCAACTTCTATAATTTCCAACAGAATTTATGGCTCAAGTATGTATTGATTTATGAATTACTCGTATATTTCTTGATGGTTTCTGCTATTTTTTAAAGTTGAAAACTACTTTACATGTCAGAAGAAATCTTGAAACTCCGACAAGTGCTTTAGAAATCATAGGATATAAAGAAAGATTATTATCTATTAATATTTGCATAATTTAGTGGGCTGGAACACTCACATGTACTAAGGAAAAGACAGAAGAAACCCAACATTATGGGCCATACCGCGTTTTCTCACTTTCTACCAACATCAAACCCCTATGATAACCTTCCTGCTAAACTCAGTAAATATTATTACACCGATGATTGCAGTGTCAAGCAGTTGCGCTCCTTTTTTGCCAGTTTTCGATTTCCATCCCGTGTTAATTCAATTGTTCCGCGAGTGATATTTGTACTGTATTGCACATTGATGATGTTGGTTCCGTTAACCCGAAAGCACTCATGCAATCATCAGAGCCGACAAACAATCTTGCCTGTGCCTGACTCATGATTGGCCCGCCAGACTATGAGGTCTATGTCTACTCGTTTTGATGTGGCTAATTGAACACGTTATCTGTCTAGCAGCCTCAATCCCTGGATAATGTTCGTGCGAAAGCACTACTACGTGATCACACCCGACCAACACTCGTGTGGCCTGCCCTATCTTTGCATAGATTTAGGGCGAAAAGGAAATGTGGCTCCAATCCACTCTGTGAAGGTGGTTGGACCGGGAACCTGTAAAACGACACCCATTATCCAGTCTGATGTCACTTGAAAGTTCACACACGTGGCTGTACACATTCTGGCATATTTACTATCCGTGCTCTATCCATATGATAGCCTGGAATGAACTGAAAATGTTGCTAGACCGGCCTCTCTGTTATATATTGTCACGTGCTTTGATGCAGCGGGCCCAGGTACCTGGCGAGACATGCACCGCATATATCGAGGATATTGTGAAATTGTGCAAGGTGGTAAACCCTCGGATGTCCGAGGAAGATAAAGTGGGGCACTTGCTTAAATGTATCGCTGTAGATGTCTATAATTTTCTTATCAGCAAAGACAATTTGAACTCTACAGCTGACTTCATCAGGCACTGCCGCACTTTCGAAACCTTGAAGTTGCGCCGCATTACTCCTAAATTTGGGCGACTGGCCAACGTCACATCTGTTGCGAGCGTTGATGTCAGTGCTCCGGAGTCCATGGGTGATCTGATACGCCGGATTGTGCGGGAAGAATTGTTGCGTGACAAAGACTCTGCGTGCCGGGACGAACACCAGTATGACGGTTGCGCGCTGCAAGCAGAACCCGCGACCCCATCAACTTCCTGGATTCCGACTTTAAATGCATCACGCTTTGGCGGGGGCAGACAACAGAACGATTTAAGCACTTCTCAGCCACGGATGGGCCGAAGAACCACCTACACACGCCAGGTGGTTCGTCAGCAATACCGACCCGATTACTACCGCCAACCAGAACCAGTTTCCGCCCGCATTTACTCGGACCGGTGGCGCCAGCAACCCGTGTGTTATAGCTGTGGCATGACCGGACACATCTCCCGGTATTGCCGTCGGCGGGGCCTACTACCACAAGATCACCGACCGCTGCCCAACGTTTCTAATCATTTCGGCACTGAATTTCATCCGACACAGACTCTGGATACATACCGCACGGCACAGATGCGAAACGGATCGCCTGCTTCGAACCGCAGCTTGACGCCGCCAACCCAAAGACAGCGACAATCTCCGTCTCCTCGGCGCCGTTCTTCCCCTTCGGGAAACTAGAAGACGCGGCCGATGGGGGTGAGGTCGCCGGAAAATCAACGTTCCCAATACCTCTGTCTGTGTTTATGTTAAAGAACAAACTCGAAGTATCCATTGACGGCATCCCCACCATGGCACTAATTGACACTGGCGCAACAGTCTCTGTTATGTGTTTAGCATTCAAGAATCGATTAGGACATAAAGTGATGTTTAGCGTGAATCAAGCTGTGGTATTCCGTGGTGTTGGCGGTGAATCATTGGTGCCTTTGGGTGTGTGCTATGCGAAAGTTGTGATTGGTGGCCAATCGTTTCGAACCGAATTCACAGTGTTGCCTCGTTCCACGCATGAAGTAATTCTAGGTATAGACTTTTTGCAACAGTGTGGTGCAACGTTAGACTGCCGTAGTGGACAGATCTCGCTTAATGCTGCGTTGATGTCGGCCCTTGTAGAAACCTCGTCACTCGATTTAGGAGCGTTTTCTGTGTCTGAAGATACAGTTGTACCTGCGATGTCCGGAGAATTCATTCAAGTTATTTCGTCTATGAATTTGAGCGAGAATTTCGACGCCGTAGTGGAACCTACAACGCTGGCCTGCGCAAAGAAGCGTGTCTTGGTGCCTCGTTGCATAGTTTCAGACACCAGAGGCCACACCTTGCTGTGGACTGTAAACTATTCAGACGAGCCAGCCGTCTTGCCTCGTGGCATGAGGCTCGCTCATTACGAGGAAGGTGCGTCGAATTACGTGACGGCACTAAGTAACCATGCTCCTGAAGAGAAAACATCTCATTTTGCAGAGTCTCGAATTCAGGCAATGATAAACACAGCGTTGGGAGCACAGGAGCGCCGAATTTTGACAGACCTGCTCTCCAAGCATGTTTCGGTTTTCGACTTCGCCAGAGATCATCAGCCACCGATTCCAAATTCTCGCATCCATCATTCGATTGATGCTGGAATTTCTCGCCCGATCAGACAGAAGCCCTATCGTGTGTCTCCGGCCGAACGTCAGCTTATTGACGATCAAGTTCATGACATGCTCCAACGTGGCGTTATCCAGGAATCTTCAAGTCCTTGGGCGGCTCCAGTTATTCTCGTTAAAAAGAAAGACAACACATGGCGTTTCTGTGTGGACTATCGTCGCCTTAACGCCGTCACCAAAAAAGATGTATATCCACTTCCACGTATTGACGATGCAATCGACTGTCTTCATTCGGCGTCATACTTCTCCTCGGTAGACTTGAGATCGGGGTACTGGCAGATACCGATGAACCCAAGTGACAAAGAAAAGACGGCATTTGTAACCCCCAATGGTCTCTATGAGTTCAACGTAATGCCCTTTGGATTGTGCAATGCGCCTGCCACGTTTGAACGATTCATGGACACCATTCTGCGCGGACTCAAGTGGAAAATTTGTTCGTGCTATTTGGACAACGTTGTGATCTTCGGCAAGACCTTTCAGGAACACAATAGCCGCCTCGCCATCGTTCTCAATTGCATTGAGAGAGCAGGCCTCGTCCTCAACTCTAAGAAGTGTCACTTTGGCGAACGCCAAACAATTGTTCTTGGTTACTTGGTCGATAAGGATGGTGTTCGGCCGGATCCTCAGAAGATTGCGGCTGTAACCAGCTTTACAGCACCGAAACCAGTGAAGCAGCTTCGGAGCTCTTTAGGACTATGCTCCTATTTTCGTCGTTTTGTGCCCAGGTTCGCTGACATCGCATACCCGCTCACGTGCCTTTTGCACAAAGATGCACCGTTCAATTGGACTACTGACTGCGACTCTGCCTTCCGCCACCTCAAATTCCTTCTGACATCAGGACCTATCCTACGTCACTTCTGTCCTTCTGCCCCCATCGAGGTTCACACCGACGCTAGTGGCATGGGCGTTGGTGCTGTGCTCATCCAGCATCATGGCACCGATCAGCACGTGATAGCTTATGCTAGTCGTTCGTTGAGCAAGGCGGAGCGCAACTACACTGTTACCGAACAAGAGTGCCTCGCAGTGGTTTTTGCGGTGCAACGATTCCGTTCCTACTTATATGGCAATGTTTTTACCATCGTCACTGACCACCATTCGCTCTGTTGGCTCGTAAATCTTCGTGATCCTTGCGGCCGGCTCGCTCGATGGGCATTGCGGTTGCAAGAATTTAACTTCACTGTAGCATACAAAAGCGGCCGCCAACATGCTGACGCTGACTGTCACTCTTGCCGCTTTCATCAACTGGTAGTGATGATGACAACTTTGATGACTACCTGGCGCCTATCTCGGCAACGTTTCCTGACCCTCAACTGTTCCAGACAGAACAACGCAACGATCAGACTTTGGCACCGCTCTTCTCTGCCGCTCATGATTCAAGAGATGCGCGTTTCTGCGTTCGTGCCGGCCTACTTTACAAAAAGAATTTCAACCCCGGAGGTGCACGTTTTCTCCTCGTCGTGCCGGAAAACCTCCGCATTCCCGTTCTTGAAATGATGCACGACGATACCACGTCGGGCCACTTGGGTGTCGCCCGGACCCTTCATCGCACACAGGAACGCTTTTACTGGCCGAAAATGCGTCAAGTCATTCAGCGCTATGTAGCCAGTTGTGTCAAGTGCCAGCAGTACAAGCTCCCTACTTCCCGTCCACCTGGACCGCTGCACCCTATTGCGCCTCCGACCACACCCTTTGAGCAGGTGGGCATCGACCTCTTGGGTCCTTTTCCGCGATCTTCTAACGGTAACCGGTGGATAGTGGTATGTGTTGACCATCTCACTCGATATTCAGAAACAGCCGCAATACCCTCAGCCACTGCTTACGAAGTATCCCTATTTCTTCTGCGATTTCTCGTCCTGCGCCATGGCCCTCCTCGAGTTCTGATCAGTGACCGTGGGCGCCAATTTACTGCTGAAGTTATTGAAGAACTCCTTCGTCTATGCACCCGCGATTACCGTCATACAACGCCGTATCACCCGCAATCGAATGGACTTGTTGAATGGACCAACCGCACTCTGACCACTATGTTGGCGATGTACGTGGACTCTGATCACAAGAACTGGGATGAAATCCTCCCTTTTATTACATTCGCTTATAACACTGCACAGCATGAGACGACTGGCTACAGTCCGTTTTACCTCCTGTATGCTCGAGTTCCCCGCAGTAGTCTTGATACCATCCTTCCTTTCTCCCTCCACAACGAGCCTTCTATTGCCACTACTTTATGTCGAGCCGAAGAAGCTCGCCGCGTTGCCCGCCTCCGCATCCTAGACTCACAGGAAAGTTCGAAGGAGCGTTGTGACAACCGACGCCCACATGTCTCTTATGTGCCCGGTGATTTAGTGTTGCTGTGGACGCCGCTGCGCAAGCGTGGTTTAGCCCAAAAGCTGCTGTTTCGTTATAGCGGCCCTTTTGTCATTTTGGAGCGCCTGAGTGACGTGAACTACGTAATTTCACGCCGCACCGAAAGTGGCCGATGCTCACGCCCGACCCAGGTGGTGCATGTCGCTCGACTAAAAAGGTTCCATCCCCGGCACCTTTCTTAAACTGCTTGTCCTGGGGCTTCGTCTGCGAGGGGGAAAGTGTCACGTGCTTCGGGGCGTCAGGAAAGGAAGAAGAGGCTAGAAAAAAGACGAAGAAACGGAAGACACAGTGGTGTGTGCTGGTGTTCCTTGCGTGACTCGCAGCGTTTTAGACTATCAATAAACACCCCCGTTACGTACTGAGTACGTAACAATATGAAAGCTTAGTGACGTCAATACGTGATGTCTATGCTTTTGGGTACTTTTTCGCTCGGAGCAGCTTACGCAAATGTAACCCTCGCCGGGAAGCACACGCGGAGAAAAAGAACGTGCTACGCATTGTTTTCAGGCGCCGTTATCACATATTATACAGTTTACACTTCACACGAGGGCTTCTATGACGTCCACTCCTTTCGTAGTGAATGTTTCTTCGGTAAGTGTAGCCTTTGTAAAAACGGTAAGCCCAGGGGGTCTGTTTCTGAATCGTGTAGTGACGTCGATTTAGCATTAGAGAGGTTTTTTCCATTGGAGAGGGTAGGACAAAAAATCTTCTGACCATCAAAAAATTTGGAACACTGGAAATGCGTTACAAGCTGGAGCCTGTGATCCTGCAGCCTGAAAAAGGAAATAAAAAGTGGCTGCAGCAGAAAATGCAGTGTGGATGATGAGTCAGCACTCAAAGCAGCTCCGATGCTGAGACGCCTTTTTTTTTTAAAGGGGACAAGCATTCTAAAGGGTCCCGATAAAGAATAAAGCTGCAGGGAGGAAGTTTTCAAATTTTTCCACAAGGAGAGGAGAAACAAAAAGAAACAGAATAGTAACAGATCAAGTGAATCATACCTGCTAGGTCCCGGAGAAAAGAGCTTAAGAGCCAGCCAAAGTAGCAAGTAATAGGATGGAAACGCAATTGGAAAAACATGTGTAGCCTATGCTAGTGCATAGGGGGATAGAGTGTACACGTTCCGTGAACAAACTGTACAGTGGACGCTATGTGGGTTTGTTTCTCCACTGTGCAGTCATCTTTCTCTCCTTTTACCATGGATCATCATTGGTAGCTTGTACGAAATACGTGGTTATTACATGTGGATCGCCCTGCATGCGTGCTGCAACATACTGTCGCTCTATGGACTACACGTCCTCATATGCATCAACTCTGATCAGTCTGAAAACGCTTTCTCGTGTTGTACACGGTTTCACACGTTAAACGCCTAGAACCTTTTGCTTATATTTAAAAGTCTGTAAAATTCCTAACTTTCGGTCTAATAGAAAACGAAATTCTGATACGCGTGAAAACGGGAAATTGCTCGGCTTCATATTTTAGGCGAATGCTCTAACCTAGACCTCTGCAGAATCCTGTTAATAGTTTCACCAATTCGTGTGTCTGGGCTCCACTGCTCACAAAACACAGTGTGTAGTGCGTTAACTGTCGTGGGCCTTAGTAGAGCTACATGTCATTTCTGCATTACCTGTTTTTTCACACTCTGTTTTATCATCACTTCAGTTCAGTTCAGTCGTTCAGTCGTGTCCGACTCTTCGTGACTCTATGGAAACATGTCACGCCACGCTTTCCGGTCTCTCACTATCTTCCTAACATCACATAACTTCATCTGCAGTGCCTCGAGGATGCCATCTAACCATCGCGTTCGCTGCCTACCCCTTCTCCGGCGACCCTCAACCTTTCCCAACATCACACCTTTCTCCAGCGACTCCTCTCTTCTCATCAGATGACCAAAGTAGCTGAGCTTTAACTTTAGAATTTGACCCTCCAATGAGCAGTCAGGGTTTATGGTCGACAATATCGACTGATTTGATCTTCTGGCAGTCCAAGGAACTCTAAAGAGTCTTCGCCAGCACCACAATTCAAACGCGTCAATTCTTCGGCGGTCAGCCTTTTTCACAGTCCAACTCTCGCATCCATACATCACAACTGGAAAGACCGTAGCACGAGTTATACGGATCTTGGTTGGCAGACTAATGTCTCTGCTCTTTACTAGGCGGTCAAGGCTAACCATTGCTCTCTTTTCCAGAAGCAGGCGTCTCCTAATTTCATGGCTGCAGTCTCCTTCTGAGGTAATCTTGGAGCCCAAGAAGAGAAAATCTGTCACAACTTCCACTTCTTGTCCATTGATGCTCCAGGACTTGATAGGGCAAGACGCCATGATCTTTGTCTTTTTAATGTTCAGTTTAAGCCCAAACTTCTCACTCTCTTCTTGTACGCGCATCAAAAGTCTCTTGAGTTCCACTTCACTTTCTGCCATTAAAGTGGTATCATCCGCATATCTAAGGTTGTTGATACGTTTTCCAGCAATCTTCACTCCAGCTGAAGACTCGCCCAGACCGGCCTTCCTCATGATGCACTCTGCATATAGGTTAAATAGGCAGGGCGACAGTATGCAGCTTTGCCTCACTCCTTTCTCAATCGGAAACCAATCAGTAAGACCATGCCCAGTTCTGACTGTGGCCTCTTGCCCTTCATACAGGTTCCTGAGGAAACAGATGAGGTGAATTGGAACTCCCATCTCTTGGAGAGCTTGCCACAATCTGCTGTGATCTACGCACTCAAACGCTTTCGCATAATCAATAAAGCAGATGTAGATGGGTTTCTGGAACTCTCTTGCTTTTTCCATGATCCAGCGAAGGTTGGCAATCATGAATTCCGGTAAAAACGTCCCGGAAAAAAATGTCCCCGAAGTAAATGTCCCCGGTACACATGGCCCCACAAAACATGACCCCGGAAGAAGCGTCCCCTGATGAATGTGTCTATTTGCCAAGTAGGAAACAAATGTCCACAAACGATGACTGCGTGTTCCATGGCGATGCTGCAATGATGTATATTACAGCGCTTCCACCTGTCGGCTTGGAAGTGACGGAACATTGAGCTTGTGCGAGGGCGCTCGTAACAAACAACAAAAAATGATGGCAGTGGTAACACAGTGATAGCGCGGCGTCTTTGCCTTGTTTGCGGGGAAAATGAAAGCTAACCACCGGTTTTATTGGACCGGAACCTTGGAGCGATGCGTTAAGGTGACAATGGTCAACGACCGGTAATTAAGCCGTGGCCTGCCTTTTCCAATACTGCATCTCCATCACCACCAGTAGTGCAGCAAGAATTCTACATCATTATTAGAAGAACGGTCGAGCCTCGTCATCGGAAGGTCTTCGAGGTAGTTCTAGTGAAGTCTTCTAATTTGGGCGGTTGTCCAAGACTACCACATTGCGAGACGCTTGTACCTTTCTCAGCGAGTAATATTACTGAGCTAATTAATCCATTCTTATTTCTTCTGAACGAACTGCAGAGTTCGGATCGATGTAAGGTGTGCTGAGTCAGATGGCTTTTTCACCGTAATGTTTCACAGTGCATGTACAAACACGTGTGACGCCCAGAGGACCGAGGGCCCAAATGATGATTATATTTATGTCAAAGTCAATGGAGAATAAAAAGTTCATTTGTTGCGATATAAATTCCGGAAGAATTCATTCTTAGGTCGAATGTTTGCCTTAGGGACGTTGTTTTCCTAGTGGCAGGTTTTAGACGGGCCTTTTCTTCCGGGGACCTTTTTAGCGGGGTCATTTTTAGCAACACCCGTTTTATCATACGTGTATTGCACCGAACGTATTGAAGGGAGGCACCGTTTTTTTTTTTTTTTGTTCTTAAAAGCAACTAAGTATCCAAAGCAGAGGCACGCTCCCTGTTCTTTCGACACGGTCATGCCTCCCATTCTTGAACCTGTGATATAAATCAAGCTGAAGCTGTACAATGGACAATTTTAGCAGATGTTGTTCAAAACACCTTTCACTGGAACCCACCAAGGCCAGAGTCGTGGAGGGGGAACTCCAGAGTGTCGTTGCCGAAAGAGGCGAGGCCTCTAGCTGCAGCCTCTACCACGGGACACAACCCTTTTGTGAGTGATGCCATGATCAGCGCAGCGTTTGGATTCTTCACGTACATCGGGACGCGAACTCGCAGCACCACGGGCTCGTTTGCGCAGGGGCCGCCGACGCTGCGAACATTCAGGAGGCCCCCGCCGGGTGGCGCCTCAGCGGACACTGCCTGCAAAGAAGGGGCCACAAATGGGCTTTAACGCACGATGCAGATTTAAATTGTCTGACTGCAACAAGCACGCCAGCTCAACAATTTTACCTAACCGCCTTTACCTTTGTTTTATCAGGGAGAATACAAACATAAGGACAGGGAAACTCCTACATCCATTGAAAGCCTGGCGGGTATTCGGCTGCATGGGGATCGAATGCGGTACATTACGAGTTTGGAGCGGATTCTCTAACTGCAAGCCACCGCTTCACTGAAACCAGTAGGTTGTGGCCATAGGCGCATGTAAGATTATAGACAGATATAACACGTGAATTGGACATTTGATGAACCAGCGTTGCTCAGTTAAAAGCGCATCAGAATTCTTTGAGTACAAGAAATGTTTACTGAATCGCACAAGAATTGAGCTGCACGTTCAAAGGCACACTTTGGACATTGGTGAACTGTGTGTGTCGCCATGAGTGATAACTGAACTCCGTAGAATAAGCGAACCCTAGTTACCATAAGCAGTCTGCAGAATTGCTGAAAAAAAAAAAAACAGCTATACGCGCGGTTAACAAAACAATGCATTACACGAAAAATAATAAATTGAACTAAACACAACCTTGAACTAAACACAACCTGCAAAACACTTTGACTTCTGCAGATTTTTGTGAACGTTGCTTTCATGCTCATCTAGTCGTTCATAATATGTAACCTTGTTTACAAAATATGAACGCTTCGATATAAACAATTACACTCACATGCTTCCAATTCTTTTATCACTGCATGCAAGATTGCCCTAAGGATTAATGGCAGTATTCAAATGAAACAAAAGAAGTGTCGTGTCCCAACAACTAAATGATCACGGAAACAACATTCACGAAAATCTTCGGAAGCCATAGTACTCTTACACCTTCTTCTGTTTAGTGCTTTCTGCTCAGGAATGCAATAGCCCCAAAGAATGCCCTGCGAGCTTTATCAGTGTGTTACCAATGAACGCGCTTTATTTCATCAAAAATAATTTTGTCCCTTTTAGAACGCTTGCACGTAACCGGGACACTGGACTGGTTGCTTTGGTTACGGCTTTAACCTCCTCTTGTGCGCTGCACCTTTTAAAATACCTGCTAGATTCTCACTAAGTCGTTACCGAAAGGATCATTAGCTGAGAACTACCAAATTTCAATTGCAAATGTTCAGAACGCAGAATTAAAGCTTGAAATATTCGACCAGCGTTATATGTAGGGTTTTAGAGCATGTGCGTTTAAAAGAACCAGCACACATTATTAAAGTACCCACAGCGTGTTTTTCCTAGCGCGTACTCGACACCAAAGGCTACTCTAAGGCTAGATCATGCTGTTGGTCACCATATTGTCGGATTTATTTCGAGTCACGTGCCGCTCGGAAACAGAGACACGGCACGGCCAACTGAACACACCACTGGCGCTGCCGATGTCGGTGCAGTGGGCCAGAACACCATGTCAAGCAGCGAAGTCAATATTTTACCATAAGAGATTAATATACTGCATAGTTCCGCGCCAGATTCCGTTTACTTATCAGCATCAGTCATGTCGCAAACAGCGTCAGGACTGGATGTGCACGAAGTCGAGAAGAAAGAAAGAAGAAACGGATGGTCAGACGTCGGAGCTAAAATTTCACAGTCGGTCATCGGAAACAGTTTAAGAAAGAAAATTACGTAGAAGAGGGCTTGAATCAGCAAAATCAAGTCAAGTAATGGGAGAGTGGTGCGTTTCTCGGGAACCGGTACGATGATGTAAGGTAGGATGACATGACGCTGCAGCAACAGATCGCCAATGGGCTCTGCGAGGTAGTCGAAAGTCGGCAATAGTCGAAAGGGTGGATGTAAACTGCACTTTCAGGGAAGAGGCGAAAAACTTGGTTAAGCGAAGCGAGGTAACCTGGCGAGATCTTCAGAGCAGAGCGGCAGGTCCAATCGAAGAACGCCGGTAGAGCAATGAATAACAGCAGAGTAATGGCAACCCGTGCAGATTGCATGTCAGGTAGTATTAAGGCACTGCCACTGGCCACTCTAAATAGGAAAGAGATTGCTGATGTCGGCACGTTTCTGAGGCGATGGCGAAATGAGATGATAATGGAGTGTGGAACCGGCACCAATAAAGGTAAATTGCAGGAAGACCACCTGTGACGTCATCGACGAGGTTTCATTTGGGAGCAAGGTTCAGAAGAGGGTTTCTATCCAGGACACGAATGCAGCATCCCCTCCAGAGGCTGCATTGTCTAGTTTTTCGATTAGGCGGCGGGATCATGCACAGGTTAACTGCGGCAAGAACCAGGAAAGCTGGATTGGCGAGCTTGCACAGATGGCAGTGGACGGACGCACAAGAAATCGGAAGGGGCGCGATGAGGAGCATGTAAGTAGGAGGGCAAGAACGGCACAGAACGCGTAGCCGCCGCGGTGGTCAACATAGCAAAAAGAACTGACCGGCGACGACACACCTCTGTGGCATTTAAAGGAGCGATGGCCAACAGGCAAGCGCATGAACCCGATTGGGCGATTATCGAATGCAGGCCATTCAACAGGGTCGCAGCACCTTTACCTTGGAGAGATGCCGGTGTTGTAAGCACCGACAGTGATGAAAGGAGAAGTTAGAATGGCACTATAATGTCCAAGGTAAGGCGACAAGGTATTCACATGATCACAAGCTCTTGGTATATATATCAGAGATTAGATTACTCCCTGCTGCTTCGCGCTTTCTTTGTGCTTCAGAGAAAGTCCTAAAAATCATCAGAATATGTACGACCGCTTACCGTTTATTTAACTAAAGCCAAGAAACTATTCAAAAAAAAAAACAGATTCCAAATATAGTGCGTATTCTGGTATAAGAACATGACATGACAGGATCACAGTAAGGCTCTCCAAACTGGCCTCTTTGCTGCGTTTGAAAGCGTTTTTTTTTTCCTCTGGAAACGCTAGCGTGTTCTTACCGTCTTGGAGCTGGTATTAGACAGCAGTGATGTGGAAACAGTATTGGCGCCATCTAGAAACGCCTCGTTGAGTTCCCGCGTTCCATCTCCTTCAGCAACACCACTATCACGAACGGCGAAGGCTCGACCTCCCGTCTCTGTGGCGAAGCGTTCGATTTCCGGCGCAGCGCCGAGTCCTACCGCCACGGTGTTTACGAAGACACCGGCTTTGTGCAGAGCCTCCGTTAGGGAGCGGTCCTCAGCAGTCGGAAAAGAGGAGTTTCCGCCCTGGTTGTCGCTCAGCAGAACCACCAAGCTTCCTACGGCACTGCGGTTGTGCGCAGCGGTCAGGATCTGCATAAAGCAACCAAGTGCATTCTGCCTTCACTGTCCACAATTCTCGGAGAGAAGGAAAAGGTTTCATCTAGCCGATGGCTTGGTATCGTGCTTAAGCAAATAAACAACTCGTTGAATATAGGAATATAGGTTATTCCAAGAACGAATATTTATTTCAGACGGACGGTAATAGGGAGCATGCTGTATGGAGACGAAAAACCATAGAGAGAGCGGGAATTTCATGCTAAATTTTTCTACTCTCCAGTGATCCGCGACAACAATCAGGGAGACAAAATAGCCATCTCCCGTATTCTCGGTTTAGCAAACAGTCTTTGGTACAACGCCATCTAAGAGCCCAGGCTACATAGAGGTACCGCTCCTATAACCGAATTTCGCCTGTTAAGCGTCTCCTAGATTTTTCAACGGCAATATTGACTTTAAGGCATCAAGGATGCAATTTGTAAGGAGAGTGATTCGTAGCCGATACTAAACAATTTCTATTATTTCTTAATAAAATCTTACAAAAAATATTTCGCAAAAAATGAAAGTGTTAGATATTAAACAATGCTTACACACTGCGCACAAAACGAAACAGACCAATGCAACAATTATTAAATGCGCTTTCATCCATTCGCATGAAAATTCTTATTACTACCTTTCAGAAGCCGTGGAAGTGTAGCGTTCAAGGAACGGAGTCGTCATTTTTTTAAATTTCCTTGTGCCTTGTTTCAACCGTTCTTTCACACACCTAAGTAGTAGGGTATGAGTAACGAAACATTTATACCTAACGAAGAGCAAGGACGAAGACATCTGTTTCGACTAACTCCGTCATGAATGATTAGACCTGCGCCAAAAACAAACATATTAAAAATATTAATAGGCCACCAGTGGCCTATCGACAATAGGTCACCATAGAGCACATACGTACGCTAGTCACTTACTGTCCTTGGTAGTTAAGTAACAACCAACTATGTGTACAATATTTTAACCCCTTACGAAGCGACCATGGCACAGTAAGAATTGTTCGACAAAGAGAGATGCCGCAGTCATCAACACATCGATTCAATACGACCTTAATATGCCTATAGAGAGAAGGTTCTCGCACTTCCGACCAGCCTGATCAGTAAACAAGCCACATGAAGGTCACGAGTACGGAACGCAAATGTTGGTGGGTTAGCTGTGATGTGACAGCAAAGAAAAGTCTAGAGGTTGATTGGGCTATAACCTAGTAAAATCCGCAGAAGCACTCGGCCTGGGTATTTAACTTTGCTAAAAGCGAGCTATATGCGACATACCTGTTGTTTTTTTTTTTTTTTTGTCATCATTGACGGAGGCGCGCTCGTTCGGAGGACAGTTATATATGTCGCCCAAGTTTCGACAGCAGCGAACAAATGTGCTTGCATGGCTATGGGCAGATTGTCTAAATCTGGATCGAAGAGCCCTGGAACGTTCCGTACATTAAAACTCTCGAGACAAATTTTAATGTCTACTACCATGTGACTCTTTTGACAGCACTGGTAGCCACAAACGTTAAGCCAGTTTTACTGAACTTGTAAATATATTCAGTATGTAAGCGCATTTTGCCCGTTCACTATCCGCGGTGACCTTTTCAACAGGCTTTGGTGAAATACTCACCTGTAGAGCCAGTCGCAGGCCGCATGTTGTACACGTGGCTCCCTTGGCGGGCAGTTCACGTGTAAGGTTGACGAGCCCGGACCGCGTGGCTTCGCTCAGCGTGATGGGAGTGCTGTGGAGGGCGCTGCCGTTCACAAAATAGACGAGCGTAACTATGTGACCACCGGGAAGTCTATCGGCCAAGGTGGAGGCGACGGCCTTCCTCAGACCGCCCCCGGAATCCTGCAAAGTAGTTTTTGCAATCAGATGCGGTACCTGATCGCTTTAGACAAAAGTGTTTTCACCCAATCTGCTGCGGACAATGCACAGAGGCAGAGTTGCATAAAGGTGCCTCTCCTTGAAGGCACCCCACAAACATATTCCTCAAAGAGCAACTTCACGGGTCGCAGTGCTCACATTCATATATAGTTTCCAAAAATGGGAAGCGCTGCCTGTGTGGTTCATAATGAGAATGGGCAAATAAAAACTACTGCCATGAAGCCCGTATTAGTGGAGAGTAAAGGTGCCAAGGCGTACCCACCATCGAAAAGCAATGCCCCTGCGCATGAAAGGCTTACTGCATAAATGTTAAGGCAGTGTGTTTTGCTGAACTGAATGTCACGTTTGTAATCATAACCGTAGCAACCATACTTCTGTTGATGCGAAACGCAAGACACTTATGCATTGCTTGGTGTAGGCGTCCGTGAAAAAAATCTAAGGTGGTTGCAATTGTTCAGCAGCCCTTCACTACGTCCTCCCTCACCGGTCATGCCTCCTTGGGAATTTAAACATTATATGTTACACATAGTACCGTAAAGCGTTCAGCCCGTGTGCCGGCTAGCTTTCACTTCCTGCGTTCCACAATAACCACCGCGTTAATGCTCAAAGCGTGTGCAGATTTTAGCTCGCCAAGCAGACTGACACAAGTAAATTTTGTTGATTTTGCAGTGGGTGGGAATTCCTTACAGACTGCATTTTTACCATATAGCCGACACGGAATGTGTAGGTTTTAGTTTGACGCTATAAAAATAATAAACGCAATCTACTCTACATGGAAGCTTAAACCCATCCTAACTTTCTCATCCCTATCACCAATTAAGGGAACAACACTAGCTGGGGTTTAGCTTGTATTTAAACCTGGAGTTACGCGAGAGCCATCTGCATGGCTAAGCTTAGGTTCGGCATGAAACTAAAGACATGGCTTCTGCACATAGTAGTTTACTCTATGGTTTCAGCTTTATTTATGCAATAGGGGCACTTTTGACCACTAAAAAGGATTTCCTGTAGGTGTGTTGAGTGTTTTTCAAATTTCCCTTCTCGTTATAATTCTTCATGTACAAGATGTTGTACACTTATAGGGAACACAAATTCGCTGTCGCTCTCATTGTAGCACCGATACGTTTCACGTAGCTACTTGTGGAAACGAAATGGTACAGCAAACAGGAAATGTGGCTCTTTGCACCTACTTCCCTTTTCGTTCAACATGCGGCATCCCCGGAAGTAGTGCATTCAGAGAAACGCAGACATCTTCTTCTGTCATGTTTTCTTTCAAGAGCGAATGAAGTTGCTCTTTCCTCCTTGGCAGTTACACGCCGACGATTCTCTGCTCGCTCAAGTATTGTAAGTACGGCAGAACAAAGCTCGGAAATAATTGTGATAAATGTAGACTAGTCTAAATAACAAGCCCCCCCCCCCCCCCCCCTGCATCTTTAAACTAGTGTCTTACAGGCGGGTTGATTCAAAAGTCAGAGAAGCACAATATACCGTACGGGAATAACAAAACGAACCTTCTCTGAAGGAGTGACATCAAAGATGATAATCAGTTGTCTTTCCTTCTTGGTGTCTTGTTGTATTTCTTGAAAACTTGTATGTACCTTATCGCTATCTTTCCGCTCCCGAAGCCTGTAAAGAAGCAGAAAACAAAGTTAATCACTGCCATACTGCAGTCTAGGTCGATACAGCATAAAAACCTTTATATGCTTGCGTTCGCCATGAGAAGTCCTTTATTTTTAGGGAATCAGAAGAACCGGTAGAACAACCAGCGAGAAGCTCTATGAGCTTTCGGCAGCTCGATTTTTGTATAGGACCATTTGCGTTTCCTCATAAGCTGCAAAACTCTACATCCGCAGTAGTATGTAATACTGTAGTGACTCTCTGCAAGCTATTAAACAATTTAATGGAGTGTAATAATTTTTTTGCATATTTCACAGCATATTTATTGTATTCCTTTGCGTACGAGTCTCACACAATAGGTGCATGTTCAAAATCCGATGACTATAATGTCTGTTGAATAATCTCTTAACATCTTGCGCAGAGCAGAGTACAGACCTTTATAGATATCCATGCTTTTCAAGTTCCCTTTTCTAATCCTGATATGCGGTCGTTCCCCCATAAATCAGATATGAACGTTAATTCCAAGTACTCATGGCGCCTTGCTGTGGACCAAAAATTGCCATTAATAGAACATGAAAAACTTTAATGGCTGCTGTGTCCTTCTGGAGGTCAATGACACTGTTTTTTTACTTCAATCTTCTGCCATGTTTAGTACAAATTCTGAATTCTACAATAAGCAACCATTCAAAAGAAGGTGGGTGCTAGAACTTCGCATTTCGTGATATAAAAGGCGCTCATCAGAAAGCAGCTGGATCTGAAAGAATTTGGGTGAAAATGTCACATTGAGTAACTGCCTTTGTCTTCCTTCTCGTTCACTTTGTCTGCAATAATTGGACATTGGGCTTGAAGTGTGTCCACCACTTACTGAAAGCTGCGGCAGCGGCAAATCGAAACTATGTGCGCGGAGGCATCGGTATGGCTTGAACACGTCCGACGATCTCAGGCAAGAGCACGAGCCGATAAATTTGGTAGCTGCCGGAAGCCTCCGTTGACCTGTCGCTCAGCATAGCATCACTTCAGCGGTGATATATGCATTGTTGGAAAGTAGTTCTCAAGCCAACACTACGCTTGACAAAACGTGGTATTTAGAAATAACATAATTGCTTCGGGCTTTTGCCCAAAACCATTAGTTCTAAACATTCAGCACATTTTACAGCACGCTTTAGACCTGTCTCCTGACCCTTTACCGCTTGCAGCACGGTGTTTACAAACGTACAGTTAGCGATAAAAGTTTGCGGGACGTGAGATCGTGGAGAAATATTTATTTCTCTGTGATTGGAAAAACATAGTGAATGAAATGTGCTGAATCCCCAAGAGACATGCACGCCTCATTTAGAGGGAAAAATCTGGTAGGAAAAACTAGCGAGATAAAGAAGAAATGCTTTCCCACAAATTCGCATCCCGCCAATTTTTGTTCCTGAGTATACGTACACGTGAATTTCGCATTTTTGTCCGAGCAGCTTGCACCTCGTCGATGATAGCTGCATTTGAAACTGTCACTTAATGAAGAGGTAGCGTTTAGTTTGAGATGAACGTCGTAATTTTTACCACCTTGGCTAGTGAGGTTTTCGTTTTCTTTTCATGGCACTTTGCAACGAGCTAATATGGACTGTTATAAATATGTTCGTGTATCGAACCAGATCCCGATCACAAGGAAACTTTCATTTATCGCACTATTTTAATTAATGAATAAAGCTAGGTAGTCGTTCATGACTTCAAATATACGCATCGTCCTTGAAGTTCCCTGAACCACTCTTTTCGCTCCTGCAATTTCTCTATATGCAAGTTATTCCTTTCCCATTCCTAAATAAAAATATGCCTTCAATGCACCCGAAGCCCTTCTAGGAGTAGTAGCTGCGTTCGAGATTTTCTTATTGCCTCGTTTTTTACGTCGAAAACTATGAGGCGTATAAGTTTTGGATTTTTCTCTGCTGGCGAAGAAACTGATATCGAGCGCACGGCAAATGTCGGTACAAAATTCAGTCTTGTTATTTGTAATTGTAATTTTTCGTAAAATAATTATCAGGACACTAATGTTGAGGAGGCAGATCCAGCTCTCCATATCTTGTGTGCGCGGCAGAATGTACGGCGTTTTCCTCTGATATGTGTTCGGCTAAAGATTCTTTTTCCCGATTTCACGCACAATACTCCTTTCTCTGACCTAACTAGACCCTACATCAATAATAACATTTTTACTAAGTTTTTTTCTACTGTTCAATAAATCATGGCTTGCTTTCAGACGCATCGGGTTTAACTAATTAATAATGGATAAATGCGCACGAGCGAAAATTTTTGTTTCCTTGTATTTTTTAGCGATTTAAGTAATGTTGTGGCACACGGTAGTCTAAGTACACAAATATGTTTTCGATTTTTTTTTCTACGGTAGAACATAATACGTGTATCAATGGGTAATTGCAGTGCACACCCTTGAAAGTCATCGCTGCTGAAGTCCCACGAGGGCTTCAGGCACAACTTGTCCCCCACTTCCTCACGGACGCTGGCGTTCGCTGGGGAAGCCAAGTCCTGCGCGGTGCGAATAGAAAAATGAAACCCCAGACGCTGCGATATAACGCTTCGTAGGCAACATATCGCTATATTGCGCTCTTAACACAACCTGAACATGATGTTACACTCAATGACGACATCGGGAATAATGACTCCCAGCTCTTGCGCGTGAAGTCGACGCACATTGCGAGCATTTCAAGGATCGTTTTAGTGCGTAGGGCTTGTGGCCGCAATCACGGATTTCGTTGGTGGCAATGCGAGGTCTGCTCTCTCGCTCTCTCTCTCTCTCTCTGTGAGCTTGAGGCGCGAAGGAAACGGTGGCGACACCGCACCCAATTAGAGAATGGTGCGTATCACAGTTGCGACCGTCGCGGCCGGGCAATGCTGTACAAGCGCGTGTTATTCGGGACTGAGGAGCACAGTGTCGCTCGCACACCTTGAAATTCGGACTCCCTTCCTTAGCGTCAGTCGCTGCTTGGCCTACACGGACAGCAGACGTGAACGCGGGGTACTCCTTCTACCTCGGCTTCGAGCCGCTCATCGGACCGCTCGGTGATAAAAACTACGAAAATATACATAAGGATAAGCAATGCTACACACCTAATTCGCATTTTATTACCTATGGAAATCAGAAGTAATTGCAAGTGCAAGGCATCACAACGTGTGATGATCGCTAACGGCCCATGAAGCAACTTCGTGTTGGTACGGGCAAAAATTTGCCATCGTCAAACTATCGCAAAGCGCTCCTTCTCCACATTCGAAGACTGCTGTGCCCAGCAGCACTCAAACATTTTAATTGTTCCTTACATTTTAATTGTTCCTTATCCACACTGTGCGGAGAAGTATTCGGACATCTACCATATGTTGTGGGCTTGCCCATCCAACTCAGATATTCCTCCCCACCCCAACCCCACTCGGGAGGACTGGGAGGCTACCCTGCTCGGCTGCTATAACCTGCAGGCCCAAAAGGCCTTGGTCGAGCGCGCCCGGGAAAGGGGTCCTATGCTAGGGGCCTCACCTAGTATTTGTAAGAACCGGATCTTCAGGATCCGGCTCAGGGATACATCTATCCCCTTTTGTAATATTAAACTATTTTCACCACCACCTTATTTGAAAAGCACTGCACCAGGCTTCATGATAGAGCGGCTAGCACAAGCTACGAATGTCGCGAATGTATTTATTTTCCTTCAGAATATGGACGCCCAACATCCAATGCTTTCGGCACCTTTTTTGGACATTTTGCACATTCATTTTAGGTAATCAAGGCGGTGAAAGTAGTTACTGATGGCATCTTACTGCATATATGAATATCCCAAATATCTTTAGCTAAGCATATCGCTCGACCAAAATACTTGACGACGCACGCTACATTTTGCACTACCGGATAGCATGATCGTCCATCATTTATATGTATCTGTGTAGCGTTTTCTATTGCAGATTTTTTGGCTGTGGCGGTTTCTCTTCCAGATTTATTTGGCTCGTAAGGATTTACGGGAGCAACATCCATCTGCTGTGTAGGGCCATTTTGTGTCTGCAGAAAATTTGGAGTTGTGCTTTCAAAGTGGCCCATGTGTGGTTTCTCTTACGGTGTGCGTTTTTTGTTTCTTCTTTAACTGGTTTCTTGCTAATACAGATTGCGCCAACTGACGCAACAAGCTGCGTGCTTCTAAATTCGAGCATTCATTTAATTTGCCTCTGCGTAGCTTGTACTAGTCGTGAAATTAAAACTTTATTACCTAACTACACTCTTCCGGTCTGCAGGGAAGCTTGTGCTTCATGTGTTATCGTCGCGAAGTCAGCTGGCCCCTAGGCTCTCGTATTCGATTAACTTCGTCTTTTTTTCTATTCCCTCTTTACCATCTTGAAATGCAGTGTGCTAATACCGCCCATGTAATGAATATGCTGCCAGCTTACATTGCGCTTGTCGTATTCCTATATGCGTACTTGTACCTTATATATTTCAAGATGTAAGACGACAGTGCTGTTGTCTTCATAAACATATAATTATTCGCAGCAGGACTATTATTTCTAATTTAGCTTATGCCTCATATTCAATTTAATCGTCGCCTTTCATAACTTCACAGCACGATACTGGCAGCGTGGGTGCGTTTCATTGACCTTACCGTCTCGATGTGTGCATTCGCACCTATTTGTAACTTTTTTGGTGTGTATTAATTAGTATCAGTACACATGTTTCAGTGCTAGAGATGAGTGAATAATGCTTACCGTGGCTTTTTGGTGAGGACACGAGGTGTCGACGGTCCTTGCAGGCTCATCGATTAGCCCGTACCGGTAGAGGGCCCACTCGCGCGCCAGCAGGTCGCCTGCAATGAGCGAAACAAATTAAGAGGATGCATAAGCTTCGCTCGAAGAGTAGACAAGATAGCGTGGCGCTCGTTGGCTCATTTGTTGACACTCTGATACTACTCTGATGACAGCCGCTTGTTTGCCTATTATATACGGCGATATTTCAGCTCGGCACATTTGCCTTTAAGGAACAAGCCAGGGTCAGCCTCCAGCGTTTACGATTGACGGAACCTTGCTGTAATTCCAGCTCGGCTTCCTCCGCACACGTATGCCGCTTGGCTGCAGTTTATAACGTTCGCACATCGGCATCCCGCCTTTGTGTCAACCGTCTGGATACCCTATACCGAAAGTTCATCTCTACAACCTAAGCGTGGGTCTTCCGAATCCACCATGGTCGTCCGCAGCATCACAACAAGGCAGCCCTCAAATGAAGCCCCCGCACTGAGACACACATTTGGCCCAATATCAGATAACGTTTTCGAACTACAGTACCGGCCGCAGGACGTCGCAGGTGTTCAAAATTAGTTCTCTACATTACACTGGTTTTCTTCACTAATCACCAGTCATTAATCACTAAGCAATCACTCACACTGTCAATCACAGCCAGTCGATCACCAAATGCTGTGAACATAATTATACACTATCTACAAGGTGTCTAATTTTTTTTTTCAGCACCTCTTTCGACTAACTTTGACGCGAAGTTTGATGATGATGCAACAGAACGCGGAGGTGCCACCTATCTTGTCGAACACGCATCAGGTCTTTAGATCAAATGGCAGCCAGGTCGCATGACAAGGCCGTGAAATATTTGAGCCGGCAGAAATTGGACACCTCCTTGAATGCTCCTTCTGGCGATGGGCTTTTCGGCGCACCTGGAGCAGTACGCTACCCGTATAAGGAGCACCCGTGCAAGACACATAGGACCAGGGTTTACTACAGCGCAATGAAGGCTTTGGCAGTGTATTAAATTGCGATCTGAAGTTAAAAAAATACATAATTTTGAAGCCGCGTATGAATGAACACAATTAGATAAGCAATGGGAAAACTGACTACAGCGGAGCACTGCTTGCAAACGTGTGTGATGTAAGGCATTTCCATCGATTAGGAAAGGTTCTAGGGCTAAACAAAGTGGTAACCATTAACAACACGTCTGACATGACAATTACGAAATGATTCATATTTTATTCCTTATTTCAATACTACCAGCACCTTTGTGGTCAGCAAGACAAGAGCGGTATCAGAGTAATGGATGCTATAATTACTAGTAATAGCTGTCTTATTACGCCATAGAAACGGCAGTTTAATTTGCGAACCCCATTGACAGTAATCCAACAAGCAACTCGCTCTCAGTAACATATTGTGACTTGCTGAAGCTGCAAATAACGCATAGAATTTACAGCTAAGTAACAAGAGCTGCTTAAGAAGTTTCGGACAGCAACAGGTTCACCACCCCATTCACTAGCTTATTTACTTCGGCAATACCTTTTGAGAAATGGCCACTTGGGCACGTATTTCTTCGCAAATAAAATTATCAAATAGCTTTGCTGTGGTTGGACCGGTAAAATTGTAAAGTATCTCAAAATTGAGCCCGCTTATAACCACTGCAGTTATAAAGGACGCTCGCTTACCACGAAAGAGGGAGGAACTGCCTTCAAACAATGAACCAGGGCTACGGTAAACATACTGCCAAGCCATATTCCGTAGGCGCACCTTAGCAGAAAGTGCCCTGACATGCGATCACATGGCATGATGTCACTTCCATCGAACGGTTTTTATTGGTTTTGGTTGTTTTACCAAAGATGGCTTCCGGATGTCCGCCTATGGTAGCCGGAACTGGGCTCTTCACACATTTAGAAGGTTGTAGAGAGGCGGTTACTTTGTCGCGTTATAAATACATTGCCGTGGTAAACATGTGATGCTATAGTGGCAGGCCAGATACACACTGAGGATGGTGCATCCCATATGAAACTGGAAATACGGGATTGTGGCGTTGTTCGCTGCTGGCTGTTTGGCTCGGGTTCTGGCAGAACAAGGCGCTTGAAGCTAACGCCCCAAAATCAACCTGTTTTAATAAGACATGGTTACCGAATTTATCGGTCTTAAAACGCTCAGCTTTATCAGTGCACTAGCAACCGCGACCAATGTTTTTTTTCATATCATGTGCAACCTGTGACATTGGATACCTAGTGCACCGTCGTAGGATGACACATGCTTTGATTCCAAGTCAGATTGTACCATTGCATGTTGGGTATGATCCAAAGGACAGTTGGTTACGCCACTGCCTGCACCTTGACGCTAGGCTTGTGTCATGCAATTATAACCATTTTTTCTGATGCACAGTCTCCTTTCAGTGCGCCACTCCTGAGGACATCGGGCCTTCATATCAGCGCATAGTATTGCAACCAACTTTAGATGCCCAATGGCTTAACATTAGCTAAGTATGCAAGGATTTCCATGTTGATTGGCGGACTTAGAACAAGTCCCTCGCGACATACTATATCCTAGAGCGCATGAAGAGAATGACCGTTGTTAAATTAAATCTCGAAAATCATCTTCCACAGTGTTTTACCTTACAAGTGATGTTCGCGCCTTGATTTTGGGTTCGGGAAGTTTTTCTGCAGCAGCCAACAAAACAAGCGAATGTCTACATGCTCACTCTTCTTTTAGCATTCGCGGTATCCCGCTGTGTAGTGTATTTGCCTCCATCGTCCAAGCTTATTTAGGGAAGACTGGCTCGGCGAAACGTCAGATTAAAAAGCAGCGGTAACGAAGGTTCTTGTGCAAAAAAAAAATGCTCCCTCTTTATGAAGACATGCATGATTGTGACACCTATTCACGACGGTAGCCACTCGATCTGAAGCTCAAAACATTTTTGTGTTCACTAAGCCAAAGGCTCATGATTGTCAATTTTCTTATTCAGAATTTAGCTCAGTAATATGTGAACTCGGAACCAAGGTACCATTCTCCCCGTTTGACATGACCGTCTTCAGCGGGCATGCAGTCGCTTTGCACAATAGGTATTGTCGGCGAAACTTTACTTTTAGTTTTAGAAGAGGGTATAGTTTGCTTGTTGTTGATTTTTTACCTTGATATTTGTTTCGGACATGGGTTGATTTACAAACGAGCAATTAGCGAAAAGAGGAGAACAGCTAGCATCAGGCTAATCACGACCCGCAAGCTATGTGTTGTGACTGATATGTGTTGCCCATGTGCCACGACAAGAAAAAGAAAGTGTACAATTTTCGTTGAATTTCACGGCACTTTTTGATATGCTAACATGTTTTGAACGTTGCAATAGAAGACTGGGCAAGCTAAACAAGTCCGGTTTCCAGCAGGTGGCTACACTCATGATAACTTTTACTTTCGTTAACACTGCAAATGACATTGGGGGTATTCCTCTTTATGCAAAGAGAACGACATATTTCTCTGGAAGCATGGCAGTACAATGCTAACGCCTTCAGTCGACTCCCTGTTACTTCATAATTTTGGCTTTTTTCTCAACTTTCGTAAAAAAACTTCCGAAATCACTGCAGAATCTGCACTGGAGAAATGCGTAAGCCTAAGCTTTGCTGTGTTGTCCGCAAAATGTGCCAGCAGGATTTCGCGAGTGATAGATACTTGGCCTTTCGATTATTGTAAACCACTTAATTGGCTCTAATTAATTACTTAAATAACCCGCACCAACTTATTTTGTCGCTTGCACCTCCTTTCTTGATGCTCTATCAGATGGTATTCTTTTTTTGATGTAGCAACTAGTTCCTCTTCCGAAAGTGACAGATACTGGGCATTTCCTTTCCTGTAGACCACTAAACTGGCTTTAAGTTTCGATGGAGACGAAACGAAGAGGCGTCCGTGTGCAGTGCGATGTCAGTGCACGTTCAAGATCCCCAGATGGTCGAAATTGGAGTCCTCTAGTACGGCACACCTTTCGCTCTCTCCGCTTTCACCTCATCTTTTTCTTACTTTACGGTGCGGTTAAGGTGCCCGCAGAACAAGTGTGACAAACATTGCGCCTATCATTTTGTGTGAACCAATTGTTATTCGCTGTAACCATTTACCTATATAAACGACATCAACCATTTTATTGATTGCACACCTTTCTTTGACGCTTTATTCTATACCATTCTTTTTCTGATATACCACACTAGTTCTTTTACACCATCGACGAAGCCATTCCCACGCGAAACCCGTTTACATAGCCATACAATGCTTGCGCGCTGACAAGTGGTGCTACATGGCCTTTACCTTTCTTGTCCTCACCCCTTTCATGAAATAAGACTGTCCACATCCTGAGTCTTCAAGGTTGCAGCTAAGGCTTAGATACTTCTTGAATAATCGGGAGGCGCTGCATATCTGTAATCATGGAAACAGACTGTAGAACCTGCTCCCTGGTCGTCTCATTTATCACATAGCATAGGCCTAGAATCGGTTGTGGTCGCATATGATCCTTTCGCAACACTAAATATGCGCAAAAACCAAATGCTTGCGCGGGGCGCCCATGCAGTCCGTACCGGCCGCGGCCACTTCTTTCGGCGAGCGGGAAAGGGCGGTCAGCGCCAGCACCACATGGTCTCCACGTTGTGCACACGTGCACGGGCGCCTGCAGCCGCGCAGTGGTCCGGCCACCAAGCGCAAGTGAGCGTGAGTTAAGGGGTCGTGAGGCACGCGCCAGACGCCACGCCTCTGTGGCCACGACGGAGGCAGCGCCAGCGTTACGTTTCCCAGGTAGACACGCCCTCCAGAGAATTCGTGCAGTGACCGCGAGGCCGCACGCAGCAGCTCCTGCGCAGAATATGTGCTTACACATGAATTCAAGAACTGCATGATTTCTACGCGGATCGCTCGAACTGTACAATATTTGCCAAAAGTTTAAAGTTCAGGACGTTCACTTCTATATCATGTATATCATGTTGTATGGAGGTAGACACGCCCTCCAGAGAATTCGTGCAGTGACCGCGAGGCCGCACGCAGCAGCTCCTGCGCAGAATATGTGCTTACACATGAATTCAAGAACTGCATGATTTCTACGCGTATCGCTCGAACTGTACAATCTTTGCCAAAAGTTTAAAGTTCAGGACGTTCACTTCTATATCATGTTGGGGGGCCTGTTTAGCGTTCGAGAACGTCCTACCCATTATAAAAGGCAGGAACAAATATCTTTCCTTGAGATGATTTGGAACACTCGGAATGCATTAAAAGCCGCAAAACTCAGATGCAGACTTCTTGGACTCTGAAGCTTTGGTAAAGGCTCAACCTGACTGACGGAAATGACGGTACGGATGGGCTCCGGTTGTGGCCTTAAGCTACAATTTCATACATGTTGTTTCTTTGAGGCGACGGCTACCTTTGTAGGCGCACATGAATAAAAAGAATCAGATTTCTGCCTGATAACTCATGCTTCATTCAAATTTACTTCTCTACATGGCTTCTGAAACTCGATGCATCCATATTTATGCCCTTCTTACGTTACTACTTAAGGTGCAAATTCCATAATGGTTAAACATAACCGCGCTGTTTTAACGCGATAACTTTAAGGCCACATTCTACAACTTATATAGCTTCGATATATTCAGCGAAAATTAATGGGTAGTGCTCGGGCAGGTAGTGGTAGCTCTGATTGGCCAGTTGGTCGTGTGATGTCACAAGACCGCTTAACTTGGCAGGAGCGGCCTTTGGAATCAAGATAGAACCCAGTGGGACCCTTGGATGCTGGGCCATACATTCTAATCCTAAACCCTATAAGACCTTTCGTAGGCTTAGTTATAGTGGGGCTTTCTATCTCGGGCGATGTTTCGTGCAATGTGGTAGATTACGAATACATGTTAATAAAGTGTGCAAGAAAATAGCAGCAGAAATCTTGAGATTAGTGATCCTTCAACCAGGATAGTTAAGGCTCTAGCGTTACATAATTAAAGGTGGAGCTGAATTGTCCTACAAAGGTTTAGGTGCAATAATATAAGCGCCGAGGTGGTGAAGCTGCGACTCAACTAACCTTGTCAAAGCACAGAACGTCAGTGTTCGAAAGCATTTCTAAATAATACACTTTCTTTACGGAATCACCATATATGAGCTAGCCCAGCGTTATAAAACCATGTAAAACGTTATTCGCCACTAAGCATGCATTGGTTGTTTTAAATTCCCAATTACTAATTATCTCATGCAGTGAATGCGATACAAACTCAGGTGTACCAATTTATCCCAACCAAATGTAATTCGTTACGGAGCTTTGTGAATTTGACATCTTCCTTGGGTTTGCCGCACCTCGCATTCATATCGGCGGACGTAGTCCACCCTCCAATACTACGACTGCCTCGTGGAACGTGATCAAACAGGAAAGATAAGCAGAGTACGGGAATCCTTTCATGCTACCCATGGCTTCAGTAAATTCTGCCAGAAACGAGACCATCGTTAAGGAATATAAGCCAACAGAGAGAATAGAATAGAAAGGCAGGAAGGATAACCAGGCGATGCCCAGTAGGCTACCCTACATGTAGGAGGGGAACAAAGGGAGAAAAGGAAAGAAGGAGCGCCAATGAAAGGAGGAAAGGCAAACAATGCAGAGAAAGGGGAACTTGTTGTGATATAAACAAGTAAAATGTCAACACCGCGAAGCCATGAAAATCATAAGGTACATTTTTTCGCTTCTTAAAATGTGTGCCGTTGAAGTAAATGTGCTGCATTTATTGCATGGTTTAATAATGATTTGTTTAAAATGCATAAAAAACAACCACTTCCGCAGGTGTACACGAGCCCTCGATTTTCGAATTTCGGGTCCGCGGCCCCAACAACTGGTTTACTCGGGCTTCTGCTGAATCTTCAACGTCATTGTGCAATAACCTTCTCTGACAACGAACATATATCTAAGGTCCTGTCTTACCGCCACTATCATGTGGTACATGATCAAACAGGAAGGCTGAGGGCTGTGCGAGGACTCTCTTATAGCACCTATGGCATCAAGGCTGTCAAAAATAAGAATTTCTTTAATAGGCTAAGCAGACAAATTCATTGAAATGACGAGCTATTTATTATATACACATGAAAGAAGACAACGCTCTGCTAAACCGAGACAAACGTGGGAAAGGCTTTCTTTGATACTAGGGCGTTAGAACAAACTGATGTAACCATTTTGATGTGAAATGTTTAAAGTCGACAAAAAAACCTATCACTAGCGGTCGTGGTAAAGAACCACGAACTTCAAGTATTGCGAAATGCAAAAAACATCAAATTATGCTCTTCGTTCCTACGTGGACTCTTGAAGCTTTTCATGTGGAAGCTCGAAGGTAATTTGTAGATATAGCCGCTTCGTCGCTGCCCAGTAAGTCTCGTGCAAAGCACTTTTCATGGTGAACGAATTTTGTCGGCTCATATTATCAATAAAGCTATAGCATCAATATCACATGAGTAGAGCATTCCCTATTTAGTCTGTACGCCATGACTCCTCTGTCATCTGGGAACCTCGAATAGTAAAATGTTGCCTTTGTCTTTATTTTGCGCCGGAAATGCAGTAACAATTCATCTATCCTGTAGCGCCTCATCATAAATGTAAAATATTTTCTAAAAAAGGTACGTTTTGCAGATGTTTTCACACGAACCAATTGCCTTTTACGCCTTCCTCTGCACTTCATTTAGAGAATCTTAGTCCAAACAATACGCACGCTGCGGAGTTTGGTTTTCAGTCTGGTATGCCACATCTCAAGCTGTGTGTCAAGTGAAGCTGACCCTTTTTAACATTTTTCAGCTATTTAATGAAGTGATACGTTCCCATGCATACGATATAAACGCAATATAAGCAGCTAAGTTACTTTTGATAGAGACTATATAATCAGTGTATTAACATAGAGTATTCTTCTACGCTTTCGGGCATATCGGTGAAAGCGAATTGGCCGTAATTTATCGGTGACGCAGATGGCGCAGTGACAGAACTGTTTGGGCGAAATGTGTGCACATGGGAGCCTAGAGGTGCTAAACCAGAATGGCGCGCGCTGAGGACACCTCACCGGCCCATGTTAGTGCCTCAGCTCTCAAATGCGCACTCAGCTTTCTCCTTTGGTCTTCGATTCGATAGCATTGTCACTAAACATAACAGATGTCAGGCTTAGGCGCCACCTGAGCGGCTACGCCGAACTTTACGAAATTATCCGGTGCGGAATTGCATTACGATCATCAGCATCGTCAACAGTCGGACTATGCCCAGTGCAGGTTGAAGGACCCTCCTATATTCCTGCAACTAACCTGGTCCTGGGCTAACTGCATTCACTTGCCCCTTCATACTTCCTAACCTAATCCATGCACCTAACCTTCGATCTGCCGCCTTCTTCTTGATGTCCAATTTGTTACCCTAAGACTCGCTTCCCTCAAGACCTCCAGTGCACAGTGTCTGCCACGTGTGTGCTACGCCACAAAACTCGTTGGTAAGCAGTTAGGTCAGCGGTGTTCAGACGGGACGACTTCAAATCTCTTTTGTGGTAGTGTTTCACCAGGTGCAACTTACGCCTACGCGGCGTTTCACCCATGCTTTCAACAACGTTTCTAGCGATCGTCGTCGCCCCTCGGTTAAGCACTGGCGCCTCTTCCCTGCATCTACGACAACTGAGCAGAGGTGGGCAACCTCATGAGGTCTCGACCTCATGAGGTCGACCTCAACCTCAAAATGACCTCAACCTCACGGAGTGAGGTGAGGTTGAGGTGAGGTCGGCGACAGCTCGAAATTTTTTGAGTGAGGTCACGAAATTGGACCTCAACCTCACGCGTGAGTTTGAGGTTGAGTGAGGTCGTCATTGTGTGAGGTCGAAATTGTGAGGTCCAGGCATTCTGCTGTTGCCGCGGCTTTCTTCGAAGAGCGCCCCTTTTGACGTGGAGCTCGAGCGTACTGCCTGCGGTGTGCCCGCCGACTCTCGGTGTTTGGTTACCCCCCGTTCGGACCACCGGATGCCGCAGCCCCTGCCCAGCTTTCGGCATTCCCCCGTAATGTCCGCAGCCGGAGGACGCTTCCCTCTGGTCTTCTTGGAAGGAGATATTTTTTTTTTTACTTCACGAACTACTCATGCCCCCCGCCCGCCATCCCCATTTCCTCTGACTTGTTTGTGCCGATGCTTGCCGCAGACTCAAACACCCAGGAGCGCGCAAAGCACGTAACTCAAGTTGACCCGCGGTGCTTTTGTCGGATGCCGCAAAGAAACACGCAAACTAAAAAGCGAAGCAAATTGTCTTTGCGCAGACGGCGCGGAGCAGAGCTGTTTGTCGTGTGCATGCCCGTTTCTAGGCGCTAACGTCACGGCTGCTGCCTTACATTCGATCCCGCTGTACATTACACAGAAACTTAACAGAAAATGGTGCAGCGAAATTTTTAGAGGACGTGATACTGACAGATGAAAAAAAAAAGGAAAACATGAACAAACCAGGAAAACCGGCACAATACCATCTGAGCATTTTATTGAAGCCCTCCCTTTAGAATTGTACGTCATCGTTCTATATTCCGGTCCTGTAAATTTATGTTCTTGTATTCTCCAGAACAACTTCTCTTTGGTTTTGTGCTGCTTGTTTCTTCTAACAGATTCACAGGTGGCCCCGAACAACTGCAATGGGATGAAGGTGCTAGCGTTCCTTACATACCCATATAGCGGTAAAACATGCAAGAGGATGAAACGAACGGCATAGCTTATAAGGCGCAGCTGGTATACAGGAAAGAAGCCTGCGCATGTTAACTATTTGCCGAGATAGAAGAGACAAAAAATTATATGGGGCTTGCATACAGTAAAGCCAAATGAAAAAAAAAATGATTTCGCTCCGCTAAGGCCCTTCTATTCTAGTGAAATTCTAGTGAAATCAAGTAATGCAGGAGGAAGGAGGAGAGTAAGGGATTCTTAACTTCATAATATCAGATTTCCCTTGAAATCTCTTATTCAGGCGCAGAAAAAAAAAGAGAAAAGCGTTCTCCTACATGTTTTTATGAGCTAGAAAGTATTGAGATGGTTTCCGGCTCGACATTTTGGTGTCTAGACGGACGAATTGGTGTGGCGAACTGAGCGTGTCTCTTTTGTGCTCCCGTCTGCTCGAGGTGGACAAATCAATCGGATGAAAATTTTTGTGGCCAGATGTCGGAATAATTTTTTTAGACATTTGTTTTTTTTTTCTTTAAAAATCAATTTAGATATATGTGAATGAAGCCAATTACATGCTAGCATTGAGGAATGCAGTACTAAGTAGATGTATCAAACCTTCTATACGCTCTGGGAAGCGCAGTTCACTTCTGTTTTTAATGTGCGACATTTGTTATTACTTTCGGCAACATGGTATTTCTTTGTGTATATTTTCTTGTATGTCAATCATAGTTCGCACACTGCCGAAAAGAGAACCGTCTTCCCTCACATCAGGCTCTTTCTTTGGCATCTTTTCAGAGGCCTATAGCACAACCCTCCTTTCCAATTATCGGCGCGGTCATTTAGTTTGTTTGTTTTTTTTTCTTTTTCTTTTGCAAGTATTGGAAAGCGCGATCTAGTCTCTGAAAGCGGAGCTGGCACACATACGCCACTGCCTTTTGGTGTGTATTGGTGACAGTTCGGCATTCACTGCATGAGCAAAACCAGATGCCATGGCGACGGACGGCGAAGGGAGGAGCGCGTGCACAGCAGGGGGCGCGGTCCCTCCGGGCTGCTTGCTCGCCTCCTTTCTGTTGTTCTTGTCTTTATTTTACGTTTATGTGCTGTAACTATACGACACTAACGGGGAAACGGTTTCTCTAGATTCACGTACGGTGCATGCGGCGAAGCAGCTTAGGAGACACCACCGTGCAATTTATTAGTTCAGTCTTCAAAGGAAAACACGTGAATACCACAAAGAAGCTCATCTCAGAATTGTTGGCGAAATGGCATTCAGTATTCAGTTCGGACGTGCAAGTATTTATATAGTGTTTTTTTTTTTTATTTTAGGCGGGTGGGAGTTGGACATTTTGCTCCGGCGAAATTCGACGGGCGAGCCGATGTTCGCGACAGCAAAGTGGTTCATTAACCCTCTTTCCTAGCAGTGCCGACCCTTGTAATTTTAATGTAAGCGTGGTGTTCAAAGAAGCAATTCCGCCAATTCTTGCAATACGCCACGGGATCACAGAATTATAAACAAACGCCCAGGAGTGACCGGTTGGGACCTCATAAGATAAACAGCATTCGTTTTCGAAATTTTCTGAAGGTTTATTCGGCGTTGGCCGAGTATTATGATTAATTAGTGTTGTGCTGTCTTTTCCTCTTTTGTTTCTTTTGTTGGGGATTTAGTCTTCACAAGTCGTTTCGTGAGTGGCTATTATAGAAAATTTGTGCCCCGTAAATGACGTCCGTTAATATGGAGGAGCCGAATTATGGAGAGTTTTCTGGGGCGAAGATTTTTTCAATGTATTTATGCCTCGTTAATATAGAAACTCGCTCTCTAAACATTGGACAGGGGATGAATGCACACAGGCTATTCGGCCTATGTATTTTTGTCTCGTTAATATGGACATCGTTTGAAAAAAGCAGGGGAGTCCGAACACATGTTAAAGAAGGGTGCGCAGGCCGGGAACCTATGCGACAGCCGATACGGTCGGATGCCTGAACGAGTCCTGTGGAGTTGGAAAGAACCAAAGCGGGCGTGTCGTCGTTTTAGGAGGGGAGGGGGGGGGGGGGGCGCAAGAGCGGGAAGGAAGGGAGGAGGAGAAAAGGAGGGTGGATGGCAGGGATCGTACACAGCAAACCGAGGGTCAGAAGACCCCAAAAGGAGAGAACCGGGAGATTTCTGGGTGCAGCGGCAGCGCTGCAACTAGAGGCCGCAGTCGGGAAAATAGCAACATGTGGTCGCAATAAATTCTGCTGAACGTGAACAGAAGAGAGGCCGGTAAAAGCGTAAGAAAGAAATAATAAGAAGAAAGACAAGCGCCAAAATTGGGGGTGGGAACTTAAGTTTTTCTATCCCATAACACACTGTGTTCCACGAAGCCGTTAACGCTTTTCGGTCAGGGTTAAGACACCCTCACGAAGTAGAGCGACAAAAGAAAGGCGACGAGCACGCAACCAGAACCGGGCGTCTCGTCCTGGACGCCCTTCCTTCTCATGCTCCTGGTTTTCGTCACTGTTTCTCTGCCGAACTACCACATTTTGCACCACAGCGATCCGCATGTCGGTTTCGCCTTGAGTCAACGACGCGGCCTTGACAAGGTCTGAGCTGTTCGTAGTCGGCTAGCCGTCGTTCTAAACTGTACTTCAGCTTGCAGTGTTTGTTTCATAGGAACACATACAAACGGCACAGGAAAGGGCTGTTCGATAGCCCTCTGTATAGTAGCCTTCCAACTTGACTCCCTCGCTTCCTTACAGAAACACTACAAGGCAAGAAAGAGAATCAGAAGAACGGAAAGTCAGGGAGGTTAACTAGGGAAAAAGAGTGCAAAGAAGCAGGAGCCTATAACCCGCAACTTTAGTCTGACTTTTGGCATAGTGGGAGTTAAACGCAAAAGAATGGAGCTGAACTTAGGCGCGAAGCGGGAAATCTGTGAATACAAGCGGCAAAAGCAATCTCGTCAATCCAAGCCGTGAAAGGCTGGACCCAAGTTCAACTAGGCCTCAGCCTCGCCAGGTCGACGGTATACCATCTATATATACTACAGGACTCCGATAAATGGCTCAACGTCGGCATCGCAGCGAAAGCCACAGTCCTACAGCGTCCAGCCCAGTTCGAAGAAATGGAGTCAGCCTTGTTAATGTGGTTCGGGAATGTGTACGCTGTTACGACCAAGCATCCGCAATTGCGCGCTCTATTGTTCGCCTGTGGGCATGGAAAAGTTTTGTGAATATGTGGTGATGGTCCAATGGCTCTAAGTGAGCCTGTTTCCAGGAATCCTGTTTTGTAAGCATGTTTTGCTTTGTGGACAACCTGCAAATGCCAAATTGACCCTGTCAAGAGAACGTCTGGAAAAACACAAAGAAACGTCCCCCTGCGGGAAATAGCAGGAAGTGCTTTCTTTCTTTTGTTCACCCTTCCAGTCGAGAAGTGCTATCCTCCAGTGATGAATGCCTCCTATCCAAAGGAGACGACAGAGTGACATGTCCGCTGACGTGCAGGACAAGAAAGGAGCATGACTCATACGGCCATTAAGTGATTTCCCGGGAATGCAGGAAAGATTTGCAATTGTCGAAAAGGGACAATGTTGGGAGCCCTATGCGGCGCCACGTGCACTCGGGTTTCTGAGAAGTAAAACCCCTTGTCAGAACCAGTCTGTGGTTTCTTTGCTGAAGAATAGAAATGTACCTCCTCTCCTCGCCGTTCCCAAGCTTTTCCCGCCAACAAGTGATCCCGCCCAACGAATGAATGCCGGACCAGTCAGTGCTTCAGACCATCAGTGCAGTGATGTGTTCGATTGGATGCCGATACCTGAGGGGCGTGCCCTGGATTTGGTTGGTCAGCATCTTCAGAGAGGGGCTGGACATAGGGGGGGTTTTAAGGACGCTGCAGAGCACGAAATGGCGCTCTGGGCCCTGGGTAAACGGCTCATCCAGTCGCTTCTCGCTATGAACTCTTAACGCTTGCCATTTTGCTGATGTACCCTTCTTTTTCGTGTAAATATTGTAAATAAGTTTTCTCAAAGTGCCAGTAAACCTGCTTGTACATATTTCACCAACTTCGAAGATTCAATCCTACTTCAACCCCGAGTCTCTGCACGCTACCAAGTGAAGGCCGGGTCGACGTAGTCCCAGCGTCACGACAACTGGTGGCAGCGGTGGGATCTGAATCTGCAAGCACGACAACTGGTGACCAGCGTTGGGATCTGAATCTACAAGCCACAACATCTGGTGATTGGAGGTGGATCTGAAGCTACAAGCCACAACATCTGGTGATCGGAGGTGGCATCTCAAGCAACAAGCAGGAGCAACAATCGGCCAACAAGAGAGCAGCTCGGAACATCGATCGCATGTGTGGGTGAGTGCTTGGCTTTCTTCTGATGTGGACCAGGTTCTAGAACAGGGTTAGAATTTAGAACTGGTAAAAAGTGTTGAAACGCCTTTAGGTTTGGTAGTTTGCACTGTTGTTTTGGAAGTAGCCGACACTCGGAGCGATCATGGACCTACAAAAGCTGCAGAAACCGGACCTGTTGCTATTGTGTGAGGAATTGGGAATTGATACAAGTGGTTTGGCACGAAAACCCTTGATTATAAAGGCAATCACTGATCTGGGAACCGATGATGAGGAGCTCAGTGAAGCATGGAACCTCGTCGGTCAAAAAAAGGAACAGCTCAGACAGCAGAAAGAGTGGGAAAAAGAGGAAAAGAAGCGTGAAAGAGAAGCAAAAAAGCTGGACCAAGAAATTGAGCTCCGGAAATTAGAACTAGAGTTGAGCAAGAGGTCGGGCGATTGTCCCCAGCTAGCGGTACCTCTTCTCAACAAGGAGGCAGATTTCAAGATGTCAAAGTACATGCAGCCATATGTGATATCAGGGGATATCGGTCTGTATCTGGCTAACTTTGAGCGAACCTGCGAAAAACTGTCCTTCCAGCGAGACACTTGGTCTCAGAGATTATTGACGGTTCTGCCCTGCGAGGCAGCGGAGGTTGTCGCGCGGCTAAGCAAGGAGGACGCGGACAACTACGAGAAGGTCAAAGCTTGCCTTCTGAGAAAGTATAGGCTTAGCGCCGAGGCGTTCAGACAACGTTTTCGGAAAGCTACTAAGTCCAGGGACGAGAGTTACCCTGAATTCCTGTACAATTTAAGAGTAAATTTGGGCGAGTGGCTAAAGAGCACTGATTCCTACAGTGATAGGGACGCTGTAGTCGAGCGAATTCTTTTGGAGCAGTTTTATAACTGCCTCCCAGAAAAAGAAAGAAATTGGTTACAGGACCGAGGCGACATTAAGTCGGCAACTGAAGCTGCCGAAGTCATTGAGGAGTACGCTTCGCGCCGACAATTCAGCAACCCAGCAGTGGATAGGCTCCGCAATCCCAAGTTGAGTGTAAATAACCGTCAGAAAAGGCACTTTGCTAGATTTGCAAACGAAGAAAGGAAGGCTTCTTCAGGCAAACGCCCTAGAAAGGACGGCAGTGAGAAAAGTGGGGAAGTGACCAACGCGCAGAACACAAAGAACAAGCTTGGGGCTAGGAAGCCGCTCACATGCTTTAGGTGTAATGAGCAGGGTCACATTGCCGTCAACTGCCGGAAAGAAAAGTTTGTTTTCTCGTATGTCAGTGACTGCGATGAAAATATGCAGCTTTTGGAACTTTACATGCATGACCTAGTAGTCAACGGGAAGCCTTGCAAGGTACTGCGCGATTCGGCCGCAACGATGGATGTTGTCCATCCGGTGTATGTGTCGCCTTCCGACTATACAGGACAGTGTGCGTGGATCCGCCAGGTAGTGGAGGAACAGAGTGTGTGCTTGCCAATCGCGAACGTGGTCATCGAGGGCCCTTTCGGCAAGTTAACAACCGAGGCTGCCGTTTCAGGAAAGCTTCCTAAGTGCTATCCGTATTTGTTCTCTAACAAATCGGACATGCTACTGCGAAAGAGGGGCATCCTTTTCGGAGACAGAGTTGTGCAAGCCCTAACACGTTCAAAGGCGCGAGAACTAGCTACACTGCTCATTCCAGAAAAATCCACAGCGGAGGAAACGGCAGTTAAAACAGTGGTAAATGCGGAAGATAGCCGGTCAGAAAACTTTGAGAGCGAGGCATCTCAGATAAGTCAACTAGAAAGTGAGCTTGATAAGACACGGAATGAGGACGTTCTAGAGAGTAACCTCTTGCCGCCGGTGTCTAGTAATCTCACGAGACTTTTAATTGGAACCCGAGAGGACTTAGCTATGGAGCAAGCCAATGATCTCAGGAATAAGCTCGAAGTACAGTGGGAAGGACCTGATGAAGTCGTTGCAAAGCTTTCTAACACTAACTACGAAGTGAAATTCCCCGGTAGGCGTAAAGCAGTGCGCATTTATCATTGCAATCTTATGAAGCCTTATGTGCAGAGGGAAGCCGTGGTAAATCTAACGTTAAACCTTCCCGAGGAGATGGGGGACAACTTGATTTGCCTCAGCGGAAAAGGAAGCAACGCTCAGGAGCTTCTCAAAAAGACGGAGCAGAGAGGAGAACTAAAGAAATCCCAGCTGTCCGATCTGGGCGAGATAATAACAGAGTTTGAGGCCTGCTTCATGGACAGGCCAGGCAGAACTGATTTGACTGAGCACGATATTGAGCTGACTTCAGACGTGCCAGTGCGATCAAGGTGCTACCGATTTTCTCCAAGGCAAAGAGAAATTCTGGATAGGGAAGTAACTCGCATGCTGGAATTGGGAGTAATAAAACCCTCGGAAAGCGATTATGCTTCGCATATGATCTTAGTAGAAGCTCCAGGTAAAGACCCTAGGCCTGTGGTAGACTACCGAAAGCTAAATTCTCTCACCAGGGATCAAGTGTATCCTATTCCGAATATTGAGGAGAGAGTAGAACAGGTCAGTAGAGCGGCATATGTGACTACGCTGGACCTTACTCGAGGATACTGGCAAGTACCGCTCACTGAACGCGCCAGCAGATACGCGGCTTTCGTCACTCCGACGGGCAGCTACCAGCCAACAATGATGAGTTTCGGGCTCAAAAATGCTCCATTTTGTTTTTCCCGACTCATGGATAGGGTTTTAAAGGGGTGTGAAACATTCGCGGTGCCTTATTTAGACGACATTGCGGTTTTTTCCGACTCATGGGCGGACCATATGGTACATCTAAGAGCTGTACTGAGCCTTTTGCGTCAAGCTGGACTAACCGTAAAGGCCGAGAAATGTTGCCCGGCAAGGGCGACCGTGGACTACTTGGGTCACCATGTAGGTCAAGGTTTCAGGAAACCCAGCGAGATTAAGATTTCTGCGGTAGCAGACTACCCGCGGCCGAGCACGAAGACGGAAATTCGAGCATTCCTAGGTCTGACTGGGTACTACAATCACTACATCCCTAACTATTCAGCTTTGGCTAGCCCTCTGACCGACGCTCTCCGCAAGACAGAACCGACAAATGTAGTCTGGGACGAACAAAAGGAAGCCTCCTTCGTAAACCTGAAGGCTGTGCTGATTAGCCGTCCGGTATTGCGAGCTCCAGACTATGGCCGAGAATTCACGGTCCAGTGTGATGCCAGTGATCGAGGGTTAGGTGCTGTTCTCTGCCAGAGAGATGACGACGGTAATGAGCACCCCGTGCTCTACTTGAGCAGAAAACTGAGTTCTAGAGAGAGGGCTTATTGCGCGTCAGAGAAAGAGTGCGCTTGCATTGTATGGGCCATTCAAAAATTGCAGTGCTATCTTGGAGGGGCCAAATTCACCGTAGAGACGGACCATTGTCCCCTGGCTTGGCTGCAAACTGCGACATCGAAGAACAGTCGCCTTCTTAGGTGGAGCTTGATTTTACAGCAGTACAATTTTGAAATAAGATACAAAAAGGGGAAGTTAAATGGGAATGCGGACGCGCTTAGCCGCTCTTTCTAAGCGGTCCGAGATGTTCCTCACCATGTATCGAAATTGATAATCAGGTTTTTTTTTTTTTCGTGCGCTTGAATATATGTGACTATGTAAAGCAGCACGTTTGGTTTTCGAGGTATACGTGGGTCCTGAACGTCTTGAGAGTGGGCTTTTCTCGAACAACAATGGCAGTTTTCTTTTAACCTGGTCTCTTCAGACGGGAGCCGAGTGCTTGTTTGGACATGTGGTTGAGTTTCAGACAGCTCGAGCAATTTGGCCTACAACAATCAAGACAACGCGACAAGCAACAGCGAGCTTCAAGCGTTCACGTGCAGGCCATTAAGTCGTCTCTTCATGCAGCAGCTGGGACTGCTGCCCTCCGAGTCTCTTCTGGCGGGGGAGGAGGCTGTTACGACCAAGCATCCGCAATTGCGCGCTCTATTGTTCGCCTGTGGGCATGGAAAAGTTTTGTGAATATGTGGTGATGGTCCAATGGCTCTAAGTGAGCCTGTTTCCAGGAATCCTGTTTTGTAAGCATGTTTTGCTTTGTGGACAACCTGCAAATGCCAAATTGACCCTGTCAAGAGAACGTCTGGAAAAACACAAAGAAACGTCCCCCTGCGGGAAATAGCAGGAAGTGCTTTCTTTCTTTTGTTCACCCTTCCAGTCGAGAAGTGCTATCCTCCAGTGATGAATGCCTCCTATCCAAAGGAGACGACAGAGTGACATGTCCGCTGACGTGCAGGACAAGAAAGGAGCATGACTCATACGGCCATTAAGTGATTTCCCGGGAATGCAGGAAAGATTTGCAATTGTCGAAAAGGGACAATGTTGGGAGCCCTATGCGGCGCCACGTGCACTCGGGTTTCTGAGAAGTAAAACCCCTTGTCAGAACCAGTCTGTGGTTTCTTTGCTGAAGAATAGAAATGTACCTCCTCTCCTCGCCGTTCCCAAGCTTTTCCCGCCAACAAGTGATCCCGCCCAACGAATGAATGCCGGACCAGTCAGTGCTTCAGACCATCAGTGCAGTGATGTGTTCGATTGGATGCCGATACCTGAGGGGCGTGCCCTGGATTTGGTTGGTCAGCATCTTCAGAGAGGGGCTGGACATAGGGGGGGTTTTAAGGACGCTGCAGAGCACGAAATGGCGCTCTGGGCCCTGGGTAAACGGCTCATCCAGTCGCTTCTCGCTATGAACTCTTAACGCTTGCCATTTTGCTGATGTACCCTTCTTTTTCGTGTAAATATTGTAAATAAGTTTTCTCAAAGTGCCAGTAAACCTGCTTGTACATATTTCACCAACTTCGAAGATTCAATCCTACTTCAACCCCGAGTCTCTGCACGCTACCAAGTGAAGGCCGGGTCGACGTAGTCCCAGCGTCACGACAACGCGAATGGTGCTGTCGTGAGCGACGAAATGCTTCAAGAGAAGGCCCTCTGCCTCGGCAACATTATGGGTGCTTCTTCTCCTCCGTCTTGATAAGTTTTACCTGTGATGACTTACGGAATTTTTGTTCAGTAAAACAGGGAGATGTTTACTGAGAAATATTGTCACGCGCCTTCGTAGAACGTCGACGGAAGATGAAAAAGAGCGGTCGGGTAGATCGGTGAGGAAGAAGAAAGAGCAAGGGCAGAGGAACGTTTGTACGCTTCGCCACAATCCTCTTTGTACCGATCCCTGTAAATAAACCCCCCGTGCGTACAAAGTACGTAGCATCGCGTACAAAGTACGTAACATCTTGGTGGAGGTGCGGGGTAGAACGACGTCGAGGGGAAGGTGACCTGCGCGGGTGCTGGGGTGGCGGCGTCACACTACGATCAGATGCAGGAGATGAATTCCGCAAATGTGTCGAATGGTGTGAGTCCCCAGTAGGCATAGTCGGGGATCGTTGTTGTTCGGTGTGCAGCCGTCCGTGAATGTTCGCGTGGGGTCGGTAATCTTGTACAGTTGGAAAACGACGGCGGCAGTATCTAGCGATATGCCCCGCAATGCCACACCTGTAGCACACAGGTTGAGGGCGCCAGCGATCAGCATAAGAGTCCTCACTAACAAAGTCGCGACGTTGGTTGTAGCGAGGCTCTCGCTGCTGACAAACCACATTTTCAGAGTAGGCGGGCCTCTTTTCCATCGGCTGGTGGTCATAACGTTGAATATAGCTGCGCTGATCGTCCATATGGGAAGCGCCGCTAGGTTGAACCCACGGAGTGGACACGGCGGCAACATTTGCCTGCGGTGCACAACTCTGCCGCACATATTCTTCACTACAGATGGCGTCCCTAGATCTTGACAATTCCTCGCGTACAATCTCTCGTATCATATCAGCCATGGAAACTGAAGGACAGGCTTCAACACTGGCTACAGAGGTGACATTGGCCAGTCTTCCGAATTTGGGTGTAATTCGTCGCAGCTTGAGAGCCTCAAATGTTCTATAATGCTTTATAACATCAGCGGTGGTGCTCAGGTTCTCTTTGCTAATAAGAAAATTATAAACGTCTTCCGCTATTCCTTTCAGGAGGTGACCGACTTTGTCTTCTTCAAGCATAGTGGGGTTGACGAGTCTGCATAGCTTTAAGATGGCTTCGATATATGCAGTACAAGTTTCTCCGAGTACTTGTGCCCGGTGAAACAAAGTTTGTTCAGCGCGCTTCCTTGCAGGTTCATCTCCAAAATTTTTCTTGATTTCGCTGGCAAAGATAGCCCATGTACTTAATGAATCCTCGTGATTATCGAACCAGTCGAAGGCAGTGGCGGCAAGGAAAAACACCACATTAGCCAGCTTAGTAGCGGCGGTCCAGTGATTGTATTTACTCACTCTTTCGTAGTGCTTCAACCACTCATCAACGTCCTCCTCAGGTTTTCCGGAAAAAGTACGCGGCTCTCGATAATGGGGCCAGTTCTTCGCCGTGGATGGTCCTGGCTGCTCGGTGCTGCCGTCTTCAGCCATGTCTGATGGCATTGGTGGTAGGCCAGCAAGTCTACGGCTTCTTCGGTAGATGAAACGCTCCGTGGTCGCTACCCAAGCACCTCTCACCAAGATGTTACGTACTTTGTACGCGATGTTACGTACTTTGTACGCACGGGGGGTTTATTTACAGGGATCGGTACAAAGAGGATTGCGGCGAAGCGTACGAACGTTCCTCTGCCCTTGCTCTTTCTTCTTCTTCACCGATCTACCCGACCGCTCTTTTTCATCTTCCGTCGACGTTCTACGAAGGCGCGTGACAATATTATTCTACGCTCTGTCTAGGCGTAACTGATTTGAGCTACTCAAGAGGATGGCTGACAAGGTTTAAGAACAGACAGGACGTCTCAGGTCGACGGATTTATGGAGAAGAGGGTAGCATCGACATCTCGGCTGTGTTTATATACCCAAATTAATTAAAACAGCAACCATTAATTATAAATTTTTTCTCAATTATATACTTTTAGTTTTTATTCATGACTCGTTAATATGGATGACTCGCTTTATGGACAGTTTTGGTCGGAAACCAGTGTCCATATTAACGAGGCACGACTGTATTCCTATTTTTTCCCTAATATAATGTATTCTGTCGCAAAACAATGTACAGTGTATTAGAAAAAAGCTCGGCAATCATCAATTTTTTTTCGAATTAAGAAAAAGAGCAAGGATGGAAGCTTGGGCGAGTTGGTGTCGGTTTTCTTGCCTCGTAGCGCTAAACAGACAGGGACACAGCCAGACATAAGGGACGGGCGATAAAAAAAAAATGCCCGTCCCGTGTGTCTCGCTGTGTCCCTGTCTGTTTAGCGCTATGTGGCAAGAAAAGAAAAAGAGCATATCATCATTGTTGTCGTCGTCACTAGGGCCAACAGCATTTGTCTTTTCAGTATAGAGTAAGAACTGGCTTGTTTTATTTCTAATACGAATCTTATTCACGTGGGTCAGATCGAATAAACTGTTTGTATTGCATTATGGGCCTATGCGTAGTAACGTGGTACCCATGTAGGCCTTAGATTGAAACCGACCACAAAAGGGTAGGCGAGGAGGGGGAGAGGATTGGCACTTTATTGCAGAGTTGGACATGTCGTGTCCGGAGTTTTTCTGCTTTTATCTGGGATAATTGTTATATAATATTAGAAGTAAAATACAGCCTTCATACGACAAAATTCTGGCTAGCCTATATACCCTAGGATTACCGAGAAATGTATATTTGCTTTAAGTTACGGTTTAACTTAATGATTATTATTTTTTTTTTTTTTGAGGTCGAGCGCCCGACCTCAACCTCACATTTTGGGTTTGAGGTGAGGTTGAGTGAGGTCGCCAATGGTCACCTGAAAAGTGAGGTGAGGTCGCCTGGGGGACCTCAACCTCAATTGATGAGGTTGAGGTTGAGTGAGGTCGCCAAATATTTTTTGAGTTTGAGGTGAGGTCGAGGTTTTTGAGGTCAAATGCCCACCTCCGTTTTGGCTCGCGGCTAATACGCTCCCTTGATCGCTTGTTCTGTTTAATTTTCCCTCTGTGGGCAGCGCATGCCTAGGCGTTTTGGCTACTGCTTCGTTTGGACATGTGAGCCCGCGGCACCTGTCACCATGACCTTTCCCCTTTTTGGGCTTTTCCCCTGTACCTCTCACAACACAAGCAGTTGTTTTTTGGCCCTCCATCGTGCCCCGCCGATACTGTGTACCACCTGAGCAGGTAATGTAAACAGCCTAACTATGTATATTTGTAGATTGTTACAGCTTAAAGGATAAAATCCAACATTGCGACCAGCCACTAGTGTCGCAAGATAAAAGAAGATAAGTCGATCCAGCAGAGTGACTATGTTCCCGTTAAGTAATGGTGAGAGACAAGTATTGTTTCAAGTGTGCAATGTTATCTCAGCGGCAGAACGAATGGAAGCTACGGAAACAGAAGGAAAGAAGGCAGCTCCGAACCGAAGGCGGAATTCGCAGCCGAACCTAAAGAAGCTTTTGTGAAACTTTCAGGCTGCCGCCTAGTGCGTTTGGGCTGCGCTTATTCTGTCAAAACATCCCATCAATGAACAATAGCGCCGTTCTAAGCCTCTTGTGGACGAAGCCAGAATGTGACCCGAAGGATTAATCTGCCATCTGGGTCACGCTGACCATGTAGCGGACGTCGACGGAATGACGTGTGAGCGAACTAAGACCATCATGCATGTTTCCTAACCCACGCTCAACTCGTCTCGTGCGAAGCCATGTAGCCACCCTAAAGCGCGTTGCAAAACACGTTCTAATCAATGATAGCGGCAAAATGTAATGGACCTGACGCTGCACACTTCGCCCCGTTTAAAGCCGGTACGTGCACCGCGGCTGTTTCTTTGGAGGTTTTCTAACAGAGATAGCGCTGGCACCCGAAACCAGACCACTAGTTATCATCGCTGAGACCGACCTTGAGAGCCTCCACAACTCCTTCATCGGGGCCGACGGACTCGTCGATGGCAACTACCACGTCCTGGTAGCCTCCGTCCTCTTTGTCTACGATGAGCGCCACCACCAGCGTGGGAGTCAGCAGCAGGAGCAGCAATGCGCACCTCCATTCCGTCATGCTGCACGCATAGGTGCCCTCGGGGGTAAGTAATTAACTTTTAACGACCTGCTTCGCTTAGACGGCAATTAACACACTGTGAAAATTCAGTGATTAAATATTAGGGATGACGCATTCTTTGCCTGCTGGTAGCACAAAGCTGTTTCGCCTTTCTTTAGTTTAGGGAGTCACTTTCACAACCGCACTCACATATCTTGCCCGCCACACGTTTCATCCTGCTTACAGCAATGCTATACTAATGTCGAAGGTTTCACAATTCCGTCTTTACGGTAGAGCAAAAGCTACTGTAGCCTAATACACGAATTGTGTGAACTGCATCTTTCTCCGAGGACGAAATGTAGGATATATATAGTCTTCGGGCACAAAATTTCTTATTATGCTAACGCTGTATGCTACCCTACTCAGTGCTTGCGCATAACTGTAATCTCAGTTCAGCAGAACCCAGTGGCTCCACAGGCAGCTCTCAGGGATTCCGCCAGCTTCCACTGGACATCACCCCCACCACCCTCTCCCAAAGTGCTCCTGTGCCACTTCTTACGCTAGGGTGCCAGGTACAGTGCAGGATCCAGGTAGAACCAGAGGAAAAAGAGGGTTTACACGGTATGAAGGAGCACTGAACAAGGGTAAATGGGGTACGCCTCAGTTCGCAGGTCGATTCAACATTTCGACAAGTGGACTTGTCTTCGTCTTCTTCTGGATATGTCCAGGCGAAGACAAGTTCACTTGTCGATACTCTGGTTCGACCTGCGAACTGAGGTACAGTGCAGGGTACTTAAAAAGTCATTTCAGACCATTACATCTTATCTGATCTCGTTCCTCAGTTTCGCACTGTCAGCGTAGGCACCATCCTCAAATAGACCTTGGCATTGTGGCAAGATGCTGAGCACCAATGCTGATTGCCAAACTCAACAAGCCAAACAGATAACACAATAGTTAAAAAAAAGAGGAACGAGGAAAATCCATGCTTAAGTAACATCGCCTGATTGTGACAAAGGGGGAAGGGGAGGGAGGGGGGTTCCGTGGCACATGTTTGGGGTTGTTGGGGTTTCTTAAAGAAACCCTTGAGAACCCCTGAAGTAAGCCACTGCTTTCACTGTATTTTGTCTAATAATCTCGGATAATTTCTGCCTGCCTTCCTTTTCTGAACTGCGTTGTGGTGCCCAGGGTAACTTAAATGGTATGGCAGGTCGTGAGAAAATTGTGATAGACGGTTCCACTGGAGCCCTCCATCAACAACAAATCGATCCTCCCTCCATTAATTTGCCCCTTTCATTCCTGGCCGAGGCCAGCAATTCATCAGGGAGGTGGATAGTTAAAAACCAAGCGCATGGCGTTGTTTCGCTTAGCAGTGAGCTCAACCACCTGTAATCCGCTATATGTATCTCATACTTCGCGAATTGTCTAGCTGGAGCTAATGTGTCTGAATTGTATTATTTCATGCCGTTGACGTCGTCCTTCACGATATTCCAGGGCAAGAGACTGAACATATTTTTCTGCTAATCCAAAGCCCCCACTATTCGTACACATATACTATCGCATCCGTGTGAAGTCTCTGAAATTCTTCGTCGCCTCCTGAACCATGTCTGCTTGTCTGTTGGCAATTGTCCTGTGTTATACAGTTGTTTCTACTGGCATAAACATCATGGGCTCTTGACTTACTAAAACACTAGCGCACAGGACGAGTACAAAGAAACGGAAAAAGACGACGCACGCTCATAGTGTCTGTTTCTGTTTTGTCCCCGCCCTAAGCGTTAGACCAGATTTCTGCCTCGAGATGGGCTTCTCTTCCTAGAGTGAGTTTTTATTACTCAGAATCATTAGGTTTAATCATCACATGCAGAAAAGGCAGATTCAAGAAGGGAAACCTGCGGAAAGCAAGAAGGTGAGAACAGAGTCCAGCCTCCAGAACACTTGGATCCGTTGTACAAACTGTATACCTAAGCGACACGAGCGCATCCGTAGATCGTGACTGAAGTGGGGCTTTATACCGCTCTTGGCAACTTGGGCAGGATAGATCAGGCTTCTCACTAGCGTGCATCTGACTGGTGATTGCAAGAAGCTAGCGGCGTGAAATACGCCTACCATACACCAAGGCTATCTACGCCTCACTAGTGCTTTGACAAGTTATACTCAGTTTAGCAACGCTAAACTTCTACAATTATTTCATCTGAGTATAACGCTTATATACAACAGAGAAACAGTAAATCCTAATGGCCGTAGCATAATCACGGGAGGATGCCCAAATGATCCATGAGACGTAAATAAGAGAGCCCTGAAGGAATGCCAAATACGAAATATATATCTGAAACCCTGCTGCACAGACGGCGGATAGAAAGGGTAGAGAAAGCGTGAAAGCTGAATTTTTATGTAGTCTGTACATGTAACGAGTTCAGAATCGGAAGCTCTGAAGGGCATTCGAACTTTGCTGTGCTTGCTAGGAAGCAACAGTGATGTGGTATCGGTCTAAAGTACTTTAAATCTGCTTCTTTGTGAAGGATGGGAGCTTCGTGCAATTGCAAATTTTCAGGCTGTGTATAGAGCAGCAGCTTATACTAACCGCAAAAGCCGGTTTTTATGTACGGCAAATTTAAGGTTGAGACAGCCTCAAGGCTAAGCCGTTGAAATCAAACCACTGCAATGCAAATTTTCACCCACTATCTTAAACCATGCTCTTAATGGCCTTTCCCCTTGACCTTTAATAAGCGTCATAGCAACTTGTCAAGTGGCATTTAGCAGATGGCGTGTCTGAGCACCGAGAGGTGATGAGTTGTGGCACGTAGCAATAATACATGCTGTCTCGAAGTTGAAATCAGCTGTCGACTCGGGTTTCTCATTTGAGTTGCGAGGGTGAGATAGTAATAAATATTGCACGCTTCTTGGGTACCGAGTCAGGCACAGTGCCCCTAGGACGTGCCAGTACGTCCCTACGTCTTGGTTTGCGTGCGGTCCCTTACGACAGGCAGTTTGATAACGTGGTAATTGAGGGCTCCATGCTACCGTCACTAAATCACCTGATCACGTTTTATAAAGAGGTTGCCGAGCATCAAGAACCGAGCCTGTCGGATCGTGAAGCTCGTAGTGCTTCTAAATGTCAGCGTCTCCACCTGATTGCGGGAAAAAAGATCTTCCCGACAATATAAATCGTCGATAAAACGAAATGACAAAACGAGGACACTGAATGCAACTCACGGAGGAAGATAAAAACCACAACAACGGCCAGTACGACTCGCAAAGTGCAATGAACGCGTGCCCGCTTCCACCAGACCTCTTCTGACTCCCTAGCAGAACCACAAGAGCAGCAACTCTTCGCAATTTTAACCTACCACCATGCCGCAATACTTATGGGCGCAGATTAATCGAATGTCTTGGTGCCCAAATTTGGAATGGAATTCCTAATGATGTAAAAGTCAAAACCAATTTTGTGTCCACACTTAAGGCATTTCTCCTCGACCAGTAGAAATCCTATGTGAATTGTTGCAGTTTTTGTGTCATCTATAGTTATTATTCGTTGCTGTTTCGCCTTCTTATATTGGGTCGGAATTTGTACTGACTCAACACTAGCTAGCCCTCTGGCTATGAGTCCAAACAGTTATTGAGCATTTTTTCTGCATTGCATGCATAATAAATGAAAACAAAAAGAGCTGCGTGCGCTACAGAGGCCATCGCTGAAGCCAGCGGGGCGCAAGCATCCGACGTTACCGATGAACTAAACTCCTATATAATAAGTTATCGCTCCATATTCGGCTTAACCAAGCTGAACCAGTGCTGACTTTTTTTCCTTTGGTAGGCGCTGATGGAAACAAGCACGTGCATGCACGTGGTCAACGGGTGAAGCGCGATGCGACAGCTTGCCCTACGTCATGTTCTTCCCCAACGGGAAAGTGCATATGCTTTCAGGCGTAGTGAACCATACATATCTGAGAGAACATGCACGCACATCGCCTCCCGTTCTGTTCATTAAAACTATTTTCTTTGCAGGTCAACACACGTGGTGTGCGGGAAGCGCCGGTACTCCAAACAGGATATCAAAAGATGGTAGCGTCAAAGAGATGAGTGGTGAGAGAAAACGACAGAGGCTCTAACAACGGTGGCAGCTTTTCGATGAAGACGAAATGCTAGACGCCCGTTTTGTTGTGCGATGTCAATGCACATAAAAAAACCTGAGGGAATCAAAATATTCCGGAGCTCTTAACTAGGGCGTCTGTCATAGCCTGAGTTGCTTTGGGACGTTAAACTCTGTAAACCGAATAAACGAAAGAGGCACTAATTTCGAAAACTTGGCAGCGCACAAAGACAAGGACTGAGACGAGACTAGAAAGAGGCTCTGTCCTCGTCTCAGTCCTTGTCTTTTCTGCGCTCTCATCTTTTTGCAAACATGTATTACAAGCCCTATTCGCCTCAATAATAAAGGCAAGGTATTCTGCGAGAAAATCTTCAATCTGCTTCTGCGAGTTTTATTTATGCTAATCTTCCCTGTGGACAGCAATAAGTTCCCAAAGCGTCGTTGGTACAGCGCCAACTCGGGCAGGAAAGTACGGACTATAGTGCTGATCGCCCCCGCTCGGTGCTTTCGCCACCAGCGCGGCGCACTTTCGAAATGTACCGCCTGCATTACCTTAACTCAATGAAAATACTTATTTTTATCGGATACTCTGTAGAGACGATGATTGAAAATGATGAGCCAGATTTCATCGCGAAATACGTTATGCAAGTGAGCCACAAAAATGTTTGATGGCGCGTCTCAAGATAAGCTAGCTATGCAATTATATATGATCGTATATGATCGTATTTATTATGTGTAATGTATGCAAACGTGCCACCAGTACTGCGAAATAGAGAGGCCTATTCGTCGTTGCCGGTTGTAACTTGCCATGTATGTACGGTTTGGTTTATTATCTTATAGCCATACCAAACAAATTGTGTGCAGTGGAAGAATAAGTATAAGGAGCGAAACATCTGTTTCTACACAGCTAAATGTGAGACTGAAAAGACTGGAAATTTTTGTGATATGCGTACCGAATCAGCTAAAACCAGTCAAATCAGAGCAGCGAGGCATAGGAAGTTTCTCCATGACCTCTCTATATAGGCAAATCATTTTTTTTTTCTTGATATATACGTGCCAACTTATTCATGCTATGTATCCTTTGACACCTCTCCCAAGCCATCTTAGTCCGCTGCTGAAATTTAGTAGTTTAGACTCAAGGGCGAACTTGCCTCCCTTTCCAGAAACAGTGCAGGCATGTCTCGCAACGAGACGTTTTTGTTGGAAAACAAGCCTTACGGATTAACTTACAGGCTAATTGGTACAGTTTCGCAGTTGGGTTTCGTGCTTTAGTTTTTCGTGTACAATTGTTTTAACCCTCGACACAACAGTACCTCATCCCAACCGCTTTGCTACGGTGAGACTGCTTCTGTTAACGCGATGGTACCGCCTCGAGCTACTAATTCGCAGCAACTCAACAGGAAGCATGACAGCCGAGCGTCTCTGTCGACTAGTTGGTCTGTATTTTGAAGTTTCAAGGTTTGCACACAAGCGAGAAATACGGTGTGGCAGTTGCTCGACCACTTCAGCCATAGGATCCCTATAGCTGGGAAGGGGCAGAATGTACTTAGGCGTAACGTACCCTATACTCTCATTTAGTCACAAACCACATTGCAACCTGTTCTCCAGCTTCGAAACTGTAACAACGACAGCAGAGTCAATCGGAAGAGTTCCTGCTATCGTACTTATTGCCTGGCCTGAATAACAACCTGATAACCGACAGCACAGTACGCAGTGGGATGAGCAATATGCGTAAGATTTTCCCTCACATGTTGTCTTGAATAACATACATTGAGCACGACTGTTGCACTCTTGCTTTCAAGAGCCGTCGAAGTGTTTTGGAACACTTGACGACAGCACACAACCGACCGAGAGCCGCAAACAAACGTCATCTTCACTGAATGTGTACGTGCGGTGTTCTGCAATCCGCGCCCATGGGCTGGGTATATTTGCGTAGTTTTTCCTGTACCTCTGGTGCTTACTTCTACCGCACACGCGCATTACAGCGAGATGCAGACGCGCGTGGTAAACCAAGAGCATCTGTCTTTTGGTTGAGAAATCGACACTTCTCGATAAGGAAAGGTTTTACATCTACCGGCGTGAAAGTATGCTCAATCACTTACCTCACCATGGCTGCTTCATTGGTCGCATTGCAGGGAGATCTTAAGATGTTAGCGCCACTGTTCATTCCTAGCGAGAATGGGGGGGGGGGGGGGGGGGAGTGCTTTTTTAGTGAGGAAAGGTTTTGTGAGGTGGTCTGGCAACTTTCTCCGCGATGCAGCCACCTTTCGACGCATTGGAAGCCCTAGTATTGTTGTTTACGGGGCATAATAGATTCATATTGGTTTCTTTGACACTGCCCTTAAAGTCCTTTTAACAAGTCATATATCATGCACGGTGGCAGAAGCAGAGTTACACAGATGATGAGTTTGCTTACAGGGCTTAAAAACTTCCTATCCCGACCCCGGCTGTGAGAAATTCTGCTGCGAGGTCTACTACAGAGATAACGTGCATTGCCATCGCACAGTACGCGGGTCTTCCTGTGCCCGTGGCCGCGATTTTATCCTGTGTACAGCAATCCTGCTCCCTAACCACTGAGCTACTGCTGCAGGAAATCATACCGTTTTACCGTTCAGAGATGTACATTATACATCCTGGAAGTGACCCTGACTCCTGGCTCGGCGTGGATGGTGCTACTCAACAACAGCGCGAGGGTAAGCAAATGCATGCTCACCTGTAGGATCAAGAAGAGGGCTAGGGCGACAAAGACACCGTTCCAAAAAGACCGCGTTGCCAGCGACTTTTCCTTGCTGAGGCAATAAGCGACCGACTGTCCTCTTCTTTCTCATCCGCCATTGTTTGTGTTCTAAGCCTGGCATGAGTAGCGATGCCTCGCGGAAAACAACAATGTTGAGTTGAGTCAATTGAAAGTAACCAGCAAATAAATATTATTGTTGACCCACTATAGGCAGCCACAAAACACCTCTCTAAAATTTTGAACTTGTTCATCTAAATGTAGCTGTTTTATGAAGTAGGCTATTAAATAAAGTTGTATCAGTCGTCAATAGATGACTCGTAATGACCGTGTTCAACCTAAAAGTGCCGTCGTCGTCTTCTACGCGCGCGCGACATGTTGGCAAAGTTCTGGCCTCAGCAGCAGCCGATATTCGAAGATGAGGATAGTGACAATTTTATTTCTTTGTAGAGGCGTCTCTAAACGTTGCCCTTGCATAATAGTATTCCTATTTCGCAACAGAAGCGGCTGTGCAGGACATAATACATAGTCTACAAAATTGTTGAGCTGCCAGAATAAGGTAAAAACGTATTGTCAATGATGTACAGTCGTTGTTTTTTTATCCACGATTGGTTTGAACGTAATATAGGACGCGTAAAGGTATACAGAAAACTGTTTAGAACTATCTCTGCGTTGCCGCTTGTATGTGAGCTGCCGAAGGTAACTTTTTTTTTTTTTGTAGGGAAGGGTTATGACGGGAATCTGAGTACTCGTGTTCATATAAAGGTGGAGAGCTCCGTGGAACGTTAGCTTTTCATCACCTCATGTTTTTTTTTTCTTTTGCCGACAAGTAACGTACTTATCTTCTTGTAGCCATGAAAACAACGCTGTTTTATGGAATTCGCCGTCAACATAGCAGGTCAGATGGCGCTGTGCTCTCTGCCATAAAGGTATGTCAGGCTTCAAGTGCACCAAATGGGACTTCTTTTTGTGCCTGAAAAGCGGCAATCTTCAATTCCATCTCAAGTATGGCATGACTGACGCATGTCAGTTTGCCAGCTTTGCACTCCTTGGCAGATCATCAAAATTGTTGACGTTCTGTATTTTTTGAAATACTTGTTCAAACGCATTCCCATTTTTTGGATGGACATTTAAACCATTAGAAACGAATATAAACCAAAGAAAAAATTATAGCATTGCTCTATCTGACCTTGCCAGTTAAAGGGTTAGATAGAGAATTATGGCAATGGAGGGGCAACGAGTGGTGTTTTAGGAAAATACTAAGAACGTGATTGAAAACATTCACGATTGTTGTTTCTATGAAGCGAACCATTACCTCAGTGCGTCTGCACTTTTCATGCACCAAAAGCATTTCAAACCATTTATAGTTTGATTATATGTAGTGCCGCTGTAAGCGATTTCGGGTATAGAATGGATTTTTCATACTCTAACGGTGCATTCAAAATGCATAAAGGGATGATTTGTATCCAAAAATGGCATAGAAATGTGATGGGACGTACAGCCTCGTCCACTTCTAGCTGTAACACGCTCACCGCCTTCAAAGCGCTGTTGCGTTCGAACCGGCCACACAGTAAAGCTAAGTGGCAGGCCATGTGAAGCAGCACATCCGGGTCCCTGTGTGCGTTCATCGATTTGCATCGATATGTGGCTGTTTCGTACGTAATGTTGATTTGAAAGCAGTGTCTGTGTTATAGCTAGAAGTGGACGATCCTGTACATGGAACGCTCAAAAGGCCAAAAAAATTACGAGGGACTTTAGCGACTAAAGTAGAGTAAGGCGAACGCCTGAGGCCGCATTCTACTACGCAACTGGTACTAATTAGTAATTGAGTAAGTAAATATCTCACTTAATCAATAGCTTTCTAATTAGTCATCAATGAGTAATTAATTACTAAATAATTAATTAATAGTGATTGATTATTGATTGACATATGACCACATAAGGAATGCATTCGCGCATTCTGTGGTGTTGCTCTGTGATTGGTTGAGACCTCTATGACGTCCTCGAGCCTCGGCCAATCACAGCCGCCGTAAAAGCAGGACACATTTTGTCCACGACAGCACGAGCCATTAAAGGCTTTCGCCTTAAAAGAGGATGGTTTGGTTGGTTGGTTGGTTTGGGTTAGCGTACCAAAGCGACTCAGGCTATGAGAGACGCCGTAGTCGGGAGCTCCAGAAATATCGACTCGCTGGGGTTCTTTGTTATGCAATGACACTGCACAGCACACGGGAATCTTGGTTTTCGTCTCAGTAGAATAGCGGCCGCCGCGGTCAAGATTCAATCCCGCATTCTTGAATATATGTCAGTCGAGCGCCGCAACCTCAGCGCCACAAACGGAAAGTTAAGGTTTGGGTAAAATTTAAGAATTGATATTATTGAGCGAACGTAATGCTTTAAATTGCTGTAACACCTGCAGAGATCAAAATCAGTACTTCAATTGCCGTCCCGTTGATAGATTCATTGAGAGGATACGGTATTGACCTGCAGAGCATGGGTATGAAGTTTTAAACATTTTCATCTTTTCTAACAATGCTGTGCTAAGGCATTTTCAGCATATACTTATGTTCTATATATACTGGGCCAGTTATCATTTTTTCGCAACCGTAGAGTGAAACGTTCTGCAGGCGTCGCCATGCTCTATAAAAAAGTTGTGGAGTAGATGTGTTAAAGTGTTCATTTTTAGAGCATGCAATTCAACTCGCAACACAGTGATATGCGGCAAACCTTAATGTGCGCAGACTAGCTCACAGTAGAAACAGGAAGCGCTACAGAACGCACAAACGCATAAGTATCTATATAGGAATGTACTGCTGTTTTAAAACCAAGAATAAAATATAATACCTTGGCGTGGTTGCTGAGTGGTTAGGCCGCTGGACTGCTTATCCTGGAGGGCCGGCTTCAACCGCGGCCGCGGCGGCAAAATATTTATGCATTCGATAACATCTGATGCCTGTGTAGTACGCAATGCAAGAATGTAAGTGTTCTTTGCAGAACCGCGCTTGCTGGAATCTATCAGGAGCCTTTCACTAAGGCTTTGAGTCGCTGTAGGTAATTCAATCCTACAAGCAGTGCTTGTCTCTGTCTTTTCTGGGCCTCGTGGCAATGCGCTACTTCACTTGAATGTATTTTTTAATCTTTTTATTTATTTAAAAACCCTAAAAACTCAAGTGGGCATTACATAGGGGAGGGGGGGGGGGAGCGGCATAAAAACAGCACAATACATATTCTTCACGCTCATTAATTAACAAAATGCACTTAAGAATTATACATAACATACAGATCGAAGTACCCAGCACTACATTATCTAGTGTATACATAGGTGTTCTGTAATTAACAAAAACGCACTTAAGAATTATACATAACATACAGATCGACATACACAGTACTACAGTTACTATTGTTACGAGTGGTAATGTCGCTACAACCTTTTTTTTTATTACCAAGCACATAATGGGGCCTTTATTTGTCACGTAACAATTGATATAGGCACCATTTTATCAATCTGCAACCTTCGAAAGACAGCTCAATGAGCTTTCAACTGCATATACTCGACGTTCGATCATTCGGACCACACTATCGATTAACAAAGTTTAGAAAATGAGGCTCCCTTTTGATGGTGAGTGTATGTGCGCCTTCACAATAATAGTCACGTTGTGCATGCTCTCATATGGTTGACGTACGATTTCAGTTCTATATATGTCATAGAACAATCCCACGATTTCGCTAACTCTAAAATCTTAATTAGTAGTTACCTTTTTAAACTACAATCTCCTTTACCAAAATCATCCATAAATCTTCAGTGCTTCCAAATATACAGTGCTGTAATTTCGTCTGGGGCACCGCCACCAAGTCGAGTATCGGTAAACTTTACAAATTACAAAAAGACAGGGCATGAATGCTCCATTGAACAGCTCACAGAGCCTACATTTGCAGAACTGAAACTAATGATATATATATGGTTTGCCTTGTGACTAATGGGCCAGGATTAAATTCAAACAGGACGTCACAGCTTTCTCTATTATCTATTTTATTCTAACAGTTTCGCACGGTGGACCGTCCTTCTTCAGGGTAGAAAAAATATATATATCCCTGACATGTACAGAGCAACGTGAATCAAGCGTTGCGAGGCTGATGTTAGAAGAAATAACGCTTTTAGCAGTAGCGCATACACATCACCTAAAAGATTCAAATATAACACTCGTCAAATTTAACAGAGTAAGGCTTTCGCCTGAAACGAGTCGCGCGATCGCTGATTTCCAGGTGCAGCGGTGCAGAGCCAAAGCAGAGCGGAAATCGGGAGAGGGAACGAGCATGGGCATCGTCATGGTGCTGGAACGAGCGTCGTTTGCTTGGCATCATGATGAATACAAAGCGCAACACACAAGGACGGAGAGAAGTGGACGAGACGAGAGCTAACAACAAGCCCAAATCACAACGCTTTTAGTCTGCTTGGCTGTCATGCTGGCGAAAAGCAAAACACCCGTGTACTGCGCAGTGTAAGTAAACGTTAAGGAATACCAGGTGGTAGAATTTTCTTGAGGTAGCCTCACTTGTTTTGGGATGTTAATTAAGTTCCATGAACAAAGCCAAACTGCAGTTACTTGAACAACCCAGGTAGTTTAAATAACTTATAAGGTAATGGTCACTAAGTTCGAAAATTACCAACAGAAAAACCTCCTGTACGTGGGGACGTAATGATGAAGAGAGTCGCCCACTGGTTTCAGCATATGTACCCTGGCGCTTGCCGCAAAGGAGAGGAGAACTGGGATAATAAGAGGGCACTCAAATCGAGCGGCCACAACGTGCATATAGGTTCGGGAAGAAATGCCTCTAGTTCCGTTCTTTTTTCTAAACATCTTTGAATTCTGTAGTGTGCTTAGAATTATGGTTCTTTAAAATCCCATTTTATACATCAACAGGCTAATTCTAAGCACTTCCGCGGAGGTTGCACTCGAAAAATACTACGCGATCGTTATTTTGTAGAATTTATCATTTCCTTCTTCCTTTCGCGATCATATTTAAGCTGATGCCGTGTTTGGAAATCAAGCTTCCCGGTTTTTCTTTCTTTTTCGGCCCTGATATTCTCATGCCCAAGGATAGACTGCATCATTTTTTCTAAATCATCTGATGTGGTAATTTACCGATGGGAAAGAACTGGTTTCAGTCACCTTGACTGCCGCAAAATAGGCAAAGAAAGTGAGAGCGAAGCTGGCGATTGTACCTCCAGTCCCAGCCTGTGTGCCTGTGTCTGTTTAGCATAAGTCGCGTTTCATCGTATCCCAATTATCCCCTATAAGCGCGTTGGCACAGCGAGCCAGAACGAGCCCCCATGAGTGTGGCCCGAAGACGAGGAGGAGGAGGAGGCGCTCCGGTCCGCGAGGCCAGGGTTCTACCGCGCACAGCTTTGCGGTCAGCGAGGAAGGAATGGCCAGCGAGGACGTCCCAGCCCCGGCCGGGACCCACGCGATCCATAACGCGGAGGACAAGAGGGGTGAGTGAGTGGGCGCTGCCCGGCGCCCTCTTGCGCGTTGCGTCAATGTCAAGAGTCATCCAGGCTTGCTGCATGCTACTGGCCCTACTGAGGTGACAAAAACTATCGGCTCAATATTGCGATGTGTTGACAATGCACCGGTCCTACGTTGGGTCGGAGAGGGCCAACACAGTGTCAATATTGAGCCTGTGGTTTGTGCTGCCTCGGTTGACCAAACAGCGGCATCGAAGGCCACAGGCTATAGGATCCTGCTTTCTTGAAAGGATCCTTGCGGCTCACTTGAGTTTTCTGGCACCATCGCTGTGCGGTGCTTAGCTGGGAACGTCATTGCTTTAGGACTAAACAATTCCATACTTAAGAGCGTAGGTGCCCTCAGTGGTTGTTTTTAGAGCGTACATGAGATGCCCGTGAATGCATCATTCACTCCACCCGCTTATTCCTACAGCTTGTGACGTCGGGACATCCAGGCATCGCTCTGTGGGCCAATTTGTTTTTACCAGTGTTTCATACTTCTGGACTTCATTATGGCGTCTTCGCGTAATCAGACACATCGTTTTGCGCTCATTTCAAGACCCACGATTGCGATATTATTTAGTGATACCTGCCCGCAGACGTGTGACATCTGAAAAGTTAGCTGCCTCGTATTCATGTTGCACTGCCTAGAGGTGCGTCATCGTAGTTTGTGACTTGCATTGGTAACGCTGCCTGCATCGACCGGCTCGGCTCCTTCTCTCGGCGCACGAATTCGCCCGATGAAATGATTTTCTCGCAGCCGTTTTGCGATATATTTGCGCGAAGATTTTTTACCTTTTGTTTGTATGTGCTTACATTATTTGTAACGCGAGATACGTTCCGAAATATCTCAGATGATCTCAGCCACGAGCAATGTTTCCACATTGTTCGATGTTGTTCTAATTGGTTTTGGCACCTATAGACTCAAACTTTTCGAGGCAGCTTTCAATTGGAGTGCGTGTTATAGAGTCAAGCATGATGTGGTTCGACGGCCACTAAGCAAGCTTGTCGCAGTCGCCGTCGCCGCGTTGTTTAGGCCTTTGTGGGCGTAAGGCAGAGCAATAAATATTCGTTTTAACGCCAGGCGAATCTTCTGGACTGTTACTTACAGCACTGCCGCTATTTCGTAACATTGTACGCATTACGCGACAAAGAATGTTATAGAGCCACGTGCTATCCGCTTTGTTGATGAACAAACAGTACGAAGCCTGGAGACAGCCGCTTTGGCGTTCAAAGTGTCAGCAGACTTTGTAGCGCTGCAAGGGCATTTGAAGGCACCAGTAATGGTAGTGGCACCCGCTTACTGTTTTCTCATTGCCGCTTTTGCAAATTGTGAAGTTAGGGGCAGCTGATAAGAAAAGATACCAGTGCCGCGATAATTTATCTGTCATCATCGCTCTCAAATTTCGCGCTAGCAGGCGTAATGGCTTAGTTTTCACAGGTCTCTTTGCTGACGTTGACTTTGCGCTGTTGGCAAGCGGCGCCTATTTTAAGGCTAGCCTCCGAACAATTTACTCCAAAATCATGGCCAAATTGAAACTAGTATTTTTCTGTCGTTTAAATAAAGAACTGCGTGTGCTGCCATGTAAGGCTGGTTGGTGTTAACGAGACGCGTAATGTGACAATGAGGACACAGTGGTACTCATCAGTACGTTATCGCACTCGAATTCAAACTGCCAAAACCTCGAGCTTGGGTGAGCCAAAATTTCTGGAGAAATTAAATACGTGTGCCGCCATCAGTGGTTGGTTTGACCATTGATTGCGCAAAGAAAATACTGTCCGCACATCGGGCCCTTCTCTTAAGACGATTTGCAGCTAAAGGGTAGCGTTGTGTACCTTTCGCTTCAAAATTATGGTTCACGTTTAAGCCCCGCCTTTTAGGGTATGACGCGATAGCGTAGGCTACCAGCCCACATATAAAGCCCCACTTTAACTATGGCATATGATTGTGCCTGCGTGGCATAGGGGTAACGAGAATTCAAATGTCATGGCAGGCTGATTTTAATGTCACCCTCATACATAAAAGGAGAGGCCCGAGTTGGCGCTCTTTCAGGCACCGGCGAAATGCTTAACGGTCGCGTAGGGTAGCTTTCGCTACAATACCGTCCAAACAATGTGTGATATAGGGGAGGAAAAAAATTAAAGGATTGGTAAATAAGCGGACAAAGCAAGCTCTTAGCATTATTGCGTCATATCGTTAAAGACGAATGGTAATGTGTCTTTCCGCACTTTTGACGGTTGGTTTGGAGACGTCAGCAAAATACATGAGACAGCAGAATAGGTGAGAACTTCAAACCCGTGTCGCTCCTTTGAGATGGGAGTTGAGATGGGGAATCAAACTCTCTGGCACCCTTGGATCCCAGCGCTGCCCCAGCGCTGCCCGGTTATCCCAAGGCCACGCAGACACATTTGTAGGGCTGGCTTGAAGCAGAGTTTTGTACCTGTGTCAGGTGCTCTTTCACACTGTGTGGAATCTGGCAGCTATATGCTAATAAATATGTGTTAAATAATACAGGTTCAAAAAAAAAAGGAATTAATGATTAAGCGAGTCGAAAATTGTACGTGCACAAACAAGAATTCACAGCAGGAGACGCTCAGAGGATCAAGTATTTCTGTTGCGTCTAACCCTCTTTGAGGGCAAAAAGGAGAGTGGAATGGAGTTCTAGTGTCTAGAATATAACAAAAAAAGAACACGTTTCTTGATACAATGACTATTTTTCGCAAAGAGCAGCCGACAGCGGCAACAGTTCTATGACGTTTCATGGTTAGGCGCGAATGAGTTGAAAGTATGAAAGGATAAATTAAAAGCTGAAATTTTCATCTCAGAGAAACCATAACCAGATATATTGGATAAGGCATTTTTCAAAGGTAAATGTTTCATCAGCCCATTATTTTTGTCCACTGTACAGTTATACTCCGCTATTCAAAATATCTGCGCACTCGTCCTCACGACGCTAGTAGTTTCTTTTAAAAACCGTTCTTGTTGTCATCAAACACTTTCCAGTTTGGTTTTCTAAGGCAGGCATTACTTGACGTAGGCAGATGACAAACTTCAAAAAATATTCTGGCGTACATCTACAGTCTTGACTACTCCCTTCAGTATCATTATAACATCTTACCGTATTCAACAGCTACCTCACCATTTAAATTATTGTCCAAGAGATCTGGGCTTGCACGACCCAGAAATCAGCACCCACTGTATTACCCACCGCGACAAAAGGGCTTCTCGGTGTTTTACTTTTTTTGAACCTGTTATTTAAAGGCACATTGAAGGCCAAGATCAGCCTATAGTTTCACATTGCCACCTTTTAATATCACAGCGAGTTGTTGATTAACGTAAAACTAAATTTTTATCAACAGCAGACGACAGAGTTGTCTACATAGTTACTGCCACGAACCGTAATAATTTTATAAAAGCAAAAATGAAATAATATTTTAAACAAGCAAGTTGTCTCTCATGGAAAATTTACTTCCAGGTGGCAATAAGAGTCCACATTGATCTTTCTATCCTATGGAGCATGACAGAAAAAGTTTCTACTGAATATCGAATTGTAGCGCGCAAGCATGAAAATTCTATGGAGGTCATATTCGCCGTGTGCTTTATTGGCCTCTATATTGGATCAGGAGAAATAACTTGAACTCGATTTGAACCCGCTGCCTCGGAAAGACATCAGCTTTGTTTTCCGCTGCGTCAGCCCACGCGGCTTTCAGTGCACATTTCCTCTGCACATCCTGGCTCCAGCACTGTGATGACACTATAGCTTGCGCAACCGCACAAAGAGGGCACCCAAATCTGTGACGCACGCGTTAATCTGCGCCACCGCGCAATGTGCTCGCCACCAGTAACTGAGCTAACATAATTGGAGCCCCAAATTGTAACCCATTCCACTCCGCAATCGTCGCGTTGAACATAAGGGACATTTTTGTTTTTATCTATTAATAACTATTTCGCTATTTTAGAAAAAAAAAAGAAGCTTAGAAAAATTAACACTGAAATTTCCCAACACAACCGGATAAAGCGAATGCTTGCTTCAAGCCTAAAAGAACACTTCTCGAGTGCTTCGAGTTGCGAGTTTTTGTTTTAGCTCAGCTGCATTGGTGGCATTGAACACGTACAAAGCATGTTCTCTGCCCCACACCTGACGTGAAAATATGCCTTTCTTTGTAGGTTCAGGCGAGTCCATAGAGCCTCCGTAAGTATTGTGCCCAGTCTTTGCGAGCATCTTGCCGCTGTAGCGTTGCTGCTGCTTCGAAGCAGCGGCCTGTGCCTAAAACAGCACCGCGTCTCAGTTTCGGCGGCTTGCCAATACTCGACTTCGTGGAGGTGTTTAAATAGGCGATGAGAGTATTTTAATGCCTAAGAATTTCGTGCCTCACGAGTGGCGTGCCCAACCGCTGTGGCCAGAATGTGTCATCCAGAGCTGTCAATTATTAATAAGACAAAAGAGTCGTGTTCACGCCAGAACTCGAACCACCATCCTTCCTTGTTTCATCCACGAACGCTAACTACTCTACGCAGACTTCCTACGAACGTGTCCATAATTCTCTCTCTCTCTACAGTAAGGAAGTTGGAAGGCGTTGATGTAGATAAAAAAAGATATTGCTGATAATAAAAGATAAGCAAGTACGTAAGAAAATATTATAACGAAAAGCAAGAAAATGAAAAAAAGCAATATATTTAAAACAACCAACGCAAAGTAGAATAAAATAAAAGCACAAGGAAAAATAGATCGAGAATTAAAAAAAAATTGAGAACCGCTGAAAATTTAAATGTAAAATAAAATAAATAAAGTTGTAGACATCAGAAAAGCAATGAAACTCAGAACGAACTCATAACGCGACCCACAATGCTTTCAGATTTACGCACGTAAGGCGATTTCAGTACACACCCTATACTTTTTTTTCGGATTCAACCTGATAAGTTACAATGTCATTTTTTGCAACAATTTAGAATATTAACTTTTATAATATTTCTCTTTCTTCAATACACTAGCAGGCTGAACTCGTATCTTTTACACGTTGTGTAAGATAAAAATCTTCTGTTCTTTTTTTTATCTTCGCTCAAGCCAAGCCGAGAGCTTTTAGAAGGCGTCTGAACGGTTGCTAATTGACACCTCGAAAATTCGCGTTACTATAATAAAATCGTGTCAGCCCTCGCCGATTTTACCAAATAGCTCCGAGGAAGTTAGGATCCTTTAGTTCGATGAAATATGAGACTGAACAACCGGCTAGAGAAAGAGAGGGGAGGGGGGGGGAATACAAGAATACAAGCGATGCGCATATCAACATTGTCCCTGAATAAAGGCCCTAGGATTTTCGGCCTTCTGGCTGTGCTGGAAAAGTGAGGAAGAACTCGAAAAAAAACGCGTTGTTTGTGAAAGTTCACATTCGCTCTGCCTTCGCTATGCAGCAGAATAACATTTTCCGGGATTGAGTCTCTAAGGTTCTTCCTTGCAGAAAATGTAACGATGCTGTAGAGGACTTTTTTTTTGTGTGGGTGCGGAAAGCATGAACGCCGCAGCGGTTATATGAAGTCATCTCGCTACCATTCAAATGGAAGCACACATTTTCCACACTTAACTCGCATTTTCATCACACTTTAATCACATTTGATTCCATTAAGCAGATTGAGAACTAGTTTTGGGAGTCCTGAGATATTGCAGTGTATAACGCCTGTAGGTAAATTACTCCGAATTGTTTTTGTGCTATCGTTTGAAATAAATGGATAGCTTATGAAATTTTTGACGTTTTCTGCGTTCGCAGCGAGTATTTAACACTTGGATACAAAACAATAAGGTGCATTTCTTAAAAACAGTTATGAGAGAAATATATAGCACTGTAATATAAATTTTGTAAACGTATTGATACAAATGCTCTTAGAAAAATATGTAGCTTATCAAAATAATTGAGCCAAGTGCGGAAACATTTAGAATAGTTGACGAATATTTTGACAGAAATTGTCTAAGGTTTGGACGCCTCCCAAAATTCTGCTTCTGAATATCAACTTGCAATCGCCAAAATTAGCTCAAACTGTCGTAAAAAAAAAAGTGTGTGTGGGTGTGTGTGTGTGTGTGTGGGGGGGGGGGAGGGGGGGTGTTGTTCATCTTTAGATGCAATTGTTTTTAAATATGATAAGTATTATGTGAAATACTGCCGTTTCATACGGATTCTCGGAAACTGTCGGCAATTTCTGCGCATGGCCTTGCCTGCTGTCGTCATAGCTCTATCCGCCGCCTTGCCCACTTGGTGCAGTGCTCAGTTCATTCTTAAACATAAAATGTGTTTTTTTTTTTCATTGGCCGCCATCTAAAACGCAAAGAGAGATTTCGAGTTCCTCACTTGAAAGCTTAACAAATTCGCACATTTGGACCCAGATCTTTGGCAAGGTTGTTTTACAGGTAGGAATGGCGATTGAGCGGGAAAGCAAGAAAGTAAAAAAAAAAATGCTGCTCATCTTGTGAACACGCAATGACATAACACAGCGAGTGAGAAAATCTATTGGAGGCTACTGCTCTACGTTTATATTATTCCCCTCTCCGCGTGCAGGACATTAATGAGGGTCATGCCGAAACATACTAAAAAATATAAACTTCGCCTATGTCATTTTGGATACAGCCATCAGGAAGAAAACGAAAGTGCATCAATAAGGGGGGCTGCATACTTCACCCGTCCCCTTCATCGATCACTGCCTTGTCGTGGCGGAGGCGCTTGCGAAACTCGATGAAGTCGCGAGCTCTGCTGTGTAGGCCCACCCACGATAGACAAGTCAGGGTAGAGAGTTCTGACAAAATGTGATTCACTGGAGAAGGTAATGGCAACCCACTCCAGTATTTCCTGCCAAGAAAACCCTATGGCCAGTCACAATACCATTAATGATATGGCACCGGAAGATGAGCCCCCCCAGGTTGGAAGGCGTCCCACATGTTACTGGGGATGAACAAAGGGCGATTCCTAGTAGCTCCAGGATGAATGAAGCGGCTGGGCTAAAGACAAAAGGACGCTCAGTTGTAGATGCGTCGGGAAGCGACCGGAAAGTCCGATGTTGCAAGGTGATATATCACATAGCAACATGGAATGTAAGATCTATGAAGCAAGTTAAACTGGATGTCGTCAAGCGAGAAATGGACAGATTGAACATTGATATATTCGGTATCAGCGAGCTCAAGTGGACCGGAATGGGAGAATTTAACTCCGGCGACCATTATGTCTTTTATTGTGGGCACGAATCCAAGAGAAGGAATGGGGTCGCTCTCATAGTAAACAGAAGAATGGGCAAAGCAGTGCTATGGTACAACCCCAAAAACGATCGAATTATTTCACTTCGGATCCAAGGTCACCCTTTCAACATAATAGTTATCCAAGTCTATGCACCGACCACTACTGCTGAAGAAGGTGAAGTTGAGAGATTTTATGCGGACCTACAATGCTTTTTAGACAGCACCCCATCATCAGACGTCGTTTTTCTCATAGGAGACTGGAATTCTAAGGTCGGGAGTGAAGAAATATCCGGAATTATAGGCAAGTTCGGTCTTGGCGAGCCAAATGAAGCTGGGCAGAGGCTAGTAGAGTTTTGTCAAGAAAAAAACCTGACCATAGCGAATAAATACTCATTTTCAACAGCACAAGAGGCGCCTGTACACATGGACTTGACCGGACGGTCTGTACAGGAATCAGATCGATTATATTCTTTGCCGGCAGAGATGGAGAAGCGCTATACAAGCAGTAAAAACAAGGCCTGGGGCCGATTGTGGCACCGATCGTCAGCTTCTTGTTGCCAAAATTAAGCTTCGATTGAGGAAAACGCAGAAACCTAGAAGGCCTTTCAGGTACGCTCTGGATCAAATTCCTTCAGAATATGCTGTGCACATGTGGAATTGATTTCAAGAATTATATCTAGAAGACAAAGAGCCTGAAGATATGTGAACTGAGGTTCGTGATATAATACAAGAAGTTGCTACTAAGGTAGTTCCAAAGCAAATTAAAGGCAAGAAAGCAAACTGGTTATCTGAAGAGGCTTTGCAAATAGCTGAGGAAAGAAGGATGGCAAAGGTTATGGGGGAAAGAGAAAGATACAAGGTTCTTAATGCGGATTTTCAGAAAATAGCAAGGAGAGATAAGAATGCCTTCCTGAACATACAGTGCCAAGCAGTTGAGGACAACAGCCAATTGAGGAACACAAGAGTTCTGTATAAGACAATCAAAGATATCAAAGGAAGCTTCTGTGCTAAGCTAGGCGTGATAAAGGACTAACGAGGCAAGGACCTCACTAAAGCCTCAGAGATAAAGAAGAGGTGGCAGGAATACACAGAAGAACTGTACAAGAAGGACCCGAATGTGCAAACCCAAAATAAGACGGTTGTGATTACTGACCTCGAGCCGGGCATCCTGAAGAGTGAAGTTGAATGGGCCTTAGCCAGCCTTGCTAAGAACAAAGCTAGCGGAATTGATGGCATTCCAGCTGAGTTGCTTCAAAACCTCAACCATGACGCTGTTAACATTCTGCATACATTATGTCAGAAGATTTAGACAACCCTGCAGTGGCCACAAGATTGGAGGAGGTCAGTTTACATCCCCATTCCAAAGAAAGGCAGTGCCAAGGATTGTTCCAACTACCGCACGATCGCGCTTATTTCCCATGCTAGCAAGGTGATGTTGAAAATCCTCCAAGGTAGGCTACAGCAGTATGTGGATCGGGAGCTTCCGGACGTGCAAGCTGGATTTCGCAAGGGCAGAGGAACTAGAGACCAAATTGCCAACCTTCGCTGGATCATGGAAAAAGCAAGAGAGTTCCAGAAACCCATCTACTTCTGCTTTATTGATTATGCGAAAGCGTTTGACTGCGTAGATCACAGCAGAAGATTGTGGCTAGCTCTCCAAGAGATGGGAGTTCCAATTCACCTCATCTGTCTCCACAGGAACCTGTATGAAGGGCAAGAGGTAACAGTCAGAACTGGGCATAGTCTTACTGATTGGTTTCCGGTCGAGAAAGGAGTGAGGCAAGGCTGCATACTGTCGCCCTGCCTATTTAACCTATATGCAGAATGCGTCATGAGGAAGGCCGGTCTGGACGAGTCTTCAGCTGGAGTGAAGATTGCTGGAAAACGTATCAACAACCTTAGATATGCGGATGATACCACTTTAATGGCAGAAAGTGAAGTGGAACTGAAGAGGCTTCTGATGCGCGTACAAGAAGAGAGTGAGAAGTTTGGGCTTAAACTGAACATTAAAAAGACAAAGATCATGGCGTCTTGCCCTATCAAGTCGTGGAGCATCAATGGACAAGAAGTGGAAGCTGTGACAGATTTTCTCTTCTTGGGCTCCAAGATTACCTCGGAAGGAGACTGCAGCCATGAAATTAGGAGACGCCTGCTTCTGGGAAAGAGAGCAATGGTTAGCCTTGACCGCCTAGTAAAGAGCAGAAACATTAGTCTGCCAACCAAGATCCGTATAACTCGTGCTACGGTCTTTCCAGTTGTGATGTATGGATGCGAGAGTTGGACTGTGAAAAAGGCTGACCGCCGAAGAATTGACGCGTTTGAATTGTGGTGCTGGCGAAGACTATTGAGAGTTCCTTGGACTGCCAGAAGATCAAATCAGTCGATATTGTCGACCATAAACCCTGACTGCTCATTGGATGGTCAAATTCTAAAGTTAAAGCTCAGCTACTTTGGTCATCTGATGAGAAGAGAGGAGTCGCTGGTGAAAGATTTGATGTTGGGAAAGGTTGAGGGCCGCCGGAGAAGGGGTAGGCAGCGAACGCGATGGTTAGATGGCATCCTCGAGGCACTGCAGATGAAGTTATGTGATGTTAGGAAGATAGTGCGAGACCGGAAAGCGTGGCGTGACATGGTCCATAGGGTCACGAAGAGTCGGACACGACTGAACGACTGAACTGAACTGATACTTCACCCGTACTCAAATCTATTCTAGCCGGAATGTAATTCTGGTACCGAACCTATAGCTGTAGACTGGAAAAGGGTGAGCCCAAATTTGGTCTGATCGCGAAAGTATTCCATTCGCGCAGTCAGTATTGCCCCTGGCACTATTACCGCAGCTGAATGAGTGCTTCACCGTACTTGCATTTAGGTCTAAAAATGTGCTTGAACCTGATTACAGTTCTATGATGATCACTTTTTTAAGAAATAAAGATATCTTCAGAGCGTAAAATAGTACGTGAAATCATTTCAAGGCGGGGAGTTCATCTTCTATTGCGAACGTAATACTCCGACAGTCAACACGAGACCTCGGATGGCCGCAGCTACGCCGTGAAGAGGCGTAGCTATGGCCTCCTCATAAAAAAATCAGCCTACCATGACATTTTAATTCACGTTACCTTTATGCCACGGGCAGGAACTGCCAACTCGGGTCCCTCCTTTCATATGAGAAGGTGATACCAGAATCAGCCTGCCAGAACCATTTGCATTCTAGTTACCCTTACGACACGCAGGCACGTCCATACGGCTTGGTTGAAGCGTGACTTTATATGTGGGCTGGTAGCTTATGCTCTCCCGTCATACCCTTAAATGATGAGCTTAACTGTCCCCAATAATGTAGCACCTTGCAATGATAGGGCGTGATAGGAGAATGATGTAGCAGGCAAAAGAAGCTTCCGCCGTTGCTTTCGCAATTCAACTAGGGTTAACCAGAGCTAAACCACAACAAATTTTTTGTGTGCTGATATTAAGGACCAGTGGAGGTTAGTAATATATGCTAGGTCTGCATAATGCATTCTGTTTGATACCCAAGTAAATACCTCTTTCAGAACAAAGCTTCAAAGTTTGCCTATCCACATATAATGTAAAATAAAAATGTCTGTTTGAGCATCTATAACGTCACGTCATGTGAGAAAAAAAGGAAAATTTTCCTTTGACATTCTGCAAGAAACGCAAAACGCAGCCTTCACGCACGTTCCGAGCAATAACTACTATAAAATTCCCATCAAATCTCAAGTGAAGGCCTGCATGGCAGCCAGATCGTATCTGTCTGGATACTAAACAAAACTTCCCAACTCTTCCCGACGGAAAGTATGCAGCGTATAAAATCGCAGGCAACATGCGATAAGGTTGAGATACCCAATAACCAGGCGAAATTTTTAATAACGGCATTCATTAGAAACAGTTACATGTATCTCAAAGTGTAAATAAATTTATATTCATTGCCAATGGGCTGCCAATAAGCGCCAGAAAACAGCGTCTTTCTAATAGCAATTTGCGCCACAATATTGTCGCGGAAGGTGTGGCAGCGCTCTCGAACGTGTTTTGCACAAACTAGCCGCGACGGCATGGTGTACCTCGCGAATTGTTTCATGTCCCTCAGAGATGGGAAGTGAACAGCAGAGGAGACATCAGCAGCTGTACTCTTGCAGAGAACACGTATAGTCGCCACCTATCGCCGCATTGCATATAAAGAAAAACAGCTATTGAAACAAAAGCACCGATAAATGTCTCAAATATCGTAAATGTTACTGCGTAAAGGTAACCATCTTTTCAAGGAAGCGTGAATGCGTCTCGTTGCGGAAATAAATCAATAAACAGCTCGGTTGCCGATAATATAGCATATAAGCAAGCAAAATCTACCAAAATAAACAAAGTAAAGTATTGCTGGAAACCAAGGGGTGATTTGATAGTCACCGTATGTGACCTGAGTACATATATGCGAAGTTTCAAACATCCATTGTTCATTCTCTTGGACATGTTTGTGTTGGACCTGTATAGATACGTGTATATCTGCATTCACTCGCGAATTATGTAACATTAACGACTTTTTTGTGCCACATTGTTATTGTTTCATAGTTATTAGCATGTTTTGCTTTTTGTCTTGCTAAATTACTTTCTGGAAATGTAATACTGTATGCACTCAGTATAAAATTCCTGCAAATAATTAATACTTAAAAATGTTTCTAAGTCTTAATTTTTAAGCACCGATTTTGTGCAGCAATTAGATTGAGCATGTGGTAGACCTTTTGCAACCACCACACCTTTTTCGAAGTTAGCGTCGAATCAGAAACCTTAAGGACGTTGATAACGGGATGGCGAGAAACGTTTAGCAAGCATTTCACACAAGCTTTCTGTCGCGGGCTACTATACATAACGTCACGTAGTGGAGCATTGCGTAATCATCGTGCTGAGTTCCCGCTGTTCTTCGCGGCCATGTCGTATAAATGCGTCATTTGTGTTGCATCATTCGTATTATTGCGGAATATCAAAACATGCAATTTTTTATTATCCCGCCGACTTATCAGAGCATAGTGACTCATAATTACAGGAAGACAGAGATAGTCGATGGGTCGTGACGACGTGTGTGGATCAGATTTTTCAAGTTTTAGATTTGGCTTTCTCGTTAAGAGGAACAGGTAAGAAGTCTCAAAGCTTCCATGAATGTATAGCTCCTCTATTTGTTCAATAAAAGAATTTCTGCCTGTGCGTTCTTCTCGTAAGTCATTGGTAGCGTCAGAAAAGTGGCACGAGTAATATATTGCGAAGACTTTGCCATGGTTGTTGTTCACAGAAACTGCATGTTCACGCAGGGAGCGGCGGGCGCGGCTGGTGGTCACCCTGGTGTGCTCGCTGATCCTGGTCGTCGTATTCACCATGATCATCTACCGCATGATCAACGAGAGAGGCGAGTCTCAAAAGAAAGGGGAGGAAAAGATATCTCATTCGCCTGCGAGGGCGGCACATCGGCATTGCCCCGCTGTCCACTAAGACGACAGGGCCACAGTTCGTCGAACTTCGCATTCCACTGCGATGCTCAGGATACGCTTTGTCTGACCGCGGTTTTGCGCTGAAAACCTTTTCAGCTGCGCACGAAAGACTTCCCTTCAATTTATTGATCGCAAGAACTCCGGAAACAGAGTTTGTGAAGCGGACAGAGTTTGTGAAGACGCATAAATATTGGGATCAAGGTTACCCTACGTGTCCTTGCGTTGCTTTGGCATGAATGTAGACATAGCCTTTCTGTATCAAATTACGTATCGTCAGAAACAGACAGCATTTTTTTGAGAAAAACAGCTTACTAGTGCGGATGAAATGCGATACTCCAGAGGAAAAAAGGTAGTCCTCCAACGGTTTTCCGAGAATGCTTTACAGGAAGCAAATCATGGCGGTTCTTCGGGCAATGATCGAATGTCGGGTCAACGCGCATTTCATACTCATCATGGTGAAGAGAAACATTTCGATTTAAAAACGAAACAGACCGTGGTCACTAACATCCGGCCGTCCTTACTGAGATAAGAGGTGTGCCTTACGGAATTGTTTAGCACATTGAGAAAATATAGTGTCTGTAAAATTGTGCCAGTAGATAAACGCATGACAAATATCCTATTTGCCGGTTGTTACAGTAGATATCAGGATTTGCTTGATGCCGTTGTGCATTGCACATTATGAGGCCACGCTTTTCTCCTCGCGTTTTTGCGCAAGCCCGCGGGGCCGGTTTGAGAGTCGCTGAGGTCATGGCTGCCCTAGTAACACGCGTGCGTTGGTTTGGAATTCCGAGCCTGCGTTGCAGAACGATTCTGGCCTTACTCGCTTCTAGCTCAGTGTCTTTGAGATAAATGGCACTGGCTGCGCAAGCAGCTGTTTGTGACACTCGTGAATTGAGCGTAACTCGCACACTAGAACATTTTCAGTTTTATTCAACAACAGCTGGAACCCTTGCAACAATATTAATACTATTGATGTTTATTTCACAGCTGCCGGCCGTAAGTCATTTCAAAACCTTTTTTCAGCGCTTTAGAAAGATATGCACTCAACAATTCACGGTTATTTCTCAAGAATTGTAAGACAAGAATTGTGTACTATTTTAATACTGTATAATTTAGAGTGCTTATGAAAGATTGGGCTGCTGGTTTGGCTAGTTGAACTTCTCGGTGCCAGTATGAATTCGCCAGCCCAAGGCATGTCACGCATTGACGGTGTAGCGATAAAGCCGCTTCCATTCACCATACTGATGGCGAGCGACCATGACAATTAAGTGCTGCGGATATTTTTGCGCATTACACATTGCAACTGTAAACCGAGGCATTGCCGGAACCAGGGTTCCGTCGTGTGTCTCAGTGAGCAAAAGTGGTGACACGTGATTCACTGGTTCCTACCGCAATCGTGCAATTTCACCGGCATTAGTGTGTAGATGGTAAACTTTTCAATTTATGTATAGTTGGCATCAAAATTAGCTGCACATCATGGTGTGCAACGCTTAAAGCAGGTTAGGGCTTATTTCTTCTTCCTGCTTCCGCCACCTATGAAGTACTACTGCGGTTTTTCAGCCGGAGCCAATGTAGCCATGTAATGTAGTATGTATAACATCTGTATATACCGAAATTGCGCCTGAACCGCTAATGGGTGTCTTCCGGTCGCAATTTTTGTGCCCTTGAACCGAGTTTAGCTGCAAACGGAAACTTCGTCACAATCAATACAATCTATAAATGGATAGGAGGGCGCAAACGGTTCATTAACCTTTGATGACGCATTTTTATACGTCATATTCATACACAGTCATGCACGTGCTCAGATGGCTTTATTTCGCATGTTTTCGTTTCGTGGCCGCAATATAAATAAACAAGCTCAATTTCTTTATCTGATGTTACGAAATGACGTGTTCACTATTTCTCTTACTCAGCGCTTACATTTATGGAACTCAATACTATTAAGAAAGCTACGCCTACGCGTTCATGTCGCTTTTGACATCACGACATAAGGGCAACGATTCCTTAAACAAGCTTAAAATGCCTCTCGTCATACATGATGAAGCTTTTCTCACATTTAGTGCTATTTCACCAATACGTTCTCACCAGAGTTTATTTAATTTATACGTGGGCAGTGTTATCATGAAATCTACATCATTCAACACAGATTGATATAGTCTTGAAGAGAAAACGGCGCTTTAAAGAAACATGAAGAAAGAACAGCCTATCGACATAATATATATTCCTGATATATCTCACAGAATGCAACAGGCATGTACGTTGTAGATGTTCTTAAAACGATTGCATGAAAAACTCAAAGAATGTAAACTTGGTCTTGGTGAAAGGTGCGCTGTATACAATAAACCGATCACATTCATATACCGTGCGGCAAGGCATATATCAGACATTATGTCTGACGAACACCTGACTTCAAGAACATAGAACGGTTCCATGCATAGTTATCGTGGGGCCAAGTTTTGTTTCATATTGGCTTATATTACAGTGATGCAGTCACTGCACCCAAGCAGTATCAAACAAAGTAGCTGTGTTCGGTATGAATTTACACAATGTAAAATTATTAACCGCCGCTATACGCTCGGATTTCGAAGTTAAAGATTTCTACAAGGTGATGAAAAAGTAAATAACTTTCATATTGCGCGCACAACCTCGCATTGTACACGAGATGGAGTTCATTGAAACGATGTTACATAGTATCCATAGATTCTTAATCTGTACTTGAAGAGGGAATGGACTAAAGTAACAAGTAACAACGAATAAATATTTCAATGTGTTACCAATGCGAGCCAAGGTCGAGGTTAATTCAAGGATATGGGCAAGATCTTCGTCCTGCAATGGCTGTATTCAGGCTGATGTAGATTATACGTGGCGAGGTTTGCTGAAATGCATGCCTTGTGCACTGGCGGTCTGCCGCGAATGAGCATATTTTTTGGCACTGGCTCCGTGGCCACTGATATGGATAAAAACAGCTTGGCTTTGTGCCTGCTTGTGTTCGCTTCCCTACTTATCACATGTCATAAACGTCATGTATCGCTTCCGCTCTGCCGAATGACAAGCTCGAAGGCATCAGAGCTTCAAACTATGCGGAACCATCATTTGGAAGAGTTAGCCACTTACTTCCGCCAAATGAGAGACTGGAAAATGGTTTGTGCTCGTCAGTGAGTTATTCCCCTCAGCACTAAAGCACGAGCGAATAAAAACCATTGGTTGTAATATGAGCTTGGTATGGCATCTCTGTAGACCACGAGAGCGCCGAGACATCTGTGTGAGAGATGAGCAATACGAAGTCCCTTGCAACCGATCGTTTACAGACGCTGCTGCAAGTGCATTGTACCTTTGCAAAGCTTTCGGAAAGGCTATAGACAACACCGCACTTTCATGAGTCAATACGAAGCATTCAAAAACGAAGCCCAAATAAGAAGACGGAAGCGGCACAAGCGCTTTGCTTGAGGTTGTCTTCCTTCTTATGCACTTTTCTTTATGACAACCGACCAAATTCTATTTCCTATATGGCATTACTAACTTGTTTGCACAACAACTTCCGGTGAGTGCTTCGAAAAATCCTAGTGTTGCTCAATTACCGGTAATTTCTGAGGGCAAATTACATTTTGAATGCAACGACACTTGGGCCCACTTGAACAAAGCAACTAAGAGAATGTGACTTCAGGCGACGTCTTATTCTCGTCTAAATCATGATGTGAAAACGCGAGTTTATGAGGTGCCGTCACTCGCACTCCGCTACTGCCAAGAGAGCGCACAGATAGCGTTATTCGCTCTGCTGGCTGTAGATGCGCTGACTTTGGCGACATAGGGAACGCTGCGACATGGGGGCCCAACAGCTTATCAAGCGGCGAGGACACCGATGCGGAGTATCCGGCGTTTAGTTTTAGTTTCAAACTTTTCTTTTCAGCGTTTTGTGCTGCCGACGTGTATCTCGATGCGTCAACGACGGCTTCTCGGCTCGCATGCTATGGGTTCGACGATCAGAGACAGATTTTATTAATCACTGGGCTATCTTCTCAGTAGGATCCTTCTTCATCTAGCTAAGAAAAGGCAAATCCCTGAAGGAAGGAAACTGTAACCTCCCTTTTCTTATTCATGCTTGCTCATCAGCTTGCGAAACAAAGGTTACAAAACGGATTACATAAAAATAGCACTTGCGCACAGGATAAGCTCAGAAGTCTTTTTTTTTCCATCTTATCAGAAATGTAAGCGCGCCTTTCATTTCAGTCCTTTTCAAAGATGATTTACATCTCGTAGGGGTCACCTTAATATAGAGTTTAGACCGGAAGACGACATGAAGAAATGTGTATGAGTACTTGCCTATTGTCTATAAATAATCACATATGGGAGCTCTTGTTGTCTGACTTTCCCTGTCCGCGAGTGTATGCTTTCTTACGTAATGGGAGGACAGAGAATGAAGTCGGTAGTCAACTGTTTAAATTTAACATTTACCGATGAGTGCTTATGCGTCCTTTGTCACTGATATCATAAAACTTGCCACTTCGTGCACTGGCAAACGCTAATAAGCCGCAAGGCGAACCCTACCTCCTTCGCTGGCCTCGTTTTGTAAGGCGAGGCCATTCTTCCTTGAAGGCGACATGCCTTAACATTTAATGATCCTCACGCGGAAACGTCCGTTTCTTATCGTATGCTTGACTGGTGTCACTTAGCTTTTTACGCAGTGCGGATAAACCGGCCTCTGCTTGATTTATTTTTTATTGAACTTATTCATTTGCTTCACTTCTTTGTGCCGAAGAACAATCTTTAGGTTAACACTCATCATCTCTAGGGTAAGGGATCCTTATAAACGCCAGGTGTAGATTTCCATAGTCGGTTCACCTTTTACGCATCTTCGTTTTATTGAGTGTGGTAGCGCTGAACGTTCAGCATTGATGGCGTTCTGAGCGTGAAAAATTAGACGGGTTCAACCCTACTGTGTCGAATGTCGAGCGAAAGCTTTGGCTGCGGGCGACCGAGCGTTGTATCGAACACAACCAGCGTGCCATTGAAAGCATCAAAGTTCATGAAGTCAGAATCCACTTTCATGCCCTGCGCATGCTATTTCTGCTCGATTCAGCTCTCCGCGGCGGCGGTGGTTACGGGTGGCAGTTCCTGGCCCTACGGGGCTGGGACGGTAGGTCAACGCCGCTTGCGGCGGGGGCTAGCCAGCCACTGAATTTTTATCTGTTGTAGGCCGTCATTGCACCCGCCACTGCTTCGGGGGTGGACGACGGCTGTTGTTGCGGCGCGCGTCTTTATCTCCCTCTTCTTTTTCCTTTCTTCTCTATTTTCTCTTCTGTCCGCACGAGGCAGTTGAGGTGGCTCAGCTACAGAGCCAGTAGCAGGCCCGTGCATTTTGTTTTCCTTCTAACATAAAGCCCATTGTGAAATCACGGCGTAGGTAAAACTTATTCATAGCGAGCATTAAAATATTTTTCACAAACACATCGTCATTCCTATATGCAAGATTGCGTTGGAACGTCTTGCCTCTACTTTTAACTGCGTTGACGTTTTCTGCCTAGTCATTAGGAAGTTTGCTTTTTACTTCCAGGCTATCCTGTTTCTGGTCAATGGTGGGCACAATCTGCTTAGTTGCTTTCGTCAGCCCAATGTTTTCATGGGAATTTTTCTTCGTAGCTATTTGTCAAATGCCTCTTTATGCCTCGCCATCTATTGGGTATGCTTAGCCCGTGGGCTCTTCCAGCTATTGCTTCAAATGTTTGTGGAGCCTTTTCGCATAACCTGAATATCATTATCATTATCAAGGTACCTCGCCTGTACCCATTTTTGTCACTTCTTTATTATATATATTTTACACGCAACTCTCCTGCCCCACATGGCAATACACTGCTGCCTCGACAGTAATAAAATAACCTTAACCTTACATGCGGACAGAACGCCATAAGCTCACGCACGCCATAAGCCTTGTTGCCATAATGCTACAAATCTTTGACTAGGAAAGCTATCGCTTTTTGTCTTGCCTTCTCTTTATATTTCTTTTCATGCTGAAATTCACATTTCCTACAGCAGTCGGCTGTGTGTGGAAGGGCATCATTTTTATACTTATACTATATACGGGCCTATATTATGTGTGCTGGTGTGCGTGTGTGTGTGTGTGTGTGTGTGCGCGCGCGGGCGTATGTGTGTGTGTGTGCGCGCGTGCGTGCGTGCGTGCGCGCGCGCGCGCGCGCGCGCGTGTGTGTGTGTGTGTGTGTGTGTGTGTGTGTGTGTGTGTGTGTGTGTGTGTGTGTGTGTGTGTGTGTGTGTGTGTGTGTGTGTGTGTGTGTGTGTGTGTGTGTGTGTGTGTGTGTGTGTGTGTGTGTGTGTGTGTGTGTGCGCGCACGCGCGCGCGTGTGTTTCGTGCTTGAATGAAGCAATGCGTGGAAATTTCTGCTTATTGTACGCATTCTTTCGTAATACGATTCCCATTCTCAGTTCATCCCCGTCTGCCACGGGTTGAAACGACGTGACCACCACGGCTTGAGCAGAAATAAAGTCATGACGCATGACGCATGACATTGCGTCGCTGCAGCCAATCAGGATGTGCGGCAAATTGAAAAAGAGAAATTTAACTTCAGTCATGATTGTTTGCTACATTATAACAACCAGTGAAAGGCGCTTTGGACCTGTCGAGTGCATTTTCACTGTCAATCCTTTCTTTGGTAATGAGCTGTTTATGCTAATCCTTTTCTGTTGCTTTTTTGCTTTTCTTTTCGCAGCAAGCCAGCGGCCGCTCAGGAGCACGGGTAATTAATTTCGGGTGCGTCAAGAGGCATACTTCAATGCGTTGCACTAGCGCATAGTTAGATGAGTTTCCACAGCGTTTTAAGTAAGTAATGCATGGTCAAGTTAGCATCAGCTCATAATTAAGCTTTTTCTGAAAGCGGTAGCAAAAGTGCAGTTTTCGGCTGTTTCCGCCTGCGTGCCATGATCGTTCAGGCCATGAATGCCTCAGCTTAAGGCTATGCTTTTCTAAATTCTTCGCAAAGATTGACCGTATCTATTGCGTACACTTGGCCTCAACAAGCAGACCTGACCGCAGTTAGGACAACGTTCTCTCTGCAAATATAGCTAATGTCCCCTCGTATGTTACAAGGTGTAATCTTTGAACTCCACAGCATGCGATTCTAGCCAGTGCACTAAAAGCAACAACCTATTCAAACTCCAGCGTTACGGTGAGTGGATCCTGGATCACAATGCGTGGAAAGCGCGCTTCACTCAAACTAATATTTCGAGCACCAATTTTCTCATCCACGCATAACTGGCCACTGACAAGCAATGAAACAATGAGAATCAGTCCTATTTCAACACTGCAGGGTTGATGGTAATGATGTAAAAGCAAGAAGAAGGCTTGAAGAGGAAAGTTCCTATTGTACAAGGTGTAGGCGGTTACAACGATGAGATGGAAATTCCAAGAAAATGTGGATTACAAAATTATGACCAAGCATAACAAAACATAAAAATTCCATGTAGTACTTGTAAGTACAAAGCTACAATATCACATAAAAATATATGTGGATACACCAAAACGGACAGGTCAAAACTAAAACTGAACGGACAGTCGTATTAGTTCAGACCCTAGTCATTTGAGGAATGCTGAGGTTACACATACTGTTGTGAACTTAGGGAAGGAGAACTTGAAGCATCTGGCAGCCATAGGGGTTGCGGGAAAGAGGTATAAACCAGTCATTATTTCGTATAGTGTAAGGCATATCTGTGGAGGTCGAGTTAGCCAGGAAGTGACCAAAGTGTTCTTTTATTTAGGTTGGTTTTGTAACGATAAACTTATAAGGCGTTGCAGATTTCATTGATAAGTATTAATTTCAATAATTCGAAAAGGGCTGACATGTGAGCATCGTAAAGGATGTTAGTAGCGATGCGAAAACCCTTTTTATAGCCATTTCAATGTTACTGTGTTTAAAAATGTTGTGCGCCATACCAGGCGCAAGTGGGTAAGATTGAAATAAAATATGAATTACGTAATAAGTCCACAAACTTCTGAGGCTGTGTATATTGAATATAATTACTAACACCCTACAAAAGTTCTGTGATGCAAGTTGTGTCCTAGAGCATGTTCGTATGAAATTTAACCTCAAGTTATCGAAGAAACAATTCTTTATTTATTGGGGCCGTATGTTAGAATAGGGCTTAAATTAAATACTTTCTTTTTGGAATGGAATACAATAGCTTCCGATTTTGCGGTACGGATTTTCAAAGTGCAAGATATGCTCCAAGTGAGTAACTTATCAAGCATTTTGTTAGCCCTGTGTTTACGCTCATATAGCTAGTTCATATGTGGCTAAAGTAGTAAAGTAGTGTAAAGGATGGTCACGTCATCTGCAAAAATAACATCGGTAGGTTAAATAAAAGTCCTACTACACTCCACTGCGGGACGCCATTACAAAAAGGCTTGAGATTAGATGTATATCCGTCGATAGCTATCTGTTGCTTGGGATGGTCAAGATGCGATAGAAGTTGCAGGAATATGCTGCTGAAAACTTAATAGCTAACTTTTATGCCTAGCATTTGGAAGTTGAAGTGGTCGATGACTTCAGAATAAGCAATCAAAACATGATAAGTATAGAATTATTTCTCAAATTAAATGCTTGTAGGTTTGCTTGTGGGTTCAGTTTAAAAGCACTCATTTCGTAGACACCCTTCGTAAAACCAATTTGTGAGGGTATTTTGAAAACATGTTTTCTAATGAAACTGGCCTTCCTATGGTCCAATGCTTTCTCTACAAAGTTCAAAAATACTTTAGGTTGGTTTGTGGGGTTTAACGTCCCAAAGCAACTCAGGCTATGAGAGACGCCGTAGTGGAGGACTCCGGAAATTTCGACCACTTGGGGTTCTTTAACGTGCACTGACATCGCACAGCACACGGACGCCTTGCTTTTCGCCTCCACCGAAAAGCTGCCGCCGAGGCCGGGATTCGATCCCGCGTCCTTGGGAACAGTAGTCGAGCGTCGTAACCACTGCGCCACCCCGGCGGGGTTCAAAAATACTTTAAGAATAAATACTAATCCATCCTTTCCTGAGTTGTTCCTATCAGTCACTTTAGCCGCCTTTTTTTTTTGGAAGAATACCTGAAACATAAAGAAGAGTTATAACATAATCTAACTGTACTGCAATTATTTCCAATAAACGTGCATCGGCTGCATCTGAAGACCAGCTGCATCACAGGGTTTGCTATTTTTAATGAATACGTACTATTAATATCTTCTTCTTCTATGACGGGCTCTAGGAACGTGCTGTCGCAAATAGTTTGCCCCACATGTTTTACACATTCATGAAAGAAATTTGTAAAGGCGATATAAAAATCAATAAATGTATTTACCAACACATCATCAAATAACTCTATCATTGCCAGTTATTTCGGTTATAGTCGTCTTTCGATTCATGTTTAGCCAATTATTCACACGTATCCAAACAATGCCCACATTCTTTATTAGATCTGTAATAAACATAGGCTGTGTATATATCGTCGTTGGCCTACTTTATAATAGTGATCTGCATATTTCGGTAGCTTTGAAACTTACATATTGCTCCAGAGCTTTAGGTTTAACAAAAAGTTGCTAAAGTTAATTTCATCCGCGAATTTTCCCTGTTCTCTCGGTCACCTAGTGTGGGCAATATCGGCATGAGTACGAATTGTAGACTTACCTAATATTTCGAATATGTGGGTGTTTTTTTTTTTTCAGCGGTGCCGGGCTAGCCGGATGCATATAGTTATACTACAAGTGCGGACTTTTCGGTTGTTATTTTAGACTGGCACGCTAACCTTCAACTTGCCTCTGTATTTTTCAGGCGATGTTCTGCTTTCATTTGCTGTGTAATGACAAGCAAGTATACGAGACGAACTCTTTTGCTTCAAAGATGAGTGTACCTTCAAAGATGAGGATATGATGAGAATTTTGAGTTTCAGACGGATGAGCAACACACCGGTAATTTGCGGCTTAGCGTAAACGCTTCTGGGATGGTCGCTGCAGCCACACCTGCCGGCAACAGTGGCATCCTCGTAACAGTGTCGCCCGAAAGGGCGCGATGCGGGTCTCGAGTTTTACCAACTTTACCAACTAATTTACCAGCTAATTTACCAACTTTACCAGCTAATTCGCCAACTTTCCAAACGGTCCATCCAATAATGCCGATCCAATAATGGACAGGTCTCAGACAGCCACATAATATTTGAGAGGGTACTGTAGGGCGCAGAAGGGCTCTACTGAACGCGACGGGCAATGGAGTAACAAAACTTCCGTGTATTACCATCTACAGACGAAATCTCTAATTGAGACAGAGTATACAGACGCTTCTGTATACACAGGCTTGTCGCTTAATTCGTTTATTACCACGCGCTCCGATATGTCAGGCTGCACATTAGCAGAATAGATCCCGGGTACCGGCTTGTGTCGCTTTTCATTTTCTTTTTTTTTTTTTCATTCCGTGCTCTAGATATGACATGGCACCGTGCTGGCACCGCTCCGTGACATGGCTATGTTATCGCATCATGCCAAGGCGCGCACTGGCCCTCATGCTTACTGTGAAAAATGAAATAGACAAATAAAAGAGGGGTTGCGGCCTCTGTACTTCTGCGCTGCTTGGCGAGCAGGAGCGCGGTAGATTGAAACGAGCTAAGCTACATTCCTTGAGATAAAAAGGGTCCTCATTTTGATTTCTCGATCATATATGTCGACGGTAGATGTAACATCAATGCGGTTTTGTATTACCCCGCCCCCAGCTGCCTGGCGTATGCTTCATTTGGTCCTAACTGTATATCTAATGAAATAAATTTGACCTCAGTATTTGCCACTGTATTCGCAGATCCGCATCGGTATTAATTCTATTAATAAGAATAATTGCATTACTTGTGGTAAACTTACTTGTACCGTAAGAGTACAGCTTTCTATACGAGTAGTGCATCTCCTAGAGCCTGGGTAAAATTGGAAATTACTGAATGCGTCGGCGAGAAAGGCAAAACTTGTAAGAGGTATCCTAAATTCTTTATTAGCAGCCTACAAAGAAACACGGAAAAGTGGAGACGCCAGTAACATCTATAATGCTACTGCGATTGTACAAAATAACTAAATTAACAGAGGCAAAAATGTCTCACAGCTTTCAAATACGTCTGTGGCCGGCGCAGAAGTGAGATTCGAAATGTTGCTTATGAACGTGCTCCTCAAAGATTACTCTTCTATTCTACGGATCAATTTGACAAGAAGGAAGACTCATTCGGTACCAACGTTACCGAAGACTTGAATGACACACCACCTTTGCAGAAGTAGCGGTAAGAATGGACCAGGTACGCCTTGGTCCCTGCAAAGGCACAAGCTTGCATAACTAGAAAGCCAGCGGTTGACAGTAGGAGACGTAAATGATAGTCTAGGGTGAAAGAAACTGAAATATTTTCGTTTTATTCATTGGCACTGTGCTGCAAAATATCAAAGGTAAAGCAAGCACAGTTGTTTATCATGCAGTTTCCCCATCAACCAGGAAAAAATTACCATAGTCGACCACGCGTATTCGTTGTTTGGTACAACACGAGGTATGTGTGATATATACACCGCATCCAAATATGCAGACAAATGCTAATGCCACAGACAGACTTAACCGCATCAAAGAAACCACTTATTGAGTCCCGCAATCCCGCGTTCAGCCTTTGGTTCCCAGCTGCATGCATGCGAACCTGCTCGTCAAGACCCTTTGGAGGGTAGACATGCGCGACCGGCCTTGTCAGTGAGTCTGTGGTTCACGTACAATATGGGGAAGTGTCCAGAGAGCTGCAAGAATGTGCCCCTCGATTCCTTGCCATTATGCATCCACATACCGACGAAAAGCCTCCATGGGGAACTAATATTTGCTATATGTGTGCGTTCAGACGACAAACAATAGCAGCGAAAAAGCCGGGGATTCAGCGTTGTTTCTTATTGGACACTCCTCAGACATACACAAGGCCAGAAAAAAAGCGCACTTGCATGCTTCAAATGCCCGTGTACTAAGACAATGAGCCCTGAACGGTAATATATATGTGGACTGCTGCAAACAGCAACGAAGATGGAGCTATAAGTGCAACAACTCCGGAATAAAAACAAATGTGATGTGCTACCTAACGGTTATTTTACTAGAAAGCCTACCTTTAACAGAAATTGCTGCATATATCAGGTTGGCACATAAAAGAGCGACTGAACCTTCCTCGGAACAATGAGCAGGCCGCTTAGCCAGAAAATCTAGGGATGCAACGCATTCTACTCAACCGTAGTTCGTACATGGATAACATAATCTGGCAAAGTGCCTCAAGATATATATTAGCCGCTAATACAGCATTCACATGCTGTTAATGGACGTAAGCAAAAGTGGTCCCAGAGAGACACGGAAACATGTGCACAAATATCATGTCTATGATTATATTTATATTTTGCCGGAAACCAGGGTTTAACAAACAATTGTTATTGAGCGCTCAGCTTAAAGTTTGTCCTTTTTAAAAAAAGAAACAGCGTTCGTTTTTTTTTTTTTTTTTGTTGTTTTTCGGACCTTTCGTTCTAGCTCGGATAAGCACCCGTGCTGTGTGATTCGACTGCTCTGAGTCTTGATTTTAATGCTATGAGCCAGATACAGCCCTGAAATTTCTCTCTTTCAGTTACAATGCTACACACTGCCCAGAGGTCCGCTGCTGTCGAGACGGTACACAAAACAAGTGAGTCACCCAGTAGCTCCATTCTGTAGGAGTGGTGGCGGTTTTCCTGCCGGCCAGCGTGCACATCCGTTCGCGCCAAGGCAGTACAGTACTCCGAGCTTTTCAGAAAGGCGGAAATGATATAAAACAGGTTTAAGTCAAATCAAATGAAATCAATTTTATTTTCCAACAATTTATTTTCCAAGAGTGGGTCAGAGAAATAACTCAAGTTACCGACATTCTAGGGGAAATTAAGAAGAAGAAATGGACATGGGCGGGACATGTAGTGCGAAGAGAGGATAGCCGATGGTCGCTTAGGGTAACAAACTGGATTCCAAGGGAAGGAAAGCGTAGCAGGGGGCGGCAGAAAGTTAGGTGGGCGGATGAGATTAGGAAGTTCGCAGGGGTCAAGTGGATGCAGCTAGCACAGAACCGGGTTAAGTGGAGAAATATGGGAGAGGCCTTCGCCCTGCAGTGGGTATAGTCAGGTTGATGATGATGATGATGATGATGATGATGGTCGCCTGAGCTAAAAGCTGTACAAATAGCTTGAAAAAGCTCAGGAAACCCGCACACAACATTGCAGGAGTAAACAGCAAATCACAGTGACCCACGTTGTATGTTTTCATACCATCCTGCTACAGCCGGACACGCACACAAAGAAAAGTGAGTCTGTGACGAGCTACTGGAGTTGGGCTTTTCGCAGCGTCTAAAAATTAAAAGAATTCGAAATTGATTTAACAAAAGGCGTAGTTGCTACCTTGCACCTTGATCGATACCTCAGTCTTGCCATTAGGAAAGGGAGGAGAGAAAGAGAGAGAAAGGGGTACTATTAGGAAAAGCGCCAGAAGTATTTATCCCACCTAGGGACTATTAGCGTGCAGTCGTGAGAAAAAGTGGTAGACAACAGGCAGCCGATTGCGGAAATGGGGAAAACTACATCGAAGTGCTACCTGGTGATAGCGAGAGCGACAGCGACACATGTATGTCAATAAAATGGGGCACCGCCAGGATTGTCTTCGTCCCAGATAGCTGTTGCTAGATGGTGTTGCAGTGCACTTTTCCAGAGCTCCGTCAACAGCTGCGTATTGAATACCAGTGTTTCTCATGACTGTACACTAATATCGCATAGAACACTGGAGCTTTTTGAGTTTCATCTCTATCGATAGGCTGCCGCCGCAGCCGGGTTCTAACTCGCCTACTCCAGCTTTGTAGCCGAGCGTAGAATAGCCACCGCGGCGGTTTACGAGAGGAAAAATTCTGGAATCCTGTTTATGGGATGCACGGAGTGTAACGAGAGTAAAGCTGTCCCTCGCCACGTGTGACATTCACTGGGAGCATTCGAAATATGCAAGACCAAAAATGGGATTTCTTTGGGAGAACATTCGGAGTGAAACAACAGTAAAGTCCGCCTAGTCTGATAAGGTAAGTTACTTCTAAGAGTCAATGCACAACTGTTTTACTTCTGTCGAACACAAAGCTTAATTGCACCCGAAAATGACACACAATTAAGCGAAGTGCTATGCCACCACTTACATATGGTACATCTGCAGAAGGTGGCGTATTAATGCTTCCGAATCGCTTATATTTAATACATTAATGACCATTGTGAGGGGTTCTACATAAGTACTTCTAAGATTCAATGCACAACTGTTTTACTTCTGTCGAACACAAAGCTTAATTGCACCCGAAAATGGCACACAATTAAGCGAAGTGCGATGCCACCGCTTACATATGGTACATCTGTAGAAGGTGGCGTATTAATGCTTCCGAATCGCTTATATTTAATACATTAATTACCATTGTGAGGGGTACTACATAAGAAGTACTTCTAAGATTCAATGCACAACTGTTTTACTTCTGTCGAACACAAAGCTTAATTGCACCCGAAAATGACACACAATTAAGCGAAGTGCGATGCCACCGCTTACATATGGTACATCTGTAGAAGGTGGCGTATTAATGCTTCCGAATCGCTTATATTTAATACATTAATGACCATTGTGAGGGGTACTACATAAGAAGTTGGCCATATAGGCATCGGTAACACAGAAAGTACGGGATAAGAAAGAATGCTGTAGAAAGAAAACATTCACTATCGAATCACATGTCTAATTCGGTGGCGGAACGTACCTGGACAGATGATGGCAAGATGATATTGTGGAAGGCCTCTTCACTAGCTGGCAGTCCGGGACAAGACTGGTGAAAGGAATGGGGTGGTGCGGGTATGAAGTCTTCGTACTTTCTTCTGATGGTCGGCGCTAATAGAGATGCGTGGTGGTGGTGCGCAAATGTAGGGTACCTGTGGTAGCTCAGAACAAAAGAATTTAGGGAAAAAAGCTGGCAATGCAGCGGCGATGGGAAGGGGCAGGTCGGTTGGATTGTCATTTTAACGATTACATACTAATTTCAAAAATATACTCGAAAGGAATGAATTTAGTTTCTCGGTTCTAAACTCATTGAAGTGGGATAAGTACGCTTGTTTCCGAAACCATCGCCATCTACAACAGCGTTTTCTCACTTATGCAAAGATGCATAATAGCCTTAGATTTTACGCAAGCGTCGCAGTGCTTTCTCTGTTCGGATGAATTGCGACGTCATGATTGTCAGTCGCACCCCCTCACTGAAAGGTGTCCTTTGAAGGCCACATGTCTCTTTTTCCGCGATTTGTCGTGATCTCCCGCTTTTTGTTAGTTACATTACCTGGTGAAACCGTCCGTGGGACAATTGCTGTGCTCTATATTTTTTCTCATACTGGGCAAGAAGCAACTAAACTGAACATACAGACGCTGTGCATGTGTATAACACATATCAAAAGCGCTATATCCATCCAGACTTCGAGAATATCTTAAAAAACAATATTCAACTGATATCGCAACCATACAGCAAGTGATGGAAACGCGCAAACTACTTGCGGTACATGCGGATTTCCACATTTAGATTGTCATGTCATAGAGTCGCTTTCTCATGTTTCTATGTGAGCCGATTGTGTGAGGACATTTCAGTGGGAAACAGTTTTGCGGGGAAGAGAGTTCACGCGGTTTCTTCCGTTGTCGCAGCTGCGCCACCTCCAACGCCGCCTACGACTCAGAAGGCGTCGACGAACAGCTCGGAAGAGACGTCGACGGGACCTACGTCCGAAGGTGGCTCCTCCCAGCAAGAAGGCACGGAGCCAGGTGAGAGGGCTGCAGATGCGGAAGCAATGGGGAACGGGTCAGTTTAGTGGTCGCAACGCAGAATATTCTTCCCTACTCGCAGTAACTTTAGTAAGAATGCTTTCTTTCTCTTTCATCTACCAACAGCATAACGAATAAAAAGGTACCGACACCAAAGCATCAGAGCTATAGACCTGTTTCTATTTTCATCATCCCCTGATCGCAAAGGAGGTGCGCCGCTGCCGCAACCCGCCCGTCCTTTTTGAAGCGTTGTGAGTTTCTGCCTTAATGTCGCTGGACCATGCAGCAGAAACCAGCTGTGCTTATGAAGTGCGCGGCTCTCGCACTCTTTTAGTGGGGAAAAGCTCGCAACTCTCTGTTGCAACTAGCCAAAATATACGCCCATTTTAAACATCAGGCCGTAGGCTGTGTGCCAAACCTGCGTGATTTAAGGAGCGCAAAAAAAAAAACACAGACACATCCTTGCCCTTTGCTTTCTTGAGCCCAAACTAGCAAAAAAGTTCATTTTGAAATGCCTAGCTGAAAACGTAGGAAATGAGGCCAACAATACGTACTGTTTCTGGCTGAGGGCTACAGTATTTGGATGTTCTACTACAGCTTCAGGTGTGAGTGCGATGGAAGAATGGTTTATAGTCCTTGCCACAAAGTTCGCCGATATAGGTTATGACCGTGTGGTTTCACGCAATTCTTGATTTTTACGGTAGAAAAGGCCGGTGGCCATTTAAAAAAAAATAAGTCTGAATAAAATCCCTTGCCTTGCATATATATTGCAGTGCGTTGCAGAATCACATATGCGCCGTAGATTGTTTCCCCAGCTAAACCGCTCAATCCCTGCAGCTCAAATTTCTCACAGAGACGGCATTTGGTTGGTAGTATTTTTTGTACTAAATCTGTTTGGGTTACTTTCCTGATTCGACCAGAAGTCAGATGTTACTGTCGTATGCGGCGGCGGACAGACCAGACGAGCCGCAGGCCAAGCGATGGCACTGGTGTGGTCATCTTATGCTGTCTGCAGCCACTCCGTAGCTGAGGTTTGGGTGGAAGGTTGTTGCAAATAGCACAAGATGGCGCCACAGGTGGCACTGTTGGGGGCAGCTGCTCGTCTTGATTCTCCGCCGCCGCATATGATAGGAACATCCTACTTCTGATCGACTCAGGCAAGTACTCCAAACAAATTTAGTACAAAAAATACTTCCGACCAAATTCAATTTCTCTGAGAAATTTCAGCTGCAAGGATTGAGTGGTTTAGCTGGGGAAGCAATCTAAGGCGCACATGTAATTGTGCAACCCGCTAAAGATAGCGAATAAACAATGGTTATGGACCCGTTTAGTTACTATTATTCAAGAAACATACAAGGGAGCCAACAGCCGCTAACACCAAGGAAAACATGTTTTTGTGTAGCGATCAGTCTGAAATAATTATTTAACCATGTAGGTAAACGATTGGAAAGTAGAATAACAATCAAGCTCATGCAACGGGTAGACACGGATGGACACGGATGACGCATTGCAGACATTTAGGCTATTCGAGTGATTTTGAGCGGAATGTTGTGTTTTCTTAGAGGAGGGGCCGGGAAACATGCGACACCCCAACGCTGTCTGCTGTTAGGTCGGTAGGAGGGCATATCTGCCCTGCTGGCATTCACGGGAAGAAATCTGCAGTCTTTGCTCGCAGGCGACCCATTGATGTGCGTCTGCAAAATAACAATCAGGGCCCCGCTACTAAATGGTCGCCGTGGCTACTGCAGTGGTTACAGAGGCTGCAATGGGCACCTTTGCTACAGGCAGGAGCAATGTTTTTCCGCTGTATCACAGTATTTAGCACGGCCTGTTTTCTGACATTGTTTACTTGCCTGATGAGTCGTACTGAACTTGCTTCTCGCATATTTTCTTCTTTCCTGAAGCTCCGCAGGGAAGGTCGTTCCGGAGGCGCCGAAGTACTGGTGAGGAAACATCGGTTGGTCGGGTGTTCCGCTGGCGCCATCGCGCGCGGGTGGCCCACTTTAACACTACTCGAAGACGAAACGAGAGGCTCGCTCGAATAACTCTTGGACCTACTGCGGTGCTTAGCACGGCGGAGCCTTTCTCCTGGTTCAGATTCTGGGCATGTTCTGCTGCCGAACAGAGAAGATGGTTGCCGTACTCTGGTTGGCGATACGAATGCATCGGATGACCTAATGGACCCGTTAATTGCTCATTCTGGACACGCTTGAATGGCCATCGATAAAGGACCGCATGAATGAAAATTTGCTGAAAGTCACCGCAATCTGTACACCGCCATCGACTAAGTCGTTCAACGTGGCTGCTCCCTTTGAATGTAAAAGTGAAACATGTAGGCTATTACTGCGCTGAAGACGCTGTCAATACGAAATGTGTGAGTGCAGAAACGTAAGTAGGTTTGTGCGCCGCGAAAGCATGCAGAATAAAAAAAAAACGCAGAATTTTCTTCCGTAGCCAAATAGGACATGCGCCAGGGTACTAAGAGACTTGCTTAGGTGAAGTATTACGCACAACATTAAACTTAAACGTACAGTGTCTATTATTAACGTGAAAGCGTTACTGCGCTATATTCACAGATTTCTGTCCGCAGACCGTGTCCGCAGACCGCGTCCGCAAAATCGTGTCCACAGCAGTTACGGCTAATTGAGAAGTAGTAGACGTTAATGAGTGTTGTCAATCGTAAAGGCTGACGTAATGTTGCTGCAGAAAAAAATAACTTGGACAATAAGTTAATTAGGTAATTAGAATAACTGGTTGACAGTAAAGAAAAGGCGCAGTGCCACACTTGTTTTGTGGGCACCTGAACCACGCCGTAAGGGAAGGGAGGAAGGTGGGAGTGAAAACGAAAAGAGAAACGGGTGCCGTAGTGGATATGACGTCAAGGATGTGACGTCATGCAACCGAAAGTAGAGCAAAAGAAAGGGCACAGGAAGGGATTGGCGCGGAATTTGAAAGTACCAAAGACTAAAAGGGGTAAACAAGAAGTGAATTAATGTGAGGTAGAGGATGTGACGTCACGCAACTGAAAGTAGAGCCGAAAAAGAGCATATGAAGGGATTGGCGCTCAGTTTGAAAGTACCAAATAGTAAAATGGGCCAACAAGAAGTGAATTAAGCTACCAGAAGCAACCAGAAGCAACTAACAGCAGCATCCGTGCTTTCGCATTACTCCAATAGAGATGCTGCAGTGCTCTTCAATTTTTCCCAATACTACTAGTTCATATTTAGGGCTAACTCGTAACGATGTTTCGAAAACAGGCTATTCGAGTCTTCGAGTCCTACCAATGCGCAGACTTTATAAGGGTGACCTCTGGATATACGTAAAAGCCTTTTAGGGAGTGTGCGTGAAGGCCTCGCTGCCGCCTTGCAGTTCCTCCCTCTCCCTCGCGTGCTCCTGCATTCGCACCGGTGGCGCAATACGTGAGGAACGCCGTGATTTCGGTAAAGACATCTGCTTTCCGGAGATCGGGCAGCGTGGTCGCGTCGCAGACTGGTTTCCAATGAAGTAGCAAGAACATTTGCTGCAAATTATTGGCAAATTATTGGCAAGAGAGTTCCAGAAACCCATCTACTTCTGCTTTATTGATTATGCGAAAGCGTTTGACTGCGTAGATCACAGCAGATTGTGGCAAGCTCTCCAAGAGATGGGAGTTCCAATTCACCTCATCTGTCTCCTCAGGAACCTGTATGAAGGGCAAGAGGCCACAGTCAGAACTGGGCATGGTCTTACTGATTGGTTTCCGATTGAGAAAGGAGTGAGGCAAGGCTGCATACTGTCGCCCTGCCTATTTAACCTATATGCAGAGTGCATCATGAGGAAGGCCGGTCTGGACGAGTCTTCAGCTGGAGTGAAGATTGCTGGAAAACGTATCAACAACCTTAGATATGCGGATGATACCACTTTAATTGCAGAAAGTGAAGCGGAACTCAAGAGACTTCTGATGCGCGTACAAGAAGAGAGTGAGAAGTTTGGGCTTAAACTGAACATTAAAAAGACAAAGATCATGGCGTCTTGCCCTATCAAGTCCTGGAGCATCAAGGGACAAGAAGTGGAAGCAGTGACAGATTTTCTCTTCTTGGGCTCCAAGATTACCTCGGAAGGAGACTGCAGCCATGAAATTAGGAGACGCCTGCTTCTGGGAAAGAGAGCAATGGTTAGCCTTGACCGCCTAGTAAAGAGCAGAGACATTAGTCTGCCAACCAAGATCCGTATAACTCGTGCTATGGTCTTTCCAGTTGTGATGTATGGATGCGAGAGTTGGACTGTGAAAAAGGCTGACCGCCGAAGAATTGACGCGTTTGAATTGTGGTGCTGGCGAAGACTCTTGAGAGTTCCTTGGACTGCCAGAAGATCAAATCAGTCAATATTGTCGACCATAAACCCTGACTGCTCATTGGAGGGTCAAATTCTAAAGTTAAAGCTCAGCTACTTTGGTCATCTGATGAGAAGAGAGGAGTCGCTGGAGAAAGATTTGATGTTGGGAAAGGTTGAGGGTTGCCGGAGAAGGGGTAGGCAGCGAACGCGATGGTTAGATGGCATCCTCGAGGCACTGCAGATGAAGTTATGTGATGTTAGGAAGATAGTGAGAGACCGGAAAGCGTGGCGTGACATGGTCAATAGGGTCACGAAGAGTCGGACACGACTGAACGACTGAACTGAACTGAACTGATTGGCATAATTGTCGCTTTCAAGTCAAATTAGGAGCACAAAAACAAGGCCCACATCAGAGCCACGAGAGGAACCGAGTACCACAAAGATCCCTACTCTCTTCTTCCAGCTTCCTAGGTAGAGACTGCCGTTTCTTCACAAATGAACAAAATATTATTTGTTTTACTCAGTATTGCAAACATGGGTCACGAGATACAAAGCAAACTGCCAGACGCAGCTTTAAACAATATCTGCTGTGCACACTTCTCACATGGCAACTTGTTGAGCACTGTTCTATTATAGACGATATTTTTCCGCTAAAGGCAATTTATTACAACCGAAAAATTCCACATACGATTACGATAAGACAAAGTAGCCGAGAAGTTACACTGATTTTTAAAATAGCCGAAATTATCAGGACTCAGTGAGATTGGCAGTAGTGAAGAGCAATCAGACGTTCCACAGTAAATAAGGGGCTAAAGAAAGTTTCACAACAAATGAAAAGGGGAATGGAGCTGGAATGAGTCAGGTAACAAATTTTTTGAAGGACTGTGCAGAGGTCGTGATAAACATGCGACCCATTCTGTATTCGCAATTCCCGACGTCATCGAGGATATCGGAGTCGTGAACTAACGTTAGCGTCATCTTAACCAGCGAGAAGGCGACGTCAGGGCCCTAAAATTACACTACGGCCAACTCATTATCTGGTAATCGCTTAATGAATCCCGATAACCTCATACTTCAATGAGCCAAAGGATTAGGCATGCTTGCGTAAAGGCCACACAAATATTTATCATTCCTACATAGCAACGGAGCATGCTGCAACCACCAGCCGTCGACCAGCGCCCACCAACTGATATCAAAGAATCCTCGCGAAGAGCCATCCGCGAAATAGCCTGGCGCACGAATTGACTTTACACTGATTTATTCTTTATTCTTTATTCTTATGTTTTATTCTTTGCATAACCGTAAGTGACCTTTGAACCCTTCTCAATATTTTTCCTCTCTAACCAGCCGACATACAAAGCACTTGCAGATGCACTTACTAACACCATATTTTGCGAAAACTGGTTGTTTTAAATATTAGTTCTTTCCGCGGCACTCCCCATTGACCTGAGCATAGAAAATTTCCTTGCAATAGAAGAAAAGCAAGCTTCCTTGCACAAAGACTGACTGCACGGTTCGTTCCAAATGCATCTCACTTAAGGCTATGTCAGCACTATATTCAGTGTGTCACAGGCCAGTAGGCGTTCAGAATGATGACCAGGCTGACCGACAACAGGAAACAGCTCGTCAGCAGCAGGGGAAGAGAGGGAGGCAACAGGGCCAATAGCCTGGCGCACGAATGTAGGTTGCTAACTCCCATCCAACTGGGGTAATCTTGATGCCGGCCGTAAGAAAGCTTCGCACCCCCCGGAGCTGCACCTGAGGGCGTCTTATTTTGATGTTGTGTACAATTCAGATCGATAGGGGTTGAACTGTGACTCATGTGAACCCCACGCAAATAGTAAATGAAGACACAGTGTTCTACGGTCAATACGTAAACAGCACACAAAGCATATAAATGAAGTTTTCGGCGAATATAACTTAGATAATGTGTGCGCTTCTGGATGAGTATTACAAACGCATACGTCGCTATTTTCAGACTGTTTAGAATACTCTTTTTACCAACTAAACGCGCCCTAACAAAATAAAAGCGCGGTTTAAACATTAGAACACCAGTATTTCATAAAATGTAGAATTTTTATGCTTTTTTATTGAAATAGTTTGTTGAGGGGATAAAGAGCTGGGCACAAAGAATAATATTTTGTTGACCGGCCAAATAAGGCTTTAAACGCTCAACGGGCTTCGTCCTTAAGGCCCGATATCAGACGCACGGAGTGTGCAAAGAATGACCGTTCTAATAAATCAAATTCCTCTTCTTTCGTTTTACCGTCTCAAGCAAGAGAACTGGTGTGCGTCGTGACCGAGATGACGACGCAACAGGACCAGTACCCGAACGCCTACTGCACGCACCTCATCTACTCGGATGTCGTCTATGACCCCAAGCACAGGAAGTTCCTGGCCACAAAGAACGGTAGTATAAAGGGGCCATTGGGCGCAGAGCTGCGATCTCTACTTTTGGAGCATGCTAACAGTTTCATAAAATTAAGTAAATACAGGTACACACGCTGATTTTTCGGAGGAGAGCACAAACGAGATCGTGTCACATGCGTTACCTAAGCTCGGTCGGCTGTGTATAGCTGGCCGACTGTGGTAGACAATTGGGACGGCCGCCAACCACAAACCTCTACATGTGAACAAACGAGGCGCAGTTTTACTGCTCATTTACCCTATTCCATTATCTTCGTTTTAAACAATATTCGCAGTCGTCTGCGTCCACTACTTCCGTATTTTGGGCAACACTGACTAGGGCGCCGCGTGGGGATTAACCGTGGCGCGTGCTTTTTCCTGCAAATGCAATGAGTAACAAAGCTGGCAAGCTTTCTTACAGACGTTCCCATTCTTTACTTGCTGTCTTTTTTGTACTGTCTCCGCATTGGGATTTGTATTTACTAGAGTGTACTCTGAAAAGCGCCTTAATAGGATGCTAAGATGCGTAATTTCATATGAAAATTTATTAAGGAGAGTGCCGTCACAAAGAAATTCTCAAGAAGACGAATCTCAAAATTCGTTTTTAGAAGTGAATGTATTGACGAAAGCAGAAAAGAATCGCATTTGCTATCAAAAGAATGTTCTTGGCGCAAAACTAACGCTTCCGCTGACCGCAGTGGCTTGGTGTACTCCTGTCATCGAGAAAATAGAACTGTGATATTACCTTCGGCCGTTCGCGCAGGGCTTCTCATTTTGCTTGACGCCATGACACAGCGTATCTCCTGAGCCATCGTAAAGAAGCAGTGAAGGAAGCTCCTTTCTCAAGATTCCCCAGGTGTTCAAGGTCGATTTAAGCTCAGCCCCACATCATAATGCTCCAAAAAAGTCACCCACAGCACAGTTTGTGCATGGGGCGTGGTCGTGCTGGAATATGTAGCAGTAATCGTGTAATAGCATATCCAGGACGCAGAGAAACACATTTCCGGAGCTGAGCACAGTGAACGAGCGCTTGGTCTGCTCGAGTAGGCCAACTGCATTCTTACTGATTGCGTTCCAGACATTGACCTAGCAATGGGCACTGCTGAGCACGCTATGGGTGCACTCCGGCCGATACTTAGGCATAAAAAAGGGCGAAAATACTCCAATACACATGTTCCCGAAATTAAGCGACGTAGAGGGAGCTCTTTCGACTGCTGTAAAATGGCTGAAAAAAAAAACACAACAAATTTTTTATTCACCTCACTCTGTCCTTTGTGGCACGAGACAATCCAAACAAGGGATGAGATAAAGTTGAATTTCATTCTTAAGACTTCTAATTTTAACAAACCATGACTGTTTTTTAGCGTTAGCAAGTCAGTAGAATGTCACCCCCGTTTTTTACTAGCTATAAGAATGACAGGTCCTAATTACTATTGAACAGACGCCACATAAGCTTGTCCCGGCGTGTGCAAAGCATGGTCTTTCTGTGACAACAAGCCCTCGCTATTTTACTGCAGACCACTGCTCGAAACCTCGAGCGACGTTTAGACACTGTTCAGTGTGATTTCTTGGGAGGTGCAGCTTCTGAACGGCAATGCATCTTCCGCCGCCTGCAAACTCCACCTAATGATGTTTCAAAGGCAACTGGGGCTACCTTCGCCGAGAATCTCAGTGAAATTCCCAAAAGGGATCTATAACCAGAGCAGCTACAATTATTTCATCTTTTTGAAGCGCTCTGCGCCTTGTCCATTTACTGCTGTGTTTTAAAAAACAAAAATCTGTCTCCCTATTCTCTGTATATGCTCCAATACTAAGGCTCACAGCTGTTCTCATTGTTCCAGTGCGGCGACAGATTTTATGCTGCAGGATGCCTTCTATGCAGAGTCGTACAATGCGCCTTGCCTCTTTGATGATAGCCCTAGGCGTTCATGCTCAGTACCGAAGCTAATGTGACCACCCTTTTCTATATGTGCTGTGCTTATCCTGTGTCCAAAAGTGAATCTAAATTTAACGTCCCTATTTCATTATTTAGAACTGTGTAGACGGCGAGCTTGTGATGCAAGCTGATACTCTAATATGATTTCACCTGGCTATCACTATCGTTGACAGCAAGTTTCCTTCTCACTGGGAGGCTCTTATGACAGCAAACGGGATCTATTTGCTGCTGTCGTTAATAAACCTTAATTACTGACAACAATGTTTGAGATTCACCTTCCTATCCGTGACGGTACTCTCGTAATGAAATTCTCATATCAAGGTTCCATATCGCGGTATCCAAATGTAAGGGTTCTCCGAAAAGGCTCCGAAAAAAAGTCAAACTTAATGTAGAGATAATGCCACAGCAGAGCTTTCCGTCTCTGTTATTGCACCAGCGTTTTTAAAAAAGGCGCGCGTCACCATAGCAGCTGCAGCACCGGCTTGGTCCACGTTGCCCAACCGAAGCGGTGGCCTTGTCGTACAGCATCTGTCTCGCATTCAGGAGGTACAAGGTTCGATCCATGGTGCCGCCGGTTGCCCATCAATCATTCTGCGTGCACAGGATTTCCCCAGTCCTGGTGTTCGGCTCAAATGAAATGAAATACTTGTGAAAGGATCATGGACCAAAAACGTTGTCCGGTAGCAACATCCGCCAGCAGCAAACGCAGGCGACAGGCAGTAGTATTTAACACGAAGATTTAAATATAACATGACAACAAATAGCAAAAAGGCGTGTCGTTCTAAGCACTGCAGCGGTTTGATGAACTACGGCTTGTGGTTGCTTTGTCAGAATGATATGTTCCCTTTCACTCGTGGTGTGCGCTTTGCTTCGTCGTAAGCGTGAGCAGCGATGCAGAACGACACACAAGAAACGCAGTAAAAACGTACTATCGCAACATCATGGTCGTCACTTGGGGCGCTATGCGTATAAACTAGGGACTCGATATAATAGCCGTAGTGCTGCTCCGCAGCCGCTCTGCTGCTCTTAGTGAGGCTCCATTTACCTTTCCGGCTGGTACTATGTAACCCAAAGGGACAGTACCACCCTCAGGGTAACGACGTAGACTGCAAAGAATATTTCGCAGGGTAGGCCATCGCTTTTCAGTTGGCCTATGCGGGCTAAGTATAATACATTGCATAGCCATATGTTCACGAAGATACGTTCAAAGCTCCGCAAAATTATGAATGTCCACAACGCTTTCTCGTAGACAAGAGCTTCGAACTGTTCCGGCGCAACCAGGGCTCCGCCAACATGAGCCATCTAGTTGCCCTAAACCCGCACCAGACGCTGAACGTGTACCTCAACGGCCTCACGGACATCGAGGTGCAGTGGTACTTTGTACAGATGATCGAGTCGCTCGTTAATGACTACCACTTCGACGGAGTCGCCTTCATCGGCATTGAGCTCTCCCTGGATAACGTGCAGCAGTTCTCCAGGGTCATCGACGTGAGTCCTCCTCATTACGCGCAGCCCTTGTCCATACATCGCAATGTGTGCAACACGAGGGACGATACCTCTTTTACGCGAAGCCTGTGCAGCTCGTTTGGCCGAAAACAGTCGTCTTCACTTTAACACAAATTGAGGAAACACGGTGTCGGATGAAATATTCACGCGATTTCCTAATAAAATTATGACGAAACCGTACTTGTGCAGAGCTCAAGGTGCTTTCATACCATTTCTATTCGCAATTACCAAAGTTAGCGGCTTCTTCGTGAAAAAAATTTTCAATAGACAATTGTCAGACACCTATCGGAAACTCAAAATCACTGATGCGAAGAGAAGCGCAAGGAAACGTTTCGTGGAGCACTGATCAAAGCGAAATTAGATGCATAATTATTTTATGGCTTAAGAATAATTAAACATAGAGCATGAACAAAACCAGAATCTACAATAGAGGTTCCAATTCTAAGCATCCCACTTTTCCGGGCCATGCTCGACCAGCTAAATTACAGCGGCAGCGGCCCAATCATCTGCATCCCAAGGCATTTATTTTTCAAGTGATCTGTCCCTTAAAGTGTTCTCTAGCAGCCATCTCAGGTAACGGTTTCCTTCGTAAGTACTGTTATTTTGTAACTAGAATTATCATTATTGCATAAGCATTGTATGGCTATGTAGGCGGGTTTCGCATGGGCATGGCCTTGTCGGCGTTGTAAAAGAGGAACATTTGGTATATCAAAAAAGAATGATGCCATCGGATAGAGCGTCAAGGAAACATCTGCAAGTAACAAAATGGTTGATGTGGGTTAATTAGTTAAATAAATAGAGCCAATTAAGTTAGTCAGACGTCACAATAGCCGGGATGGGTAATGTCGACGTTCAAAGGGAGTCACGTTGTACTCGACGTTCGGTGACGTAGGTCTAACTTTCTGTGGCAGGAAATTTGAAATGTTTGTGTGAACGAGCGGAAAGACGTCATTTGTGTGCATAAATGGCTGGCATGGTTAGAAATTGTATAAAGAGAGGTAATCAACTAACTAGAGTCTGAAAAATTCCGCGAGCATTGGATAATCTGCAGTGCAGAAATGCGAAAGCCTGAGCGTTAGCACTGCACACAGTACGTTCCGCGCCCCTTGCCGAACACAACCTCTGTTTGAATCCCGGTGCCACTTAGTTTTCTACAGGATCTTTTATACTTCCGTGGGGATGGAAATGCATACCTAGGCCTATTCCAAGTCCTTATTCCGGGCCCCCTACCTAGGTCTTATTCCGGATGCTATAACGGCGAACGCATTGCGTAGCCAGCAGAAGATTTGGACCCCTTGGTGTAGTAACTGACCTCCTCCTCCTATCTGAATGCGATTATTCCCCGGCCAGCTGACTACGCAGCGGCTACAGAGCAGCTGACCATGGCGGTGATCAGACTTGTTATACTGCGGATAGTGCCAAGTATCTCAAGCTCCGCACGACCCGTCATTGGAAACTGATCATGGCAAAGTTTAATGCTAGAACCGTGAAATTATTTAGTGTTTTAAGATGAATAAGCCGGCAGTAAACGAGGTATCGTAAGTTCGCTTAGGTTAGCATTACTGAAACACATACAGTGCTGGATTACATGCCCGTACCATGCTATCCTGGTTTAGCGGAGAATCAAAAAGAAAACCAGATGTGGGATGTTTGGTCAATATGCATGTAACTTGTCACATTCATCAGGTCTTCAAGCAATAACCAGAGGGGAAGGCACTGTAACTTAGCATAATCTGAGGTATGTTTTAATGTCATACACACCTACAGGCTCTTCTACAAGTCACAATATCAAGATTGTCAAAGGCTCCTAAAATACGTAAGCTCAGCGGCATTCGGTAAAATAAAAGTACATTATACTGCACTGAGCACTAACACCAGTGCCAAGATATGAAAAACACGTGGCTGTAGTCTAGGGAATTGCAGATATCTAAAGCCACTAGCGTCTGGCTATATGTAGACATAGCACAATATAGCAAAATCTTCATATATCGACATATCAGAGGCCTTGGGGATATATATATATAAGTGTGTGTGTGTGTGTGTGTGGGGGGGGGGGGGGGGGGGGCGTAAGAAACTAATGCAGAGCATGCTCATCAGCGCGTTAGCGGTATGTGGGAAAATAGATGAATTCATTATTTTTCTGTAGAACGAACCTTCTGCTTTCACTGAAGACCATCACCAGTGTAGAAGCAAAGAACAATTTTTTTCACAGATATATCTAAATAATGCGCCACAGAGATATGCGATTAGCTAGGTTACCGGTCAAGAGTGTAAGGGGACGCAGCAGTCGCGAAGACATAGGAGCCAAGATGTAGATGAGCCATGTGTAAGCCCTGGAACATCGGTGATGGCTTCAATGGAGACACTTCTGTTTAGAAAGTAAGAAATGTCCAGTAGCAAATAGTGCTAGACGAGGAGATACGATGCGCGTACCTACAGGAAGTACACAGAGGCGTCGACTGACGACAACTAGCGGTAAACGTTAATAGAAATAATCAGCAATCAGCGTTTCGCTGATTATTTCACCGTGGTCCCATTACGACCCGAAGTTTGCAAACATTCAAAAATTGGATTGCTCATTCGAAGTCATGTTAGAAATCTCAGTGTGATAAAGAGCATTTTTACCTCTCTTTATCTTAATTTTCTTTTCACGAAGTGCAACTCCACAAGAGAAAAACTTCGTCTTCTGCGAATTTCAAGACTACTATTTATTGTGCGGTTTTGTTTTTGTACAGGCTGTCCTTGAATCTGGATTAAATAAATCCAATGACAACGATAACCGGGAACAATTTGTAACATCAATAGAGAATCGGTTTAACACTCAAGAAATGTGTCTCGAAACAGTTCTCCGTAGTCGCTAATCATGCTATCATTTAGTCTAACCCATCGAGGTGACAAGCTTAGTCATCGACTAGCATTGCTGCCGGTCTTTCCATGTCTCCCCTTCTGCGATCGGGTTTCCGCGTTTCTGGGATTGCATCTTTTATATGCAAGGCAAGACTGTTATGAACGGCAAAGTGGTAGCTTATTTTAGCAGAAGCCGTGGTGAAAGAATATTTAAGGTAAGTCGGGAAAGATAGATTCAGTAAAATTGAAGGACGAGTTGAGAAAATGCCCACCGTTTCCGAATGAACAAATGGAGTTATATAAAAACATTTGCGCAAAATATTTTATTTGTGTACGCTGGTTAACTTCCCCCAATCTTAGTTTTTTATTTGACCCGTGGGCTGATAAAATCACCCGCTAGAACTAAAGCAGCACTCGGAAACAGTGCAGTCCAGATGTGGACAACAGGATTTGACAGTTGACTATTCCTTGTCATAGTGTGTATAACGATGTAGTTCAGCTAGTTCTCAATAGTGCCTAGTTTGTGGATCTTGTTTAACATTTAGGTACGCTACGGTGGAGCAGTTTGCGGCCGCATAGACAAGACTAGCCCCATCCGCAAATAGCAACAGCCTCAACCTCTCAAAACTGCAGTGATGTTCCGAATGATGATGTTACTCCAAATGTACATACGTCATTTATATTTTTCTCTTGACTTGCGTAAACGACACATTGAGGGCGAGCGCAACAACCATTTCATTTGTTTACGACAAACTCGAGCATGCATATGGCTGGTTATTGCCTTTAAAAATTCTAAATCAGTTTGCTCAGTTAACAGAACCGATGAATTGCGAAATCATGATGATCTTCCTTTTTGCAGCGCCTCAAGGAAGCTCTGAAGAAGAAGCCGTCCAGACAGTTTTTCCAGCTCGTCTTCGGTGGCTTTGTCACGGACTTGGACGGCGACCCGACGGATATTGCCAAAAGGATACGAGTGATCGCAGAGTAAGGACAACGTTTAACACTCGTGGTACAACACAACCTAGCATCTTTCCACTGATAGCTAGTCGAATGCCTAGTGACCCATCCAGCGTGCCTACATTGCATTTACTTCATATTTGTGATTTATTCGCAGACCTAATCGCTGTAATGGTGGACAATGTAAAATTTTCTCGTCCCTCCAGCGTCCCTGAACACACTAAATTGTGTTCCTAATTTGATTATCCGAAGCATAAAGCAGGTTCTTGCTGTAGTGCTGCATTTATCAGCTTGTGCACATTTTGTTTTCGGCAAACATGTAAACCCAGTGGTGTGAAAGTTGCCACATGACTGAAATTCGTTGCGCCTTTATAATGGGTGTTTTTTACCGTTTTAATGCTACTGCCATAGTATTTGGTGAGCCCCACTTTTGAAATCTCTGCTTATGATAGTTTCTTCGTCAAGCGCAGGAGCCCTTGAATAAATAACTTCTACACAAACATAGGGTAGAGTTAAAAGGTGGCTTGTCGCTGGTCACAAGGTTGCGAGTGCGGCATAGCGAGAAAATCTACGTTATGCTTGCAAATCTGCAAAGCTTCAGTACTGCGGAACGTCAAAGAAGCATATCTTGGGTGAGAATTACGGTTATAGTATGCTACGTACTCAATATGACCTGTAACGCACGAACTGTGGGTAGGAGCTCATTTCTAGGCGCCGATAGCAATCTCAGGTCTCACGATATTCGTTTAACAGTGAAATAAGCGCAAAAGGGGCTATTTAATGTAATTTGTTTTAGCTGAACGACCTGTGTGTAGCGCGTTGTTTTTGCATACAATTGGAAGCACAACTGGGTCATTCGGAACGATTTCACGCGATAGTACATGTTGACCTCCACGTTTGTAGAGCGGAAGATATTGGGTGACGAGCTCAGCACTAAAATCGTATTTCTTAGACAAAAACGATGATTCTACACAGACACTGTAGAAAAACATTTCGAAAAAAAGTGCTTTTTTGTTTTTGTTTTTGAGTGCGCAACTTTTTCCTTCTGGTAAAGTTACGCTGTGCATGTCGACAATTTGTGCAATATGGCTTTGCTACTCCAGCAAAACTGATAGATTTACATGTGTTGCGTAAAATAGACTCACAATTAATGTATTTTGAAATTTTCCCCACTCCCTGATTGCAAACAGACTAATTAAAAGCTAACATTCACCTGACAAAAGCTAACATTCATAAGACATAATACGTGCGGGTACGGATGGAGTCTTCTTTTGCCAGCATATGTGTTTCTTTTTCCCAGGGAAGTTGACATCTTCATCATCGAGACGCACTATCAGAGGCCGCTTCCACTCTGCAAGACAGTTTTTCCTACGGCGTTCAACAACTACGGTTCTTTCACCCCAAGTGTGCCAATCGTGAGTCTTCTCGCTACTCCAAAAACGTTGCTGGCGCTAAAATTAAAAGATGATCAACCGCAATTATATCCGTTTATGTATTATACTGCGCATTTGCATACGTCTCTGACTGTGCCAGAATTAATTCGCATATATTACTTGTTGCGGCATTCATCGCTACAGTATCGGCTATCGATGCAACGCATCCTTCCAGGTAGTTCGACCTTACGGTGCGGCTAATGAGGAAGCCATGGCTTGCAGCCGTTGAGTCTGAATTTACCCTTAACTAAGCTACCCTAATTAAGAACATGTTCATTCCAGTATGAGCCGGTCTTGGCATCCTAGTTATGCACTGCGATGGACCAGCATACGAAGTAAAAGTGCCAGTTCTGCATTTAAGGCGGCAGCATGTATATCACACATTCGGACTTGCATTATAAAATTGGAGGGTGAGTTTTGACATTGTAGCTTTTAGCAGGCAGGTTACTGAATGAAATATATGGTCACATTTGAACTTCACGAAGTACATATGGACCCTCCACATTCTTCTTTTTTTTTTTATTAAGACACACCGACTCTCACAAACCACCACTTAAACACGAGAAACAAGGCGCGCACCGGCGACCAGAGAGGGGTAAATTCATTTCGCCCTAGTGGCGACATAATGCCTAATTGTTAGACGAGCGCCCGTTCTATCCACGGGCAGTGCGCAACCCTTACAAAAGCGAGCGCCTCTACCGTACATGTCCAGCCGTATTTCAGGCAAGGTATCAGAAATGAAAGGTACTTGGGGCGCTAATGGAAATGGATGCATATTGCTAGGACCAGCCAAGACTTCCCAGAAAATATTTTCTCTTTTACTAAGGATGCAATTATGTCAAATGACTGAAAGTGTTACGTACTGGCTGCACACCCAAAGCTTGAGATGTAAATTAGGAAACTACCTTCAGAAACTTCAATAAATTGTATTGTAATATACTGTGCACAAAACAATTTATTGACCCCCCGGTGCGACGCAGCGGTTAAGGCGCTCAACTACTGTGCCCAAAGAAGCGGTATCGAATCCCAGCCTCGGCGGCTGCTTTTTGATGGAGGCGAAACGGAGTGGCGTCCATGTGCTGTACGATGTCAGTGAACGTTAAAGAACCCCAGGTGGTCGAAATTTCCGGAGTCCTCCACTACGGCGTCTCTCATAGCCTGAGTCGCTTTGGGAAGGTAAACCCCACTCCGGAAAAGGATAGTGTTAGATATGTTGTGTACAATAAATTCTTTTGTACACAATATATCTAACATTGTTCTTTTTCAGAGTTCCAAAATAACACAAGAAAATGAGCCACCTGAAGGGGTTTAGTGCTGCTCTAAAACGTGTTGTGGGTGAACAAGGTTGCCCCGCTGCGGTGGGGCAGTGGTTAAATGCCCGACTACAGTGCCGGAGTAATAATGCGGGATCGAATCCCGGCCTCGGCGGCCGCTTTTCGGTGGAGGAGAAAAGCAAGGCGCCCGTGTACTGTGCGATGTTAGTGCACGTTAAAGAACCCCAGGTGATCCAAATTTCCAGAGTCCTCCACTACGGCGTCTATCATAGCCTGAGTCGCTTTGGGACGTTAAACCCCAGAAAACCAAAACCAACTGTGGCGGAGTGCCCGCGTTCGATCCCGACTGCCGGCGGCTGCGTTTCGAAGGAGGCGAAACGAATAGTTTTCCGTGTGTTGCGCGATGTCAATGCACGTTAGAGGTTGTCGAAATTACTTCGAACCCCTTCATTACGGCATCCGTTTATCTTTCCGCTTTCACTCCCACCTTCCTCCCTTCTCTTGAGGTACAGTTCACGTAACCACAGAAAACGTGTGACAGATACCGTGGCTTTTTCTCCTGTAAACCACTTATTGTATTAACAAGGTTGATTGCAGTGTGGTTCATAAAAAAGGAATGGCCCAATATCTGTTTGACTTGAGGGAGAGAGGAAGGTGGGGATGAAAACGGAAAGAGTGCGAGAGAACACGCTGTGGAGGGCTACGAAGCAATTCTTTAACATCTGTTGACAGCGTGCAAGACAGGACATGTCTCTCCGTTTAACTTGTTTTGGGAAAATGATGGCACAGTATACGTTTAGGGGGACTTCACTGAACGTGGATACTCACGCCTAAATAGGTCAAAGTCACCTGAAGGTCAACCTATTGTCAGGCGAATATTGGCTTTACCTAACGCCGCGAAACTTGCGCTTGAATCGTAAATTGGTTATTGAGAGCGAAGTGTAGTATTTGTCAAGGTCACTTGAAGGCCATATTATCAGAGGAAAATAACAGCTCTGCCCAGAGTAGTGAAGCTTTCGCGTCAAAATACCGCACAACTGTGCTTGCTCTTTAAGGTCTTAAACTCGTTTTCCTAACCAGACACCCACAAGGCTTAAATGATTACCCTCCTCACAGCCCTTTTATAATGACAACTCCTTATTTCTTTCTCCATGAACAGAACACGGGAATCAACTGGCTGAAGGCTATGCTGCAACCTCGCGCCCCAAAAGGTCGGAACAGCATCTGCATGTCGCTTAGTATGGTGGCGCTGCTGTTCAAGATCTCTGGCACCGTGGATCACCTGCAGCCTGGAAACGCTTGCTTCGAAGAAATCTGGATGAACTACGCCGAGGTAAGGATTCGTGCATGATATGCAGTGAAATGTCTATATCAAAATGATTTGGAATAAAAGCATCCCTGTAACAAGGAAATAACTATCGAACTTAAATAATACAACGAGCCCCCAAAACACCGCACTGACCACTCTGTGCTGCCTGTAGCGATCTGTCTCTGTGCAATACTTCCGTCCCCGCTTGACTCGACAAATGAAGTTATCGCCTATAGTCGTCTCCCAAACATCAATGGCAGAAACGCGTGGAGCACTTTTCCCGCCCAAAACAAAATAGACTGATTTCACTAGAAATCTCACTGCGTCATCGCTGCCGTGATGCCCTCTTGCAGAGGTGGTTACTCTGACCGGTGGTCGCGCTGGTGCAGTACAACGTGTGCAATCGAGAAGCATTCTTGTTGTCGTCGCTACACAAAGTTTCTGTGCAAGAATGTAGGATTTGTTAAAACTTTGGGTTCACTTGAGGGGTCTCATGTGCTTCGGCAGCTTGGAAAAGTACTGGATGCCGGATGCTTCATTTTCTCGAAAAAGAGGACAAGGTTTGCAAAATAGAGCATCGAAGCCTCACATTGAAGACAGCTGAAGTAGTTCTATTAAACACATCAAGTAATTTTTTTCCTGTTGATCAGTTCACACTGGCCAATAGTGATTGTTAAGGGTCACAAGCTAAGCCGTAGAAAGCGTTTAAGATCCCGTTCAGCTTCCAGGCAGTAAATTATATCTTCACATAAGATGCGAACAGATTCACGTTAGTATTGCGTCATCAAGCTGTCCTCACAGGAGTATCTGTCTGATTTAAATCAAATTTCGTGGATGAAGCTTTTTGTTATTATCAAGAGTCCACGTTACATGTATATTTGAAGCGCGCATTCATTCCTGGTACGTTCAAGCTTCCCTAGTAGCCATACTGTTTTCTCTATTTCATAGGACGACGCATGGAAATGTAGAACTATTCTTAATATTTTCTTTCACGCCGGGAGTTGACCGTACTTAACATTCATAGTCGAGCAATGTGTCATGTATGCAAAAATATCACACCCTTTTTCCAAGCAATTGTAACACTTAATGAGAAGAAACAGCCACATAGTATTTACCCTGACCCAACCTTTTTAGACCGTTCCTAATCTAACACTAAGAATGGGTCACCACGAAGGAGCCCATGCAGCTGAGATTGTCAGGTCTTTCAACGCTCATTTGGAGCCTTCAAAAAACCTGTGATTTGCTTCTTGTTTTCACGTTTTACTCCGAGCATATGCATTTGTTTTGACTCCCTTTAAGAAAACGGCACTTCCGCTCGAACTGCTCAGCGTTCTTTTCTGTAAGATATCAAAGACACTTCGTGAACATATTCACATCCCTGCCTAAATAAAAAGCTGCTGCATGACAATTTTTAGGTGAGACTCGAGATTAATAAGGCAGAGCAACCCAGGTTGCACAGGTTTTCTGACATGGCTAGGGAAGGCATCAAGTAATACCGCAAAAACTAAGAGAGAGAAATCACTGCAACGAGCAACGTTGGAGTGAGCAAACTGATTGCGATGCGAAGCAGTTTTCTGTTGGTAAAAATAGTGAAAGTAGTAATGAAATGCGTTTTTGTTGTCACCTGCAACGTTTTAAACACGAATATTTGAATAGCATGTCCAGAATCGGCGTTGCCGCCGTCTCATTCAACGCACAATACTCTAAGCACAATGCGCTCCTCAGAACTCCTCAGTGGTATTTCTGCCTCCTTTAATTGAACAAATAAATTACAAGACAGAACAATTGAGATTACTTCGAACTGTAAGAAATTAAAGTATCTGTCAAAAGTGTAAAGCCGAGGGTGTCTGCGTCTTAGCCACTTCGTGCAGTTTGAAATAAATTTCCAGTGCTTAGAACCTCTTGTCCTACCCTCTCGAATGAAAACTGCATTCACTAATGCTCAATCAGCGCCACTACACGGCTCAGACGCAGAACCGCTGGGGTCTACATGTTTTACACAGACTGTACATAATGGGCTTTCGGGCAGACGCGGCCGCGAAGGGTTGCATCCGACACGACGGTAGGCTGCTTCCATTGAACCCGCGTATGAGCAGTTGGCTTACGGAAATTTATCTGTTCGTATGAATAGTATCCAGAGATTAGTAGTCGGCTCGCGCTTGTTACACTGTAGCTTTGACGCTGGCGCGCCAAACATCTCCAGAATTCCGGTATGGTTCATAATGTTTCAGCCATAAGAGCGGCGCTTATGAGAATATCAGAATCCAAGGGGAAGCGCAGCACATGTGGCCAAGTGTGTAACAGCAAATAGTGTGCAACATCATGCACAAATAGTATGAAAGAAATCAAACATGCATAAAAGATACACGCTGCTCATACTAGGAATTACAACAATTGCATGGCGAAATTGAGTGCGTTGTTTATTTCAGCTCCACAACGGTGCGGCAGTACATGCACGCACATGTTTGTAACTTGACATTGGTGCGCTATCAGTCACAAGGCTAAAAGTCGCAACTGCTGGACAGAAAAAAAAATAAATTAAAACAAAACCTAAGCAGAAATTTTGCATGATCCACAGACGGTTAACGGTATTAGTGAAAATAAAAAAATAAAAAGCGTGAATTTCACTCTATCATACAAAAGACATCACATTGCTATTCAAAATATCACCCACACATTCTGTAGATGTAAACAGGCAGGTGCACAATGAAGCGTGGAGGCAATTCAAACCACGAATGCAAGGGCGCTGACAATGGTTGACATTAGAGAGTGAAAGATAACCGCGATTATCGGCGGCTCAAATTTCCCGTGCTTTAATTGACACCCGCCGACACTTCATTGATTTTAAAAACGAGGAAACACTCATCTAATCTGTCAGTCATGATTTGGGCTCAAAGTGGCTTCTAGGATAGTAGCTTAAATGGGGTGGAGGAACTGCTCGGCAAGCTGAACACTTCTTTTCATGGGAAGGTTCCGAAGGCGATTGAGCATTGGTTCTAGGGTTGTTGAAGACAAATTATAAAGCGGTTCGTTCTGTTGTCTGTCCAGCTCACTGCTGGTTCGACACGTTACATTGTAGACAAATAAAATTTAGTAGCATCGCAGAAGTTGCCCTGAATGTTCGGCCAAAAGCCAAAACAAATGTAATGGAAGTTCCGAAATGTGGTCATGTGCGGGTATATTTTACGACATTTGATAGCATGACAGTCTAGTGACTCTAAAAAAAATTGCTTTCGAAGGTGTTCCTATATACCTCTTAGCTCTCTCTATCGTCATTAAATGACTCCTGGAGGCTCACTAATATAAACTTAGCATGAGAATGCCTTCACGTTTCCATACAGTTTCGTAAAATTTCAGAGCGGACGCAGAATAAGTCAGGACAGGGTTAGGACTCAAGAAAGGAGTCTTCAAAATTTCTGGCTAGTAGTGACCCTATAACTTTCACATTTAGCACTTTATTATCTAATTTTTAAACTGCAGTGAATGCTGTATATAGAGACAGTGCAAATACAATCACGCACTCACGGTCAAAATAAGGCTCCTTGGGCAATTTCACTTAAAATAAACAGTTTTACTGCACGTCATGCTTCGTTGAGCATTGAAAAATACATACAGCCCACTTTAACGGAGTTGACCTACTCTAATTTTGTTAGGAGCTATTGGGAGGCTACCCACTTAAACCGCTGCGTTAGTCATACTTGCGTTAGGGTAGGCAGCAATTGTCACATTTTGCAATCGAATAACAGGGTTCATTGGGTCCAATTTTCAAGGTGCCCACCTCATTTGGAGGTCAAAACGGAATTAGCCGTACTCAAATTAGGTCACACACCTATTTTGATCATATCGGCACGAAGTCGAATTTCTGGGGTCCAGGGTGCCAGCCAGCCTAGTAGGTCTCGACCAAACGTTAACGTTCACAACTTAGTTCGCTGTACTTATTATAGGGTTGCAAGCAATTTTGGTCAAATTCGGACGAGGTTGAGTTTTTGAGTACCAGGAGGCGATAAATTTGGGGCGGCATGCCTAAGTTTAAGGACCACCATTTACTTCACCATATTCAAATTAGGTTAGACACCTCATGTGTTCAAATATTTAGGAAGCCAACTTTCAGGTTGACATGTTTTGGCAGTGCGGAAAATTCCTTTTATGCACACTTTGTGCGGGTGCTTCTCACCGCCATCTGTGTATTCATGCGCACACACTAAAGGCCGGAGTCTGCGTTATTCTGGTTGTAACTCAAACATTAACTTGCTCACCGCGGTGGCTAAGTGCTTAAGACGCTTGTCTACTGCGCCAGAGTACCCGGGATCCATTCCGACCGCGTTACCCTTCATAACCGAGCATTATCCTAAGATTTGTTTCATTCACGTCTTTCATTTTCACCTCTCTTCTTTCAGACCTGCATCGGCCACGGCTGGAGCAACGTGAAAACCCACGCATCAGCCATGTCCTCCTTCCGTCATAAAATTAAATTCTGGCAGTCCTTCGACACCGACATCACCGTGACCAGGAAGGTGAAATATTTTCTTCCGTCATTTATATCAACATATTCGAGAACAATGATGAATCTTTTCGAAATGGGCATTGATAGGAACGACTTTGATAGCATGTGCCCTAGTACGTTAGGAGAATTGTACGGGGAGCAGACTAAATGGAATCGAGAGAGGCGCACAGATAATGTATGCTTTGGATTATTCGACTCTGAAATCTAGAGGGAAGGTTTATTCTGTTTTATTTGTCTTTCTAGGATACATAAAAGCCTTCTAAAAGCACTCGCTCAAGCGCGCATGGAACGTGTCTGTCGATTCCCAATGTGCTTTTATGCGCCATAGTGAAAAAAATTTGCATAGTCGCTTTCAGATAAACCGCGCAGCTAAGTGTATTCACGATGTACTCGGAAATTTAGAGCACAAAGACCGACAGCACATCAAATCATAAAGCATATATTTGAGGTCGTTATGTTTTTCAAAGCATCTCAAGCGCGCAATTCACAAATAAATAAAAAATAAACCTTATGGCGCTACCACACCATCGATAAACATTTCCTGGTCCTCGGGGAGACAATACGGCCAACGTGTGAGAATTCTAGCACATTCATGTGTTAAGATTAATTTGCGTCGCCCACTCTATGCGCGAGTACTGAGTTTGGATAAGCTGCACCCTCTGTGTTTTATTGACCCTTCGTGGCCTTCCAATCATTGGACTAGCACTATGTTGTCATAGTTCTTACTGCTCACATACGCCGCCGCTATCTAGTCTGTATCTTATAACCTTACTGTCACGGCAGCTAAAGGACTCGCTTTCGCAAAGTAGCAGACTACGCAGCAGCCAAGGGTTACCTTGTGGGAGCGAGAATAATTGCGTATTCCGTTTTTTACATTAACATAGTAATTTGGCGGTAGGACGCCCAGGAGTACGGGAGCGTGAGCTGCGTGGAGGCCTACCTCCAGATTACGGGATTGTCGGCTCACACTTGGAGTCATAACTCCGGGCTGTAACATTGGACTGCTTAGTTAAGCTGCAGGTAGTACCCTAGCGATAGATAGGTCATATCGAAGCTTTTAACTTCTTCATTTAGGCGATATACGCTACATAGCTTTATGGACTTAGGTGACACAAGCGGGCTTTGGAGGTTTGTTCTAGCCGAGGATGCGTTCATGTTTCGTATCCGTCGAAATACCGCAGCCTCCTTGGCTGGGACGGACTTCTAAAACACAAAGCAACGGTGCAAAGCCTTCAAGAATTTCTACATTGACTCGAAAATATGCATGAACCCTGCAAAGTGAAGCTCTGGGGTGAAACTCTACCAACAATAAACTTCCTGAAGGTACTTAGGAGCGTGCACTGAATCAGAATGTTAGTTGAGTGTCATTGACGCTGAAAATCGCTGGGACGAGGCTGATTCAATGATAGCAAGTTGCCACAAACCCCCGCCTTTACGGTCAACAGAGGCGCGGGATCCCCTTTACGGTTACTGGTCGTCCCTATATGAGGTTCGAGAATACAGTTGAGAGTTAGGCCTATCAACCCGTGAAGTACGTGTGTCAGTGTGTGATTGAGGAATAAGTCCAAGAAAGTCACCTTTCTTTTGCAAACCGCTGCATATTTATAGCTAGCAGTTCAAATTACACTGCATAATAATAAAACAAAAAAAAACGCCGCGACACGATAGTTATAAACATGACTCCGTAAATAACAAGCGGGAAGACCCGACAATGAACAAAACACTACGATAAAAGATGACTATGGGCAAGATGCCCGTATGGGCAAGAGTTTCACAGAAAACACAGCGCAAAATACTAAGCCAGATCAAGGTTAAACAAAGGCGAAGACAATATTCTCTTAACCGACAGTTTATGGCAAAAAGGAATTCCCACGGCTTTCTTGTTAAATGAGGCGTCAAAGTCGCAGAGTGGATTGGTAACGGCGGCCTTACGAATGAGGAGAACGATGAGTTGATCGCGGGCTGGGTGATAAGCAAGACGCTTTCCCAAAGCGGCCGCGAGAGAGGCCCGGAAGACTGATGCTTCCCAGAGCGCACTGCCGCGGTCAGCCTTTTTATACAATCGGCTGTTTGCGCTGTGGCCGCGTCAAGGACGGGTGCTTGCCCATTCGCTGCCCAGGGATTCATGTCGAAGCATGCTTGGAGGAGCGGGAGATCCCGTAATTTCCGCTCTGTATGTGAGGCAGGAGATCCCGTAGCTTCCGCTGTATATGCGAGGCAGCTTGCGACACGTGTAACCACATAATCACGTTATAGTATATAATTTTGTATCCTAACGACGTTGTCAACCTCTTGTATCACAACCACAATACAGCTCTCATTACGCGGGCCACTTTCAAGAAGCACCTGCCGAGAAGTATTAGGTTGGCCTGCAGCGCAAAAGCTCCACATCTAACAACCCTTGGGCAAACTGGAGCAGCTTTGAGCAAGATATTCGCGAACTACATTAAATATGGGCTCAGCCCTTCATCCAGGTCGAAGGTCTGATGTCCCACACTGAAACTTCATGAATATTTTCAAAGGAATTGAGGATGGCGCCTTTCGGATACTTCTGTTGCAAGATCTCTGCTCCGTTTCCGAGGTCGTCAGTCTCTTTCAAAGCTTCGACGAGCTACACAAGCAGACGCGACTCAATCGCCAGCACGACAAAAGCGGTGTCGATCTGCCTCAAAGCTGTCCTTGCCCAGGGGAAATCTAGGTACGACAACGATGTAGCTGCTTATGTCAGCTGCGTGCTCCCGTAAGCATGCATATTCTCACCATAAGAGGAAAAGTCTGCATGACCATTTCCTTTGTCCTCACCAAGTCTCACCCTTACCTCTAATGCCTTCTTTTTGGCGTGGTCTTGGACCTCCAGGTACTTTCATGGCTTTCCTCTTTACAAATATATCCGACTTTATCGCTCGCTGCTTGCTCGGCTCTTCGATTATACGAATATATCAAGCGCGCCGTCTACTGGTCTGGCTGCAAGCTTCTGGACGCCGATGCATTGTCTCTCCCCACGCTAGAAGCTCATATTTTCAGACTCTTCGTCCATGATTCCGTCCACTCCACTGCTTCCTTCCTTACTTCCAGTGCTACGTCTTCTGAGCGGCGTTAATTCCCATGGATGGCCTTTTTCGTCACATTTTCAACAGCCGCAAGGTCCCAGCGTCCAGCACCCTTCGCCGCCAAGCCCCATATTTAGATGTTTCCTGTGACGTATGTTCAATTGGCTTAACGGCAAGTATTCCTGATATAATCTACGGGCAAGAGTTACACAGAAAACACAGCGTAAAATACTAAGCCAGATCAAGGTTAAACGAAGGCGAAGAAGATATTTTATTAACCGACAGTTTGTGGCAAAAAGGAATTCCCGTGACTTTCTTGTTAGAACAGGCGTGTGGACGAAAATTTATTTCCATATGGGTTGGGGAAATTGCCGAAACAGTCGAAACGCAAACCAAATTTTTTCAGATGCTGTTTTTCGAACGAATAAAATAAGGCGTGTTGAAAGTTTTTTTAATTGAATTGGAGATGTTATGAACTTCTCTATTAATGATCAAATAATTGGCTCGGGAATAAAATGAGGCAGCCTAGTATTCATTTGTGCAATCAGAAAAAAATGGCCCAGATCTGCGCATCATGTAATATACTGCTGTGATAAGTGGTGGTGATGTTAAAAATTGCTGAGGTTTACTCCTGCTAAACCTACTTACGCGAAGCGAAAGCGTGGACTCCATTTAAGAGTGCTTAATATCAGGAATGGCAAAAGCTACATTACACGACTGCTTTCATTAGCTTCATCGTCATTGCTATCGCTGCTGTCATCGTCACTATCGCTACTATCATGATCATTATATGTTGTATGTACCGTCATTGTCATTGCTACTTACGCTGGACAAGGAATTACAATCTGTTTCCCATGAGCCCGGCGTGTAGTAGGGGTTTGAGAGCTCGGCTATGGATCGGATGGATAGGGATTTTATTCCCATGGAGGGAGTTTTGTGTCAGTGTGGTCTTGCCGCACTTTGTCATCTGGCTCCTTGAAGGTCAACTGCTAGCCCGCGCTGGCCTAAGTAGCCTAGTGAAGCTTTCGCTTTAACACTATCCGGGGGTTACGGTACCATATAATTGGAATTTCAGTGCAGCTGTCCAGGTATTTTAGGTTCACAATATGTTCAGGTAAAGAATTTAAGAAAGAAGTTTCCATACAGCTCGTTGCACAATTACAGGTGCGCTGTGGAATGCTTCTCCCAGCTAAACCGCGGAATCCTCGCAGTTCGAATTTCGCACAAAGATGGCATTTTGTCGTTAGTATTTTTAATAACAAAATTGTTAGGGGTACTTGCCTTATTAAACAAAAGAATTCGGACGTTTTTACCGTATGCGGCGCCGTTGAAGCAAAAGAAATCATCGCACCAACGCTAACACCAGAGGCGACATCTTGTGCTCTCTCCCCCAACCCTGTCACAACAAAACAAGAGGCGACGGAAGGTTGTTGCTAGATTAATCTGCAGTTTTTATTTGAGCCTTTAATGACTAGGATTGAAACTTGTTGCAACACTTATGAGAAACGACCATTCACAAAGATAAAATTTGATATCCGAAAAGGTGGAACATTAGAAGTAGTGCAGATGCAGTGAAACAAAGCGCATTTCACAAAGATTTAAATGAGTATATGGAACACTGGGCATGTTGCAATGGCAGCACTATGCGTAAAAAAGTGTTTTAACTATGGGAACAAAATAGGTCAACTTCCACAGCAGTGTTAACTTTATCACAAGCTATTAATTCTGCCCTGCATCAGAACAAAATAGCTGTTGTTGTTTTTTTAGATATTCAAAAGGCATTTGATACGGTATGTCATCCTATATTGTTGCAGAAATTGGAAAGTTACGGTTTTGTCGATAACTCGTCCAAATTTTTTCACAGCTATCTATCTAACCGTAAGCAAACAGTACTTATTAATGATTTTTTATCAGATGTCAACGATGTAACCTGTGGTGTGCCACAGGGTTCTGTTTTGGGTCCCATGTTGTTCTCACTTTATCTCAACGATCTCCCGCAAGTGCTCCGCTTTTCTCAAGTACTACTGTACGCAGATGACACCGCTCTTGTGGTTACTGGGGAATCTCTTCAGGCAATTCAGACGATCATAATGAATGAGCTGACAATGCTGTCTTCCTGGTTCCTCAACAATCGCTTAACGCTGAACATTGCCAAAACTAAGTATATAATCTTTCACTCTAGACACAAGACTATTAACAATACATTTACACTTACTCTAGGTAACTCGTTAATAGAACCAGTTTCTTCTTTTAAATATTTAGGGGTTATATTTGATTGCCATTTACACTGGAAAGAACAAATTAACAACGTATGCAAAAAATTAGCATTTGGGTGCCACACGCTCATTAAGGCGAGATACTATTTTCCTTACGATATACTACGTTCCCTCTACTTCTCGTTTTTCCATTCACATATCAGTTACTGCTGTGAATCTTGGGGTCAAACATATAAAACATATTTGTCGCCTTTACATCGTCTTCAAAAGCGGGCATTGAATGCAATAACAACTAGTAATTTTGATCAATCCAGCAACCACATTTTTGATGCCAACAATATACTATCGTACCTAACCTTGCGTAACTACAAAGTTGCGCTTGTGATCAACAATATAATTAGCACTAACTCCCCCCTTCCATTAAGTCTATTTGTCCAGCCTTCGCGTAATACTAGGCAGGCATCTAACTGTAATTTTAACCTTCCCAAATGTAGAAATGTGTATGGTGAACGACTGATGGAGCTCAATGGTGTTAAAATATGGAATGAATTGCCGATCGAGGTAAAAGCCGCCAGAAATTTTAAATTGACATGTAAACTATATTACCAGTCTAATCAAATTCTGCCTGAATTTCTTTCTTAGTGAAATTCCCATATGTAGCCTAGTTCTTGAAACATGCTTTACACTTGTATTTGTTGTTGCGTAGATGCAATAGCGTGTGCGCAATAATTTTTGTGGGTGTATGGTGTAGTTCGCTTGCACTTTATTGTACTTTGTAACCATATTCTTTCTAATTTTTCTTTTCTTCATTGTAGTACTATTATGCTTATCGATTTTATTTGGTACTCATAATTATGTGGGTATTTTATTTTACTTGCTGTTTGCTGTATTCTTGTCTATGTACGCAACTGTAGCAGTAATGTTGCGTTTATATCATTACTGTTCCTTTCAATCATTGATCCTCTATGGCTGAACCTGATAGTAATATTTGTATTTGGACCGGCCACTAGCCTACTGAGCTATCGGTCCAAACAGTGTTTGTACATTTTATTTGGTTTTGTCAATAAAGTTCCTTGAAAAAAAAAAAAAGGCAGTCTTGTGCATCATAAAGTAACTAGGGATATTCACCAACATATGGTTCTGGACTGTAAAATTGTACAGCAGGTCTGTTGGGAAATGTTATGGAAGCTTCGACCGCACTGACAAGGTGCTCCACACTGTCCGGTGAAAGTGACTCCTGCCGACAAGTTACTGCGTTGGAGCAAGTTGAGAAGAGTCTCTCACTTGCCACCTGAGTAGCCGAAATGGCAAGTTACTTTCTGGTCATGGTTGCAAGAGCTCCATACTTGATTTTTCCTTCTGTTTGCCACCACTGAAATGGACTGCTATCACGAGGCAACACAGGGGCCTGAAGATAGTTGGACATTTCTTGCATCAAAGAGCAAGGGTTTTATTGTGTTTTGATGATACCAAAGTATTAAACACTGCCCAAACGGATGACTGCTCTCCTCTCCAATCCATCTGCCCCTGTGCAGAAGTTTCTTGCAAGCCCAACTGTGACAGCCTTGACTCTTCCTGTTCCTGAAGTACTGAGTACAAGAGGGGCCGCATGTGCCCCTTTTCTTGCTGGTCGCTGCAGACATCCTTGAAACGAGGGTCAAGCAGAGTGGCAACAGAATGGGGCATCTGTGTGCTTATACCTTGAAATCTTGCTTTCACAGACCTCAGGAGGTTCTTTGAAAACTCTAGCTCCTCAGCTTCACTTGCAGCACCTGAATGCAGGGAACAAGGGGAATAACAAGAGACAATGTTGGGTGGGACTCGGAACAAGCAGCGGTAGTGGCTTCTTCAATCAGTTGCAGCACTGACACGAAAGCTGCTACTTGACGCCATTCAAGAGAGGTCAGGTTGTGAACAGAATCTATTTCTGCCAAGTCTACTGTCACAGCTGACTTCAGCTTATGCAAGCGCGCTAGCATGGCGTATTCACTATTCCATCTTGTAGGAACGTCTTGTATCACCTCCAGTGGCTGCTCTATGCCCATTCTCCTTTGTATTTCTTGCAGACTTGTTCTCGCCCTGCTGCTTCGTTTGTACAGCCCAACGATAGCCCGTGCTTTTCCACACACGCTTGCGAATCCGTTGCTTTCTTTCTTCGCGTCCTGAACACAAAGTTGCACAGTGTGCGCGAAACAAACAACGTGCACCCAGGGAGTTGGCCCAATCGTGGACACAAAGTTCCGAGCATTGTCAGTCACTACATAGCAAGGAAGGTCCTCAGGTACGTCCCACTCTTTCAAAACGTCCATGAGTAAAGAACGCAGGCTCTCTGCAGTATGGTTTGCACACAGGTGACGGCACGCAAGAACAAAACTGTGAGGCACGAAGTCGTCACTCAACACGTGGCACGTCACAGACACGTAACTGTCTCCAGCTCGCGACGTCCAGCCGTCAGTTGTTATGGCGACAGAGCCTATATCCATGCTGATGACGCTGTGCAGCTTCTCATGGACGGAGCGTTTGACAGCGTTGTACATTTCAGGCACGACGGTCCGCGAGAATGTCGTGCGACAGGGGACCTTGTATTCGGGGACCGTGTACCGCATCAGGTCTTGAAACCCTGGCTCTTCGACAATAGAGTAGCTATGCAGGCCACTTACAATGAAAGAAGCAATTTTCACCGTAAGTGCCTTGGCGCGGGGGCTCTGAGGGTTCAGCTGTGGCTTGAAAAACGAACTAGCACTTGCCTGTCTTGTCTTTGATGTAGAACGCTGCTGAGCAGCAGATGCTCCGCTCTCATACTCTTTGCGGGCTCCCGGATGCCGTCTGAGGTGGTTGATCAAAGGCGTCGTTGTGTTAGCTGGCGTTTTGAGAACCGCTCCGCACAACACTCACTTGGACGAGCCTGCCTCTACCCGTTCGTAAAAAGCCCAAACACCACTGCGTTTCTTTCGACATGCCGGAGTCGCTGTTTCACCTTCATTCATGACGAGCAGCAAGAGGCGTCGGAGCAGCGGCGTCAATCGGCACGCAGAAAGCAGCAGGCAGAAACAGACCAGCAGTATAGTTCCGTTTTACTTGTGGCGTGCGCGCAGGAGCAGCGGAGCGGTAGTGGTGGTAGCGGCGGCGCTGCGGTAAAGCGCTATAACTCGTGGAGTAATAGATCTGACGGGAAAACGCTGATCTCCTCTAGGGGGCGCAACTATTAATCTCTGCGCACATTGTCAGTTGCTGGTTGTTTTTATCTACAACAATTACGTTTCAACGAGTTTATTTAGTGAACTAGATTGCATGATACAATATATCAGAGATTACGAATAGCTGAGCGACGCTTTCGTCCGACTTGCGTCCGCGTAACCCGAGGCCATAGAGTTGAGCTTCCCCTGGTGTTGGCTCTTCGAACTAGTTATCGCCGAGCGCGCGATCTCTTCATCGTCCTCTTCTTTTCAGTGACTTTCGTTGCTTTCGTTCTTTCTCAATTAGCTCGCGTGCTCCCCTCTAGCTGGCGCTAGGCGATTACAACTGGCGCTAGGCGACCTGAGAAATATAGTGGAGAGATGTATGAGCATGAGCTGACAACATTCATGCAACTCTCATGTCATGCCCCACTCGCATAATAAACTTCATCATCATCATCATCATCATCATCATCAGCCTGACTATACCTGATTATCAGCCTGATTGTCGAGGAGAGCGCTCCTTAGCTCCAGGGCGCTGTGGACGTTCAGCCGTTTCGAGGTTGTTAGGGCCCTGTGGAAGTTGGTGGCCGTACCTGGGCTCACCTACGGAAACTCCGTACTGTGCATCTCTTCAGCTACATGGGGGGCCCTCGAGGTCCGCCAACGTGAGGCTGGCCGCCTTGCGCTGGGAGCCCATGGATATGTCACGAACGAGGCCGTACAGGGCGACCTCGGATGGTCGTCCTTTGAAGCGCGTGAGACCACTGCCAAACTTGTCATGCAGCGTCGCCTGAGTACTCTGCCCGACGATAGATGGTCCAGGGAGGAGTACAAGTACATATTACTTAAATGCTCCAACACCAAGTGGATGCTCCGAACTCGGAGGCTGGCCGAAAAGTACGGAATTCCGCAAGCCGGCCTGTCAGAGGTACCCCAGCCTGCGTGGAGAAAGAAGATCCGCAACCAGGTTCGGGAAGCGGAAACAGAGAGGTGGCTCAGGGAAACACAGGCGAAGTCATCTATGGCGGTATACTCCAGTGCCAAGCATACCATCACTAAAGCAAACCTCTACGACAACACACGAGGTAGCGGGCTGCTTTGCGAGGCACGGAGCGGCGTGCTGCGCACAAGGACAATACGAGCCAAATACCCGGTGCCCCAGGTGCGGCGCGGCCGACGAGACCATCCAGCATGTAGTGATCGAGTGCCCAGGACTGCGACCCGCCCCCAATACAACAGTGACAACACCAATGGAGGCGCTTTTGACAGCACTCGGTCTACAGTCAACGTCACTACCCGAAGAGACTAAGGTAATCATGAGGGCAGTGGAGACGACAAAGCGTCGCCTCGAGGACTGGTGGCGCAACAGAGAAGCCTGTTAAATTTCTTCTTGCTCTCTCTTTCTTACTTCTTCGGACTATTTGACTGAACATTTAGCATAGAATTTTCTCTCACTCCTAAATTTTTCTACCCGTTTCTCCTGGCCTGATCCAGAACTTTGTGATCCCCCGATCCCCAGTTACCCTCAGCGACCATCGGTTATCCTCTCTTCGCACTACATGTCCTGCCCATGTCCACTTCTTCTTCTTAATTTCTACTAGAATGTCGGTAACTTGAGTTATTTCTCTGACCCACTCTGCACGCTTTCTATCTCTTAATGTTACCCCTACCATTTTTCGTTCCATTGCCCTCTGGGTTGTCCTCAACTTAAGTAAAACTCTCTTGGTTAGCCTCCACGTTTCAGCCCCATAGGTGAGTACAGGCAAGATGCAACTGTTGTATACTTTCCTCTTGAGCGATACCGGCAAGCTGCTAGTCATAATCTGCGAGTGCTTGCCAAATGCGCTCCATCCCAATCGTATTCTTCTTGTTATTTCCTTTTCGTGGTCCGGATCTGCGGTTACTACCTGTCCTAAGTAGACATATTCGCCTACTACTTCCAGTATTTCGCTACCTAACGTAAACTGCTGTTCCTTCCCGAGGCTGTTGAACATTACCTTAGTCTTCTGCATATTGATTTTCAAGCCTACCTTTCTACTTTTCCTGTCTAGGTCATCAATCATTACTTGCAGTTCATCCCCCGAGTTGCTTAGCAAGGCAATGTCATCAGCAAATCGCAGATTACTGAGGTATTCTCCATCTACCCTTATCCCTAACTGCTCCCATTCCAAGTCTCTGAATACTTCCTCTAAACAAGCTGTGAATAGTGCTGGGAAGATTGTGTCTCCTTGCCTAACACCCTTCTTTATGGGAATTTTGTTACTTTCTTTATGCAGAACTATGGTTGCTGTGCAGCCACTATATATATATCTTCCAGCACTTTCAAGTACGGCTCGTCTACCCCCTGATTTCGCGATGCCTGCATCACCGCCGAGGTTTCAACTGAGTCAAATGCTTTTTCGTAATCAATGAATGCTATGTATAAGGGCTGGTTATATTCCGAGCATTTTTCTATCACCTGATTGATGGTATGGATATGATCGATAGTAGAGTACCGTTTCCGAAACCCTGCTTGATCCTTTGCTTGATTGCAGTCTCTATTGATAATAATCTTAACCTCAATATTGATGATGAAAGTGAATGAAATTTTCAGGGAATAAACATGTAGCGATACTTCTCGGCAGATTAGAGACGTGTGAACTATGACACGACTACGAGAAGTTGCCTCCGCGATTCGTGATATGTCCAATCTTTAAGAATGTTTCCATGCGAATGGACCGTGTCGCGGCCACGCTAAAGCATGTAGGCTCCCTAAAACGGTGATCCCTGCTTCTCGCTTAGGTTTATTGCGGCAGCAAGCTGTGCCTGCTCGGAGCTGACGCTGCCTTCGCGAGAATGGTCGGAGGTAACCGAGACATTAATTCGTGCCAGTTATTCGAAAAGTAATCGAACATTATTCGAAAATTTGCGAAGATATTCGAACAGTTTCAAATAATTTTCAATTTCCACTATTTGATTCATTTAACGAATCGAATATTATGATATTCGATTCGATATTCGAAAATTTCAAATATTCGCACACCTCTATTTCTTTTGCTTCAACGGCGCCGCATACGGTAAGAACGTCCGAATTCCTTTGTTTAATAAGGCAAGTAGCCCTAACAAATTTGACATTAAAAATACTAACGACAAAATGCCAATTCTATGCGAAATTTGAACTGCGAGGATTTTGCGGTTGAGGTGGGAGAAGCATTCTACAGCGCGCCTCTAATTGTGCAACACGCTATACATGTGCAGTCTGAGCCAGACTTCCGAGACCAGCCGTCGCCACCTTCGTGCTTCGAAGACCTTGCCTTGATCGGCCCGTGGGAGCATTTCACTTCTGCGGACACATATTTCGCAGCGGATTATGTGCGCATTCTAAAGCCGAAGCTTTAAGGGCCTGATGAGACCCCGTTAATAGCTCCTATCTGCAGCTCCCCTTTTCGATTTAAGCTCCCTTTCGTCAACTTTGTTGCTCGCTAAATAACTAATCTCTAAATTTGTGACCGTATTATATCGCACGGCATCTCGCACTTCCGATACAGTCGTAAGCTGCCACGTTATGCAAAATCCTTCGCAATAGAATTACAAAGTGGCGTTTTAGCAAAGCTGTCCAAAATTTTTATAAGGATTGGGACTGACCTAGGGTTCAATTCGCATTTCAATGTCTAATTTTACAGCTGCCGAGTTGGTACCTGGACACTCGGCTAACCATCCATCCACCTCCATACCTGCAATCCCAGTCGGAAAAAATTACAGAAAATTTTTTGTTGTTACGACAGAATTTCTGTGCGGCTTTTGACGGGAAACCTGTTGTGACAACAGAACAATCTGTAGTTACAACAAAAAGTGCTACAGAACAACAGACAACAGAAGTATACTGCAGAAAAACTACAGAACTACAGAAAAGTACCACAGAACTACAGAAAAATCTGATGGTTACGACAGAACTACAGGATATTTTGTCGTATTTTTGACACGGTTCTGTAGTTGTTTTCGACCCTGATGCGTGTCTCCTGCCAATTAACCCAGTCATGCTCGTGATATTTCGCCCACATTGCCTGCCTCTTACCCTTTCCTCCCCTTTTCATTTTACAATTCCACCTTCTCTTTCGCACTGGCCACCTTACCCAACACTGTCAGAGCAGTGCAGATCACAATGCATTCAATAGATTGCTATCCCTGCAATATCCCGAGTAAACCCAATTTTCGCCTTTGAATTTTGGATTCGAAAGTTATGGTTATTTGTGTTTTAGCACTCGGTTAAATATGGCAGCTCTTCCTTTCAATTCCTAGTTTCTCCCTCTATCTACAACATGGTTCACGTGTGCACTCAGAAGTGTGACAGATACGGCGCCTTTCCTTTCTTTTAGAGCAATTTACAATTTTTAGTAATAAGCATAAAAACCGTGGCAGTTTACTGCAATGATAACAAGACTCTGTACGTAATCATTACAACCTGAAAGAAATGAAGAATATGAACATTAAACCATAATTGTGTATTATGGTTACTGACTTACCTCTCTGCAAACGGTTCAGCAGCGTTGAACCCTCTAGCTTTTCTTTGTCCGAAATGTATCACAAAATAACGTTCTCCTAGTGCTGACGTCTTGCCTACGATGCTGTTTTATTTTAGCCCACTATACTTTGTACTAGTGGAAAAATTTTTTTGATAAGATCGTTTAAAGTAAGCCACTTTCTATAGTAGCTTAGAGCACATGGACAGGATTTTCGCTCAGCGGCCTGGTGGAATTTGACCTTCTTTTGTTCCTTTAGATTGCCCTTTACAAAAATACCTCGGGGTTAATATTATATGTTTGTATGTATTGAGGCGATTGGTGTTTGTTTCGCTTATTTCCATTGCGTCATCAATAACCTGCCTGCGCTCATCGCAGCCAAGAAACCTGTAACGTGCATTCGGGTCCAGCTATTTGTCGCATGTCCTTGGGATGCGATCTGAAACTTTATTATATGCTTTTCTTACACAAACACAAGCAGCATGAGGTTTGATGCCTGCTACTGAACTGCTTCGTGAACAAGGAGGCTTGTTTTGTTTTTGCTCCTATTCATTGCTTTAATTCCGACTTATGTTGACTGAACGGCGGCTTTCAGATCGCGCTTGGCTTGAAGCTGCGTCAGTGGAAACCTTATATCCTCCAATACTTACGAAGAAAGCTGGGGTAGAATTTGGCCACTTATCCGGAAACAGGTCCTTCACTGTTTCGAGTTTTCAGTTGCTCATGCTGCGTGCGCTGCGGTAGAACACATCTCCTCAGCAGGTGGTCATCGACACTGTACCGCCATAGGCGTTAAATGAACTCGGCGTGCTATTTCTTTTGTTTTGGCTGCGAAGCACTGTGTTCGCTCTATTTTCCAGCAAACAATCTAGCGATATACCTTCCGTAATGGTCACATGCGGCACGTCTAGTGGGGATGCTATATTTCATGTCTATACTGGCCTATGCTGCAAAGGTCGATGCAGAATTGCAAGCGAACCGTGTACTATTGGCAGCGTTCCTAAATTATGAGCCGACTCAGGCCACACATTATGAGACTGTAAATAGAACGCGAAGTCAGTAAGTTAGCGAATGCATGTCTGGCGGTGCACATCCCATCGCCTGCTACACACCTGCTGCGAGGGAGAGCAGCGGTCGCTGCACACAATCTAGGCTTAAACTAGCCGATTTGCTTTCTTTCCGTGATTCATAGATGTGGAATTGAGCGAACTTTTTATGTACTTTCCGGATAGTTTGTAATCTGAAATATTCTAAACATTAACTGGAAAGAGCAGGCGGCATGTGACCTTAGTCATGTCACTAGAACGACATCTACTGTATATTTTATAGATGTCTTCAACAGCCAAGTGGCATGAATGAGCGGGCAGTAGGTCAGATGCATCACGAAGGTAAATTAAAAGAATCATAGCCGAGGCATGAAAACAGGAGATAGGCAAATATGTCGATGTCAATAAGTGTTGCGTTATACATGATTTGCAAACGATTCATCGGACCGATGGCATACAAATAAAGATAAAAGGTATCAAAACGTTTTGCGCCCTTTGTATGCGGCCCACGAAATTTCAGCGACATAAGTAAGGTCCCACAGTCAATCGAGCTGCGCAAGACTTATATCAGAAACTGTATTTCACGTATGAGTCGCCTCTCACTAACAATATACATATTGAGGTCTGCCAAGAGAGAATCACATTCGTAGGAACGAAACCGACTAGTATATCTGTCATAAAGGATGCGTATGAACTTGCGCTGGACAGTTTCAATTCTCATGCAAACAGTTGATGGATACGCTATTCCTAGCTACTGATGCAAACTCGTCAACTTACGTCAAGACGTAGTCTCCCGAGAGCACAGTATAGAGTGTGCGGACATTCATATCGTTGAAATTTTTTTGTTAGTGTAGAGATAAGACAAATATGCCTCAATGCGAGCACAGTTGAAGATACATGCAATCGGATCAAGCCATGAATCAAGTACCAAGGTTTCGTACATGGGCAATAAAAGTCTGACCAGCCAAAAGTGTATAACGAAACATAACTGGGTAGCGTTTCTTAGAGACAAGACTGAAGCCTTCTTAATGTTCAGTTTTAAAGCGATACATTAAACACTATTTCTAGATGTTGTTATTGTCACCTTGCAATTGGCAGCAGTCCTCAATATTTCTAATCTTACGAAATATTTGGCGGAAGAAAATTCTAGAGTTCATATCATATAACGGCAAATCATTAACAATAAAAGACCAGCGGTCTTACGTTCGAGCCTTGAGACACTCCCGAAGGTGATACCAATTTGTTAGACAAACAGCCGGAAAATCGGGCCATGTTACGGTGGTTGTCAAGGTAGCTTTTGAACCATCTACAGTACATTGGGATAAGTCCGTATTCTGTCTTCATCAGAAGTACTTCGTGCAAAACCGTATCGAAAGCTTTAGTTATGTCAAAGTAGATTTGTATCTACCTCACCACGGTTCAACATGTGCGGTCTAGTATAATCATGAAAGTTGCACAAATTTGTTTCCACAGATCGGCCTTTTTTAAAGAGCAGTGCTGGAAATTTGAGATTTTCTGTTTGAAGTATGACCTCATGTGTTCGTACTGGTGCGGACAAAAGTAACCGGAGCACGCTATTTCTTTCAAAAATTTTTACGTGTTGCATAATTGGTACTAGACGTCATGTTATATGTGCAGGCTGGTAGTAGACGCCAGCGCACATTGACTTGAACTAATAATGTTTTCTTATCTTCATTATAGAGGGCGTAATTATAATTTTAGCGGAAAAGACTGCCCGTTTACTCATATACGCACCTGTATATTACAATTTCAAAACCTTCTGTGAAAGAACTCATCAGCGACGCAGGTAGGAAGTTATTTACATCGCAAGCACCGCCAGAGTTGAATACACGAACCACTGACAACTTCCAACAACAAGAAAAAACACCAGTGCCCAACGACAGGTTGAACATATAGAGTTCAGCAAAATGGGACAAGTATTATCGGGCGCGGAAGACAAAGGGTAGATAGATATTAGAGGCCTCGAACATAATCGCCGCTGGTAGTGACTTGCGTGTCAGTTTTGCATCGGCTTTCTTAATGGAAAACGTACGCAGGTTTCTCGGTATCTAATCAATGATTTGGTTAGTGCTTTCATGCAATTTTCACCTTTAACTTGTGCAGAGTAGTTTGTTTATTGCCTTAGTTTCTTCCATACGCATATAGTGCTTCTACGTCATGGTTCATTTGGTTTTATATTCTTGACATTGATCTGAATTTCTTGGCACATGCCCACTGAGTGAGAGCAGTTTCTTTGACCACGCGTCAGTTATTAGTGCGCTCCTGTCCGTGTTGTTCTCTTCTGTGTCTTCGTGTTGTATGTGCGTCGTTTTAACAAAGTTGAACAAATGCTCCAAATCAGGGTCAAAAATTCCAGCTTATCTTTTGATTATGAAGCTCGCAATTTCATCAACTCACGTTGATTGTTTTTTTTTTTTTTGCTTAAGTTCCTGAATCGTGGAAAGAACCCTGTGGTCGGCGACATTTTGATAAGCTAAGCCATCAAGCCGTCTTCGAGTTGTGTTATCATGGCTCACAAGACAACAGCCGAAGTGATCAGCAAAAGCCTCGCATACGTCTTGAGGTTTAAAACAGATGCCATCACGCGTCATTATGAAAGCAGCACTAACCTTATCATTTCCTTGCTTGCGCACAAAACACCAAACACCGCTTGGCTCCTTCTTATAGTTCTGTTCGAGAAGTTTGTGCTACTGGGCTACATCACGTGCAATCAGGTATTTCACAATTTTTCTGTACAATGATTCGGACTAACACGGACGCGTTGATTTTTAAATTGGGTGAGCATTCGCTGACAAACTTCACCTAGTCCGTACATAATCTGCCTTCCAACAATTCATTCGCTTTCAGAAGGAATAATCGGAAACACACAACCCTCATGCGTAAAGCGTACATTAGGCAAAGTTGAGATCACTGTCGAAAACTTAAAGCATGATAAATGGCCTGTTGTTTAGTATTGCGGTCTTTCCTGGTGATCCACAAAACTAAAAAGTCGATAGACCTGCACAGGCCAACAGAGGGCTTTCGAAGGAGTTCCAGATGGGACACGAAGGTTAGACCCGATGACTTGAACCTGCAGCGCATGTAGCACGAATAAACACCTAAATTTAAAAAGGAAAGCTCGCACTCCCGATATAATTGGGAAATTGGCCCATATATAAAAAGAAACTAAACAAACTTCATGTTTCTGACTTCGTGTGGTACTCATCGCACACAGGAACCTGATTTCACCATACCTTTTTCGCATTCCAAAAAGTGAAACGTATAAGGGAGTGATACGTTTGAACAGTTGCAAATAGAACGCTTTATTTTTTAACGACATTCTCTTTCAAACCTCTAACAGCCCTGTCTTTATTTCGACGGATTTTCCGGTCACTTGTCAACCTTAACTAGATCAGCTTGTATCCCTCGACTTTCTACACCTTCAGCTTCCCAGCTTCAGATCGTGAAAGCTTCAGATTGTCCCTACGTCAACACAATTTTTTGCACATTTGTTGACGCAGTTATTTATTCTTGATAGTTAATTTCGAGAGTCTGTCCTAACGTCACCCTACTCATCGCCATGCTGTCCTCCACCGTCACATCGTTGTGGGAACCCTGGGTTGATGAGGTGAGGAAACGATCAGAAGTTATTGCACTTGCGGGAATAGCCATTTCTAGCAACAAAAAAAGCTGTAACTACGATGGAAACTTATATAAATGTAGAACATCTACTGCCCTCCTATCGCAATAACCTAGCCATGCGTTGCCCTGGCGGGAGCTAACGCAGGGGAGCTTCTCACCCAGGTGGACCTGATCCTGGATCAAGCGAACAAGACGTGCTTTGCCGCCTACTACGTGGACTATGAGGACTACTACGGCATGTGCCAGGGCAAAGTGGCTTTTCCCAGACTGAAGGCTATCCGCGAGCTGTTGAACAAGCGCACGAACGTGGACGAGGACATTGACCTCTTTGGACACGAGTTCTGAACAGCGAGCAGTTTTTCATGCATGAGCAGTGTCTTCTTTCCACCCAGAGCTTTGGTAGCGAATAAACAGAGTCATGTTGCCCCCGAAGCTTTGTTATAGTCTAACCTTACCCCTCTTAGCTCATTCCTGCTGCACAATGTAACAAAGTGCGCGATATCGGAGGCTTATGATCCGGGCTTTTGATAGTTGATTTCCAGTAGCACGGAGAATGCATGTATGATATGGCATGGTGTGATGAGATATGCTGTGGTATAATATGATATGATCTGATATTGTATATTACGGAATTGCATTGAATCACGTACGGCACTATACGGCTTGGTTTTGCGTTTAGCGCCTTTGAAGCATGTGGAGTGTGATGTGCTATTTGGTATGGTACGCCTTTAGAGCATATGGAGTGTGAGGTGCTCTTTGGTATGGCATGGGGACATGACAAAGAATGATATGGCACGACATGGCATGACATATATGATATTGTTAGGCGCTTCAGTCTTTAGGTTTTAAGTATATATATTTTTTTGCAAATCTTATCAACTTTTTCCGAGATTTTAAAGGCAGAACAGAGAAGACATGCAAAGAGACATACACCACTTTTACACATCTTCGAGTCTGCTCTCTAAGGCTAGGAAACGTTCGCTGTAGTACTTTCACGATAGACGATCTGTTATCGGTGAAAGCCGATATTTCCATGGAGATTTGCAATCAACAGAAATAATACTTGTGCCATAAGCGTTGTAGCGGTATTTTTGACGGAGCACGGACCGTCTTTGCCGAAAGTACTCAGGTTGCATAGTTTGGTCCCCTGTTGCACAGTGGAGCCCGTGCACCCCCCCCCCCCTCCCCCCCAACCCCTGAAGCTTTCTAGGCTACGGAGAACCCACTGCTTTCTGGAAGGCTCGCTATACGAGCGAGCAGCAAACTATGTAGCCTCGTTATCTTTGGTAGATACTGCTGGTGGGGAGTTCTGAATACTTACCTGCACAAACTGGTATTATTTTGTAGGTAGTCATGCCTCCAATAAACAGTAAGTTAATCGTAGAATACAGATATGTATTTATTGCTTTTCTAGAAGAAGCGTGATTGAAAGCTTCAAAAATATCTACGAAGCTTATGACAATTTGATTGTGCTTAAAGGCGATTAGCCCTGCAACGAACGCCTTTACAAAAAAAAAAAGAAAAAAAAAACGACCTGTATAACGAAGGAAATCGTGTGTCCAGAACAAATTCCTATCTTACGTATGTGGACTGCTCTACAGCGAAGGCCAGGGTAACGAACTTTCATGCACATCGAAAATATTAAATGTCGCCAACAGGTGATGCGTTACTTTAGAAGGGACAAATTGATGGAGTTAGAGGTATCCACTTTTAAACGGGGTGGTGACAGTTGCCAATATGGTCGCCTTTTTCTTAATCTATTTTAGCACATACTGATATCTCGTTTTTTAGGCTGTTGCAGGATTTAGAAGCATCTTGGTTTCATTCACCTCGAGAAACATCCGGCTTCACAAGGAGGTTTACTCACCGAAAATAACATTAATTATATTCAACATGTGAGCTTGTTTCAAAATCTATGGTGTAATATTTCACAGTGCGATGTGGTTACAGTGTGGAATAAATTCTGTTGTACAGGAATGCTAGGGTATACGGACTCTTATATTTTTTTAATGGTGTCAAATTGTTCCTTAAATTGGTTTTTTTAAGGACAATTTCATATCTTTGAGCTTCCTATCCTTCAATCGCTTTTTGTTAGCTTCTGGCGAAAATTCACATGACCATGGTGTTCTCAGAACCCTAGGGCCTCCGGGAGAGCGACTGTGGCTGCACCGACAGGATGCCATCACGTAAAAGATGTTAATTCTCACATTTACAATGTGTACAACACAATGCGCGTGCGTCATATTCTTGATTCTACTCGTATTTCGTTATGTAGCGGCGCGTTCAAAGACACTTCGATCTAGCTTCAAACGAATACAGCACTGCTTCTTGTGTTACTTTAAACCGATTCCTTCCTTATCTGCATTTTACAATTTCGGTATAGTTCTATAACCTGCTTCTTTTCCGTTGCATTATTCCAGTTTTACCTTCTACCTCTTTCACCTGTCACTGAAAGCTCTTTATTTAACGTAGTGGCGCCGCGTCTGCTCTCTGCAGCCAACACTGAGCTGGTATGCGCACACGGCGCTCCATTTGACGCCGCCGTAAGAAAACAATGGGAGAGCTCAGCCTAGCGGCTCCGCACATCAGTCAGCGTTGGCCGATTGGCATTTGTCGCTAAAATCTGTGTAGTGGTAGAAAACTCGCGACATCGTTGGCTTAGTTAAATGCCCTCGAGAAGCTCCCGGCAAACATAACGGTGTCTGTCGCATTATGCCAGAAAGTTACGCGTTGGCTCCAACCATAGCAGCAAGCATGGAACGGATAGAACACGAAACGAGGCCATAAAGCTTACTTCACAGGGGTTGTTGATTCGCACAAAGCAGAACAGCCAAGAAGAATACGCTGGCTCCAGCAGAATAAATGGTCATCACATCATCATCAGCCTGACTATACCCACTGCAGGGCGAAGGCCTCTCCCATATTTCTCCACTTAACCCGGTTCTGTGCTAGCTGCATCCACTTGACCCCAGCGAACTTCTTAACCTCATCCGCCCACCTAACTTTCTGCCGCCCCCTACTACGCTTTCCTTCCCTTGGAATCCAGTTTGTTACCGTAAGCGACCATCGGTTATCCTCTCTTCGCGCTACATTCCTGGTGAATGGTGAATGAATGGTGCGTATGCTCAAAATACCCTTCTCGATTTCCGCTCTGCTTCGCCTCGGTGCCGCTGCACCGGCGGTCGGCGCACGGGCGATACGTTGAAAAGAAAATTGGCTGTTAAACTTCGGTTAAACATAGTGTGAGGCGCAAGCCGAACCATGGTTACCATGAATGGTAAAACAATTCATCCAGCAGAATGTTTTTCTTTGATTACGGCTAGGAAGAGATTCCAGTGTTCCGTAAAGATGGCGCACGTACGATACGTTAAAAAAACATTGGCTGTGGTTTAGCTTCGGTTAAACCTAGTGTGACGCGCAAGCCGAACCATGGTTATCATGGTAAAACAATTTATTCATCAGAATGTTTTTCTTTGGTTACGGCCAAGAAGAGACTCCGGTGTTCAGTAAAGAAGAGTCTTGGTTTTACCTTCGCGTACTCCGAGCCCTTGGCTTGACTGCGCAGTTGATATTGACTTACACGATATCACCACGCAGCTGCTCACGCGTTAAGATACTTCCCACATCAGTTGGCTTTTGACCTTGACCTTGACTTTGACCTTCACCTTTGGTGCGAACATAGCTACCCAAAGTGGCTGTGGGTTAAGTTCCAACTCGACCTCAGAGATGTTTGGTCGTCAGAAGTCCACGGTGACCTTGGATTTATTTCGTTTAGTGAAGGTATCACTTCAAAATTGGCGGCATTTAAGCATGGTTTGAACCTAATGATCAAGAAAAGGCTGTGGGTGTTGCAGCGATAGCCTCCGTAACACCAAATTTTCAAACCGCGGTCTTTTTATAAATGTTCTTATCACTCAAAAGCGAGGAGGTTATGTGGCGTAACCTACGAACTGGAGTATTCCCGAACTCCCAGCTTTAGAGCAAGTGGCAGCCAGAAATTTTCAGCCCCTGGTGCAAACGTTGCGATGAAACAACGGACATGATCAACATGATATGGAGGTGTCCTGGATTTGGAGAACCTGACACAACAGATGATACCTGGGAAGCACTACTTCTCAATGCGATAAAAAGCTGCGCTAATAAGACACGGACGAAGGAAAGGTAGGACGCACACAAACGCCGAACCTACCTTTCCTTCGTCCGTGTCTTATTAGCGCAGCTTGTTATTGCATTGAACTATGAACCAACTAGCCCGACAAATTTTACTACTTCTCAAACAGGACGAAAAAGGGCAAAGTGAAGTCATCCGTCTAGCCCTATCCGCTGCTCAGATCCAAGAGATCCAGGTCGACGGCTGAAGGGGAGGACATGGCTGGGACAAAGCTGCGCCTCGGATCCTCGCCAACCTTTTGACTGGCACAAATAAATGTTATTTCTCTCTATATATATAATTATTCAGAGTAAAGGAAAGGTGCTGTATATGTCACGTTTTGTGGACACCTGAACCGACACTGCATGACAACTGTTTACGTTTTTCACCTTCAAAGTTTTTAAAGGTCAAATTTGCTTCGTGCTGACGAATTGAAAAACTGGCATAATAAAGGTTTTGCTTAAAACGTGGCCTATGTACGTACAGTACGTACGCGTTACAGTCGAGCCACGCCTGTCATACCAGCCAAATACTGCAAACACGTGTTAAGTGCATCAGAAGATTGACAGCCGAAATTATCACGCAGAAAAGAATAAAAACTGAGCGTCGCTTTATGGTAGTTATCTCGAACTGTGATGGCATAAAAGCACTATGACCTGTACTTTAACTGCGTTGCACGAGGCGAAAAGCTGTCATCAGGTCGTTGCACGCAGTGGCTTATAAGTCGTTACCCACATAGTGCGCCGATAACGAAGGGATGCAGTGGATGCATTCATCATCATCATCAGCCTGATTATACCCACTGCAGGGCGAAGGCCTCTCCCATATTTATCTACTTAACCCGGTTCAGTGCTAGCTGCATCCACTTGACCCCTGCGAACTTCTTAATCTCATCCGCCCACCTAATTTTCTGCCGCCCCCTGCTACGCTTTCTTTCCCTTGGAATCCAGTTTGTTACCCTAAGCGACCATCGGTTATCCTCTCTTCGCACTACATGTCCTGCCATTGTCCATTTCTTCTTCTTAATTTCCACTAGAATGTCGGTAACTTGAGTTATTTCTCTGACCCACTCTGCACGTTTTCTATCTCTTAATGTTACCCCTACTATTTTTCGTTCCATAGCCCTCTGGGTTGTCCTCAACTTAAGTAGAACTCTCTTGGTTAGCCTCCACGTTTCAACCCCATAGGTGAGTACAGGCAAGATGTAACTGTTGTATACTTTCCTCTTGAGCGATACCGGTAAGCTGCTAGTCATAATCTGCTAGTGCTTGCCAAATGCGCTCCATCCCAATCTTATTCTTCTTGTTATTTCCTTTTCATGGTCCGGATCTGCGGTTACTACCTGTCCTAAGTAGACATATTCGCCTACTACTTCCAGTATTTCGCTACCTAATGTAAACTGCTGTTCCTTCCCGAGGCTGTTAAACATTACCTTAGTCTTCTGCATATTGATTTTCAAGCCTACCTTTCTACTTTTTTTGTCTAGGTTATCAATCATTATTTGCAGTTCATCCCCCGAGTTGCTTAGGAAGGCAATGTCATCAGCAAATCGCAGATTACTGAGGTATTCTCCATCTACCCTTATCCCTAACTGCTCCCATTCCAAGTCTCAAATTACTTCCTCTAAACAAGCTGTGAACAGTACTGGGGAGATTGTGTCTCCTTGCCTAACACCTTTCTTTATGGGAATTTTGTTACTGTCTTTATGCAGAACTATGGTTGCTGTGCAGCCACTATATATATCTTCCAGCACTTTCACGTACGGCTCGTCTACCCCCTGATTTCGCGATGCCTGCATCACCGCCGAGGTTTCAACTGAGTCAAATGCTTTTTCGTAATCAATGAATGCTATGTATAAGGGCTGGTTATATTCCGAGCATTTTCCTATCACCTGATTGATGGTATGGATATGATCGATAGTAGAGTACCGTTTCCGAAACCCTGCTTGATCCTTTGCTTGATTGCAGTCTAAGGTTGTCCTGATTCTATTAGCGGTTACCTTAGTAAATACCTTATACGTAACAGACAGTAAGCTGATTGGTCTGTAATTTTTAAGATCCTTAGAGTCCCCTTTCTTGCGAATGAGGATAATGTTTGCATTCTTCCATTCTTCCGGTACCGTCGATGACACCAGGCATTGCGTACACAGGGTGGCCAGTTTTTCTAGCACGATATCCCCCCCGTAAATCAGCAAATCTGTAGTTATCTGATCCTCTCCAGCTGATTTCCCCCTTTTCATAGTTTCTAGTGCTTTCTTGAATTCGTCCTTCGTCACTGGTGGAACGTCTGACTGTTTTTCCCTACCGCCAATTTCATTACGGTCCTGACTACTTTGGCTACTGTAGAGATCTGTATAGAACTCCTCGGCTACTTCGACTATCTTGTCCATATTAGTGATGACGTTGCCCGCCTTGTCCCTTATCGCATACATCTGGTTTTTGCCTATGCCCAATTTCTTCTTTACCGCTTTAAGGCTTCCCCCGTTCTTTACAGCATGCTCAATTTTCTCCATGTTATACTTCCTTATATCGGCCACCTTGCGCTTATTGATTAGCTTTGATATCTCGGCCAATTCAATCTGGTCTGTTGGATTGGAAGCTTTCATACTCTGGCGTTTCTTAATCCAATCTTTCGTCTCCTTAGACAGCTTACCGGTAGCCTCTCTAACTATCCTACCGCCTACTTCTACCGCGCACTCAGTAATGATATCTCTGAAATTATTGTTCCTTGTCTCTAGGGTAATGTCGCCATCCTCAGTTAGAGCTGAATACCTATTCTGTAGCGAGATCCTGAACTCTTCTGCCCTTCTCCTCACCGCTAATTCGTTGATGGGTTTCTTTCTTGCTAATCTGCTGCGTTCCTTCTTCAGATTTAGGCTAATTCGGGACCTCACCATCCTGTGGTCACTGCATCGCACTTTCCCGATTACCTCTACATCCTGCACAATGGCGGGGGCTGAACACATTATGAAGTCGATTTGTCTCTCCGTTAGGACTTGCATTATTCTCCACCAATACCCTGTCACAGCTTACAGTGTGCATAGTCGTCCTGTCATCGGCACTGAATCTGAAACGGCAAAACGTGACTGGGGTCTCCTGGTGAATGTCTCTCCACCAGGGTGTTGAGCCAGAATTTTTTCCGAGTTCGGTTCGGGCTCGGTTTCGGCTAAGGAGGCACATTTCGTTCCGGTTCGAACCGTTTGGATTCTTCCCCGAACTGGTTCAAACAGGTTCACACAAAAAAAAAAAAAAAGCGATACCAGGGACAGTTCCAGGGACCCTGTGTTTTGTAAGCGGTATCTTCCACACAACTGGCATTGGTATGAAGGCTCCATGCACCCTTTCCTTGTTATGTTTTATTTTATTTCCTGTATTGCTTCTTAATGCTAGCCTCTTCCCGCAGCCTCACTGCCTTTTCTTTCAGGTTCTTACGGTGTAGTTCACCCATTGCAATATTACTGTCATTCCTTCCTCTGTTTATTCCGGGGGGCTTAGTCAGTGGTCCCTTCGTGGTCCGCTTATACTCGTTCCTTTCCTTGCTTTTCAAGGTTTTTCTCCCTACCCGTACACCACGTTACTCATTGGTTGCGTTTTCTCGTAGTGCACTTCTAGCTTTCAGTGACACCTTTCTAGACTATCTTTGGCGTTCGCATCAGTACTGGTGTATAAAGCAATGAAACGCATTCTTTTTTTTTTTCGACACGGTAATTGTACGGGCCAAACCGATAACACACCAAATAGAGCTTGTCAATGAATACCCTTACCAGTTACTCCACTCACTTGCTTGCTGCATCCAGTCTTCACATTTGAATATCGGATCTTCCTTCCTGGCATAGTTTAGCTTGCCACGGGAAATAAAACCAGCAGGCATAGCTAGGGGCAGAATGAAAAAAAAAGACCTATGGGATAATCGACTTATGGAATCATCTTTGTGACACGTTCAGATACAAGTCAAGAACAGACCGGTAAATTACTGTCCAAGGCGGCCTTCTATTGTCAGCGCCGGCTTATCATTCTGAAGTCTCGGTCAAACAAATTCCATATTCTGGCGTCACATCGCACGCAGCTGCTTTGCATGTGCCATGTGCCGCATTGAATGGGCGTCCAACAAAAGAAAAATCAAATAATTAACGTGACTTTTCAACATCGTCATTTGGTTTTTTGTTGCAGATGCTTATGTATTTATTTTTCAAAATATATAACTCAACTTATGAGTTATATACTTTTAGCTTCCTAGGAAGAGCCTCGAATGGGGCAGCTTTTTCCACGAGCGGCACCATTATGCACTACAGCCGCCATCCGTGCTCGGGATGAAACAATATACAGACACCAGAGATTGGTGCTATGAATGTAGCAATGTATTTTTCTTTGTTCTTGTCAGCTTTTTGAAATGGACGATTTTTTAGTATGGTTGTGATGTTTGCAGTGTGCAGTGCGCTTTTGTACGCAGTGCGGTTTTGTGCAGTGTGCAGCGGTATTCTTTTCTTATAACTGCCTAGTATGTTACCCGCGAATTTTATTCATTTTGTCTTAGGAGGTCCCCCGGACAGTTTTTACTTCGGGACCTCCTTCTGTAATACTGATAACCATGTATCATCATCATCATCATCAGCCTGATTATACCCACTGCAGGGCGAAGGCCTCTCCCATATCTCTCCACTTAACCCGGTTCTGTGCTAGCTGCATCCACTTGACCCCTGCGAACTTCTTAATCTCATCCGCCCACCTAACTTTCTGCCGCCCCCTGCTACGCTTTCCTTCCCTTGGAATCCAGTTTGTTACCCTCAGCGACCATCGGTTATCCTCTCTTCGCACTACATGTCCTGCCCATGTCCATTTCTTCTTCTTAATTTCCACTAGAATGTCGTTAACTTGAGTTATTTCTCTGACCCACTCTGCGCGCTTTCTATCTCTTAATGTTACCCCTACCATTTTTCGTTCCATAGCCCTCTGGGTTGTCCTCAACTTAAGTAGAACTCTCTTGGTTAGCCTCCACGTTTCAGCCCCATAGGTGAGTACAGGCAAGATGCAACTGTTGTATACTTTCCTCTTGAGCGATACCGGTAAGCTGCTAGTCATAATCTGCGAGTGCTTGCCAAACGCGCTCCATCCCAATCTTATTCTTCTTGTTATTTCCTTTTCATGATCCGGATCTGCGGTTACTACCTGTCCTAAGTAGATATATTCGCCTTCTACTTCCAGTATTTCGCTACCTAATGTAAACTCCTGTTCCTTCCCGAGGCTGTTGAACATTACCTTAGTCTTCTGCATATTGATTTTCAAGCCTACCTTTCTACTTTTCCTGTCTAGGTCATCAATCATTATTTGCAGTTCATCCCCCGAGTTGCTTAGCAAGGCAATGTCATCAGCAAATCGCAGATTACTGAGGTATTCTCCATCAACCCTTATCCCTAACTGCTCCCATTCCAAGTCTCTGAATACTTCCTCTAAACATGCTGTGAATAGTACTGGGGAGATTGTGTCTCCTTGCCTAACACCTTTCTTTATGGGAATTTTGTTGCTTTCTTTATGTAGAACTATGGTTGCTGTGCAGCCACTATATATATCTTCCAGCGCTTTCACGTACGGCTCGTCTACCCCCTGATTTCGCAATGCCTGCATCACCGCCGAGGTTTCAACTGAGTCAAATGCTTTTTCGTAATCAATGAATGCTATGTATAAGGGCTGGTTATATTCCGAGCATTTTTCTATCACCTGATTGATGGTATGGATATGATCGATAGTAGAGTACCGTTTCCGAAACCCTGTTTGATCCTTTGCTTGATTGCAGTCTAAGGTTGTCCTGATTCTATTAGCGATTACCTTAGTAAATACCTTATACGTAACAGACAGTAAGCTGATTGGTCTGTAATTTTTAATGTCCTTAGAGTCCCCTTTCTTGTGAATGAGGATAATGTTTGCATTCTTCCATGCTTCCGGTACCGTCGATGACACCAGGCACTGCGTATACAGGGTGGCCAGTTTTTCTAGCACGATATCCCCCCCGTCCTTCAGCAAATCTGTAGTTATCTGATCCTCTCCAGCTGATTTCCCCCTTTTCATAGTTTCTAGTGCTTTCTTGACCTCTTCCTTCGTCACTGGTGGAACGTCTGACTGTTTTTCCCTACCGCCAATCTCATTACGGTCCTGACTACTTTGGCTACTGTAGAGATCTGTATAGAACTCCTCGGCTACTTTGACTATCTTGTCCATATTAGTGATGACGTTGCCCGCCTTGTCCCTTATCGCATACATCTGGTTTTTGCCTATGCCCAATTTCTTCTTTACTGCTTTAAGGCTTCCCCCGTTCTTTACAGCATGCTCAATTTTCTCCATGTTATACTTCCTTATATCGGCCACCTTGCACTTATTGATTAGCTTTGATATCTCGGCCAATTCGATCTGGTCTGTTGGATTGGAAGCTTTCATACTCTGCCGTTTCTTAATCAAATCTTTCGTCTCCTTAGACAGCTTACCGGTATCCTCTCTAACTATCCTACCGCCTACTTCTACCGCGCACTCAGTAATGATATCTCTGAAATTATTGTTCCTTGCCTCTAGGGTAATGTCGCCATCCTCAGTTAGAGCTGAATACCTATTCTGTAGCGAGATCCTGAATTCTTCTGCCCTCCCCCTCACCGCTAATTCGTTGATGGGTTTCTTTCTTACTAATCTATTGCGTTCCTTCTTCAGATTTAGGCTAATTCGGGACCTCACCATCCTGTGGTCACTACATCGAACTTTCCCGATTACCTCTACATCCTGCACAATGGCGGGGGTTGAACACATTATGAAGTCGATTTCATTTTTAGTCTCTCCGTTAGGACTTTTCCATGTCCATTTTCGGTTCTTCCGTTTGCTGAAGAAGGTATTCATGATTCGTAAGTTATTGCGCTCTGCAAACTCAACTAGTAACTCCCCTCTGCTATTCCTAGAACCAATGCCATAGCCACCTACTGCCTTGTCTCCTGCCTGTTTTTTCCCTACCTTGGCATTGAAGTCGCCCATTAGTACAGTATACTGCGTCTTTACTTTTCGCATTGCCGATTCTACATCTTCATAGAAGCTTTCAACTGCCTGGTCATCATAACTACATGTAGGTGCATAGGCCTGTACAACCTTCAGTTGATACCGCTTATTAAGCCTAATTACGATGCCTGCAACCCTCTCATTAATACTATAGAATTCATCTATATTACCCGCTATATACTTATTGACAAGGAAACCTACTCCTAGTTGTCGCCTTTCTGGTAAACCTCGATAACACAGTACATGCCCGTCCTTCAGTAAGTATATGCCTCATTCGGCCTCCTAACCTCACTAAGCCCTATGACATCCCATTTCATGCCTTCTAGTTCCTCTAACAGCACTGCTAAACTAGCTTCACTAGCTAGAGTTCTAGCATTAAACGGCCAAGGTCAGTTTCCAATGGCGGCCTGTCCAGCGGAGCCAGACTTTCTTAGCACCCCCTGCTGCGTCACAGGTCTGACCGCCGCCGTGGTCAGTTGTTCCGCAGCCGCTGGTGACTGAGGGCCGTGGTTTTATGGAGCTTATCATAGGAGGTTGTGGCCAATTACTGCACCAGGGTGGCCAACTCCTGTTCTGGTGAGGGAGTGCGTTGCCGGAGGTGTTCACCGGCATCAGGTCGCACCCCAAACCTGTATATGCAATTCCATCGACACGCGGATTTTTTTTTTTTTTTCATCCGGTGGAGAATTGCGCGGCACCGGGATTTGAACCCCGGTCCTCTTGCATGCGAGGCGGATGTTCTACCGCTACGCCACCGCTGCACCGCTTTCCATGCATACATGTATCTAATATGATGATGATGAAGTAGGTAATAAAAGCGCTTCATAAGCAGGATAAAAGGAAAACAATGTAGGTAAATTGCCAGCAAACATGGGTCGGAACAGCACTGCGTACCGGTTCGGAACGACTCGTCCGATTTGTTCCACTTTCGGTTCAGTTTCAAGATGGCGGAAAAAAATCGTGCGTGGTTCGGTTCCGGCTCCAAGTGAAAATTAGGGGTTGGTTCCAGTTTTCGGTCTGGCTCCGGTTCCGGTTCAACACCTTGCTATATACAAGAACCCCATCGATATCCCGGGGAATCCCGCGGAACCTTGCGGACACATCTCGCGCACAATTTCTGCTGGAGCCACTCAAGAGCTATTAAAGGCGTATGCCTTCAAAATCATGGGACTGATGCATTTCTGTGTCACGATTGTGCTTCTCGCAGCAGTGGCTACAGTGAATGAAATCAGCTGCGGCCGTGGCTCTATGCCACCGTTGCAGCGGCAGGCCGATGTGTCAGTCAGCGCACGTTACGGTGCGAGTCGCATCAAGCTTCCATTGCTCGCTGAAACCATCGCTAGCATATCAGCCTACCGCTGGAACTTGGATGTTCAGTCATGGCCACCGATAATATTGTTTATCAAACTACGATTAGGAGCACCACAAATATTTTGGTCGAATTCGCTAATCACGTGATAATTTTTGTATTTTGCTGGGTCTCTTTCGAGATCGGAAAAAAGATACACATGACGCTTTGTTCATCGGAAACAAATGGAATGGCGGTTTCAGAAAGTACTCTTCAGGTTAAAAATAATATTTATTGTCCAGAAGCAATAGTCTGTAAATTATAAATATAATTTCAATTACTAATTAGTCAATAGCAAGATTTTTAAAAATGCCTGTGGTGCGCCACACAGCTGGCAGCTGCAAGTAGTTTCCCTGGCGTACATCAAATGTTTTGTTTTTTAACCCCTGGCTAAATTTAGGTGAGATACCCTGTACAACCAAAAGTAAAATGCCAAGACACGGGGCACCCCCAACAAGCTGCTCCAGAGACGTTCTCAACCTCAACCCACATCGGCATTGGGAACGACAGATAGCATCGGAATGATGCGTTTTCTTTGGGCCAAACACGTGATGGCCAACTTCAGTGGCCCCACGATGGCCCGCCATTTATCAAGCCACTCTAATCTGTACACTTGAACGATCATCGCCAAAAGACGCGTCTGCTGCGCATGCCACACTCGACGAGCGTCGTTCTCTTTCACTTGGTGGACTCGGTTGGAAAGCCCGGATGCCGAGCCTTAAAGAGAAAGTAGCCCTCATCACGGGTGAGTCACAACAAACGAGATTAGAAAAGCAGTTCAAATAAGGACGAGAAATGAAAGAACGGTAGTAAAACTGCTAAAGTTTGCTTTCAAATGGATTGAAACGTTATCCATCTCTTCATTTCTCTGTACCTGATCCTTTCTTGACAAGAACCTTGACACGAAGCTTGTCAAGAACCTTGTATAAGAGCTTTGCATGATTTAGAAAGGTTGTGCCCAGTTTGGCGGTATAGGTTAGGGGGAAGCTCGAGCATCGCCTTAGGAGTAGACGTGATAGCGCCTTTAACAGCCCCTTAACATACTCTGGTTTTTATTTATTTTAATTATTTGTTTACAAAATACTGCTGGATTTATTGCAAAACCTCAAGCAGAAGTGGGTTTCAAACTAAACTCTCGAAAAGAACAACCTCTTTGTAGTACACCTTATAAAAAAAAATACAGAGAAAACAAATTGAAAAAATAACGGTATCATTATATAATTTTTGACAATACATCGCGTAAGTATTTTTCAAAATGAGCACGGGGAATAAAAACAAAGTTGAATAGTATGAAATTAATAAGAATTCTTAAGCAAATGCATGATACAAATGATACCATATTGGAATCCTGTACGATGTTTGCGTTAAGAACATTCCATTCCCTTAGAGTCTGCGGGAAAAAAAATACATGCCTCAGTGTGGCATGATACGCCCTTCAGTTTTAAGGAGTAGCAAGATCGTGCTAAAAAACCAGCGACGTGCTCAGTGCGCGTGCTACTGTCAATTCCAATTCCTAACTTATTGCGAACGATCATACACATGTACTTGATCCTCTCGCGGTATCTCCTGAGCAGCTAAGGCTCCGAATTTGCTCTGTTAAGAAACTTGGTAGGAGGTGTCTGCCAACTGTATGAATTATAAATAAACCGCGCTTGCTTCCTTTGAGCATTTTCAAGTGTTGCCATGTTTTTCTTAACATAATGATCCCACAGAGCAGAGGCGTCTTCTAATGCAGGTCGGATAAAGGTTTTATATGCTAATAGCTTGATTTCCTGCGTGGAATACAAGGGAGTCCTTCTGAGACCACCAAGTGTTTTAATAGCTTTTATTTAATATTAGTAATGTGTTTGTTCCCCCATAGATCCGAGCTTAATCCAAGTTATTCTAGCTGTCCACGGCGAACTAATCACGACCGTAATTATATAAGAACAACATAATGGCTGCATTTTCCGCGTGATAGACAAAACAGTTTTTTCTGCAATAATCCTCGTCTGCCACGTTGAGCACCCGTCTTGAAGTTTAGCTAAAGCATCATTTTAAAAACGCTGGTCATCAGGAGTTCGTATTTCATGATATAGTATACAACCGTCGGCAAGCAGGCTGATTTTGACTGCCGTTTCTTTAACAATGTCATTATTTAAAAATTAAAAAGGAGAGTGGCTCAAGGACTGATCCTTGCGCCGGCACTTACCAAAGCCGGGCTCGAACATGCATTGCCAATTGATATGGACTGGTACCGAGACGATAAATACGCGTGTACCCACGCCAGTAGCAAATAGGTTTTCAAGATATTGCATCAGTTTCAGCAAGAACTTTTGTTTGAGACACGGTCAAATGCTTTTCCTAAATTTAAAAATATCTTTTTTTTTATATATGTTTTTCTTAAGGTAAATTTTGGGAAGATAAAGGCGCATTATATGCGCCAGTTTTCGGCGGACAGATACATTTAAATAAGTCGCGATCATACGAACCCAGCGAGACGAAATCAGATTTTGCACCCTCAATAGTAGACCTTACGCTTTAATGTCGGGCAATGTATGACTAGGACCGTCATCAGCCGACTGACAGCCCCTGGAGCGATTCTGTGGTACTTTTTGTTTCTAATCCAATCCAAGTTATTCCAAGCCAGAGCTTGGCCCATCAATTACTAATTCAGAACGTATTTGCCTTGTGATAGTAATAGTGATCAACGTTTTATAAAAGTACCATTAATACGGGTAGAAGACATGCACAGCTTTAATTTAAGTTCAGCCCTGACGATGGACCTCAAAGTAAATAAAGTATGCTAAAGAGCTTAGTACACATTCTTTTAAACAAATCTCTAGTCAAGACACATATCCTCATCGCACAAATTACACGATGCAACCTCTGCGTTACAAAGTTTCTCATGTATTAAGAACGTATTTGCCGCGAGATCGACATAGAGGTGGCGCCCCTGCCGCTCCGGTAGTGTGGTTAGGCAGCCGGCGGCACTCGCTGGGCGTATTGCCAAACCATATCCCGTAGGAGCACTCGAGCAGACGATGCTCTCTTCGAGTAAAAACGGCAACTGTTACTGAAAGGTGTCTCTGAATGCAACCTAAAAGTAACATACACTCACTCTGAACGCAACCTAAAGGTAACATACGCTCACTGAAGCCAGGAAATGATAATGGTTAAGGTAATTGCATAGTGTTAACCATTGTCATACCGTTACCTCGTGGCTAGTTCACGGCTGTTTTTTAGGCTATTAAGAACGAAAAGAATCGCATAATGCAGTCTAAGTAAAAAAAAAAACAACAACAAAAGAGGTGTTTGTAATATTTTTAATGTTGTCAATGGTAACAAATTCCACTCATGGGGTTCGAACAGATGTTTTCTTTGCAGAGGTAAGTAGTATTAAGTATTAATACAATGCGCCACAGAAGCTTTTTTTTTTATTATTGGTGTAGTTCGAGCAATTTAACCAGGTCGCATTCCGCAACCTGTCAATACAAAGTTACACCAGTATCTAGCTCTCACTTTGATCACACATCAAAATTCCGGGAGACATATACATGCATTAAGTAAATGTAACCAGGCAGGAGGTCAATCCTGTGCAGCATATGCCCCCCGCACCACAGAACATTGTTCTCTGAACAGAGACTTCGATGAACGTGGTGGCTCTGTATGGTGATCGGTCATGCGGCTCTTCCACAGGCTAAAAAGTCCCATGAGCACAAAAAGCTCACATGGCGCCTCATAAGCATCTTTTGTAGGCAAAAACCTTATAGTATAGGGCGTAATATCAATGTCTTTTTTGGGAGTCCGTTGAAGAATGTCCCCAAAAAACACTGCATCACGGCGATACACAAAACAATGATCTATAGTTTATTGCTGCTGTCACAGGCGACAGTCCACTGACCATGGCACAAAAGTCTCTTTTGCCCGAAGCCACGTTTTGACGGTGAGGCTGATGTGTGAAGTTTAAAAAAGAAAGCCTTTGCCTTTAAATGCGCTCTTATTTCTTTTTAACAATATTTCCGCTACTCGTGCGCCACCTGGCACCAAATCACGCGCCACGCGATCACGCGACAAAATCACGCGCCAGAGCATCGTCTGCTCGAGTGCTCCTATGGGATATGGTTTGGCAATACGCGTTGGGCAGTACGTTGCCTGAACCATATTTAATCATATTAATCCTCGACAAAGAGAACATATAGCAAGCCGGGCAGTGTCTGTTTTCTTGCGTCTGGTCACAGCCCGAAGTTTGCATCAGAAAATGCTTGGGAGATGCTAGCAGTGCAACTAGCATATCCTCGGGCATTTTGTGGTGTGCTGACCTGGTCGCACGCCTGCCCAACAGGTTTGCCACAAACTGCATGTGACTGCTCATCAACTCTGACCAGATAACGCTGGTACTGCTGCAAGCTATTATCTAGAAACGAGATCAAGCCGATATTTCACAAGAACTCACGACGCGCTGGAAAGCTGACCGTTCACGTGTAGCGCACCAAAAGAAGTGAATTCTCTGAACTCTAGTAGACGAGCAGTTTTTGCATCTATATTAGAGAACTTGATATTACGAAGGTGCGCCAATGAACCGAAAAGCGTCTATAGAGAAGGCCGACATTTACGGAAACCAGGAAAAGCCTAGGGAATTTTTTGTGCTGGTGCTTTCGATTAATAATGGTAAATTATTTGTCTAGTAACTTTTGAAAATGAAAATACATTTGTCTGTGAGACAGCAATATTGCGCACATGCAAAAAATGTAGGATCCTTCTGCTATTATTTTTTCGTTCTAGTGCAAACTACGAATCTTAGTCGTTGCGAAGACATTGAAAATATGTCGCATAGGCATGGTTTCTCTCCGAGAAGTTTTTTATAGAATGATTTTTTGGCACTGTATATACCGATCAGTGATCTAGTCTGATGCAAAATAAAATGGTATTATTATCAAAACCTAATTCTGGACATAAATCTCGTTATTTTATTGAGTTTAACGTCTCAAAGCGACTCAGGCTATGAGAGACACCATAGTAGAGGGCTCCGAAAATTTCGACCACCTGGGGTTATTTAAGAGAGAGAGAGAGAGAGATCCTTTAGTAAAAAGCAGAATTTTGCTGGCCTTTAGATTTCACTGGCATGCTACTCCGTGTAGGAAGGGGAACTGGGGAGGGAATGATTGGAAAAAAAAGGTAAGGAGATTAAAAGAAATAAAGGGGGAGATAAAACGCGGCCATTAAATGCGTTGTATGGTGCATCGTGGAGTAACGGTATAAAATGAAATGATGAAATGCATAATCCGACAAATGGGCTTATAGAGTTCAGAGCGTGTAAAATGCCTAAGGGTTACATTCAGGGTGAATTTAGAGTTTGTCAAGAACTCAAATCTCCTTGAAATACGCAAATAAAAAGTTCACTGCGAGTCTCTGTTTCCTAGGGCAGGATATGAGACCTAAAACAATGTACATTGTTAAAGGCATTGGGGAGAGCTTCTCCATCGCACTGCACACGGGCGCCTTGCTTTTCGCCTCCATCGAAAAGCGGCCGCCGCGGCCGAGATTCAATCCGGCATTCTTTGGCACAATATTCGAGTGCCCTAACAACTTCGCCGACGCTGCGGGTCAAAAAAAAAAAAAACGTTGTCTGTTGTTTAGCTCTGGTTAACTAACCCTAGTTGAATTGCGAAAGCAACGGCTGCATGGCCACGCCTGTGGCCAAATCAAGAGTCGGATGCATAGGTTCACTCACTGGTGTTATATCATTTTTATGCCTCAGCCGGTCGCTCACAGAACACACACTTTCAAAGGGGTTGTTCGTGAAGCGGCGGTGAAACTCTCGCGTGACCGACTCGTGCTCGCCCACTTTTTGTGCAAAGGGTGCGCGCCGACCACCTTCGACGTCTCCAGGCTCAACGATTAAACCGGCCAAAGCCATCTTCCTTCTTTTCTGGAGAGGTGCAGCGCGCTCTTCATCCGTTTCTTCTGCCGACCGTCACCTGGGGGTTTCGTTGCCCCTGCCATTTGTGGCTATACGGCATACGAGTGTGGAGCGAAAGATCTGGCTGCGGGTGACCGAGCGTTGCATCGAACACAACCAGCGTTCCGTTGAACGCATCAATGTTCACAGGCGTTTTAGGTGGTGGTGGTAAAGGCGTTTATTGCATCTAAATAAGGTCGACACCTAAACTCCGTCTTTAAGGGTATGACGCGATAGCGTAGGCTACCAGCCCACATATAAAGCCCCGCTTTAACCAAGCCGTATGAACGTGCCTTAGTGGCCTAGAGGGGTAACGTGAATGCCAGGGTCGTAGCAGGCTGATTCTGACATAACCGTCCCATGTAAAACGAGAGACTCCTGTTGGCAGCTCCCGCCATTTGCGGTTATGGCATACGAGCATACGCGACGAGCCGAGCTGGGTGGCGTTAGTGTTGCTTTCGCAACAAACTGTTGCGAAGGAAAGAAAGAAATTGATTATTTTCGTGTTGCTGCGACTATCAAATATATTTTTCCCCGGAGTAAACACGGTCAAGCAAGAATGAAGCGAGATAGTTGAGCCCACGTATGAAATATGGGGCTGATTTACTTTGCTTCTCAGAAACAATGGCTTCACACAGAAGAGAGCAGCAACACTTGCCGGATAGCGAATGGCCTCTCAATCTGCTTTCTGCTCGGCAACAGCGTTCAGGCCCTCTCATGCTTCCGTAGCTGTCGGATTCGAAACAGAAACAAGAGTGAATTATTTCTAGGTGGTTGCATCGTGTTGTATGGACGTCGCGACTTGTTCATTTTGCTTTGACATGGTGCCTAACGTCATCATCATCATCATCATCATCACTATGTTAGAGACGCCGCGCCGCAAAACAATCTCAAGCGCCGAAGGCCGACTGAGGATGTCATTATTAGGCAAGAAATACCCTTTAAGGACAATTATTGCTTTTACTGTAGCGTGGGAGGATAGCCTGCTCACATTTCTTTCGTAAGAGACTGACAGGTAAATAAAATCACACCACAATCGCGCTGCAAAGAGAAAACATAGGGTCCTGCTCTCGCACGTAAACAATATGCTTCTTAGAAGACGCGAGTGCGCTCTACACTGAGTAGCTAGCACTGCTGCACCGCAAGGTGACGACTCTGCTCAATCTCGAGGTCAAGGTCCAAGTAATAGAACTGAAATCTTCGCGTTAAGCATGACACGGCTTAAAGATAAATTTTTAAATTGCGCTCGAGCCTAATGGTCATATCTTCGATATACGAATGACTTATCAACCGTTCCAGTTCAGTTTTCAACCAAAATTGGCTACAACGTTAGCGCCTGTGTGTTAAGCTATGTATTTTCTGTATACGTTTAGCAGCCCAATTATCTACAGTGATAGTTTTTTTCTCTTTACACATATCTTTCTCAAGTGCCCTTAAGCTCATTTCAATGCCACCGTTAGATAGCTGTCAATTTTAGGCTCGGTAGAAGCATAAAATATTTCGTTTCTTTTTTTTTTACTTTTTATTTATGCATCCTATACTTTTATACGTTATGCTTATCATTTGAAAATCTTTCGATATATTATGCCCACATATTTCGTGCTCTTTAGGTCGAGGTTAGGTGTTTTCTTTGTCTTATTCATGTAACAACTGCATGATATGCCAGTACGCCGCGTTGAGCGCTGAACCTGCTCGCATTATATATTTATTCTATTTCTAGCTATTTTCCTTCACAGCGATATATTTCTTAGGATTTGGAACTGCAGTTATAGCTAAATGATATTCCTGTAAGCGTGCTTAACCTTTCTCCTTGCTTTTAAGCGGTGTTACCGATGTTCCACGTATTTAGTTAGCATGCGAATTTGCGGGTTTATCTCAAAATTGTCTAATTCCTAAATATTTTATTTATTTACAGCATATCCTGCAGCGCCGAAACATTACAGCAGGAGAGTGGGTAGAAACTAGAATAAACAAAATACAAATAATCAAGCAGAATCAATTGAAAATATGATGACTATGGTGAAGCATTTGGGATATCAGATCATGATATACAAGCCACAAAAAGAATACAGTGCAATGATAATTGCAAATTATTGATGAGCTGAGTGAAGCGGACACCGTCAGCTGTCAACACCTCGGCTGGTAATGTGTTCTTCTCAGATATTGTTCGCTGTTTGCTGCTTGGTTGTCGTGTCATAATGCAGGAAACTTTTAATGCATACAGCTGTTTCTAAGGCTAAATTCTGTTTATATATGCGAACGGCTGCATCCTTGGTTGAGTTATCTCCTCAAACACAGATCAAGAGCAGCAACACGGATTCACAAGCGGGCCCCACGCTCGTCCTGACAATCGCGCATTTTGCTTCCGTTGCCGAACTTCCTCTCTCTCCTCTCTATGGCTTTCGCACTCATTCTGCTGGTTTTGTTTGGTTTTGAGAACATAGAATCAGAACGACAGTTCCTGTTGTCCGGGTGCTAGCATGAGCTACAATTAAGACATCTGATTAAAATATTGTGCTTCTAAATTTCAGGCTCTACTGATGCAAGGTGAATAGCTTGCTACCGACTGCGCATCCTTCCGGACGTTCATCATTAATGCCTTCAGACTACTGCGAGCGTCTTGTTAATTGATCGCGTCAGAAAACAAAATCACGTTAACTTAAGAATTGAATCATTGATCTATACGTGACTGTATGTTTGGTAAGAAATGTAAGAGCTGTGGTGACTTTGTGCAAAAATACCCTTTCTTCTGCCAAATTTTTTCCCAGTCGTTATCAGCAGCACACATTTCTTTAACTTCACCAATGGTGTGGCGTTTCCAGATGGTGGAATAGAGCGCTTCTTGAAAGCCATTGTTGTCTACTTCCTCTGCTATCATGTGTTTTTCCGTGGATGACGCATCACTTTCCGCGTTTCCATGCTTTCCGATCACGTTCTCAAGAGGCATCGGATAAGAGTGATAGCACGTATCCAAAAAAGGGACATCGCATTCCTCGAACATTGAGCTGCGATGACAAAGAAGAATCAAGTTGCGAAATTCGCGAAGGATGCCACTCAAAGACGCACGTGATAAAGCTTTGTACCTATGTCCTACGCCTAGCTTTCCCACAGCTTTTTTAGACGATATGGGAACGTTCTATACGCACAAAAGGTTCGAACAAACATTCCATCTCGCATTCGGCTCTTCTCAGCGCTTGTCTTTGTCTTCGTGTGCCAAGAACACTGGCACTTCGTGCTGCCACTGGAGTCTCGCCAAGACTTCTTAATATCTCCTCAAAATCTGAAGCGGGTAACGTTAAGGAATCGAACCCCTAGCTGTACAGGTACGGAAGTGTACGCCTTGCCTTGATAAACATTGTCTTCAGCCAGAACTAGAAACGTCGCAGATGTTGAACGGGCCGATTTTAATCCCTAGAGCCAGTCAAGCACGAGTGTTTCCCTTCCTCGTCCTCCTCCTCCTCCTTCTTCTTCTTCTTCTTCTTCTTCTTCTTCTTCTTCCTCTTCTTTTTCTCCTCCTTCTAATTGGCCTTTTGAAAAATGGCACATGCCGACATAGGTTGATTGGCCGAGGTGTAGTGAAACATATATGGAAATTTCCACAGGTGATTACGACAGAAATGTAGCGTCAAGCTGGAATATTGAAAAATGTACAGATTAAAAACGACAGAAGAGCATTTCAAGTAAAATAGCAAACAAAAAAATCGGTGGAAAAGAAGATCTTGAAGATATTTAAACAAATAAGCAAATCTACCAACCAGTTGCAATTATGTAATCATGGAAAATCTTTCATATTGAACCGAATGCAAGTCTTTTGGTGCTCGCACCGAAAGATAGTAACACTGGTAGAGACAAAGACAGGCCTAACCTGAGAAAAGAACCTCTAGGTAGATATTTCTCAGATCCCGCCGGGGTGGCGCAGTGGTTGCGGCTCTCAACTACTGTTCCCAAGGGTGCGGATATCGAATCCCGTCCTCAGCGGCCGCTTTTCGACGGGGGCGAAAAGCAAGGGACCCATGTGCTGTGCGATGTCAGCGCATGTTAAAGAACTACACGTGATTGAAATTTCCGGAATCATCCACCACGGCGTCTCTCATAGCCTGAGTCACTTTGGGACGTTAAACTGAGCCAACCAAACCAAACCAAATCTTTCTCTGAAGTGCGAACTTCCGGCAGGAGAGGAGAAAATGTGCGTATTGATTCAACTCCCCCACATGAGTCGCACAGATGTTTCGGTGTCCTCCCACATCTGCATAGATATAAATTCAAACTAAAAGTTCTGTAGCACAACCGAGTCATTGGTACCTCACACAGCCTCGTTTTATAGGAACGGATGTACCAATAATAGGCTAAGTGCTGATATCGGGTGGTATTTAATAAGAGATCATGTAGCCTGGCTGATATCCCTATTGCAAAAACCAGCGTCTCCAGTGCGAAACCAGTAAGATTTTCGCGCTGGTTTTGCACTGGATCTGCTGGGCACGCTGGATGTCTGCGATATTCACTGGAGCAGTAACGGGAAGACACTGGCTGCACTGGTGCGATGGAAGAAAAACGCTGGGATTAGCCTTTTGACGCTGGTTGTGTCGCTGGCATCCGCAATGCACTGGGAGAAGCGCTGTATGTGCGCTGGGGCCGCACTGGTCCCAGTGCCCTAGCATAGCCGGTGCGGCCTGCGGCGTCAGCTGGAGTAGCATCCCTCAGGCGCCAACAGGGCAACAGCGTACTTTCAATCGACCATCGGGGGGCATATGAAAAATATGGTTCAAGCAAGCGCTTTTTGCTGCGAAGTCGTTGCGCATCTGTAAGAAAACAAAGGCTGTATCTTTTTTCTAGAGTTTCCATGTTTCGATAGGTCGTTTCGAGCGTTTCGAGAGAGACCACGACCGCCGCGTCTCTATCTCATGACACACTGACGATTAACGCACAACTAAAGCTAGAATTGAATAATGTGGGCTACCATGCATAACGAACTTCACAGCTAATCTTAAGGGCACTCTAACACAATGATTACTGCCAAAATGTTCAATGCGGGCTCAATCGCAGGCGAGCGTAGCCTGCATCACGGTCCATTATAAACAGCAGAAAGAAAAACTAAAACCACGAAGAGAGTAGTTTACCGAGCGATGGGCCCATGAGAGAAAAAGCAACAACATACAGGGCGTGTAATACATAATATTTGGCTTGTTTCTCAAGCTTTTACGCACCTTCTTACTCTGCGTGTCAAGCAGCCGAGCCCTCGGTCATCGCAACGCTTCCCGCAATGTTTACATACAAATAAGGTTTAGTTACACGCAATTAGGGTCATCGCTGCGGCGCTTGCCGGTATTGAAGCTTGGTCGCACTTTTTTCCTTGAAGGCTTCTGCTAAAGCTCCGTGTTCAGCGAAAACTACGTCCACGGTAGCAGAACACCACCCAAGAGCCGGCGTTGGTAAATTTGCCAGCGATGTCAAACTCCACATGTTAAAATGATTCCAGTGCACAAAATAGCGCGCATAGGCACCCACAACATTAGTTGCAAGTCGTGAGAGCAGACAGCAAGCTAAAATGATCAAGAAGTTGCAATTGTTAGAGCGGTAGCAATTGCCTGTAGACTGCGAAGTCCCAACCTTATAAGCTTATTTATAAGGTTGGGACTTCATAAGTCCCAACCTTATAAATGCGGTTCATGACATAAAATGTGGAAATGGTTTAACAAATGGAAGTTCTCGGCGTGGCCGAGTGGTTAGCATGCCGAGCTAGTGATTGGTATGTGCCTACGGACTGAGTTCGAGGCGCGCTTTTTGGACTATTTTTATTTTTTTAAGGCTTTTTTATGTACCTAACTTGTTTCGTTACTTTTTACTTTTAAATTTTTATCCCACGCCTTTTTTTCTCCGGGCGAACAGTGCCGCCAGTGCGGACCGTCCCAGTATGCCGCGTCCCAGTGCGCCCAGTTTCCAGCGTCATACTGGGACCATAATCAGGTATGGCGCTGGGGCGCTGGCACCCAGTGGCACTGGTTTTTGCAATAGGGATGTGCTAGAAGCGCTTAAACCAGGAAATCGCCAGCAAAGGGAAGTCAGGGTCGGGGTATGTCAGTGACGCAATAAGAAGAGCCAGTCTTACTCAACAGGCAGTCATTTCGTTTGAATGAATACCTACATACGTACATGGCCAGAGACATAGACAAAACGAACCTTTGTCAAAATACATGAACTTAGAAATCGAAGGAAACTGCTCAAGCAGCATTTTTGTGATGTTTGAGACTTCATGCTGACAGACCGTCAACGATAATTACAACGTGTCACACATGACATGAAATTTTGTGCAGAGGCAATGCAAAACCCCAAAATTGCTCAAAGGATATAAGAACGTAATCCGGGATGTGGTTAGAATAATTTAATACCAAACCCTGCGAAACGATGCCAACTGCCGTATTTTCGCAGCTTACAGAGGCATCTCTTGAAAAAACAGTATGATTAGGGTATTGCTCTATGTGATCGGAACAACGACCTTTTAAAATGTTTGCGGGCATGTGAAGGAAAGATGTGATCCTAATGCAATGCTACTGTTGCCTATGCGTCATCAGCCCACTGCAAAGAACTTAGATGAGCACCAAACGGTGTTAAAAGGTTCTGTGTCAGTGAAGGTTGAACACGTCACTTGGTGACGTGTTCAATGATTATAAAGCAATAAGTCTGGTTGAGGCACAAAAAGGGGAATACTGACCTCAAATACCAGGTGAAACGACCTGATGAAAGTTTGCACCGTGAGTATCTGAAAGCGAAAATTTAGATTGGGGGTTCAGTCTCCCAGATAAATTACGGCGTTTATAACTGATTTTCGGAAACCAAGAAAGAGTCGCAGCGCACACTTTTTCAGTACGATTAGAGGTTGAATCTTGTAGTTCGCGTTATACGTGAACAGTATGCAACCACATTAAAGCCTCACATAGGCTGCGTATAGTAACAATAGCGCGATACGACGCATCCTAAAATTTGTATTCGCAATTTGTGTCAGCCTGCCTAAAGCACGTTCTTCTTTAAACACTTGTTCTTTATATGAATGCTGCAATGTAATGCTGATTGATAAGTAGCACCTAGATATTTAGCCGATTCCACCTGTGGAATCGGGTTTGAGCGATGAACTAGTGAATTGTGCAAAGGTGTGTCTGGTGGAAACACGAGCACGCCGCATTCGTTGATATTATCAGACAAATTAATAGCTTCCAGCCATACTGCAAGAGCTTCCAAATATGCCTGCAGAATCTGCTAAATGGAATCAATAACATTGGCTGAGGCGAGAAACGCTACTTGATTTGCAAACGTTACTATATCAGGACGCAGGAGGTGTCACTGACCAAAATATTAAAAAGAAGTGGTGAAAGAACTGATACTTGCGACACATCTCTCGATTGAGAATATGCATTAGAACGGTGGGTTCCTTTTGTGACACAATATACCTATCCTCCAGAAATTCGCATACCCATGCATAAATGTAGGACGGAGGATGAGGCTGAGCAAGTCAGTCAAGTAAGATACTATGTTCTACGCTGTCATAGGCATTTGCGTCGTGAAATGGCGCCACGGCTCAAACTGCCCTTCTGCGTAGCGAGAGACAGACTCTGCTCTCTAGATTCACAAGTGCGTTCCCTACAGAGCAACTAAAACGAAAGCCAGTCTGTGCTTAGCTGAGATCTGTAACATCATGACCAAGTTTTGTGCGGTGACTATGCGCTATTCTTTATAATATTTTAACTAACTTTGAAGTTAGCGCCATTGGCCTAATATCATCTAAGACGAACATTTCCCTTCATCTCTCATTAATAATATAATTGTTTCGTTTTCCAAATGCTTGGACCTATGCATTCCCTAACAAAGTATTTACAATATCTAACAGCTCGCTTGTAAAAGCCTGGCACAAACTTTTAACCATACTAACTGTGACACCATCCAGCTCTCGAGCTGTAGGATGCATTATTGCCAGGACTGGTAGGAGCTCTGATGAGTCAACCTCGCTTTGATGAGCCAATCCCTGAGCAATACGCTCCAGTTTCCTTGGCCTTTTGCGGTGATAACACTGTAGATTTAGTGAAACGAGAGACTGCAGAACTTTTGTCATGCTCCATGAATCTATATAGAGCCTTCTGATTACAAGTATTTGAAAGATATATCTTTAAATTTTCGTTGTGTTCCTTTTTCGCTTTTGCAATAGTGTTTTTGAAAGATGCAGAAAACAATTTGTAATTTAACTAACTAGCTTGACTATGGTTTTAGGATAGCCTTTACCAGGCAGCTTTTCTGAGATGATACGTCTTGCCAAATTCTTCTGTCCACAAAGGAGATGGCGGTTTATCACAAGACTGCTACGCGCACATTGAATTTTGAGCGGTATACAGCATTTTGCAAAGCTAAAACTGTCTGTTGAGCTCTTTCATCTTGGTTTCTACTAACTATAGAGAAAAGGGAAGTGGCAATCATTTGTTATAAACAATGTGGTTTACAAATTTATGGGTTGCACCACTATTACTGATTAGAGATAACCGGATAGTGAAGGTTATGGAAAATGGTCACTAAATGTATCCGAATCGTCTGTAGACAAATCGGTCTCCTCTAGCCTACTTGCTGCTAACGTTAGGATAATGAGTGAGTGGGTCACTGCTCTCATAAAGGTAATTTGTTTGCAAGTGCAGCAGTGTACATCATTTGTAGAAAACTGCGACCAGAGTAGCTGGCCACAGGAATAAATGTGGCTTCCCCAGTCGCTATGGTGGGAATCGAAATCTGTGATACCTACTCTGTTAGCGCCAACCACCAAACTATCTAATTATGGGTTGTGTACACCTAAAGGAAGAAAACAGACATCAGCTACTGTTATATCAGCACACTGCAATAATGAAATATTGATCGCTAAGAGCTCACAGACAGGGAGTAGAATTTTCCTAAAGATAGATGCCTGATGACGTATTTTTAGATAGTATGATTACCAGTCCACTTCCCTTCCCAATATTTCAATCTGCTCTTAAACCTTGAAAAATTTATAATTGAAAATGATGTACCAGGTGATAACCACGCTTCGTGTAAAATCATGGTATCACATCATGTTTCCAGAATAAGTTTCTAGATCCGGTGGAAACGAGGGTGCGGAGCGGCAATTTCGTTGTCAAGCTTAGATACCTGTCATGATTATTGTCGAATTAAAGAGGTAGAAACCGCCTTTACGAGAATATCAATACAGGAGAAACTTTTGGGTGGTTTTTCCTTAGCTTTCTTCTTTTAAGGACTATATTTATACGGAGACGAAGAAGCACAAAGCTTCTTTGCTGGGCACAATACTTCAACATCTGTGGTACTGATGTCGGTGCTACATGCACTTATTGAAACAGAGATGTTATGTGGCTCCTGAGAAGCCTCAGGAGATGCTTCTCCCGAGACGGAGTCCGCTTTGTCCCCGTCGCGATTTATCACGGAGGGTGTGCGAGCCATGCACGCAGCGTATTCCACCCGCTGAAAAAGAAAAGCTTGTCTCGACGCGGAAGAAAATGTGCACAAAAGAAAGGAAATGGAAGAAGAAAGAGGTACAAAAAGAGAGCTGTGTGTAAAGTTGGGTCTTAAGTCAATAAGAAGCGCAAGCGGAAAGAAACAAACTGGCAAAACGCACAAAGCGAGAGCAGTTTCAATTGCAGTAAAAAGAGCTCTACATTCACGCATATTGTACATATTTATGTACATGTTCATGCATAAAATCAGTTCGTCATGGCCGTCCACCGCCGCCCGTCGACCCATCAGGAACGACTTGAGAATTTGCGTTGCGCACAAGCGGAGCACTTAACAAGGTTCGAAATAGCATGAAACAATTTTAGACTACCCATTTTGGAGGGCAGGGGCTCACACCTATACGCAGCCTTCTGGAGCAAGCTTCCATCAGAGGGAGGATGTAATCCGGGGAATTCGTGCTCGACTGCACCTTGATATGCAAGCGAACCAGCTGATGGGCTGGCCCATCTTATTAGATGATGGAGGCCTCCTCTGATGCGACGTTTCCGTCGCACACGGACACACCTTATCCACCACCATCCACATTTCTCTTCTGTATACACAAGACGAAATTCGATAACGGGGCTTGCTTCTCTAGTCACCGTTTTATACATGAATGTAATGTGTGAAAGTATTCGATCTGCACTCTTGTGCTTTAAGTCCACGAACATTGAAATCACCTGCGTGTTGTACAGCCGTTCTGAGCCAGTTAATCTGGGAATGACAAGATGTTGCTGTTGTTTGTGCTGTGCCACACAGCTTGAATATGTGAATAAGTTGATCTGTGAATGCCTCGCTGTTTAATAAACGCGGACTCAGGGTCATGCAGCAGCAAAATAACCCGTGTAAAGAAGAGCGCAACTTTGAACGTAGTGCCTAGCTGGAGAAACCGCGTTTCGGCGTAATTCGTCGAGCAGACCATCGCGATTAGCAGCCACGATAAACAGACTAGCAGAGATATGCGCCTACTTGCAAAAAGTTCCTAGGCGGAGGGGAATGATAGACAGACTGCATCAAACCAGACGTTTCCAGAGGCAGTGTCTTCCTACGCTGGCAATGCCGACAGGCCCTGATGTAACGCTTTAGGCACGAGGTGAGTTTGGTCCAGAAATAACTGCGCCCAACTGTAAAGATCGTCCTCGTAAATTTAAGATGTCTGCCAGTTGGTTTATCATCATAGCGGGTGAAAAAGAGCTTATCGCACTTTTGGCACTGGTATGGGAGTGATACCTGTACGACGCACCATATTTCAAGCAGAAAAATGTAGCAGGCGTGCCAGGTGGAGGGTATCGTCGGATATCAACCTTCCATCACTACTGAAAAACCAAAAGTTCTACGGGGCAATACCCTCACAATATTTCACCAAATCGCATAGACTCTCATACGGTGGACATCATTATCATAAAATATTTCGCATAATTTATGATAATGTACAAAAAACTATGAGATATTATGCAATTATATGCGACTTGTATGTGATTGCTTATCCGAATTGGGTGAGATCGTGTGAGAAAATGTGAGGTTAATGTCTCATATATTTTTTTCAGTAGGGATATCTTGTATGAGCAGCCTCAGTTGTTCTTAGGCGTATTGTTTCAAAATAACATCGGGCCAGCTAACTAAGCAAGGGAAGTTTTCTTCTTCGACGTCTTGAGAAGGCATCAAGGGTACACACGACAGAATGTCAGCGTTGGTGTTCGGCGACCGGAATTCTATACGAAGACGAAGTCAAATTCTTACAGACCCAAGGTCCAACGTTCTCACCGTCCTCGTAGGTTTTTAAGCTCGCGAACCAATACAGCACGAGTGATGATCGGTAATTACCTGAAATGGAGCACCGTACAAGCAGGGACGAAACTTTGTTATATCTCACTACTTCTAAGCATTCCTTTTCGGTTGTAGAATTGTTACATTCAGAACGCGAAAGCACGCTGCTTGCAAAATAGATGCTTAGCGACAGCGCCGCTTCCTTAAAAGCACATGGCGGCTTATAGTGCGACGCTATAGCGCCGCCTTCAAAGGATGGGGCTGACTGAACAATGTCGTCAAAATAATTAGAAAAAAATATTCCTATGGCATCACGACAAAGTGCTTGTGTGGTTACAAAAAATCCTGGAACGTCTTGAGGTCCCCTGCAACAAAAGCGACAAGGGCGAAGAAAGGAGACTCAGCGAGTGCGCTGCCATGAGAATATTTATATAGGCAGAGCTCGTTGTGTTTAATTCTTCACTCTCGGCTCTTACGCGACGTGTAATTTTATAACGCTTAGACACGAATTGGCCTAGCGGCTTCTGTAATAGTGTTACTGGTACATAAAAATGGTAACCTTTTGCGGTGTGTACTGCACATCGTCTCCTTAATCAGCTCCCATCTATGCATAATGGACCCAAGCACACCGCTATAGTATTATCTTCACAAGGTGCTTTAACCGCTTGCCAAAATAATATAATGCGTGACTGCTAAGGTCCTCACTGGCAGATTTCCCTAATCTTGCCTGACCTTGAAACTCTGGCCTCGAACCGAAAGGGAAATGAAATGTGACTTGCTTTCGCACATAGCTTGCAACCTAGCTAAACTGGCCGCAGTTCCTTAACGCATCAAGCTGACCCCGTGGAATAATGTTGTGTTAGGCGCAACAAGAAATCGCGCCTGAGTATCAAGATTCTGTGAATAGAGCAGACCACGACGCATTCCAGTTTTGAAATTATATGGCACTATGATAAAAGGGCAGCATCACATCAGGATATGTACACCATTACTGCGAACAAAAATAATTTCGGCCGCAGTTTGTAATGTTCGGTGACGTGCAAATAGTCTAATCGTTCATTGTATAGCGTTCCCTTTGCCAGATACGGGTGTGCACGCTTTTCCAAAGTAATCACCAACATTAAGAAAGATGCAATATATGTTTACAGATTAATTCAACATTTTCTATGGCGTGCAAGTCATAAGTCCTGATGGCAATCCATAAGATACTTTGAAGTGCACGTGTATTGTGCCCAATGAAAACAGCCCCATGTAATCCTAAATTCAAAACAGATAATTTGTTTTCATACATTTTTTACTAGTACCTTTACACTGCCATAGTTTAACTGAGGGGATTATGCCATAGAAGAAACGAGATGAATGGTCCTAAAGAAGCGGCACGTTGGGCCCCTGTGAATAATTGCCTAACATACACAAACTGAAGAGAAAACTGTAATCTGAAGGGAATGTTCTTAGTGAAAGTTAATTTCTCACCCCCCCCCCCCCCTTCGCCCTCTAATAAACTTTCATTTTTTTCCCTCTACAATTAGTTCATGTCTTTTGATCCGCTGTTCCAAATGTAGAAGTAACAAGGAAAACAACTCAGAGCCGTAGCAGCAGCGGCGCTTTTATCTCACGGAGTTCCGGGCTGCTAAAATGAATGCATTTATATCGTTTTCTTCCCTTCAGGTGCCTCGTCTGGCATTGGAGAGGCCACGGCCCTCCATTTTGCCTCGCTGGGCTGCTGGCTCGCCCTAACAGCCAGAAATGAGGCCGCTCTGCAGAAGGTGGCCGAAGCATGTCGAGCAAAAGGGGTACCTCCGAACAAGGTAAGCTTTCGCATCACTCGGTGCGGAAAACTCAAGCACTGCACTCTGAGACGCAGTCGCAGTGGTCCTGCACAATACCAAATCTGTGGCGCTGCATCATCACCTGCACCGTGTAATTACTAGGTTGACAGTTTCTTTTGAATTAGGTGCTGATATATATGGAACTCTGCCTCTGCGCATAATGCCGCCAGCGGACAATTGTGAGGTAATCGCCATTGTCATTTAAGTAATTACCTCAATAATGAACTCCTTAGGTAACTCGACTAGAGTGAATGCATATATCATAAAAATAGGGCTGGCCAAACTTATAGAATGCTTCATTTCTTAAAATTGTACTGCAGCATGCGTGGGCGGCTATATTTACCCCAAAATATTTGAACGATTTGCTAAATTTTACTCATGCAAGGCATTTGGATGTCGGCTGGCAATTCTTCCCTATAGGGTTGGATCAATCGTTTTAAACAGTTTAGCACCTCAAAGCGACCCAGGCTATGAGAGCCCTCGTAGTGGAGCTCTCCATAGATTTCGACCACCTTGGGTTATTTAACGTGCACGGATAATAACCCCGTGCACGGCTACCAAACGTGCGCTGTGATTTCCTCGGTGTCAGTGGCACTTGGCTCCTTCTTATGCATTTCATAACGATCCCTTCATTGTTCCTACATTTATTCACTGACTAGCCTAACGTGGTTTCGCATCTGGCACCATTGGTGCCACAGGTTGAGCAAGAGGGTTGTCAAACAGCTCTCACATTTCCCGTCACGTTCCACGTGACGCTCGCCGAGACACAGGACGTTGCACGTCCGCCGCTGTGGATGTGGGTGGCATTAGTGAACACACTGAATCACACTTACGCTCAACGTAGATACTTCTGAAAGGTTGAGGTTGCACCACCGTCGCCGTAACTCAGCAGGTAGAGCATCGGTTGTGAAATTCGGATGCGGTGGCTCCAAATCCCACCACTGGCATGTGCTTGTTTTTCTTCCTTCAAGTCGATTCTCACTACGATTACGTTATTATTTCACATTGAGCAACTTAAATCAATTCGCTGTGTTTTCATTGGTGTCATTAGCTGGGGGCTTCCTTTAAGTGTATTGCCTCACCAGAGAAGAAATGGGCTCACTAATGGAATGAGCTACAGGAATATAGTCAATAATTTTACAGCATACCTTCTGAACAGGAAGCGTCATTGAAGTTCACTGGTCACTGATCATATTGTCACTAATGTAGCAATATTCATCATGGACATAGAGCAAGTGCCGCGAAATCTTCAAAACAGCGTTTGTTCTTTTTTAACAGCCGCCGGCATACCGGCTTATCACTCTGATTCTGGACCGCGTATCAGTTCCATAATCTTTGTTAACGCTCGATGTCGCGAGTCACACCTTTATCAGTTTTGTTGTAGCGCAAGATGCACCGAGATCTGTCTCGAAGGTTCCGGCCACTCGGGTGTCTTTCCACAATGTTCCAGCCCGTGCTGGTAGTTGTTTGCGACGTTATCTAGATTGTTCTGTGCCGCCTTTAAATTGAGCGTTGACGAGTGTGACGGGCATTCTTTGTCCGACGAACGCCGAGCACGTTTGTTGCTATCGCCGCCGCCGAGTTGCTTAGTTCTTTTGCGGGCGCAAGTGAGCCCAATAAAGAGTTCCTTCAGTGCAATCATCGACCCTTCATTTGTGTCGTCGACCTTGTCACCCCTACGTGACATCTGGTGGAGGTGCTGCCTTTGATCCTTCAAGCGAAGACCCAAGCCGTGTTCCTGTCGCCCTGGAAGACCAGCCTACAGGTCACCGAGCCAGCCGCCGACTTCAAGGCCTACAACCCAAACACGGTCTGCTGCCTGACCCCATTCGATCTCGGAAGGCATCGACGCTGACAATGGCCCAGCCTACTACAGCACCGGTTGTTTTCGTCCAACCCCGTGAGTCCCCCTGCTTCCACGGACGACCGGATGAAGATGCTGGAGACTCGATGGACCTTTTCGACCGTGTGGCAGAATTCAACGGCTGGAACGACGCTGTGAAACTCAGGCAGGTCTACTTTGCTTCAAGGACATGCCCGAGTTTGGTTTGAAAATCATGAGGCAGCTATGAAGGATTGGGAGATTTTCAAAGAAACGTTTTTGACTGCCTTTACAAGCATCGTCCGAAAGGAAAGAGCCCAGGCCCACCAGTCAAGACTTCAACTAACTGACGAGCCTGTCCTGGCATACGTTGAGATGAAGCGCCTCTTTCGCCGCGCCGACCCTAACATGGCCGAAGGTGAGAGAGTCATATTTTTAATGCAAGGCGTCAAAGAATCGCTTTTTGCAAGTCTTGTCCGAAATCCGCCAAAAACCGTGGCGGAATTTGAAACGGAGGCGTCTACTATTAAGAAGACGTTGGCCACCCGGATGCGCCACCACGAGCGACCACTTCAGCCGGACTGCTCAACCCACTACCCCAACGCATCTGCAAGCGGAGAGAACCTTCGGGACCTCATCCGGGAGATCGTGCGAGAGGAGCTCCGCCGAATGCTACCATCATCGCAACAACCCCAGGTGGCGACGCTCGCGGACGTCGTCCGTGAAGAAGTTCAGCAGGCGCTGCGCGTTTCTAAAGCGACGACTCCGACGGCTCCAGAACATGAATCAGCAGCGATGGACTATGCAGCTGCATTATGTCGTCCTGCACCCCGACGCGACCTCCCAAGCCGACGCGACCTCCCAAGCCCTCGTCACTACCATCCTGGTTCCGAAAGCCGCCCCTTGGTCCCCGCCCGCCAAGCCCACAAACGACCCCCAAGCCCCAGAAAGTGCGACGCCTGGAGGACAGCAAACAATTGACCGCTCTGCTTCCATTGTGGTGAGGCAGGACACATCCTCCGTCACTGCCCGTACAGGCGGATCGGCCTCCGTGGTTTCGCTGTCGACGCCCCACGACCCCGTCCTGGCGAGCGACCACAGGAAATCAACGACTTCCTGCGCAGCGGAGAGCACTCGTCGCCAAGGCGTCTGTCACGCTCCCCATCACCGTACAATGCCCGATTTGCGTCGCCGGGCCGCGGTTACGTGCAAGGACAGTCTCCTAGCCCCCGTAGGGGAAACTAAGGGCAGCAACCTTTGGAAGTGAGGTTGCTCAACGGCGAAAAGACGAAGATCCTCCGCCGCCGACGACCACTAACGACGACGCAACCATTTCATCGCCGCTCCACACGACGACATCGACGACAACACGACCAGAGTGCAAGCAGACCCGCCGCCCAGCGAAGTAACAAGGGTATGCCCCGGCCATGACCTGAAGAAAAGACGCAGCCGAGATCGGACACTAAGGCCCACGTGCAATGCGAGGACGCGAACAAGTGACCTTGAAGTTGATATCGACGGTCGCAGAGTCACTGCCCTAGTAGACACCGGAGCTGACTATTCAGTCATTAGTGGACCGTTAGCCTCTCAGCTCAGAAAAGTTACCACCGCTTGGGATGGGCCGCTGATTCGCACCGCAGGTGGCAACCTGATTACTCCATCGGGACGATGCACTGCAAGAATAACCGCAAATGGGCGTACTTATCCCCCCCCCCCAGCTTTGTGGCCTTGCAGCCGTGTTCCCGCGACGTGATTTTAGGCATGGACTTCCTAAATGAAAATAGGGCTATCATAGACCTCCGATCCAAGCTCATCAAGCTCTCTGCAGACAAATCCATACCTGCGACGACGACTTCAACGCAACACGTCGCTCTAAACGTCCTCGACGGAGAATTGACCGTGCCGCCCCGATCAAGCGTCGCCGTCAGCGTAGGAAGCACAGACATCGAAACCGCTGAAGGCATCGTCGAAGGAAATATCCAATTGCTCTTAGAACGAGGTATCGGCATCGCAAGAGGCATCGCAAAATTCCGGAGAGGACAAGCTCAGGTGCTGGTAACAAACTTCACTGAAGAATACCGGCATCTCAACAAGGGCACGACCATCGCTTTTCTCGACGAATTAGCGGACCTCAGAGACGTATTCGCCCTCCACGACCAACCAGTGGAAGACGCACCGGACCAATTCCGTCAGCCCACATTTGACATCAACCCAGTATTGATCCACAGCAGGAAAAACCAGATTCGCAGCCTTCTTCGAAGCTACAGGGAGTGCTTCTCGTCATCATCGAAGGCACCGGCCAAGCACCGCATTATAACGGACGAACACGACCGACCTCTGCGCCAAAGCCCTTATCGTGTATCGCCGCGAGAATGGCAGGCCATTCGCGATAAAGTTGAGAAAATGCTGCGTGATGACGTAATCCAGCCATCGAACAGCCCCTGGGCGGCACCAGTCGTTTTGGTAAAGAACAAAGAAAGCACACTTCGCTTCTGCGTTGATTACCGCCGCTTGAATAGCATAACGAAGAAGGATGTCTACCCGCTTCCCCGCATCGACGACACTTTCGACCGGCTCTGCAATGCAAAGTACTTCTCATCGATGAACCTGAAGAGCGGATATTGGCAAATTGAGGTCGACGAAAGAGATCGCGAGAAGACCGCATTCATCACACCGGACGGCCTTTATGAGTTCAAGGTGATGCCATTTGGCCTCTGCTCCGCACCAGCTACGTTTCAACGAGTAATGGACAAAGTCCTGGCAGGCTTGAAGTGGCAAATTTGTTTGGTATATTTGGACAACGTTGTTGTCTTCTCGTCAAACTTTGAAGACCACCTAAGACGACTACAGACAGTGCTGGAAGCCATCAAGTCATCGGGACTAACGCTAAAAACAGAGATGTGTCACTTCGCCTACGAAGAACTCCGGTTCCTAGGTCACATCGTTAGCAAGGACGGTATTCGCCAAGACCCGGAGAAAACAGCTGCAATCGCACAATTCCAACCGCCTGCCGACAAGAAAGCTGTGCGCCGATTCCTTGGACTGTGCGCTTATTATCGACGATTTGTCAGAAACGTTTCGCGGATCGCCGAACCGTTGACGCAGCTTACAAAGGCTGACGTACCTTATAAATGGGAAGCGCCACAAGGAGAAGCCTTCGACGAACTTAAGCGCCGCCTGCAATGCCCTCCTGTACTTGGCCACTTTGATGAAAACGCCGAGACCGAAATTCCTATCGACGCGAGCAGTGTGGGCCTAGAAACCGTTCTCGTCCAGAGGAGTGCCGGACAGGAGAAAGTAATCGCCTACGCTAGCAGGTCCCTCACAAAAGCCGAAGTCAATTACTCGACGACCGAGAAGGAGTGCCTTTCAATCATCTGGGCCACTTCTAAGTTTCGTCCATACCTATACGGCCGACCATTCAAGGTGGTAAGCGACCATCACGCGCTCTGCTGGCTGGCTAATTTGAAAGATCCTTCCAGCCGCCTTGCCAGATGGAGCCTACGACTTCAAGAATTTGACTTGACTGTAATCTTTAAGTCGGGCCGGAAGCATTCCGACGCAGACTGCTTATCCCGCGCTCCCGTCGATGCTCCCCCGAAGGACGATGATGACGACGCCTTTTTGGGACCGGTAAGCGCCAGCAGTTTCGCAGAACAACAGCGATCAGACCCTGAGCTGAAAGCGCTAGCCGGTTACTTGGAAGGAAAGACCGCTTCCCCTCCTGGTGTGTTCAGGCGACATTTATCATCCTTCACGTTAAGCAATGGCCTCCTCGTGAAGAACTTCGCACCCAACAAAACCGCGCAGCTTCTCGTAGTGCCTAAAACCCTTCGGCAAGAAATTCCGCAGGCGTTGCACGATGAGCCCACAGTAGGCCACCTCGGATTTGCGCGCACGTTGCGTCGAATCCAGGAGAAGTATTACTGGCCGCGACTGCCTGCCGAAATTTCCCACTACGTGAAGACGTGTCGCGAGTGCCAACGACGCAAGACGCCGCCGATCAGACCAGCAGGACTACTAAACCAGATTCCGCCCCCAATCCTGCCCTTTCAACAAATTGGGATGGATCTCCTCGGCCCCTTTCCATCTTCGTCTATGGGTAACAAGTGGATCATCGTGGCCACTGACTACCTTACCCGTTACGCCGAAGAAAGAGCACTACCAAGTGATACCGCGGCAGAAGTCGCCAAATTTTTTGGCGAACAAATTCTCTTGCGACACGGCGCCCCAGAAGTGCTCATCACGGACAGGGGAACGGCGTTTACGGCAGAGTTGACGCAAGCCATCCTGGAATACAGTCACACAAGCCATCGATGAACAACTGCGTACCATCCCCAGACCAATGGCCTTACGGAGCGCCTGAACGAAACGATCGCTATGTACGTCGACGCTGAACACAAGACCTGGGACGCCATCTTGCCGTACGTGATCTTCGCGTATAACACGGCAGTCCAGGAGACGACCAGAGCGACCCCGTTTAAGCTTGTGTACGGCAGAGAGCCCACGACGACGTTCGACGCAATGCTGCCGCACGTAACCAGCGAAGACAACCTTGACGTCGCCGCCTACCTGCAGCGTGCAGAGGAAGCCCGACGACTCGCACGGCTGCGTATTAAAGACCAACAGCGCACCGACAGCCGACGATACAATTTACGACGACGCCACGCAGAGTACAATCCAGGAGACCAAGTGTAGGTTTGGACACCAACTCGCCGTCGCGGATTAAGTGAAAAGTTGTTGCGTCGATACTTTGGGCCATACAAAATCCTTCGCCGCGTCGGACCACTGGACTATGAAGTCATTCCCGACGGAACGTCAGCATCACAACGGCGACGCGCACGCCCAGAAATTGTAGTACATGTTGTACGACTGAAGCCATATTACGCGCGTTAAAGAATCTGTGGTGTTTAAACTTTGCAGTGTTTATGTTTAAGTTTCTTTGTTTTGGAACATCGAGGCGATGTTTTTTTAAGGGGGGAGTAATGCCGCGAAACCTTCAAAACAGTATTTGTTGTTCTTTAACAGCCGCCGGCATACAGGCTTATCACTCTGATTCTGGACCGCGTATCAGTTCCGTAATCTTTGTTTGTTAATGCGCGATGTCGCGAGTCACACCTTTATCAGTTTTGTTGTAGCGCAAGATGCACCGAGATCTCTCTCGAAGGTTCCGGCCACTCCGGTGTCTTTCCACAATGTTCCAGCCCGTGCTGGTAGCTGTTTGCGACGTTATCTAGATTGTTCTGTGCAGCCTTTAAATTGAGCGTTGACGAGTGTGACGGGAATTCTTTGTCCGACGACCGCCGAGCAGGTTTGTTGCTATCGCCGCCGCCGAGTTGCTTAGTTCTTTTGTGGGCGCAAGTCAGCCCAATAAAGAGTTTCTTCAGTGCAATCATCGACCCTTCATTTGTGTCGTCGACCTTGTCACCCCTACGTGACAAGTTTGATCATGGTCAGTTGCCTGTGATCTTCAAGTTAAAGGAATAGCCGACGAGACCTAAACGCAGAGTATGCAAAGATATACCGCGAAACCTTTCACGGTGCAAGTGAATATTCGAGGTTTTCTCTCTCCTCGTTTTTTTCACAGGTTCTTGTTGTTCCTGGCGACGTGTCCGTCGTAGCTGACTGCGCAAATGTGGTGCACAAAACTGCGGAGCACTTTGGAAGAATCGATATCCTCGTAAGTGCATAGACATATTTTGCGTGGAGAACGAGAACTCTTTAGGAGTACCGATGCCAGTTTAATAGTATAACTACGATTTCTTAACATTCCTAATCACGAAGCATCTAATTTCAGGATTCGTGGCCGCAGCTTAGAGTGTGGCTGTGTTTAGAGTTCAAAGGCAGCTCTTTCTTGAAAAGGGAGTTCTCGCCGCTGTTAGTTGTTCGCTCTTAATCGTATGCAGCAGCGCATTTTTAGAATCCTAAAACGCCGAACATTATTTTAGCACAAAATTGTAACTGTATCACAAATCATTTACAAGATGCAAATGGTACTTGACGACACAACTACAGAAATCAAAAGTCACGTGTAGCTGGAACGCGCCACACAGAAAGGCTTTTCTGTCGGTCGTGCGAAATCTTAAATTCGCTTCAGAATAGAATATTAAATCCAATTAAGGAAGAAAACCTGAATAGCCAATCGATGTAGAACTTTGTTCTGTAGAGCAGACATACTCAGTGTTTTCAAGAGACCAGGAAAGGTGTTCGAATTATCCGACACTTTGAATTATCGAATTTCTGTAAAGAACGGACGAGAACCGTTTGCTTCACAGAATTTAATTTTATGACCACTTGGAATATGGATGTCTATGCAACTTAGATGAAAGCTAAGCGATAGCTATGAGATTTCGCAATTTCGTCAGGTGCTTTGCTTTTCGCACACTATCTGGACTGTCGACCTGGATCCTGAGTGCCGCGGCGTCCCATTTCGCAGTGCGCCACTGTAGTAGTTGTGCCTATTAGTAAAAGCCACTATCGCGTTTTGAGTATCATTCACCACGCGGACTTTGCAGTGAAACTCCTGCGGTGAGCATTCTGAAAACGAGAATGGTTTGCCTACTTAAAGCGCTTAAGCAGCACATGGATGCGAGAAAGCGAAATATGCATAGATGTTGCAGCGGCATGACGTCGTCCCGAAATGGAACTCACGCTCAAAGCAATGTCCGAAAAGGCCAAATTGGTCGATGTACGCACCTTATAGCAGCGGCTGGAATGTTCGGTCATTGTTATTAGAATCGTATTCTCTTATTCCAGTATTCGTCCATCCCTGCATTCTTGTGCAGCCTGTACCACTAGCCTGCACCCCATAGCCCTGCTCTATGTGGAAGTACTAGAACATCAATTTACTAATATTTTGGTGCTTCTTAAACATATGTGGTTAGCGAGAATGAATGCACGGTTGTCAACAAGGTAGTGCCGCTCACAGACGCCCACATATGTGCTAAGAAACAGGGAAATCTTTTTTCATTCTAGTAAGCCTCCTTTTCAAATAAACAGGTTGGAGCGATGGACTTACTACAAAGCAATGCCTACATTTTAATTCGCCGTTCATGCCGGCAAAAGCTTTTAGAAGTTTGACACGAACCCTTAGCTTATAGATAAAAACACGTCTGTCTGTTGGGTGCGACAGGCTTCAATCTAGCCCCGCGCCCAATCATTAATCAGTAAGTCAAGGCATTTGCAGTCCTCCCAAGCGAGATGGGAAATTTTACTGTGAAGCCACACATGAGATTAAAATTCCAGGGGTTAAAAATTCCATCGCCATTCCGGATTCTTAGCGTTTGTTAGAATATTCTTGTTATATTTCTCTGTCGTGTGAACCGGAGTAAATCAGTATACGCTCCTTTCCGCGCCTTTAAAATTGCACTGCCATTACTGTTGTCGTTTGATGCAAGTGCTTCTCTGTCTAGGTGAATAACGCCGCTGTTATTGGCAGTGGAACTACGGACAGCGCCTCTTTGGAAGACTACAGCCACGTGTGGAACACAAACCTTCGTGGCCCGATCTGCCTTATGCAAAACGCTCTGCCCCATCTGCGCCAAACTAAAGGTGCTCCTTATGATTGAGATTGCAAAAGAAACCAAAACTAGCGAAACTCGGCTACGGGTTAATTGAAATATTCGGCGGGAAGCGAAATCTTCACAACGCTAGGTGGAGCCGCGCTTTACGTGTCTGATAATTTGATCGTGAAGTGGCCTTGCCAGATACTGCTCCTTCTCTAGAGAAAAACTCCGTGTCGCAACAAACTGGTTTTCACCTGTCCTATATTATCCCGTATAAATCTCATACCGGTGTTGCCAGTCCTTATGTATAGTTTAAACAGGTTTATACCGGATAGGCAATTTCCAATATTAATCACGAGCAGGATGTACCGGTCTGGTATAGATCTAGTACCGGATAGACTATTTCTGCTTTGCATCTCAAACAGGAATATCAGTCCGATATGGTTCTGAAACAGGATGGATCGATCCTCTATGGAGCTCATATTCGGACTGACCCTGACCCTGTCCAGTTTAACTGAATGTAATCGTCATGTTTGGAACTGATACCTGTCAGAGTACTTCGGCTTCTCAACTGAAACCGGGCCTATCGATGAAGGTCGACCAGAATGAATATGCCGGCGCTTGCCAGCGCGCTAAATAAGCATAAAATCATGCATATTATACGTGACAATTTTTCTGTATATGTGGAGTACGCGTTGTTTAACAAATACATCGAAATAACGAAGTCATCGAAGTGTGCGCTAGCAAGTACATACGCGCATCGCGTCGCTTTTGCGCGTACAACAGTCGCTGCAGCTTGTCCGATCTTGCGATGGATACCCATACCTGCGACTTAAGATCTGCTGCCTTCAGTCCAAAAGTGCAAGGATGAACGTAGCGTTTTGTTAGCGAGGACAAAATACGCTAGAGAATAAATGAAACACATTGCTGACCTTCAAAATATGTACAGATAGCGGTATGTCGGGTGACGCTTCCCGAGTGTTTGCAAAACACTAAGTCGTTAATGTATTCATTGACTTCGCTGCTCCGCTGGCAGAAAGTGAAGCTAAAACACACAGCATTACTAGTATATTTTACAATGCTTGTATTGTACGCGGAGGAATTTCCAAAAATTCCATCACATTTTTGCAACCTTCATCTGGGGGGTCCGGCTGGGAGTGAATGTCCCGAAAGAACCTCTTTCGATGAGTAGATGACGGGGGCCTTGGCCTTTGTCATTTATATGTAAGGCAGATAGTGCTGTGCTTCAGGTTTCTGCGCAGACAACGACATCCCTTTCTTCATTCTTATATCCAATACATGCTGTTAAACGCCTTATCGGATTTAATAGTTTCATCAAGTGAGGTGGGTCCTTATGGTGTTTCGCGCTATCTCCGAGAGGTGGTGGCGTCTTATTGCTTTCTTGTGATGCGTTTCACCAGGGAGTACTTGCACACAGTAAAAAGAAAGCAACTGACGAAAAATCTGATTGACATGAGGTCCTCCTTCTCTATCGGCAAGAGTCGTCATCACATGTGAACAGCTTGCTTTAATTCTATATCTAACAAATTTGGTGTGAAATCGGCTGCCACTGTGAATACTGGGTTTGCAGAAACCGGCGGGCTTTTGTGTTCCTCGGCGCAATCGCTAGAGCCCGATAAAGCGCTCTGCCGCAGAACGCCGCCACCACTTGAGGCCCCTCTTGGACATAATTAAGCGCTGTTGGGTTTTTTTTTATTTAGTTATAAGAAATTGAGGGGTACTTTCACTTGTTACTTGAGGTACACACGTATAGAGAATGAAGCAAATTAAGGGGCGATTCAAGGGCTAATAATTATTGAAGTGACTGGCAACTCTTAAGCTGAGTCTCCCTTATCTTCTTCACTCGCGCAGCATCACTTGTCATGCTCAGACATTCTTTCACTGGGTTTTGTGTCCCAGCTTGAGCAATGTGTCCCGACACAGCACTCCTCCATTGATAGCCAGAAATAACAACACTGAATTTTGCTCGTGAGCAGCGTCTGTGATGGCTTCCTTTTGAAAATAAAGCGTGGCGCCACTGTAGATTAGCTGCCTTGGTTGCCCCGCAAACTTCTTACCTATTCTGACACTGTGGAATGTTTTTCGCTTCATTCTAGAAATCAAAATAAGCAATTGGTGGCAGTGTGATCTTGTATCGCGCATCACCATCATGAACCACTGCTCACTGAGCTGACGCAGCTTCATTGTGGAAGAAAGATACGTAATATATTTGATCTCTGTGAACTACAGCGTTCTAGGAGCAGCGCTGTGCGACGGCAGCCACCGAAACTGACGCCATGAGCAAAGCTAAGGCCCATTGCCACATACATTTACTATATACGACTGCGCTGTTGTGGCTACGGTGGCGTAAAATGGAGTACTCATAGTATCAATAATAGCAGCACCAAATTTACGCGTTACAAGAGAAATGTAATGTGGAAGGAATTTCATCCGCGTCAATAAATTCGTTGTTTTTTTTTTGGCAGGCAACGTCGTGAATGTGTCCAGCGTAGCTTCAATGACTGTGGTGAGTTCACTTCGCAATATGTCTTATAGGCAACCTGCTGTGCTCAGGCGACATTGTAATAGGTACCTTATTCCATTCTTAAAAATCTCTTAAGGAAATTGGCTTCAGCTTCTTTGGTCTAAATATACTAAAGGCCATGTTATGATACGTTAGAGCTGCGCTTCTCGCTCCTACCATTCTTTGCCTAGAGGTACGATCGGCGTTGCTCATTTAGCAGACCTGCGTCATGTCTGGATTCGACAAAGGTCTGCAGCGCAAGCTGCTGGCGTGGAGAAACACGGAGCCGCCACTGCACAACGCTTAGTGTGCGCCTTTTTTCATTGGGCGCACTATGCCCGGAAAATTAAAAACAAGCTTCTGGCACTTGGTTTTGTTTCAGTAATGTTGGCGTCCTGGACTGTTACGGAGGATAAGATAAGTAAACAGGCTAAATATTCACCAATAACAAAAAGAATAAAAATTGAATTTGTCACATGTCGCATGCTTAGAAAATATGACATAAACAATTCCTTGCCAGAAAGCATGTCTCAAGTGTTGAGCGCTCGTGTACAAACTACACTGAAGCAGTGTATTTTACAGCATGTATGCTCTTCTAGCTCAGAAGGAAAGAGACCAAAATCTGAACGTTCTAGCACAACTGGAGCTTTCCGTTTAATTTCCATATTTTTTACGACATATTTATAAAGTATTCCTTCACAAATTATATATACGGGTCTCACCGCTGTCACCCTAAGAACCTGTAGTAAGCGTGTCTGTCACGCAGACCTAATTTTCTACTGCTATGCGTGCCACAATAGATATGTAATTCACATCTGGCGTGGTAGGTTCCCCGCGTCTGCAAGTATTTGCGGATTCGAACCCAGATACGTGTAGGCAAAAACGCATCTTTCATTCATGCGCTATATTTCATCGAGAAAGAAGTTTGTACAACCGGGGAATTTTTCTTTTTCGTTTTTTTTTTTTTTTTTACGCGGTGCAACGATATTGAAAGTAAATGCCCACTAGAGCACTAATTTTGTTTCTTTCGATGGATAGACGGGTAAGGTGATCCCTAATGGGGTGCTACCGCTCAACAAGATGTGCTAAGTACCAGTGTGGCAATTTGAGATGTGCCATGCTGCGTCCACGTTGCTTGCGCATAACGTGTAAAAATAATGCCAGCTAGTGGTAGTATAACTCCAAAACATGTCGATTGTTTCGAGTCGTCGCTGTTTTTCTAAATTTAGATAATGCAACGCCAATTGCTCTCCTTAATGATGTCTGACTGCAACACTGCTGGTCCGCTGAGGTAATCAGTTCAAGAAATGTATAATGCATTAAAATAATTAGGAAGATAATCAACTCAACAAATGCTTTCTGATTTAACCTTAATAATCTATCACATGCATTTAGCATTACATGTCTGGGTAAAGTAGGCATCCGATTTAGAAGAAATGATAACCTCAAGAGACCTTGCTTAGACACTATTCTATTTTTTTAATATTCAATCACATCATGTTGTTCGTTTAGATATCTTCTAGAATGTTTGTTCGCTGTTTATTTTTAACCAGATCTACGGCGCGACACCTTACAGCCTGACCAAGGCTGCCCTGGATCACCTCACACGATGTGCAGCATTGGGTAACACACATTCTTTCGTATTGGACGGGTTTCTCATGTACTCTGCATCGCGGGTAAATTGCCCTCAATATGCCTCTCAGCAGTGGCCAGTCACACTTCAAGCAGCTACTTCAGCTCCCACCATCAAGGCTCACAACATAACTACTCCACCCTGGTGCTCTCCACCATGTTGCTTTACTATAGCCTCGTTTTAATATTCATAATAGTATTAATAATTATCTTTATTCGGCTATCATGTCGTGCCTGATCTAGGGGATCCAGAGTAAAAGCTGTCAGAGCTATCAATCTCCGCTGCCCACATCCTGCCCTATTTAGTAATATTTAAAATTTTCAATTTTACCTACTCTTCCATCACTTTTCATTTTTTCATTTCGCATCTCCTCCACAGTGATCTTAGCCAATGGCGTCAAAAAAAGGGAGGGGGGGGGGGGGGGGGTACTGTGATGCCGCTCAAATACATCTTCTCGCGACCAAAAGCATATTTCTTGCTCGAGTGAAGTGATGACCCATGTAAACTTTGCGGATCAAGTACTGTGGCCGATTCAGGCCCCGAGAGTGAAAGAGTCGAGAGAGATGCACGGCTTGTGCCTTCACAGGGTTACGAGGTTGCGGTTTGACACGATGTCACTGTTGAACGGAAAGCTGTATGAAGGAGCCTACATATTGGGACTCCTGGAACAACCAAACTTTTTGTTTTAATAGCCAAGCAAACTAAGTCGCCAGCAGAAATCCTTCGCCTTTAGTATTGAGGCTGCTTCGAAAGGTTCCGCAATACCAGAGAACCTGAGTTTATAGCCTAAGGGCTTTCCTAGCGAGGCAGATAGTTTTAGCTCTCGTAGGCTCGGTAGGAAGGGAGTAATGTAAAATAGGGTTGGGGCAGACACCTTCGAGTAGGACAGGTCTAAGGACAGGAAAACTGGATACAACCCGTTCTTTCATGCCTTGTTGCATTGCGCGTAAATAAAGAACCTCATTGATCGAGCTGTTATGATGTAATCGGCATATAAGGAGCTTGATGTAATCGGCATACAGGGATGCTTTGCCTTCTCGCACTCGTGAAGACATATTTTTGAATTGTTAAGAAACCACAGTCGGCCTGTCCGATCGCGCCAGCATCGTCTGCGTGCACTACACACCCATGCACATGAGGCTAGTGTGGCAATGACGTACTGCGTCGTCTGCTGCCAACGACAACATCATGGCGAATTACCCAGCATGCATCGCTTCATGCAAGCTCCCTATATGGCAAACATATCGATAAGCGTCCAGTTTGGACGTTCAGCAAGGACGTTTGTCTGCGGTTGGCACGGCGGCGGGTGACGGAAATGGCGACAGGAAAGGCGAAAAGCTCTTCCACAACTTCATACGTAAACTACCGCACACGATTGGTGCTATCAGTCTGAGGATGCCTGCGACAGACGAGAAAAGCATGACAAACAAAGCTAGAGACATCACCAGCGTCGCCATGTGGAGGCAGTTTCACAGCAACTCGCAAGGTGGTCAGCGCAAGCGATGATTTATCGGTCCTTTGAACTTTGATCGACCGGATAAACGAGGCGAAGAGATGAAAACCCACTTTCCGATATGGTTTACTTAGAGATGTCGCAGACAATTGGCTTGGTGGCGAACTTGAAGTTTGAACAAGTGACAGTGCGCGCGGCTGGTCATGTAACGCTAAGTATAGTGGCAAGTGATTGGCCAGTAAAAAACTTTCCTTACCTCGCTTAAAACTTCTGACAAGCTCGGAGTGTCCAGCTTTGAATGCGTCATCCATTGGGCAAAGAGCTGAGTACAAACAAAGAATAGCCCGAAAGGCGAAAAAGAAAGAGCGTATCTATAGATGAGAAATTCATTCTGTAGGTTACCCCCGTCAATAGTACAGATACAGCTCGCTGATGTTGGACCGCTAGATTCTTCGAAAAACGGTGCCAAGTACGGATCCCTGAACGTTACCGTCTGAAAGCGTCAAGATCCACAAACTCTTGAAAAATGGATGAGCGGCAGTCACCAAATTCTTCATTGCAATTTTACTCCTTGTTTGGCATTTTTAATGGCACGAAATGTGAGAAAGTGCTTCACCGCTGGAAAACATTTTGCTGGCTTACATTTCTCTTCCCGCAAGTGGGTTTCTGTGAATAGCGCTTCGACGCAGGTGACATTGTTTGCGTGGACCAATAGCTAACTGAAGGTGCGGTTGTAGCATGAGAACGCGGTGTTCAAAACCACCTGCTGCACGTCATGGCGAGGATTTTCAACGGTCTCTCTGTTCATTTGACGCAGCCTGCCCGCGTATACATCAAAAGCGGGCCAAGTGTTGCGAACCAACAGACCTTCGAGGCTGCATTTACTGTGTTCAATTTTATGTGAAATAGTTGCTGTGCAGAATGGCGCAGGCAATACAGGTGACTCCACAGGAATACCAGTTCCTTGTATGCTCGTGAGGACGTTTCCAATAATGACATGCTCCAGCTACATACGATCCTTAGGAAGGCATATAAGACGCCAAGTGGCTTGAAATTACAAGACCTAAATGCTGTCAGTAAGTGCCTTCAACCATCCATTGAGAATTTAAAGTTGGTAGAAAAGTAATCGCATATACAAGGGTGGTTAATGAAGTCAAACGAAAAAAAAATAATTTTGTGCTGGCCACAGCTTGGAATAGAACGACTGAAACGACCGTGGAAATATGAAAATAATATAGGAGCAAATGAAACCAATACGCAGCCCAACAGAAAAAATAAACATATTCGAAACAGAGGAACCGAAGAAAAGCCATTCGAGAAACCATTCCAAGGCCATCTGAAGCAAATCTTGACCCTAGTCATTTTCTACGTTCTGAAATCGAAGCAGACCTCCGCTGGAACTGACCTCTGGACCGATGAATATGAAGTATTTAAAAGCCCTATCGTATATACAGCACTTTAACGAAATACGTCAGATGCGCAATTGCGAATTGCAATTGCCGCAAGAATGCGGCGCATCAAAAATAAATTTGGTAGCCTTCTCGAAAAACACTGGGTATACCACAGACACCTACACCTGGTGCTTTACCAACGTGAAATAAATACATTTATGTGACGGCAGTGCGTTTCACGGCGAAAGTGTCATACTTTTTTTTTTGGCATCGAAATTCTCACACTAAGGCCCCATGCCACGCTAAATTACCCTTGGTTATCCTTTCCTCAAACTTCTTTCAAAATAATATTGTCAGGCATGCGCACAGAAGAGGAGGAGGAAGTGCAAAAAGAGTCTCTCCAGGATAGAAGTTGAAGAAGAGAAAGCTCCCCATCTGTTGGTTAGCGCACCAGGCTAAGGTGCAGAATTACTCTGTAAATAAAGCTTAACAGTGTGGTGGAAGGTGCTGCAACGATCACCACGGATTCCTCTCTACCTCGTTCGAGCCGACGACTCGCTGGGCTTCCCCCTTTGACACCCACAATGATCCAAGACGGCGACGTACGGCAGCCAGGTCCAGCGGCACCCGCATGGCAGCATTACCGTGAGCCGCTGACCTTTTCTGGCAAAGCTGGCGAAGACGTGGACGAGTGGCTCACCAAATACCAGCGGGTGAGCAAGTACAACCGCTGGGATGCCACTGTAATGCTGACAAATGTTGTTTTTTTGGACTCCACAGTACTGACATGGTTTGAGAACCATGAAGCGTCCCTAATTAGCTGGGATTGTTTTGAAGAGGAGATTCGAAATTGTTTCGGGGATACCACGGCAAAACGGAAATGTGCTGAGCAGACTTTATTCCAGAGAGCCCAAGGGCCTGGTGAAACATGCACAACGTACATAGAAGAGGTCCTAAAACTCTGCAAAGTGGTGAATCGAAGCATGCCTCACAATATCATTCAGTAGTTACTATCAACGTTTGCGAATATATTTAGAGCATTTTTCCGCTCCAACGTGTGCTGCGGCGCCCCAGCGGCCACTTTGCTTCGATGCCGTTAGACGGGTAAAGATACCCCTAGCGGCTGCTCCTGTCCCTCTACCAAACTTTCGGTGAAGTGCAATGAACAGTGAATGTGTTGAAGAATTCTGCTATCAATCATTGTCTGTGTGTGCGCTGCAGAACGACTGAAACATTTTGTACTTAACCTATGCAAATTTGCCCTTTTTTTCTGACCGAAACACTTAGACGCGAAAGAAGTGACCCTACTTTTTGTTTAGTTTCTTCTGTTCGTAGTAAAATACAAACACGCACAATCTAATAGTCTGTTCTGATTTCGTTCAACTTTTCAAATGATGTATTGACCATTTGGTTGACCTACTACTTTTGATATCTTTCTTTTTTTTTTCAGAAAATGCACGGCTAGGTGTACGCATCAACTGCGTAAAGTAAGTAACTGTGGTTCGTTCCTTTTTTATTTCTTTTTTCAAATGGCAGGCATCGGACTAATACGGAAATCAGTGCATGTCCTTTCTGCGAGAATATAGAAGCCTCAATGTCGGCAGGTTTTTTTAAAGCAAGACACTCATGCACGTGGCAACAAGTTTGATGCTTGATGTGCAAGCTCACTCACCTACATCCTCGCACCGCTGAACTGGCTGCTGCTGCTACTACGGTTTAGGCAGCCTGCTTTCTGGGCATTTTTTGTGTACAACAGCACCTCTAAAATGTATAGGGGCGCAGATATAGAGCATTAACTTCCACTCTATTTGCCGAGCTGATATTCTTAATTTTGTACTCTCATGATTTGTCTGGAAGAAAGGTTAAAGCGTTTCACTTTTGACTTCCTGGTCACGCTTTCAGCACAAGTTTTAGCACAAGCAAGCTTCTTAACTTTTGTGCCTGCTTATCTTTGCCTCTTCATTACAAATAAGCGGTAGCGATAAATCCTCGTAGTACCATTCCATTGCATGCCAAGCCTCATGCACTTCATACATGATCTACATTTGATTCCACTTCACGAATAACCTGATAACCAGCTGTTATTATCTTAACTTGGCTACAGTATGTACTTTTAGTGTTGTGATAAATCTTAAAGGCAACTATTTTGTGCCGAAATAAAACTGAAATATGTTTTTTTTTTTTTTTTCAGCCCCGGAGTCATCAAAACTCCTATTGGGAAACAGCCTGGCACCAGTGACGAGCAGCACTTTGAGGTAATTTTCTTACGACAGCGTCTTCTGTAAAGGCAGGCGTTTCACAGCTTTTGTCGCCCTCAAGTTTCCTTCTTTTTTTCGCCGCTTGTGTAATTTTTAAGATATGAAGTCGTATAAGCGAGCATTTAGTCCCCGTGTACGCGGCAATACGTGATATCTGTGATGGTGAAATACGGGACGTAGGTAAAAAGGTGCGATAAAATGATTCCAGAAATATCCTGCTCGACTGCAGAACGGTGGCGCAACGAAGTCTAAAACTAGTGCACAAGCTGCCAATTTTTTGTTTCACGCAGTGGTCATAAAAATACACAGGATACTCGAGTGCAAGACCCACCGCAAAATCATTCTGAAACCCCGGCCGATAATACGATGATATTGAAAGCGATAGATAAAAATGACAATAACCATCTTAGAATCAAACTTCCTTCTCTAATCAAGCGCGCTGAAAATTTTTTTAACACAAAGTAGTGTCGAGAGAGTTCGCAAGACAAGCACTGTCCTAGATCTAATCCAAAGGATTCATAATTCTAAAAACAAAAATGGTCCAAAAAGACTTTCACAACACCAAGACCTGAAGCCGGAAAACAATCTCCAACACTAATTTTATTGCCCTGCTGGCTTCACACCGGCAAACAAAGGTTTCTTAATGAGATCACAAGAAAGGATCCAGAAAGAACATTTCATCCTTCTGAGACCTGCAGAGGTTTCGCTGGCACAAAGGCTTGTTTCCTCTTTATTCATAAAGGTTTGCGCAACCCAACCAAGTGCATTGGGAAATACGATTCACCAGGCGAAAAGCAAGGCGCCCGTGTGCTGTGCGATGTCAGTGCACGTTAAAGAACCCCAGGTGGTCGAAATTTCTGGAGTCCTCCACTACGGCGTCTCTCATAGCCTGAGTCGCTTTGGGACGTTAAACCCCACAAACCAACCAACCAACCAACTTTTTTTAGACACTTTTTCGTGCCATGAGCGTACATTTATGAGCGTACATTTGCTGTTTAGTATACGCTCATTAAAACCACAACGAAAAATCAACCTAAATTCCTCAACTCGACATCTTGGGATTCATGGTGACTTTCTGTCAATTCAACTAGTACTCAACAAGGCGTCAACTCATGCTCGAAAGTCACTTTTGCAAGGGATATTCGCATTCTGCAGGAGTAACTGCTTCATTTACTTCTCGTTCATAGGCAGAGACTTTATTAAGCCACACCGGGTTTCGCATCTCTTCCTCACTTATTAGCGGTCAGTAGCGTGTGTGCAACATAAATACTTTGGCTACTATGGTAACGCATCTGTACACATTTCTGGACGGCATTATTACCTCCGAAAATTATTGCTTTATTTTGAGCCTTCACTGTCTTACGCACAAAGAGAAAATGAAGTCTAGAGACGCAGAAGAAAGGTGGGAGAGTACTATCCAGGAAAAAAGTCTGAAATACGTTTCTGCCAATTTTGGACTAGAAACGGTATTATTTGAACCACTAAAAGCTTTCTCTGGAACATATGGCGCAAGTCAAGTCCAACTTAAGCCAAGTAATTGGCGCACTTGCGTTTTGTGTCATTTCCTACTCGTGTCTAAATTTTTCAAAAACGCAGTGATGTATGACCTTAAGTATGGGCTGGAACTGCTGGCTATTAAGTAATCTGTGTGCGTTGGTTGCCAGAAAATCTTACTCGCGATAGTAAGAGTGCATTAATCCCGAAAAACAGACGCTGACCGCATTTAGGAAGTGAAAAGAAGAACGACTCCGGAACGGAAAGGCCAAAGACGTTGGCGGGTAATTCCCTTTTGCAGTAACTTCAAGACATTGGTGGAGGCCACAATTGGTCAAACAGTGCGATACCTGCCTTGCTGCGACCCAGGGCTCTGAATAGAGGGCAAGTCGCTCCGCCAAGACGGCAGCGTATTGGCGCCTTTGTAGCGGTGCCTGTTCGCAGCTCTACACGCATGCGAAGCGGACGGGGCTCAGAAATTTTCTAACGGTTCCGAGATACTATGCCTCTCAAACACTTCTGACTACGAAACGTGTTCCGTGATGAGTGCGTACGCAGGTGCATGGTGCGCGGCTGCTTCCGAACTGCCAATAATTGTTCCTAGTTATAGCACTGTGATATTTTTAAAGAATAACACAAACGAACACTTTGCCATGAAAACTTATCACCTTAGCCATTGGGCACCTTTCTTTTGTAGACAACAATATTGCTTATCTGCTGTTCCGCAGATACATATATTCAGTAATATGCTACGAACTTGCAAGCTAACCCAAGCCGAAAGCTTATTATGATATATTTTTTCCTTTTTGTAGGTTTTGCTTTACTTTATTGTGCTTTTGGTTTTTAACTCCTGGCTGCGCAAACTATTGTATTTGATCCCCTTTATACAATGCCTGACTTGGGGCCAGTAAGGTGTTTGAAAATAAATAAATATATGGCAATCGTTCACCGCGACGCTTCCGTGAGCGCCAGAGGACTTTTGCGCTGAAGACCGCTAGCGCGGGCTTCTGGCTACGACTCATGTTCCTTATAAGGAAAACAGATAACACAGTGATATCTATTATAAGGGAGTAATTACGCATTGGCATCCACCCAAGTGCAGCCATACGGCTACAAAGGAAAGCTATACAGCTTTCTCAGAAACTGCGTAGTTAAAGGAAAATTCGTCTTGATCTAGGGATCCAACCCAGTACCACCGCCTTTCCGGGGCAGTCTCTCTGCCGTCTGAGCTAACCAGGACGGTCAGCAGATCAGATGGTAGGGCGAGAGCGAATCGATTTATAACTCGAGGTAGGAAATTGTTGGTTTAGCTACTGTATAGCTTTTCTTTGTGGCCGTATGGCTCCGCTTGGGTGGATGCCAATGAGTAATTACTCCCTTATTACAAATCTACTCCACCTTGGGGGATTCCCCTAAAATATTTGACCAGTGATACCTGTTATATCGAGAATTTCGCGGAGGATTCTGTTATGTCTGCCACACTACCAATATCTTCACGTGAATGCCATATGACATCCCGTTGCCTGACCATCACGTGACTCGTCACATGGTACATAATGGCCAGATCAAGGCCTGTGACCATGCGCAGACCGTGATCGCTATCGCCCATATGTCATCATAAAGTTCATACGTCTGTACTGTTTCATCATCACTGTACTGTTTAGGCGTTAGCAACAAACAGGCGAGGTAACCGCAGAATTTAGCACATTGCCTAGTGCACATGCAATAATAGGCAAATGTCTTCAATGCTAGCAATTTTCAGACACTTAAAAATTATTTCGGCTTTTTTTTTTCATCACCACTGATAATGCAGTGCTTAAGCATACTGCCAGGCTGATACATTGCACACCAACAAAGAAATTAATTTCCGTGTTTAAAAATAGGCGATAGCGCGTGCCTTTAGTGTTGACACAGCGAAAGGGCCAATTCAAAAAATATACGTCTTCCTCTGGGAATCGACCCAATGGTTATAACCAGAACTGCTTGCAAGCAGATAGTATGGGCAAGATCTAATTGTTACACAACTCAAAATGGGAGCACATCTGCTAGACTTCAGTGAATGCTAATGAGTAATTGCTCCCTTGGTATATGAACGCGTCATATTATTTTAATTCCTTTCCTGAAAAACATGTGCAGGGTTTATTTATAGTATGCCACAGAACAAACTGCAATAGCTGGAGATGGAAATAAACAACGTTTGACTGGATATTATTGCGAAAGCAATACTACTTTCACTTTTCAGCCCTTCGCGTAGCGAGGCGGTAGCTACCATTGACCTTTAGCGTCATCTTTGGCGCGCCACCAAGCACAGCTGCGCAAAAACAGGGGCCCCAACTCGCGCCGTTGTTGTTGTTCTGGCCGTAGGGAAAAGGAAAAGAAAATGCACGGGCCTGCTACTGGCTCTGTAGTTGAGCCACCTCCGCTGCCTCGTGCAGATAGAAAAGAAAATAGAGAAGAAAGAAAAGCAAGAGGGAGAGAAATACGCGCGCCGCAAATACAGACGTCGTCCACCACCGAAACGGTGGCGGGTGCAGTGACGGCCTACAACAGATAAAAATTCTGTGGCAGGCTAGCCACCGCCGCAAGCGGCGGTGACCCACCTGTCCCAGCCCCATCAGGGGAGTACTGCGACAACTCGCGCCGTCAACTCGCGAGGCGATAGCTACCAACTGCGGCCCAATTGGAACTCAAAGGATATTAGAAGAAAAGAGCTTCTTGAATCTGTAATACTACACATTATACCTTAACGTCTGCGAGTTACACGGTGGCTATCATTAGACCATAAAATGATACAAGAGGAATGACCCTGCATGCTTGTAAAATGTGCACAATATCTTGAAACTATTGGCAACAGTTATAAAACATCTTTCTAGTAACTTCAGCACTGTGTGATAACAAAATTTGCTTGTTGTAAAGATTTTGAAAAATGAAAACCTTTAATCACGCTTGAGAGCAATCTTATATTACATGTCGTTTGTAACTGAGTCTTCAGCTTGTATTTATACAGTGTCTACTTCACTAGCTTGATCGTCTAGACACGTGCGGACGTGGTGCTTATCGCCTGAAACCTATGTGTGTCTGAGACTAATGGTATGAACTGTAGCTGTTTTCAGTGCTGCACTTAATCCAGGTACGGTCGCAGATTACCCGAGCCTCTCTGCTATAACTTGACAAAGTGCACTTAGCTTTCGCTTGATTGCACGTGCGTCTTGCCATGTTAAAGGAAATAGAAAAGATGAGATGGAGCGCACTACCAGTATATTACAGAGAAGCGGGGTTAATATATCGTGTTTCTCCCAGCCAGTTCAGTCATCCGCTATTCTTGCCGGCTAGATAGATGGTGTCGCGCACCGCGCCAAGCGCGCGTTGCCCTACCTTAGTGGTTCGTGGCCTGGACCAGTTCCGTCATCTGAATGAACCTTTACGAGTCCTTTCCCGCTTGATTTTGCTCCCAGCTCCTGGAGAAGCTCACCGCCGGGGCTCACGCAATGGGCCGAGTGGGGCTGCCCGAGGAGGTGGCCCGCTGTATCGCCTTCCTGGCTTCCGACGATGCCTCCTTCGTAACTGGAATCACCATGCCGGTAGATGGCGGCATGGTGCTCATGTCAAGCATGGCTGAGGATCGGCTGCCTGCGATCAGCACACATTGAGCTCTCGTGGGTCCCATGAGACGAAACTTGCCAGGGGCATAGGCAATGCCTCTTTGTGCCTTTATGCCGATGCAGACGGAATAAAATTGAGACATCTGGCAAGCGTACGCAGCATTACAGAGGCTGGTTCTCATTATTTTTGAAGTTTAGAGCAAACAGGCCAGTCGAGAGACTGAGACAAAGAGAAAGACGGCATAATGCATATCAGGTGGTAATGTATTGACAAAAAATACGTGAATATATAAAGACAAAGAGTGCGAGAGTCCGGCTAGCAAAAAAAAAAGGAACATTCTCAATGATGACGCCATGTCCGCGACACCGCAGGCACGTATTCAAGAACGCATCTCCGATGCCTATTACGAGGAGTGGTTCCGCCGCATATGTGACCTGGGTCTTGGTAATGTTGTAGGCTTCGAATATTTTAGTGCAGATCTGTTTTCTGCGATTGCATGTAATCGTGGCGTTTATATTCAAGCCCGGACGCATGTGCGAAGCTTGCGCTTTTGCTCTCCCAGCAGTGCTGGAGAAGACTGGAAGAAGCAGACCTTTTATTTGCCTAGAAAACTTAAATGCGCTTTCAGAAGTGCATTTATGCACCTACTCGAGAGGCTGAACACGCATTTCCACGAGATAAAAGGGACCTGTGAAGAACACCATTACAGGAGGTAGTAAATTTGGCTTTATGAAGGACTGAACCTTTTCTCTTTACAGCTCAAAGCTTCATTTGACTGCAGCGCGCACGGTAATGACTTTATACTCAACAGACAACACCACACGTATATTGTGCCTTGCTGTGATCTTTCTGAGTCATTGCAAGCCACCGTTCGTGCAGGCATGGCATACTGCTGACCTTCTTTCGTGAATAATATATACCATCGCCTTTAAGCGAAATGTGCTGTCTTTAGTTTAAGCTCTCCCATTAATGGCAAAACAAGCTGAAATTATTCATCTCAGAAAATTCGACTTCACGACGTCCGGCCTCTTGACCAAGTAACTTTCCCTCAATCCGGCGAAGGTATGAGATTTTCAGCGCTGTCGATAAGCCCGCAAAATCATCTTATTTCGGTCAAGTCCCCTCACGCATCACTACTGAAAAACGAGAAAGCTCTGTAGTGTCTTCAATTGACCAGAATATGTCATGCGTTTTCCTGAGTAAAGTTGCCAGACTACATGACGCAGGCATCCAATATTGAGTCTCGCACTGTTGGCTGAATCAATATTCATCACTTTGCCCTCAGATTCATCAAGATAACTTACGACTGAGGGTCGCGTGCGTGCCATCGATAATTCTTTAGTACGACAGTACAGTCGTAGAGATGAGGTGCCAAAGGGCGTCTTTCTAGCCAGAATACCCGAAAATTTCGACTGATGCATGTAATCTCTAATTGCTGTGGTCCCCGAGGCAAGGTTCATTGACTTTGTGGCATCGAGTCCCAAACAGAAGCAGAGTTCGGGCTTGTTTTGTTCTAGAGAGCGTGCGGCTATTATCGAAAACACTGTACTGTGTTGCAGTGCGTACTATGCCCTTAATTGACAGTCATGGTTGTAGCTGCTCGCAGACTTCGCCCTGATCGTTGAACACGTGCATGCAGTCATCAAATACTGGGCACTACATGTAAGGATAAGAGCATTGGTGAAGGTGGGGGGGGGGGGGGGGGGGGGGGGGGAGGTGTGCGATAGCGGTTTACGTACTCTATATATTCTAGACCACAAGGCGCAGGAAAGAAAAACTTTGGGAACGTTGAAGCGTATCCTTAGATTATCAGGAATATGGGAAGGGCGGTTCTAATTTCCGTGACTACTACCACATCTTATGGATTTGAACAATAAGAAATAGCAGTCGTGCATTGCCTGTCAAACAAACGTTCAAAGCAACGACTGAGGTTTAATCGTATGGCATTGCTATTTATATATGGCCCTGCATTTTAAAAAGAATACCTTTAGAACACAGGGCCACTGAATTACTACAGCGGAGAGTTGGGCTTTTAATCTTGCTTCGCTCGATTACCTGACAGTGTCCCAAAAATTCCCTTTCGTGTACCTTTGTGTTGTTTTGAAAAACAAACGCTTGAGTAATAGTAAGAAGTTTAGAGAAAAGGAGTGAAGGTCGCATTCCCGCTCTGGCAGTATGTGGCCGATACAGTAGATTCGTGGCAAATCGAGTCTTCTTCACCCAAAACATCTTCAAGTTTTAGCCATTCCTATAAACTCCCGTTATTAAACCTTTGGAGTGCATGAGGATAAAAACTCGGTAGGATACTGGTTAAAATTGCTTTCAGATGCTTCGAAACATTACTCAAAATACAGATACCTGAGCAAACCCTAGCTTTATTTAATGACTAGTTCTTGCAAAAAACATTAAGGGCTTGACCTTGACCTTGTGAGCAGGCGCGATAGCGCTTATAACACCATTTTTTCTTTCCTCAATTTTCTTTAGTTGGTTTTTGTGGAATGGGGTGCACAGCATCTTTTTCAGATATCGGGAGGAAACTACACTTAACAATCAGCAGCATGTAGTTTGAGATATATATACGTCGTCGCTTGGAAATCCCTATCACACACTACAGCCTCCAACTCGATTGATTAGTAGATGTGTGCGAGATGGGAAGCACCACGGTAGGGACGGTTACGTCATAATTTGATACATAAATAAGCGCATTTTTTTCTAGCCCGTATAGAGTGGTACCAAATTTCTCCCCGACACTTCTGGGGTACGGCGACGGCTTATAGACACAACGAGCCCAGTACGCTTTTGCGTAATATGTGTGAAGCGTTATAAGCCATTATATAAATGTTTGTCGGAACCAGTAAGCTGACTTCCCTGATTACTGTTAACAAGTGTTGATCAGATACCATTTCGCATAGGCATCCTGCATTATTGCTAAGTTACAGTCTTAGTGGCCTACTGGTAGCCCTCGCTTGTTCGAATACTAATAGTTCTGTGTTGTAAAAATAGTAGCGTTGTTTATAGTGCGGTGAAGAAGAGCATCTCGGTAGTGCTGGCTACTAGCATTGCATATACATTTTGCCATGTCTGCAACGTAATGTGTGATTGCTGTGTACCGTACAGGATAAGGCTCCACCTAACAGTCTAATTCATCACATTGATCGAACGCTCGGTGCTGAAGATATTGCGCTACCAGCTCACGATCTTAAGAACAGCGATTCGATGCCTCTTGACAGCCCTTCCATTTCAGCGAATCAGAAGAATGGTGCAATAAGTTCAAGGTGCGACCCTGTTGATGACTTCACTAACCAGCAGAATCCCCTGCCAGAGCATCTGCCTTCGGCCAAATCATCTCTTATGATGCCCACGAGCCAACTCGGTGTGCTCGCGAGGCCAACCAAGCAAGGACACCCATTATTAGTCAGGAGGCTGTGAGCTTGCAATGGCAGGTTGCCTGACCAAACGCTTATTGGTCGGCGGGGTACGTGATGTCACGAGACAACGTGACCTCTCTCGACCATTGGAAATTTCGCGGCCCCGACACTGGCTTTTTTGTTTAGCGTGGACTTTCATGCTGTCACTGTGATAGCTGACCGCGCATGCCAAGGTTCGGGCTAACAAGCTCCTCAGTGGAGCCACAGGTGTGTGCTCTGGGATGACATGGCTCGCTATACGGCCAGAAAAATAATGCACAAATATTGCACACGGATCAGTTTGACACTTCAAGATTTTGTTGTAGGAGTTATGAAAGCGGCTTGGAGCAGCCCCAGGTGGCCTTCTGCCCTAGTCTTGTGTGGGCTGTTTCTGCCTGGGGGCGCGTCCAAAGAAGTTCCATTAAATCGTTCGCCTGCGGGCTGTTCCTCCGTGTGTTCTTCTTCAAGGCCACAGATGTGGTCTGAACTGGCTCAGCTGCTTCTGGCTCTAAAAGCCGACTTCCAGCCCCGCCAGAAACCCCAGAAAGTGCACAACTTGACAGCCAAGTTATATGGATGCTTGCATGCTGACACGTTAGAAAGGTGGTAAGTGCCATTGTTCGTGTTTTGTGGAAATGTTGAGAGACTTTCAGGCGGAAGGTTGGTACACTGAACACTTAAACGCTTTCGGGCTAACGGCACCGCAGTTCTCTTCAGGTGCCGAACACCTAATTCTAAACAAATGATTTGGTACCACCTCTCTAAGTACACAGCGCTATTTGCAAATGCATGTGCGGGTATTACAGGCAGTTAATGGTAGTGGGAGATATTTCGTGCTTCAGTCTACCTGTAACGGCAGTCCTTATTAAGTTGTGCTTGAATACTAATTTGTTAATCAAAAAGAGAGAGTGTGCATAAATTAATTTTCTTGGGCACCATTTCTTTATAGAACTTCTTTTGCGCTTTCGGTGTGGCCTCGATATTTTGCTGCTACTAAAACATGCGGCAGGTGGTAGGAAGCGAATTAAACCGGAGGAAATTTCTATTGCATGGTAGAAGCTTACTGTCCACTGCTTTCAATTTAATGCTTACAAAGCAACAGGGGGTTCCAGGCACGCTTGCTGCAAGATGGCGCGTCGGTGAGCCAAATTTCTTGTCCTCGCTTTCCACCCGTACACGTGGATAAACGTTTTATTGGTGCCCAAAGTAACACGTGATCATCACATTTTCGAGCCCCAAAAAACCTTAAGCCCACTTATTAAAGCTTCGAATTTAATGAGCCTTCTTCGCCTATATGTAGCTTGTCCACCGCTTTATCCCAAAGCCCTGGCAATCAAGGTTATAATATGTCGTATGAGTCAGCGGAAAGGTCTTAGAGCAGCCGCTACCCGATTTAATATATGTAGATGATATTGTACTGTTAGTAGCCAACTGGAAAGATTTGCGCACTTGTCGAGACGAAAGAGATGCTCTAAGCTTTAGTTTAAGCTCCGTTAAGTCCATTGTGATAACCTTTGAAGGTTCAACTGATCAGGTGCTTAGCTACAATGAGCTCACATACCCAGACTGGCAGAATGAAGTATCTCGATAGGAAGAAGTGCTGCCTGAATCGGACATGTTTCCAGTGCGGTCCATCCGTTTTGTCCAATATACCAACGATTTGCTGAAACACCATCACCGCGACTTTGCTGCATGCGCTGATAAGCTGCTACCTGTTCGCCAAGTCGCACCGACGATAGTCGTCGTCCTTCACCGAGGTGAGGAGTAACCTCACTTCCACCCAAGCGCAGCGAACAAGGATTGTGATGGAACGCCTTCGTCCTCCAGACACCACGTTTCCTACCAAGCGAGCTGCCCAATTAACAGCCTTGTCTTAAACAAGCTTCAAAGGAACTGCTCAGACTATAGGCGCCTTTTTTTTCAGCCTGGACAGTGGCCGCTTTACAAGGTGGTGGTCAAGCCGTGTGAACGCTTTGATGTCACAATTTTGTCGCATCGTCTTCTCCAACCAACCCTTGACAAATGACTTCGAAGAACAGGAATTCAAGGCTTCGTTATTCACCAGCCCACCAACAGTATAACTGTTTGGGTGCCCTTCCTTTCCGGGAGAACTCCGAAAATTGGAAACTCTGCCATCCTCTGATACACCCGATACGACTGTGTTGACAGTACAAGCTTATCGGGCATCTGGATCGGACCTTCGGCGTTATGTTGCGTCGGCTGTCAATCTGGACGTCGACTCCAAGGATCTTGCTTCTTTATCAGACTGTTCTACACAGAAGGTGGTGGGAGCAAGCTGCATGGGCACAAGGCGTACATTTCTGGTTACGCTGCAACGGCCTTTGTCGCCTCCGGGTCGCAAATCACTTTATGGGGAAATCATGCAGCACCGCCTGTACAAACCCAGAGTGGTGCAATGCTATCGGTGCTTCTGCCCAGGCCACATGAGATTTCCTGTGCATATCCAGCGCCCACTTCTACGAAGGACTCCGATTTCAAAGAATATCACTGTGGCCTTTGCTGTCAAGACGGCCATGGTATTACGTCCAATGCCTGCCCAGTAAGACGCCGCGCCATAGAGAATCGCCTTTTGTGCTCCCAGAGTCAGCGCATGAGGCGAATACTGGAGCCACCAAATTATCTGTTGTCAACATCGAACAGTTCTTCGCTGCTCCAGCTTAACGAAGATGAGCCCGCCGCAAAACCTGTTGTAAATGAAGGTTTCTCCGCGACCCATACCTATGATCAAGCATTGAGGCGCGGCAAAGCAATCTCTGCTAGAAGACCCCGAACCGATCTCAGTGATGAACCTACAGAAAAAATTGTCCACAAACAGCTTACAGTTCTTCAGGAGCAGGTTGAACGTCTTTCCCAAAGACAAGCCTTGCTTGCATGATCGTTCAATCACCATTTTGATAATCCTCCTACTGCGTCTCAATCACCTACTCACAGCTCACTTGCCCATTGAGAACCACAAGCACCTGCCGCATTGTCTCCTGTGGCACTGGTCCATTTCGTGCCACAACAACTGCAACAGCTTCCTCTAGTTTCTTAAATATGGATTCAGCATTAGAGCCACCGACACTTATTGCAATTGAACTGCCATGGTTTTGTCAAAAAGGCAGGCGAGATTCGTACACGACTGCGCATAGGTAAACTTTCTCCGTGCGCATTACTTTTATAAGAAACAAATGCTCTACCACGCCCCCGCTTTCTTGCTTCATTGCTTACTTTTGCCTGAGCTTCGCACTGTCCCTACAGTGCTATGTCCAAGTCTACAAGCGAAGCGGCCATAGATTTAACCGATTGTTACACCCAAAACTGAGGTTTCAATGGCGTAATTGTGTAACAAATGGCAAGAGGTATTGTGACTGTGCTAGTCCGCCTCCCTGAACCGATGTAATTCCCGTCTCGTGGTACATACATCTGTACACTAGTGGAGCACCTAAAATACAGCTGGGATAGATTTCGCACCTACATTACGCATACCCGAGATGTCCTATTTTAGTTGGCCGTGCCTTTAATGCTCCGCATCAGATATGGAGTTATCCCTCTTCTACTGTGCGGGGAAGTATAGTGTTGTACGCTTTTACTGATGCATAGTTCGTGCTCATTACCTCCCCAGGCACCGCAACACGACGTTGGGATCGTCTTCAATCACCGCCTCCCTTTCCAGACCTCACATGGTGTAATGCACGTCCTGTCTTGTGAGCGACGAGAACTAGATTGTTGGGGTAGTGACCATTGTCCAATACTCATTGGTTTGGATCCACATTGCCAGCACCGCCGTAGACGTTGCTGCTAGGTGACAGGGTTGAATTTGTTCACACGATACTAATTAAACAACTCCCTGTCTACAGTTATGGATTCTCAGGAAGCTTTGCGCACAGCACTACAAGCTGCAACTCATTGCAATTGGGTAGAGGAAACCCGACTGCCTGCACCTTCTTCGGTTATGGGCGGTTAGTCGCAGGGCCGAACTGACGCTGATTAGAGAACCACTCTTTTTTGAACGCCGAGATACACTAACCGCCTAACAAAAGCGAAACGACGACATGAGAAGCGCCGTTCTCGTCACCGATGGCAGGACTGGTGTGCATCTCTAAACGCAACGTCTACTACTCAATCAATATGGCGCATCTTCCAGTCCATGGAAATCGGCAGGCGTTCACAGAACTCCGCAGGCAACGCCTGTCTAACATCTGGACGGACGCCAAACCAGTTTGTATCAGTGCTGGTCAGAAATTTATTTGCAGTCCCACTTCCATCCCTATGTCGTGTGTTCCTGCGTGTCCCTGCGCACATGAACTCTCCAAGAAGTACCCTCCCTTCGTACTTTCGCGAACTTTTCCGCGAATTGCTCCCCGCTTGGTACCAACAATTCTGGTGGAGCCGCTTCGTTCTGAACACTAGTAGGGCCAATTTCTCTACCCTGGTCTTCGGTTTCCTCTCTATAGCCCGCGCTCTGAACCACTTCATGAGCGGCATTTTCTGCCTGCACAATGCGCACGGGTAGCTCAGGGGCTTGTTGCTACGCTTTCTTAAGTTGATGAAATGCACCTGGGATTAGAAGCCAAATCATCCGTTACTTCTCACAAAGTCATCAACTGAGGGTCTACGTCTCAGTCATTAGCAGACAGGCTAAATGAGACATACATCAAATCGGCTGAGACTCTTTCCAAATGCTCTCTTAAGGCAAATTTTGCCTGCACTCTGAATATCTGCCTCTGACGGGATAACATTCCTTCTCAGAATGATATCAGCCCCTGAGCCTAAACAAGCCGTAAATGGAACCCCCGTAGAATTGAGCTCAACCGGAGTTAGTTTAGACGTAGATACGGTATCTTTCGTCGTTGCTGCGCACTCGTTCGCTACATCACAGGCGGCTCTGGCAGTCACCTTTTCCTTGGCACCTTGTCCTTGTTTGGTTACACTCCCATTGCTACTGACCCATCTCATCACAGGTTGAGCACTTAGGAGACGGCTTCAGATCGGAATTATCGAACCTTCCTTTTTCTACAGGGTAACGCCGGCTGTGGGAATCACTCTTACGCGTTTTCAACAACTTTCCTAAAATCCCGGGGACTGGAAGCTCTACTTTCTTCGTATCCATGTGTTAATTTGGCAACTCCTTCGAGTTTTAGCCACTGCCCTGTCTCATGCTGTAAGACATAGGTGCGCATATCATCGTCCATTAGCTGTTTGATGCGATCTGTAATCAGTAGCGCCCGCAGATCTTCCCATATTTTTACGTCTCTGCTACGCAGGTAATAATCAAGCAACCCTTCTAGTTTCGTGACAAACTGTCACCATGTTTCAGTGCCTTTCCGGCATGCATACAGACCGAGCCTATACTCGTCAGTTGTGAGTTTTAACTCACCCAGAATATAGCCAACCACTTTCTCACAGGGCTTCCTTCCGCGGTCTGTCCTATTTTAGATCAGCATGCAGCTTTCCATCGCTTAAGAATAGCACGATTATTCCGCCACGTACTTCCTCGGGAATCTTTCAATTTTTAAGTATACATTTTACGCTGCGGAATCATGAGAGAGCCAACTTGTCACTCTTTGGCATTCGTGCGAAAATTGCGCATAAATCTTCTGCATAGTGACCCAGTCGAGATGTAGCGCCTCGCCCGCATTCATTCTTCAATCTCTTTAACTCCACCTGGAGTTTCAGGGCTTCAATCGCAAGTTCTTTTTCTCGCGGTCGGAGAGCTTTCTCGTTTTTACCTTACGTTAACTCTCAGTCAATATCTGCGGTTAACGATGCACCATTAGAACTTTAATCATGCTCGCCAGTAATGGTACTGTTCAAGGTCTGCATCTCATCGAACTCTGCCCCCCCCCCCCCCCCCCCCCCCCGCCGCACACTTTTGGCTCTGTGCCCGAGTTACAACCATGATGAGCCTAGAGAAAACAGGACAAGGACCCACCTGTCTGCAGCTCGGGTCAGTCCGTCGTCCTATAGGCCGCAGAGAGATCACTGTTTTTGGTCCGTCGACCGCCTGGACACTGCAAGCACGTTATGCTCAGCATCGGTCGTCGCCACTCGAAACGTGTCTTGGTGACCTTTTCCACTACGCCGAATCTGCGCAGCCTCGCTGGAGTCGCTCCCTGTCGCTGGTTCCCTGCGGTCGGTAGCGTCGATCAACAGAGCACCTCAACTTCAGACTTCTGCCTGGTGAGCCTTGGCTCATGGAGATACTGTGTCACCCTCACTGTACGTCAGTCTGAGGCGTCGATCTCCCACTACATTGCAGAAAGTCGCCGCGCCAATCTTGTCGAGTGCGTCAGTTATTTGTCTTTCTTTTCTCTTTCGCCTTCTTGTCTTGTTGTGAGTGGTATTGGTAACCACCGCTTAGTCCGTGGCTCAGCGACACAATGCGGCGCGGATATGAGACCGTTCCTTGTGGACCGTACTCATGTATTTACAGCGTATTATTACAACAATGTCGCCAGATGCGACATCACAACATATAAAGCTAAACTGTAAATGTGGGGACGATCGGAGGTTAGAAACTACCAGAATCAGACCGTGGCCCTCTGCTACACTTTAGGCCGGAGTTTCTGGAGACCTCCGTCAGCCTAGCATCCCTCTTACTCCACTCCTCAGAACTCTACTTCGCTCATTCCAAAATTCTCAGTCCAGTCCGTTAACCAATCAACGACAAGCAACTGGGCTGGCCAATCGCTGTAATGCATATGCCTGTCATAACACATATTATAGTAAAACAACACAAAGCATGCCCAAAACAACCAGTGGTTGCGCCCGCAACCACACACATCCCCAATTTACCCTCTCTGCAAAATCGTCCCTCAGCTCACGCAAGAGGTGCCCAGAAGCCACAAAGACAAACAACGCCAAAGGTTACACTTCCAATACCCTCCCCCCCCCCCCCCACACACACACAAACCTTAAGCCCAAATATTCCGATCACTGCCTTTTGTAGGTGGCGCTGTGCATTTCCAAGAAGGTACTGACAACTGCTCCCTCTGTCATCCATTCTCCCGAGTCCGCGTTTCACCGAGTTTAAGGAATTTCTGACCGTGCACGCGCTCTCCACTCAGAACGATAAAGAGACAGAGCTGTCAGTGCCGCCCCACAACTGCGCTTAAGCTGTGCTAACTGCTCTGTTTTGCCTGCCTCGCGGCATGGCCGAAGCACTCTCTGCGGCTATTTTCCGAGAATCGAAACGAACCGAACAAGTGGCGTCGCCCGTTCTCGTGCGTTCGAATACCGCTTCCGAAGAGCGGCCGCCGGAGCGACCGTCATAAATAAACCCGCGTCAAGCTGCCATTTGACCTTGGCCGCTGCTCCGAACACTACATCGCGATAGTGGACCAGCGGTAACCACTTTCTCTTTGCTTCTGGGAGAAGCCCGCAAGCCTAACTGCATAACAGCACTATAACGTATACTTCAACCGTGTTGCACCCAGCAAAAAGCTCTCAGCAGGTCACTGCAGGCAGTGGCTTCTAAGTCGCTTTCCGCATAGAACGACGAGGACAAAGGGGTGCTGTGTAGCCTGTAACAGTCATCCCAGGTCTTCAAGCAGTCAACGAGAAAGGGGAAGCAGCATCTCTCGTGGCACTTCCCTAACAAGGACACTCGTGTCTTCGGCGCTTTCGCCTGTCTGGTTCAGCCGGCTTTGTATATATTGTCTACTTAGCCCGCCTGCAAGCTCTCTGTGACCACATGCAGTAGAAAGTGGAAAAGGTTTGCCATTCGCCTCCTTCTTCGCTGTCCTTGAAAGCTTTCATGGCTTCAAGAACTAGAAATATCTATTACCTTAATAACATATACGCAATATTACTATGTTTCATTTGACGTATTCGAAAGAGGAGAGACGTTTAACATAAGAATGTACCTCATTTTCATTGTTTGCTTTCGAGTGTTGATTGGTAGACAATAACTGTAAGAAGAGAGATGCCCTTGATGCGTCCGAAACAGGTGTGGAAAGCAGCTTCTGTCATGTGTTTACACAGATAGCAAGCAGGTCGTGATATTGCGATTTTCGATTCCTCGTTTATAACAAGAGGCTGTGATGCAATGCATTGTGCAGTCTCTTTTGTATAAAACGATAAGGCGGTACGCGGAAGTTGCCTTCGTCTTCACAATCATGAGCCTTTTTCATCCCACTTTAGTTTTGGCGGCTTCCGTACTTTCTCGCTACCTACGTTGGCTGGCTGCCGTTGCGCAAACTCTGGTACGCCTAGCGCAAGTGCAACAGAACGGGAATCAGCGCTCCAGGTCGGTAAAATTAGTTTTATCATGCAGTAGCCATTTCGTTATTACTATTTTGGTCTTATGACCAGCAAATGGATCATTTAGGCCGTCCTCCTTCCCGCAAGCTTCTTTATATTACTGACAATAACTTTTTCCGTGTTTTGGCTTTCTGATAAGTTTGGTGAAACTTCCTGGATTTGTTAATGTCTCCTGTTTCACATTTCTCCTTTTATTTTGTTGCTGCCCCTGTTCTATGGGTACAAATCTATGGTGTACACAATAAATAAATAGAAATTAAATTGACATGAATGTAACCTCCTTAACACCACTCCCTCCCTTTCCCCTCGAACCCTACTATACTCTTTAAGAATGAACGTCTGCCCTCTGCCCAACCGACTACTGTCCATTAATTGGTCAAGAGCCCCTGGAAACACTTCCTGACTCTCCCTTACCTATATTACGAGTGAACGATTAATGGCTATGTCAAGGACTTCCTTGACCGCCGTGGTGGTGCAGTGGTTAAGATGCCCAACTACTGGGCCGCAGTTCCCGGCTTCGATTATGACCGCCTATGGAGGCGAAACTTTATAGAGGCGAAAAGAATGTGGTGGTGGTGGTGGTGGTGGTAGTTGTGAACTTTATTGGCCATTAAAATGTAGCTGGGGAGAGAGCCTCCCTCATGGCCTATGGGAAGGGCCCGCGCAGCGGATCCTCCCTTAAAAATGGTGTGCCAGCTCCTGGAGGACCAGCTTGTTAGTGGCACTGGTGATTGTCAGCCGCTGATCTTGTAGTGACGAGCGCGGCATGAGCTGTTCCCAGTACGTGAGTGCCACCTCTCGGAAGGGAGGATGTGGGTACTTGGACCAGTTAAATAATACATGAAGAAAATCGGCTTGTTTAGCTCATAGTCGGCAGAAGGTGCAGAAAAGGTCAAGAAACGTCCTTGCATGACTATCGGGTATGGCAGTGTACGAGTTTCTAGCCGCCGCCCGAAAGTTGATTGCATGTTGAATAGTGATAGGTGAGAAGGAGCGTATATCTGTCTATTGGGGCGATAGTATTCAAGGATGTCTCTGAAGTTTAGCAGGCACTGCCCATCGACGGATGCGACGATGTGCTCTCCCGCTCGGTGGATAAGACCTCGGGCGAGGGTGTGTGCCTCTTCATTTCCGGGTAGCCCCGCATGGGCTGGCTCCCAGATGAGCGTTATTTTTCTGGTTGGCGTCCAGCGCCTGAGTATGTTGCTGGCTTACTGAGAGATGCATCCAGAGCTAAAATTTAGGATCGCTATTTGAGAGTCAGATATAATTTTAGTGACGACCGAGAAAGAGGTGGCTAGAGAGATAGCCGCCTCTTCAGCCGTGATTATATGAGGTGTAAATGGTTCCGTCGTGCCAGGGCAGCTGTGGCTGCGAACAGCCACTATCGCTGCCTGTGCGCGTGATGCATATAGCGAGGCATCAGAGTATACCACATTAGGATATCTTCAGTCTGTGTAGTGCTAGGGCCCGGATTAGTAGTAGTAATAACTTTATTAAAACAAAGGGGTTTGGGCATGCATGCCCCAGGGTCCCCGCATGGCCCCACAACCCTCACACGTTCATGTTCCTATATGGTTCATGGCATCGGCAGCCCAGTATGTGGTGATCTTCTGCCGAACCGGGTCCTCAGAGTGCCGTAGGGTCTCCGAGTCTTCCCAGGGGGTGAGGTGGTCCAGACCCCGCGAGGGAAGATCCGCCGGGAATTAGGACACTATGTGGGCAAAGGTGACAGTGGGGTCGCTGCAAAGGATGTAGGAGGGATTGGTGAGGGTGTGGTGGTAGTGAGCCGTACTATAAAGGGACGGGAGGGTGAACGTCTGGAGTTGTCAATACCGCCCTCTCATTCGTGCATGCAGCGTCCAACAATACAGCATCCGTTTCGGAGCCTTAGTATTTGTGGGACGCCTCTGCTCGGGCTCGGCGTTGCTAGTGATGCTGGGGGTACACGTTGCGAGGGACAGGCTTGATGGCAAAGTCTCGGTGGAGGGGGCGAGGTATGCGAAGAAAGGTGTGGTCATTCGCTGCGACGCGAATGTCTAATGTCTCCAGGATATGGCGGCCCGTGGAGGTCTTGGTGAGACGCAAGTATTGGGCTTGGCGATAGGCCGGAATTTCCTGCGTCTTTGATCACGTTCTCGATGCATCTGTTTCTGGAGAAGTGGTGTACGGAGTGCAGCTCGTGCGGGAGTGGGGATTATGTCAGTGCCGGGTATTCCACCGACGAATGATAGGTGAAGCGACTACAGAAGAGCTCGACACTAAAACTAGTCAGAAACCTGGTAGTGAGCCGAATTATGTACAGCCTACCCTACCAGTGCCCCAACAAGAGCTAAATACAACAAACGAATGCCCTGCTACGCAAAGCGTATAGGACAACGCTCCGACTACAGCGCAACATGTCGACACAAAACCTCATGGCTCTTGGATTGCAAAACACCTTCAAAAAGCTACGTGAGGCGCAGCTTGAGTCGCAAAAACTCAGACTGCTGCAGACAACGACTAGAAGAACGCTCTTACAGAGACTCGGATACCGCGATACCTTCCTTCCTTCCCACTGGAGTTAGTGTGAGTATGGCTAGTTGTGTTTTGGTTGCTTCACAAAGTTCCTCGATATTGTTTTGTATTCCTAGTCGTAGGAGGTGCTTTGTGGAAGCGCTCGGGGGAAGGTTTAAAGCGGCACGCGTGCTGCTCCTAATCAGGCCATCTAAACGTTCCCTATACCTCGCTAGGAGTGGGAGGTATGGTAGCGCGTCTGCTGGTAATGTAATCTTGTGTAGTGGTGGTGGCAAACATATTTAATGAAGATGTTTAGGAGGTTGTAGCGGCGGTTGGACTCCTCAATCTTGTGTAAGTCGAAGCGTGTTTGATTCCCGTAAGCCTCTTTATCTGTGTGCCACACGTTGGATAAGCATGATTGCCGGTTGGATCTGCTTTTGGATTGTTTCGATTGTATCAGTGTGACATCCAAAGGTCGTGAGAAACATACCTAGTATATGAATGTTTGGGACTGTGGAAACCGATTCTGTGCCCGAATTGAGCAGAATATTGGTGGTGGGCCAGAAGCTCAGTGAGGTTTGGTTGTGAAAAGTGTCGATTTCATGGGGGTGCATGACAGTCATCTCTCATTTACATATGTGAAATTATATTTAGTGCTGTTTGTAAGCATTGCTCTATGTCGGCATCGCTACCTCGACATGTCCAGAACGTAATAACATCGGCATAAAAGCTGTAGTGCAGGTAGGGTATCGAATCAAGTAATTTGGGTAACCCCAACATGGCTATATAAAAGAGAGTCGGAGAGAGGGCAGCTCCCTGTGGAGTGCCTCGTGCTACGAGGGAAATGTCGCTGAGGGAGTTTGGCTTATTCGTATATTCGTCTTCCAAAATCAAGGTATTGAAGGTTCGGTAATATAGTCGATGAGAAGTTTGATCAAAAGCCTTATTGAGGTCTACCCCCAATACGACTTTGGTATCCCTCCTTTTTGACTCTAGTATGCGACGTTGTAGTTGTAGGAATATGTCCTGTGCAGCCGAGCCATGTCTGAAACCACACATACTGGTAGGCTGTAGCTCAATATCCTCCAAGAAGTTGCTCTGTCATGTCTGAACAAGATGCTCGAAGAGTTTGTCTACACATGAAGTGAGATGGTTCGGACATTAGTCTGGTAGGGTGCCTTTCCTGGCTTTAAAATAAAAATACATTTCGCTGTTTTCCATTGTGGAGGTAGGGAGCCATTTAGCCAGCACTCATTAAAATAGGCTATTAGGGCTTGAATTCAGGGGGTGTCCAGATTTCTCAGTGCCCTGTTCGTGATCCTGTCCAGACCTAAGGTGGAAAAGCGTTCGCATGCTGTGCGATATAAGAACGCGTTAAACATCCCCAGGTGGTCGAAATTACTCCACAGCCCTTCATTACGGCCTCCTTTTTCTCGCTTTTCTCTTTTTCGCTTTCCACTTTCACTCCTACCTTCCTTTCTTCCCTTATGGTGCGGTTGAGGTGCCTCCAGAAACAAGTATGACATTTAATGTGCTTTTCCCTTTCTTTGAACCCATTATTATTATTATTATTATTATTATTATTATTATTATTATTATTATTATTATTATTATTATTATTATTATTATTATTATTATTATTATTATTATTATTATTATTATTATTATTATTATTATTATTATTATTATTATTATTATTATTATTATTATTATTATTATTATTGTGCTAACCGGCTATGTAGTCGGTTAAAATGTACCCTATCGTCTCTCTGACTTGTTTTCCTCTTCGAGTGTTTTTGTTTTTATTTTATTTCTTTTTGCACAGAAATAATAATAATAATTTTTATTCGGTATATTGAAAACCGCATACACAAACGGAAGCGCCGAAGCCACAAGTGGGCTTGTGAGGCGACAACCGGCAGCCGCGGCAATTACGCGCTTCGTCCGAACTCCATCAGAGGCAAAAAAAAAAAAAAAAAAAAAAAAGAAACAAGTAAAAATAAAGAAACATTTGGCACCACATATTATCAAAACTGCCCTGATAACATCAGTACATATCAAAGGTTCTCTAACGCTTGAACAGCAACTGTCAGTGTTTTGCGGGTGGTGAAAGAAAATACATCGTCCGGTAGTTCAATAAAGATAGCTGGAACATAATAGCGTCTTGTTGCTTTACCGTAGTGAGTGCGCACTCTCTGTTTAAGATAACGAGGAACATGTCTCAAATGTACCGGTTTTGTGTTTATGTGCCTGTATGCACTGCTCCAAAAATAGTTTAGTACAACAATTTGTTTAAAAAGATTGTCAAAAGAAGGCAAACCGGCTGTTCTAAAGACACTGCTGGGCAAATTCTCCTGTGGTATGTAGATGACGCTTGTAGCTATGCTTTTCAAAACCCTATTAACTCGACATTTCCATGTGAAAGAGCGGTTTAAAAGCCAGACATACCGTATCTTAAAACACTATACCGCAGAGCCTGGGTAATTAGTTTTCTGATGGGAAAATAGGCATCATGGTTTTCAAATCAAACAACAAGCGCGCAACACTTCTAAGCTTCTTACAAATGTGGGTCAACTGAGTATTCCATGTCCAAGGCTTCCCAAAGTGCAAGAACAAAACAGCCTTGCCTTGAATACTCAGGAATACATGAGCTTCTGAGACTGTCTTTCTAAATACTGTATTTATTTATTTATTTATTTATTTATTTATTTATTTATTTATTTATTTATTTATTTATTTATTTATTTATTTATTTATTTATTTATTTATTTATTTATTTATTTATTTATTTATTTATTTATTTATTTATTTATTTATTTATTTATTTATTTATTTATTTATTTATTTTCTATACCGTCAAGCGCCGAGGCATTACAGCGGGGAGTGGGCAAGCAAACAACGCAAGAAAATGTTTTTTTCATTAAAGGCGGCACAACAACGTAGGTAAAATGTAGGAACATACAATATTCCAAGCAGTCAAGGAAATGCAGAAAGAAAAAAGAGAAACAACAGTAACATATTTAACACACGAAACTGAATGCTTAACCGAAGAAAATGGCAAAGCGCAAAGAACTAACTATTCGCATTAGATAACATCATCCTCATAAGAGACTGACGATAGGCAGCATAATCACGTATACCAGCCACGGCAGCGGGAAAGTGGTTCCACTCTTTCGATGTGCGAGGAATGCAGAAAAGTGTTCGCACATAGCAATTCTTCAGATTATGCGAATGAGAAAAGGGTTATTACTTAAAGTGAACTTGAGTTTTCTCTTACCTCGGGAACGCAGTCTGACCAACTTTAAATAGAACTAAAAAAAAAAAAAAACAAGTCCAAGAAGGTGCGTGGCAAGACTGCTGGATGCGGGATCCGCACTTTCATTGTCATCTGTCAGTTACCTCGTTGTATCACTGACCTACTGAAAAGATTATAGAACATTGAAATATTTTCTCTGCATATACTCTCAAAAATGAATTACGACTGAAAATTTATCGCGAGGCATTATGATCTTACATGAAAAATCAGGCATGGTGGCGCTATGTGCGACTTGATCCAGCTCCGAAAAAATATACGCTTGGCGATGCTGCCGGGATCAGGCAATGTTTTTATAAAGAACATTTACATTGAATGGTTTCGCCAAAAAATTGTGAGAATTTTCGCATGTGACGTCAAAAAAACTCGTTCTGAATAAGAAAAAGGTTGTGTAGCGTACTAAACATTCTCAGTATAATTTACAGATAAATACTGCACTTCTCTGTTTCTAGTTTAACCTTTCTCAATTGTTTTCAGGCGCTTGGAGTGTATTATCTACCGGGGATTCAGTAGATTTGTTCAATATTTCGAGTATATTTAATGAAATAAAACTGACAAAAGAATATATAATCAGGTTTTCACGTGTTTTCAACTTTATGTATAAGACTCCCAAGCTCTCTTCATTGCATAATTATTGCCAGTCATCTGCTCGGTCTTAATCTTTCCTAAATTTTCCGGAAATGCTTCTTTTTTTTTCTTAATGAAAGTTCTAGTCAACACGAAAAAAATCCGTTGGCGATCCTAAATTCCGCCTCAACTCACATATTTTTCAAAGCAGCAAATTTTGCAATTCCACTAGCGAACAGTAGGTTTTGAAAATCGAATTCCCTCTTGTATTAGGTCCGACGCTATCGAACCTCGCACTCGCGTGCCGATTCCAAGCTGTCCACAAGCCTCCCCGCCATCCCGACCGAGGCATTATTTATGTGGCTGATGTACCACTTTCTTTTGCTGGCCTCTCAAGGATCGCGAATTGGAAAATTGCTGCAAGCAGCGCTTCAAGCAACGTGTCTTTTCATAGAAATCATTGGCCTTGAGCTTTCTTTTACCAAAACGGAATTAATGCTTTTCCATACGCGGGCCTCCGCGCATTGCTTCACACGCATCTCCTTCTCGATAACTGGCTTTAACACGGAGAAGAAACGGCTGTTCCGTGTCGCCCCTCTTTTCCTTTCCACGACAGAATCGTTTAGATCAAGAGCCATTAACTCTCACTTTCGTTGCATCTGAAGACATCTGGTCACCCATCAAGTGCAGCAGTTCGAGAGCTTGCCTCTCTTCCGAGACGCTCCCTAATCGTCGCTTGTGCAGAGCGTTTGCGATTGCACCGCCCTCGCTACAAGCGGACAGCACCCCAGTACATAACACCAATGGTTCGCATCGGGACCATAGTCAGATCGAATTGGTCCTTCCAATCCGGAATGGTTTATCCAAAAGATATTGGCTCAACCAACTGGTTTCATCACTTCTAGATTGGAAACCAAATGGATTATTCACTTCCATTTTAAGTTAGAAAGACCAACAAGTTTTTCACCTCCCATCTGCAAGTTAAACTGGTTCTTCGGTACCAGTATGGAGTAAAAAACCAAATGAGCATTTGAAGTAGGAATAAACTGAAGCCAAGCCCAGTTAAAAAACTAATGGGTCCAAGCGGGCACTCCAACTGGATCCAATGGGAACCATTTGATTCTAAAAGGCTTGTTAGCTAGGCTGATAAATTTAATTAGGTACTTCATTTATTTTTTAGTAACAATTAGGCATGCAGAGAGTTATGCCATCACAATTGGAATAGCCAGCTTGTGTCTGAGGTTACAAATGGTTTCATTACACCCTACTAGTTTACCCAAGAGGATAATTTCGAACAAACAACAGCTTCCAGTTGGCATCTAGAAAACCAGTCGGAAACACCCATTGGTTCAACCTTCTCCATGGGGAACAAGCAACAAGCTCAAGATGAAATCACTGATATAATTGATTAAGATCTGCATATATATATATATATACATATCTCTATGAAAAGATAACATATATACAGATCCCTATAGAAAGATAACTCCCCGCTGAGGTGGCGCAGTTGTTACGGCGCTCGACTACTGTTCCCAAGGACGCGGGATCGAATCCCGGCCTCGGCGGCCGCTTTTTAATGGAGGCTAAAAGCAAGGCGCCCGTGTGCTGTGCGATGTGAGTGCACGTTAGCGAACCCCAGGTGGTCGAAGTTTCCGGAGTCCTCCACTACGGCGTCTCGCATAGCCTGAGTCGCTTTGGGTCGTTAAGTCCCACAAACCAACCACGAAACGACCATAGAAAAATAGCAGTGAAAAAAGCTGCGATACGCGCCGCGCCGGCATAGTGGCAGCCCACCACTCCCCGCTGGTGCAGCTTCTCACGAAATGCGTGCGCTCCTGCGCCTGAGCGTCAAGCGTCACTTCGCGCAAGCGGTCGGAAAGTGGGGGGAGCATCTTTGCGTGCCGCTCCGCAGGTGCGCGCTCACGATATTTCATAGGGGTAGACCGTGGTGTCAGGGATCGCGTCTTGCGCTGCGTGGCACAAAGGCAATTGGGATTCCAACTCGAGCTTGACTACTGTTCCCAAGATCGCGGCATCGAATCACGGTTTCGGCGGCCGCTTTTCGATGTAGGCTAAAAGCAAGGCGCCCGTGTGCTGTGCGATATCAGTGCACGTTTAAGAACCCCATGTGCTCGCAATTTCCGGAGTCTTCCACTACGGCGTCTCTCATAGCCTGAGTCGCTTTGGGACGTTAGGTCCCACAAACCAACCACGAACCAACCATAAAAAAATAACAGTGAAAAAAGCAGCGATACGCGCCGCGCCGGCATACTGGCAGCCCACCACTCGCCGCTGGTGCAGCTTCACACGAAGTGCGCGCGCCCCTGCGCCCGAGCGTCAAGCGTCACTTCACGCCAGCTGTCGGAAAGAGGGGAGTACCTTTGCGTGCCGCTCCGCGGTTGCGCGCTCATGATATTTCGTAGAGGTATATTGTGGTGTCAGGGATCGCGTCTTACTCAACGTGGCACAAGGGCAACTGGGATTGAGGTTAACATAAAAGATGCTTCGAACGGGGCTTCGGGAAAAGACACTACTTATCATAAGAGGTCTTGGTTTGGCTTGTGGGGTTTAACGTCCCAAATCGACTCAGTCTATGACAGACGCCATTGTGGAGGACTCCGGAAATTTCGACCCCCTGGGGTTCTTTAACGTGCGCTCACATCGCACAGCACACGGGCGGCTTGCTTTTCGCCTCCATCGAAAAGCAGCCGCCGAGGCCGGAATTCGATCCCGCAACCTTGGGAACAGTAGTCGAGCACCGTAACCGCTGCGCCACCCCGGCAGGTATAATTCTGAAGCGAAACCTTCACTACGCTAGGTAAAGCAGCCGTGTAAGCCTGTTTGACCTTCAAGTGACCTTGACCTAATTACGTGTGGGTGTCTATGAATTTGTGTTGTGCACTCAAAATATACTGCGCACTTCTTTCCCCAAATCATAACTTCGCCTCGCCGAGGAGGTGCAGCTCTCCATTACTGTGATCATCAAGCCATTACCCTCTTCCTCATAAATCTCCGACTAAGCTACAACAGGTGACGTGGTGCCAGCTTCAGTCCTGTACATTCCTATACCCTGCTTTCTAAGCTTTGATCTATCCAGGGCTGTTCTCGCCACAGTGTACCTTGTGTGGGGCACCTAAAGCTGATTTTGAACATGTTATGATGAAATGCTCGGAATTCCACCCTCCAACTGCTCGGCAACTCTCCGACCTCGAGCAATGGGAGGCTGCGGTGTCCAGCTCTGACCCGGCCATTCAAAAGCGGCTTCCGGACTATGCTTTGGGAGTCGCTGAGAAGCACCAGCTTCCGGCCACAACAGGTAGCCGAGAGCCGACCCATCATTAGGATTTAATCGCTTAAGGCTCCCAACACTGCATAAATTTTCACCTCCACCACTACCACCACCACCAGATGTAAGACGCCCGACTACTCTGCCGGAGTACCCTGGTTCGATCCCGATCGCGGCGACTGCGTTTCGATGCAGGCGATATGAAGATGCTTCTGTGTGCTGTGCGATATCAGCACACGTTAAAGATTCCAAGATTCCCAGGTGGTCTAAATTTCTCCGGTCTCCCCTGCGGCTCCTCTTTCTCTAACTTTCAATTCCACGTTCTTCCCTTCTTTTACGGCGCGGCTCAGGTGTCCACAGAAACAAGTGTGACAGATGCTGCGCCTTTCCCTTCCCGTGAACCAATTATTATTATTAATGGAGAAGCAGCGCCCCGCCGTGGTGGTTGACTGTATAATATGCCCGACTGCTGTGCCGGAGCACCCGGGTTCGAATGAGGCGACACCGTCGTTCTTAGATATCTAAGAATGTTGGGCGAAATAAAGACACGTCCGTGTACTGTGTGATGTCATTGCATGTTAAAGATCCCCTAGTGATCAAATTACTCCGCAGCCCTCCACTCTCCTCTTTCTTTGTTTCCACCTGGACTCCCACATTCCTCTCTTTCAGAAAATAGTGGCATATATATACTACGTATTTTCTTTCCTATGAACCAATTATGTTATTACGGGGAGGCAGTGGTTAAGGCATCCGACTACTGTTCTGGAGTACCCGGATTCGGATCCGAGTTAGTGCTTGAAAAAATGTATTGCATAAGAGTTTTGGATTCTGTTGGGTAGTCCAGGGTCCCAGTGGCCTTTGCCATCTTGCGAGCTCTGACGATCTGTATGAGCTGGTCACCAGGCGTCGAGCAGTATAGCGCAGCCTCCTACTGCTCCGGCGTTGGTGTGTTGTTTTATTGGCTCGAACTTTGTTTTCTTGAAATGCCCATGTAACTAGTAAATCGTAGCGTATTCGCCACATAGCGGGCGTTTATTCTCCTTTGCTGTGAGACAGGTTTTGCTAGTAGTAAGGTTGGGGTATGTGTCAGTCTGCAGTTGTCTCCACGCAACTGACTGTATTCTACTGAGGTCTTTGTGGGGAGGGGGTAGATTATCCTTAGAGCTATTTGGTGTTCAAGGACGGCGCCATATTGTGTAGTGACTACGTCAAGTTCCCCGTCGTTCTGCGCCTTCCGGTTGGCGTATGCTCGGGCAATGGCGTCGACACGTTTGTTGCCTTTAACAGTCTCATTACCTGGCGACCACGTGAAGAAGCATCTAGAGGATGCAGACCTGTCAGATGTTAATGTAGGCAACCTACCAGCCATACGTATCAGCGAATTAGTAGCCGTTAGCAGGCTTTCAGCTGATGAGCAACGAGAGACCACTGTACCTAAATGGCGAGCGTGGGCAGCTTGTCGGCTGCCAAATGAAGTGCGAGATTTTGACTGGCTTATGCGCTGGGGCGTCTTCCCTACGAGACAGCGCCTTGCCAGATGGGATATTGTACCCAATGACCAGTGCGCCAACTGCGGTGCTCCCGATAGCCTCGCGCGTGTTTTTTTTTTTTTTTTTTTTTTTTGAATGTGTAGTTGCGAGAACAATGTGGCGGCTCGCATATAGGATGATTAACGTCCGCATGAACCCCGGCGTCGGGCGCCGGCGCAACCCTTTTGAACACCCTGTGTTCAGTGTGGTTCTGTTTGTGTTGTGGCGTCGCAGGTGCCTCGCTGAGAGGCGCGCCGAACTCCGGCCCGAGCAATGTACCCAGCCTTGCAGAGGCTGCGCCTCGTCATCTGGAAGTATCTGTCTGAACAGCTAAAAAATGACGGCGAGACGCGGTTTCTGCGTCGCTGGCACACGCGCTTTTATGTTGTACAAGGCAGCAGACTTGAGATGCCTGTCGTCCTTTATTAGAACCCTCCTCGTTTATACTGTTTTGCCCTCTCTGCGGAATCAAGTTATTTTAGTTTATTATGCATATGTAACCTATAGTGTTTTGTATAGTGATTTGTTTTGCGAGTAATGTGTGTTTTTGTATGTACGTAAGGTACCCAATAAATTCTCTTTAGGTGATTGTTATCGCCATAAGTATGCGGATGGGCAGATTGGATATGCGCCCACTGCTGTAACTTCTGCACGCTTCATGCGAGGCCGTAATTACTTATGCAGGGGTCTCCTCGCCCTGGTGCATGAATGCGAGAGTGATTGCCTCTTCCTCAACCTCAAGAATGATGTTGCCTTTGAACGACGCGCAGTTGATTTCCCTAAGCTGATGAGCTGATGATCAACCACGCTGCCTACCACTCCGTACGGTTCTTTCTATGTGGTCGCGTCGACGTATATTGTTTTTTTTTTTTTTCCTGCGAAAGTTCTTTCGTGTGCTTCCGATCCTGTCTGTCTTTTGGCTTTGTGTGTTTTTGGATGCATGTCTTTATGGAAACGGATTGACCTTAATGATTGCGCTTATCTTCTTTAGTATGATCTCCGTGCTGCTGATTTCTCTGCAAGCATCTCTCATGCCCAGCATATTCATCGTGTTCCTGCACGTTTTGGTCTGCATAAATCTTATTTTCAGCGCACAAAGGTGGGCCTCAACGTGTTCTCGCACTGTGTTGTTTATGTCTAGTTTACGAAATTTGCCCGCCGAGGTGTTGACCAGCAGCCCGGGAGGGCATTTTAGGCTGTCCTAGGGATTGCCTCATATTGTTTATTTTTTTGCTTGAGCAGTCCTTGGTAGAGGACACAGTACACAATTCTACTTACGACTAGGGCCTGTATTAGCCTCCATGTGTCCTCCTCGGACATACCGCGCCTTCTGTTGGAGATTTTGTGCGATCATTCCAGTGACCTGAGCTGTGGTATTTTTTGGCTGCCTGATTTTTTGGTCTTTTTGATCTATGCGACTGTTACTTTGTATCCACATGCCAAGGATCTTGACTTATGATACCTCGAGGATCTTCCCCGCTAGGTGAACGTCTATGCAGTTGTGCATATCGTACCCTCTTCTCTGTACTCTGAGTAAATCGGATTTCTCCGGGGAGCATTAAGTCCGCAGTGTCGGGCGTATGCGTTGATAGTTAAGTTAAATTGGTTCACAGGAAGGGAAAGGCGCAGTAACTGTCACACTTGCTCTGTGGACACCCGAACCGCGCCGTAAGGGAAGGGAGGAAGGTGGGAGTGAAAGTGAAAAGAGAGAAAAGGGAGCCGTAGTGGAAGGCTACGGAGTAATTTCGACCACCTGGGGATCTTTAACGTGCGCTGACATCGCACAGCACACGACGCCTCTTCGTTTCGCCTCCATCGAAACGCAGCCGCCACGGTCGGGTTCGAACCCGGGAACTCCGGCACAGTAGTCGGGCGTCTTACCACTGCACCACCCCGGCGGGGCGTATGCGTTGATAGTGTCAGCCACTCTCTGCAGACGGTCTTGTTTTTCACAGAAGGAACCCCTGCTTTTCCATATCGTGACGTCGTCAGTGTAGATGGCATGCCTGACTCGTTTAATTTCTTCTAGTTCCTTTGCTACGCCCATCATAACAATGTTAAAGATCATAAGGGTTATCACTGAATCTTGCAGTGTTCCCTTTATAGAGGTGTAAAAGATGTCTTTCCTGTTGCCTCCTATTCCAATGTTGGTGGTTCTGGCGCTCAGGAAGAATTTCACGTAATTGTATATTCTATGTCCACAATCTAGGACACAGCTCCTCTAGCACAGCTCTTTGACTGACATTGTCGGATGCCGCTTTAAGGTCGAGCGCGAGCAAGATGTTTTCTCCGGACTTCGGGATAGTGTTACGCACCTCCTTCTTAGTCTCCAGGAGAACGTCCTGTGTAGAAATGTCATTTCGGATTCCGAACGTAGTGTTCGGCATGAGTTCGTTGTCCTCCAGGTGAGCCTGGTATATTTTCCCAAACATAACGTTAGCGAAATGTGTCTCAGATTTGCCAGGCGTGGAGTCTTCCCGTATTTCGGAATCGTTATTTCCGTATGAGTTCAGTCTGTCGGTCTGGCCCCAGTTCCCTTTGGTCGTTGACGAATTCATTGAATCTATTGATCGAGTTATCGACCCGGTTCCTTATCATAATGCTGGTGAGGCCATTTTTTCCTAACGTGCTGTTCTTTGCGGCCGACATCAAAGCATGCTTGACTTCGTCTATGGTAAGGGGTTCGTCTCAAGCGGAATTTGCTTCGCCCGTGTATGGCGAGGTGCAGTAAACGTTCGTATCATTTCCGATATATCGCTGCTTGATGCTGCCTAGCAGTTCCCGGTCTGCGCCTTGGAATTGGTGCGCGATTGGTTTGATAGTCTTGCGACTTTCGGAGTTGGTATTGGTTGGATCTATGAGAGCCCTTAGCAGAGCGCAAGTCCAGGCCAAGCCTAGGGTCCCCTGTAGCTCGTTGCATTTCTAGTCCCAGTCCCGCCTTGAGAGTTCCGTACGCATACTGTTCGGCTTCTTTAGTTACATCGGCGGTCTTATGATTGAGCTTTCTGTGATGCTTCTGCCTTTTCCCCCCCCCCTTAGCAACATCTGTCCGGCATCCCAGAGGTGTTTGTCCACGTCGGGCGCATTAGTGGTGAGACAGATCTTTCGGATCAGTTTTTCCCAGTCCCACTTTGATGCCGGAGGCCCAACTCTCATTGTTTGTAATCGCAGCATCTTCGGACTTAGTCCTGTTTTTTCTAAAGGAAGCAAGGGGAGCCGTAGTGGCGGACTCCGAAGTAATTTCGATCATCTGGAGATTAACGTGCACTGACATCGCACAGCACACGGACGCCTCTTCGTTTCGCCTCCATCGAAACGGAACGGCCGGCGGCCGGAATCGAGGCCCGTACTCAGCACAGTAGTCGGGTACCTTAACCACTGCACCACCGCGGTGGTGCGCTGCCCTCCGTTTCTGATCGATTTCTGATCGATTTATTGGAAGGGAAAGGCGCGGTAACTGTCTCACTTGTTTTCTGTGGACAACTCAACCGCGCCGTAAGGGAAGGGAGGATTTAAACTGATTTATTTATAGGAAGGGAAAGGCGAGGTAACTGTCTCACTTGTTTTCTGTGGACACCGCAACCGCGCCGTAAGGGAAGGGAGGAAGGTGGGAATGAAAGTGGAAAGAGAGAAAGAGGAACCGTAGTGGAGGGCTACGGAGTAATTTCGACCACCTGGGGATCTTTAACGTGCGCTGACATCGCACAGCACACGGACGCCTCTTCGTTTCGCCTCCATCGAAACGCAGCCGCCGAGGTCGGGTCCGGCACAGTAGTCGGGCGTCTTACCACTGCACCACCCTGGCGGGGCAAGGGAAGGGAGGAAGGTGGGAGTGAGTGTAGAAAGAGAGAAAGAGGAGCCGTAGTGGAGGGCTACGGAGTATTTTCGACCACCTCCGTTTAATAATAATTGTTTCACAGGAAGGAAACGGCGCAGTATCTATCGCACTTGTTTTTCTGGACACCTACCCGCGCCGTAAGGGAAGAAAGGAAGGTGGGAGTGAAAGTGGAAAGAGAGAAAAAAAAAGGAGCCGAAGTGGAGGGCTTCGGAGTAATTTCGACCACCTGGGGATCTTTAACGTGCGCCGACGCCCCTTCATTTCGGTGGAGGCGAAACGAAGAGGCGTCCATGTGGTGTGCGATGTCGGCGAATGTTAAAAGGCCCCAGGTGGTCGAAATCATTCCGAAGCCCTCCACTTCGGCTCCTCTTTTTATGTTTCGGGGGAAAGGAAGGCGGAATATCATTTGTGTGAACACCATGGAATCGTGGGCACCCACACTTATTAGGTCAAGGTTACTTGAAAGCTTTGGTGTCACACGAAGACCTACCAGCTATAGTGAAGCTTTCACTTTCATTGTAAATTGGTTCATAAAAAAGGAAAGGCCTAGTATCTGTTAAGGTCATTTGAAGGTGAATACTTCAATGTCCGCGACGGTGGCGACGGTGGAATGAAGAGGTTGGTTGGTTTGGGGGGTTTAACGTCCCAAAGCGACTGAGGTTATGAGAGACGCCGTAGTGGAGGACTCCGGACATTTCGACCTCCTGGGGTCCTTTAACGCAAAATTCGGTGTCAGGCTAGCCCCCGCTGCAAGCGGCGTTGACCTGCCAGTCAACGCCGCCAGTCAATTTTGGGGCACCACATCTATGTTTTGACATGCCCATGTGACGTGATATAGTGTTGGTTTTTCATCGCACCACGGACATCTGTCAGCGTATATGGTAGGGTGCATTTTGTTTAGTATGTGTAGGTTTGGGTATGAACCCGTCTGTAATTGTCTCCATATGACAGCTTCCTCTCTGGTGAGAGAACTGTGCGGTGGGGGATATCGCATTCTTTTTCCTCTATAGTTTTCTAGTATGACCGAGTATGCCTTGGGTGCTGGCAAAAGTTGCCCTGACCTTTTAGGTGGCGTTGGTGCGGTCCCAGGCGCGGGCGTCTGCGGTGACGAGCGAATGAAAAGGTGGTGTTTATATGTTTACATTTGAAGCCATGTGCCTTTTAGCTATGAAACAAATTTATGAGAAAACAACAAGGCAACGATACTGCCATCTGCGAGAAACAGAATGGGGCAAGTGCTTACGCGAGGACATTTGAAAAAGCTGACAAGTTGGGGACAGGGAAATTGCGTACACACCAGGCATAGGCGGACCCGTTTTCGAGTATAGGATTCAAGCATTGTAGAGGCGGTCTTTTGCCTCATGCGCAATACGTTTTCTTTATGTTTTGTTTAATATGCTTAGCTGTTAACGGATCTTCGCGGCTTTGGCCTGCCAGGGGCAGTTGTTGCATTCCTACGTGCGCTTTACAGCGGCATGCAACGCCACTTGTTCACAGAAGTGCGCCAAGGGTGCCTTCTATCACCAGCCCTTTTCGTGTTGACTCTTGACCCACTCCTACGCCGCGTCGCTTCTGACCGCAATATCCGAGGGTTTCTGTTCCCGGGTCAGGAAACGGTTTCAATTTTGGTGTACGCGGGCGATATTTCTTATTTTTTCCGAGATACTGCAAGCATTTTAACATTTCTGCCTATCTTTGACACCTACGCAGGCATCTCTGGAGCCGCACTTAATGCTGCAAAAAGCAGTGCCCTCGCTTTTGGCTCCTATCTAGGCCCGCTGCCTGTACCCCTTCCTTTTGCGGAGTCCGTGCGAGTTCTCGGTGCCTTTCTTGAGCCAAGGAGATGCTCTTCACGTGTTTGGAAAGAGGCAGTGTCCCGAGCAAGGCGTATTTTAGCCAAGGCTGGTGAACAATCACCAAAAAGATGAAACGGACAACTAACTGCCTCGCATACGGGTGCACTAAGCCGAGCCCCCCTGCACAAACAGGTCTCAATAGGTTATCACGTTGAAAATTTTCAGACTTTCATGACCAAATAAACGTCGCAAATATTTGGTGAAAACGCTGACTGTAATGTTAACACAGTGGAGGACCTGAACCAGCTAATACATCTTTGTGGCCAGATACATGTGTCAGGCCTGAGTGCGACCGAAGATTGAAAGCCGATAGGGGACAAATGTATTAGCATAACGCTGGGCGACTGAAGCTCGCTCTTTCCAGTAATTTGCACTTACCTGCATACAGTGGAACGCCCAGATATTTAGGGGCACACATGACCATTCCACTCCTGCATATAGGGGCGGTGTTGAGCCCCACGAATCAAACCAAAGGCCAGAACTCCTGGAATGATTCATCTGAGCACCAGAAACAATGCCAAATTGTTCTATGCTGGATATAGCTTTCTCTATGCTTGGTTTGTCTGTGCAGAAAAACGCAAGATCAATAGCATATGCAAGCACTTTAACCTCATTTCCAAGCAGAGAGAGAAGCCATGGACACTTATTGCGTAAAAACACCCAAAGTGGCTCTAAATAAAGAAAGCGGAGACATCGGACGGCCTTGCTTCACAGAAGAGTTGATTGGTGCGGGGCATGATAGGTGGCCATATACAACCAGGCGAGTCGAACAATTCTTATAACAAACTTGCACCCCCTTCAGTACTACAGAACCAACATTCCCTCGCTCCAGAAAACAAAACAGGAATGAATGACGAGCTCGATCAAATGCTTTCGCGAGGTCGACCTGATGTAAGGAAACCTGATCATGAGAGCAGGAACATGATTCGAGGAATGTGCGCGTAATGTGTACATTACTTTGAGTGGCACAGCCCCTCAAGCCGCACGTCTGGTGAGGGCCAATGAGAAGCGGCATTGTGCCACGCCCCGAATCGTGAACCTCTCATCATAATTCCCCTTGCCTACCGTGAGGATGATAGCGGGATTCCGCGAGTGACAGATACTGCTCGTTTCCTTTCCTGTAAATTAATTATAGAACGCCGGTGAACTTTAATGCGCTCAATGAAATGCTGGTTGTGTTCGACAAGGGGCGCGTGGCATACCGTCACGACAAGACTCTTTCTCAGAGCGACCGCGAGAGTGGCACGGAAGACTGAATCATCTTAGAACGAGAACGCCAAGCGAAAAGACGTCGCCAGGAAGCTCAACGACGTGATATGGCCGCCGCTAAACAACAACAGCAGGAAGAAAGTGAGGAAGAGGACGAGGAGGATGAAGAAATAATAATAATAATAATTGGTTCACAAAAAAGGAAAGGCGCAGTATCTGTCACACTTGTAGTTGTGGACATCTGAACCGCACTGTAAGGGAAGGGAGGAAGGTGGGAGTGAAGGTGCAAGGAGAGAAAGGAGAGCCGTAGTGGAGGGCTACGGAGTAATTTCGACCACCTGGGGATCTTTAACGTGCGCTGACATCGCACAGCACACGGACGCCTAATGCCTGGATGACTGCTTGCTCCGTGGCCTGGATATACGTAGCGTGAAGTTATTATGCTTGGATGAAGAAAGTGATTCCAAGATTCGTCGGCGCACTGAACATACGATAAAACTCAGTGAAAGTGCAAACTCAGTACCAAGCATAACAATAACTTTACGCTACGTATATCCAAGCCACGGAGCAAGAAACCATTTTCTTGCTCCGTGATCCAGGCATAGCAGAGCTAAGCCACTGCCATTTTTTATTTTTTGTTATCTGGTCGGCCGGGCTGGCCATGCCGACACCATTATATTGAAATGTGATTATTTTGTGTTGTATAATAATTGTATTATTTTACAGAATTGCAATGAATTGTTTAACGTGCTAGGATTGTACGGCATTGCAGAATTGTGCTGAATTGTCATGTGCTGGACCTATATCTAGCATATCTGTGTGTCCTTATCATTTCAGGAGCATTTTGTGTGTTTGTGGAATTTTTGGCGAAAATAAAACTCCTCTTTGTGTCTTCATACCATTTGCACCAACAGCGACAGTTCTGCGTAGCGGATTTCTCTGCGAGTTTAACGTTATTCGCTTCCCGTGATTTTGTAGTTATGGCACCCTCGACGACATAGAGCCCTTCGAAAGCTGCTTTTCGATGGAGGCAAAATGAAGAGGCATCCGTGCGTCGCCTTTCATTTGGCGTTTCCTCGAATGCCGCGCCACACAGCATTAACAGACGCAGTACAGCGAGCATCAGCGGCGTTTCAAATTCCTTTACAGGAAAGAAAAGGCCTGCCACAATTCTCCGCGGACACCTTAACCAAACTGTGAAGAAAAGAAGGAAGGTGGAAGTAAAAAATTCTAGAGGGCACTTTGGGCCACTAAAGTGCGATGAGGCAAAAGCCATTAAAGCGCAGGTGCCCTCTACTACGGCCCGTCTATCTCCATCTCTTCTTTCACTTCCACCTTCCTCCCTTCATCATGGTGTGGTACTTGTGTCCGCGGAGAATTGTGACAGTTACTTTCTATCATGTAAATCAATTTCAAACACCGCTGATGCCTGCAGTACTAACGCCTCCTAGACATCTGCGTCTGCTTCTGTTTACTGTGTGGTGTGGCGTTCGAGGAAGCGCCAAATAAAAGAAGCCGCACGGGTACCAGGTCGTGATGGTACATCGCGCGCCCCTTGTCTAACACAACCAGCATTTCACTGAAAGCATGTTACCGTCGTTCTACAATTCGTTTACAGAAAAGGAAAGACGCAGTATCTGTCACTCGCGGAATCCCGCTATCATCGTCATGGCAGACAAGGGGAATTATGAAGAGCGTTTCATGATTCGGGGCGTGACTCAGTAAAGCCCTTGACTGGGGATCCAAAGGATGGAGTTTCGATTCCTGTTGGAGGCAAGTTTAACTGTTACACCAGAAAGGAAGACTGAGAAGCAACCACCTAAGCAAAGTGAGCTAAGTTTCATTTAAAGAATGGCAAGGGATTATTAAGGCGAAAGCTTTTAATGGCCCATACTGTCCGGGGGCTGTCGCGTGGCGTTCCTGGCGCGCGTTTAAGTGTGGGATTGTAGATGGCAGGAACGGTAGACAAGATGAGACTTCGGAGGAAAGGCGCAGTATCTGTCGTGCGTGTAGAGACGAGGTTTATTAATACGAAAGCATTACTTCGCTATGTTAACAGATTCCTGTCCGCCAAACGTGTCCGCAGGCCGCGTCCGCCGACCGCGTCAGCAAAATCGTGTTCGCAGCAGTTGTGTGTAACTGAGATGTGTCAGAGGTTAATGAGTGGTGTCAATCGATAGAAGGTGGCATAATGTTGTTGCGTAAAAATAAATAGGCCAATAAGTTGATTGGGTAATTAATAACAGGCAAAAATTGTAAAAGTTGTCCGCAGCAGTTGTAATTAAAAGGTGGTAGAGGTTAAGGAGTGGTGTCAATCAATAGAGAGTGACGTAATATTGTGTCCAAAAATGTAACTAGGCCAATAGGTTGTTTAGGTAATTAATTAGAGCTAAAAAAACGCAAACTCGTGTATGCAGAAGTTGTAATTGAGAAGTGGTGGAGGTTAATGAGTCGTGTCAATCGATGGAGGGTGGAATAATGTTGTGTCCAAAAAAATAATTAGGCCTTAATTTTTTAATTAGATAAATAATTAGAGGCAAAAAACGTTAAATAACGACAAAAATGGTCCTCATTAGCCCCCCCAATTGAATATATCAAATAATAAAGTAGGTAAATAAATCAGTCAAGGTGACGTCAAGGATGTGACGTCACGCAAACGGAGGTAGAGCCGGAAGGGGCTTTGGAAGGGATTGGCGCGCAATTTGAAAGTACCGAAGACTAAAATGGGTAAACAAGAAGTGAATTTATGTGACGTCACGCAACCGAAGTAGAGCCGAAGAAGGGCATAGGAAAGATTTGGCGCACCAATTAAAAGTGCCAAAGACTAAAATTGGTAAACAAGAAGTGAATTAATGTGACGTAGAGGATGTGATGCCACAAAACCGGAAGTAGAGCCGAAAAAGGGCATGGGAAGACATTGGCGCGCTATTTAAAAGTACCAAGGACTAAAAAGGGTAAACAAGAAGTGACTAAAGCAACTAGAAGCTACTAGAAGCAACCAACAGCCACTTCCGTGCTTTTGCATTACTCCAATGCAGATTCTGCAGTGCTCTTCAATTTTTAATTCATTTTTAACTCTCACTCTTGAATGCGTGACACCCTCTGCCGACAGCCTCTGCCGAAAATGAACAAAGCTTAAAGGCTTTCGCCTTAAATATTACGATACACTTTGGCGACTAAAGTGTTCAGAGGCGAAGGCCTTTCTTGGCATGCTGCTAGACAGAGAGAGAAAGAAAGTGCTTTATTTGCACCCGTCAGAGTATGGGTGATCGGGTGAGACGCAGCTCCCCTTTTCATCGTCTCTCTCTCTCCCCTAGACGTCGGTCGGAATTAGTTGGCTTCCGGCGGCGGCCTCGGCTTGACCGATGACTTGTTTTGGGGGTTGTTGTTGCTGGCCAAGGAGGGAGGATTCCCAAGACTCTTTGTTTCCATGTAGCCCGTTTAGCGCTGGGCAAGCCCACAGCATGTAATTTTGGGTCACTATGACTTCACAGTTTTGCACTTGGAAGAGTGCACCTTAGAATGCCATTTGTGTATGGATATACAGGTTTAGGAAGGTACTTGTCTGCAGTTTTCTTCAGATTACTTCTTCTTTCTTTGTGAGAGATCTATGGGAGGTAGGGAGGCTTCTCCTGGTCATTCTGTAGTGTTCTAAAACTTCTCTGTATGTAGTTAAGTCTCGCTTTTTGGACAGGGACTACTAGTCTGCCCGCACTGGGGCCTGGTGTGTGAGTCTTCAGGCGACCTCGTGGCGATCTCGTTCCCTGTGAGTCCACTATGGACGGGTCCCCATATTATTTTAATTAGGTCGTTCGGTACGTTCTCTTTGCCTGCTTGCAGAATTTTGCCGGCCTCTTTGGACACCTTACCTTTGTCATAGGCTTTGATTGCATTTTTAGAATCGATCATGATTATTCTGTTTGATGAACTTGTGATTGCCAGGGCAATCGCCGCCATTTCTGCCTCCTTTGGTGAAGAGTCTGTTACGCTACAGCTGGAGGCATTGCGAATGATTGCGAGTGATCGCTTACTGTTTGGGAACGCTGGATAGCGATTAAAGGGCTCGACAACTGTTTCCGAGTGTGGTAATGCTTTATTGAAACTCGTGTTGGTGAGGCGCTGGAGGCGCCTACTCTTTGCGACTCCTGTGGTGTCCATTGCTTCGATTTCGATGTTCCGTTGCTTGTATATGAAGCTCTAGAAACGACCGCACATGCCGTACTATACATTCCGACTGATTTTGATGCTAAGTAATCAGTACTAACTAATTAGCGTTAATTAACCCAATTAGTGCTAACTAACAAGCGTCCAGTCAGTGCTAACTACTCAGTGTTAATTAGGGTGCAGGTACTCGAACTATTTTAAGTTTCAGTAGCACTTTATTGTGCGGAACCTTATCGAATGCTTTACTAAAATCGAGGTAGAACGAAAGGAAGAAGATGGTTTGCACGGTATAAAAAAGAAGAACCGAACAAGGGTAAATAGGGTACGCCTCAGGTCGCAGATGAGCCAACGTTTCGACAAGTGGACTTGTCTTCGTCTGGGCATGAGGCGTACCCTATTTACCCTTGTCCAGACGAAGACAAGTCCACTTCTCGAAACGTTGGCTCATCTGCGACCTGAGGCGTACCCTATTTACCCTTGTTCGGTTCTTCTTTTTTATACTAAAATCGAGATATATGATATGGTGGTGCTGTGATATGGTGGTGCGGTGGTGCTGTGGTAAGGCGCCCGAATGCAATGCCAGAGTACCCGTGTTCGATCCCGACCGCCTGCGGCTGCGTTTCGATGGAGGCGAAACGAAGTGGCGCCTGTGTGCTGTGTGATGTCAGAGCACTCAGTGCACGTTAAAGATCCCCAGGTGGTCAAATTACTCCGGAACCCTCCAATACGGCACCCCTTTCTCTTTTTCTGCACTCCCACCTTCCACTATTCGCTTAAGGCGTGGTTCAGGTGTTCACAGAACAAATATGACAGATAATGCGCCTTTCCTTTTCTGTGAACAAATTAATATTATTATGACATCAACTTGTCAGGAAATATGTAGCGCAGCACTAATTAGCGCTAACCAATTATTGTTAATTGGTACTAACTTGTGCTAGCTAATTTGTACTAGCCAATTAGTACTAACTGATTAGTGTTCTTTACTACCCAACTGGTACTAATTTGTTAGCTTGCACCCACTCAGTTGTATCTAAGTAGTGCTAACTAATTAATGGTAATCAGTACCCAGTTAGTGGCACATAATTAGTATTGATTAGTTTTCAATTAGTGCAAATTTGTTTTCGCTAATTAGTATTATTCAGTACCCAATCAGTGCTAAATATTTAGTATTAACTGTTAGGAAGTGTTGTGGTCAGTCTAGTAACTAGCAACTGATAGCTAATAAATGTTTATGGCCATTTTTGGGTCGCTGCCAAAGGTGTGACACCCTCTGTGAGCGGACAAAACAGTATGAGCCATTAAAGGCTTTCGCCCTCAAAAAATGAGAGAAAGCTAGGTGCCGTAGTGAAGAGCTTTGGACTACCACGCATAGAGGTGTTCGCCTAGTCGCAGTTTAGTAAAACCCCTCAATAAACTAAAAGTAGCGCCAACATGTGAAGTTTGCCGCCCGCCTCCTCTCCTGCGCTCTCCTTCGTCGTTCGACCCTCTCATTGGCTGAGCGCCGTCACGTGCGCGCGCGCTTTTTTTTTTTTTTTTTTTTTTTTTTGCTGGGCGTGCAGCTTACTCCTTTTCAGCGGGGCGGGCGACGCGCGCGCGGCACATATCGCCGTGTGTTTTGCTGCCACGCGGACTGCTACTAAATCGTTCCCGCTGGCTATTTAATCTTTTTTTTTTCGAGCATGTTGCGCTCTTTGGCCGGCGGCTGATAGAAGCACGGTGGTGAAGGCGAGTTCAACCAACGCAGACATCGCGTACAAATGGTGTCACACACTGACAGTTGAAAACGGAACCGTTTCAGCGCAAAATATAAAAAAAAACTGCTACCACGCTTCTCAAGTTTCACGGTAGCTTACAATTCAGTCCAACCTGCAAAGAAACCACACAGACTGCAGCTTCCGCAGCCTAGTTAATTTTTTTTTCAAGCATGTTGCGCACTTTTGTCAACGGCTGACGGACTCAAGGAGGTGAAGGCGAGTTAAATCGACGCCAAAATCGTGTACGTATGGTGACACACCATGGCAGCTGAACACGGCACCGTCTCAACGCCAAATATAAAAAAAAATAACTGCTACCTCCCTCCCCAAGTTTACCGGTAACTCACAAGTAAATCAAAGCTGCAAAGACTCCACACAGACTGCAGCTTCCGCCGCCTATAGTTAATTTGATCTGCAGCTGAAGTTGAAAATACATGGAAGACAGCTGCTGCCACACTTCTCAAGTTTACCGGCAGCTCGCAATCCAGTCAACGCTGCGAAGAAACCATACACAGACTGTTCCAAAATTGTTCCTGTCCGCCGTCTAGTTACAAATTTTATAAAGCATGCCGCTGAGTGGCCAAATGTGACGAACTACGGACACACGGAGATGACGGCGGGTTGAACCAACGCCGAAATCGCGTATATGTGGTGTATGACACTCACAGCTGAAACTATTCTGGCGGGAAATCCCTGTCAACATTCGGTAATTATGTTTCAGCAGTGAGTAATATTTTAACCTGGACACATTGCGACAAAATGCAAGGCTGTGGTGAGACCCGGCGCACGGCCGCCTCGATCGGCGCGCGCGCGGCGCTGATCGAGACGGCTGTGAAGGGCGCCTGCTCCGGAGAGCGCGCGCTAGTCGCGCACCCCGTAGGTGGAGCCACGGTCGAAATCCGAGAGGAGGAGCGGCGCCGCCGGAGGAGGAGAGAGGAGATGGCGCTACTTTTAGTTTATTGAGGGGCTTTACAGTTTAGTGGCCCAAAGTGCCCCCTGGAATTTTTCTCACGGACTCTCAGACAGCCTGTCGAAATTACATGAATGACAGGATAGGTCGTCCCGCGCTCCGCATACTCCTCGAAGCGTGCGACAAAATTAAAAACCACGAACAAAGCAACAAGACCACACCCAAAATTATGTGGGTACCGGGGCACATATGGGGGTGGCAGGGAACCAAGAGGCCAACAGAACAGCTCGAGCATACACTATCGCCAGCACCCAAGGAATACTCGGCCATACTAGAAAACTATAGAGGCAGAAGAATGCGATATCCCCCAACGCACAGTTCTCTCAGCAGAGGAGAAGCTGTCATTTGGAGACAATTACAGACAGCAAAATGGACAGATGTTCGTAGTACGACGAAAAACCCACATTATATCACATCACATGGGCCTGTCAAAACATAGACGTGGTCTCCAAAATTTGAAACCCGGCGAAACCCGGGAGACTGTTGTCCAGCGACCGCCGCGAAGACCAGCAAGGTCCGGTACAGCGAGCTGTACGGGCAGCAGTGGCCAGCGGAGCCCTGGGCTGAGGGCAACCGACCATTGGACAGAAGTGAACGAGGTTGACGGAGAAAACTCCTGGGGATGCAACAAGGAGACACGTCTTAAGACACCCCAAAAACCGCTGAAAAATAGCATAGGGATAAATAAAGTTTTTCCTTCCTTCCTACCGTCCTTCCTTTCCATAATGCACGGTTAGGTGTCCACAGAGCAAATGTGTCAGATACTGCATCTTGTACGTTGACATCGCACAGTGGCGTCCGTGTACTGTAGGGGTGGCTGATCCTGGCCCTGATGGGGCTAGGACTGGTAGGGGCTTTAGGTCACCGCCGCTTGTGGCGGGGGCTAGCCTGCCACCGATTTTTTATCTGTTGTAGGCCGTCATTGCACCCGCCACTGCTTCGGTGGTGAACGACGGCTGTGGTAGCGGCACGTGTCCTTCTCTCCCTCTTCTTTTTCTTTCTTTATTTTCTCTTCTGTCCGCACGGTGCCCCGCCGGTATGGTGCAGTGTTAAGATGCCCGACTACTGTGCCGGAGTACCCGGGTTCGAACCCGACCGCGGCGTCTGCGTTTCGATGGAGGCGAAACGAAGAGGCGTCCGTGTTCTGTGCGATGTCAGCGCACGTTAAAGATCCCAGGCTGTCGAAATTACTCCGTAGCCCTCCACTACGGCTCCTCTTTCTCTCTTTCTACTTTAACTCCCACCTTCCTCCCTTCCCTTGCGGCGCGGTTGCGGTGTCCACAGAAAACAAGTGAGACAGTTACCGCACCTTTCCCTTCCTAAAAATAAATCAGTTCAATCAGAACCCGACCGCAGCGGCTGCGTTTCGATGGAGGCGAAACGAAGTGGCGTCCGTGTGCTGTGCGATGTCAGCGCACGTTAAAGATCCCCAGGTGGTCGAAATTACTGCGCAGCCCTCCACTACGGCTCCTCTTTCTCTTTTTCTACTTTCATTCCCACCCTCCTCCCTTCCCTTACGGCGCGGTTCGGGTGTCCACAGAGCAAGTGTGACAGTTACTGCGCCTTTCCCTTCCTGTGAACCAATTATTATTATTAATTATTAAATCAGGCAGCTTAGGCGGCTTTCAGAGCACGCATGGCATTCTGCACAGCCTTCCTACTGTTAGATTTCCTGCTCGTTTCGGTTACTGTGTCGCATAACCAGCATTAGCTGCGTGAATTAGCTCGAAGAGTTGTTACTGACATTTTGGCGGGGGGACGATATTTTTAAATGTTTTAGGTGGTTCCATTAAAAGAATACCTTGAAAAGAAGTGTTGTTAATAAATGACGCTGCCGAGAAGGCGGTGACGTCTCGCGCCTCTGCGAGCCCAGTAGCATGCTGTGAATTCCTCGTTGGCGTTCCCTAGTACTCGTTTTTGTTACGTTTCGTAATACATTGATAGAATACACTTGCTCTTGTGACACTTTATAGCACTTTTAATTGTAGTGCTTGGTGGTGGTAAAAATATTTAAATAAAAATGTTTAGGAGGTTGTAGCGTTGGTTGGAGTGCTTGGTATAGAACTTCAAATACAGCACACGAGTTCAAAATGAATTTTCAACGTCAAACAGTAATAGAAGTGTTGATTACTGTTTCTTAAAATGTCCATTTTCTTTTTATTTCGCTTATCCATTGCTTTACAGATGTGATTATTACCAGCTTGATAAATGCGTACTATACATGATATATGCCAGTAGCGGCAAAAGCCCGGTCCAAGCGTGTTATGCAGTATGGCACGCATTTCTTTCCATTGTTTGTTATGCATCTTGCAGCTTCCTGTACGAGCCGCCATTCTTCCACCGGGAACATCCCCAGCCTCGAAAGAGAGCACCAGCTGCTTCGAAAGCGCAACCAGAAACTTCAGCAGTCCGCACACCGACGTCGCTAGAGGACCGTGGCCGAAATAGTAAATGATGTAAGCACAGATGCATGGTCATCAGTTGCTGCACTGGTTGAAGCTCAGCTCAAGCTCAGCAATGTTAAACGCTGTGCTTGTTTTTGCAGCAGCAACAACAAATCGTCTGCCCTGGAACTTCCCTTTCATCCCATAAGGGCTGTAGATAATTAGGATAGTTTTTCATGTGAACATCAGTCAGGACGCTCAGCTCTGATTGAAGGTGTGCTCTCTTCAAAAAAGGTTTTTCCTTAAATATGTTAACTAGTGCAAGGAGCTTTGTTTTCGGCATCCGGGCGGGTATGCACTATAATGCTTGATGAGATGTACATCCAGAAAAAACTCTACAACACACATTTCGATAGGTTTGAAGGCCTTGTGGAATATTGTAACATGCAGGGTGGAATTCATTGCGATTAGGCATTGGTGTTAGGCATTGGTGTTTGGCTAGAGGCATTGGAACGTCATGGGAACAGCTTCTTGCTTATTTTTTGTGCGTGTGAATGCATTTATAAGGCTTTTATTGGGAGTCTTGCTTCTCGAGACGATATCGGTCAAGCAGTTTGCTCCATCCCTGATGAAAAAGCAGAAACTTTTTGGCAGTGTACAGCGATGCTGCGTATGATGCAATGTTTCTCTTCTTCACACGAGTTACGCTTCATTGGTTTGCCAGACTGGCTGCTCATGAGAAGGAAGCACACTGGCAAAGGCTAAGTACTTGAGTTTGTACAGATGTCCGACGTTTTATTCGGTAGTTAGTGTAATGGTTGTTTTACGGCATTGGTTTGCGAAACAAAAAGCTTTAGTTTTGACCACGGCGGCTGTGGTCGAAATTACTCCGTAGCCTTCCACTACGGCTCCCCTTTTCCACTTTCACTCCCACCTTCATCCCTTCCCTTATGGCGCGGTTCAGGTGTCCACAGAGCGTGACATATACTGCGCATTTCCCCTCCTGTGAACCAATTATTATTATTCATAATATTTGGGTTGATAGGAATCTCACTGCATCGGCATGATGTGTACAAGCTGACTCCTATTTGTAAACAAATCATTCCATCGAATACAATATGCTTTCGTGTAATAGTGCATTTCTAGAGTGTTGCCAATAATTGTTATAGAGACCCCCCCACCCTCGTTCGTTTCCATGCGGGAGCTCTCCTTCACTTGTATGCACTGAGAAGTGTATAGTCTGTGGGTGCATAGCTGTGCACATCTTGTAATTAACTATACACACGAAAAAAAAAAAAAAAAAAGATGTAACAGCATACTCTTTTCATGTGCCTTTTTCATCTTCAAGCTTGGTCGTACTTCTACAGCAGCATACTGCTCTGTGCTCATTGGAGCTGTATATTCCATCTTATTTTAAGGCCTTCTAATCCATTACTGCACCACGTTGCTGCTAGATCACGTCCGAGTGCTGACATTAAACTGCTGTTGCTTCTCCGATACTCCATTCTGCCTTCATGTTTTCTGTAGTGTGCAAGCACTAGGTGCACTTGTCACTCTCAGGCCTTTCTGAAGAATGAAGGTGGATGTAAGCATTACTCGCACTGAAAGGCAAGGTCAACGACGACGGTGACTGAACGATACTTGGAAACGGCGGCTAAGAATTGACCCTGTTGAACACCAAGAATTGCCTTAAATTGCCTGTCTAAGTTTCTGTCCAGCTACATTTTCACAACAATTACGGGGTGAAACTTTGCCGAATTGGCCGAGCATCGTTCAGTCTTCGTCATCGTTGGTCTTGTCTTTCGTAGCCTAAGAGAAAGAATGCTCGAAACTCATGCCAAGCATACATCACTATGACGCCATGCTTGTTCGTGTTTTTTATTAGTACTAGTACTTAGAACAGTTCTCAGGGCAGCGTGGCAGTGCAAAAAAACTCGTGCCTAACTCAGTCGATCCCCATGGGGCTTTATGCAAATTTCGCAACCATGGGCTCTACCTTGTGCCAGGCCGAAAGCCACTTTTAGTCGGACTAGCGGTTTTAAAGTGCAACTCCGGAGTTTTTTTGAAATTCGAATATTATAGTGAAAATTTGACTCTATGTTCTCCTCTGCGTCCTGACGCATTCTACACAATTTGCACGCCGTTAGATAATCCGTTCGCGCGCAACACGATTTTAAATAATGCCATTTTTATGGCTTAAGTTGGGGCTATTTCTGCAGGCAACATACGTCGTCTGACGTCACAAACAGTATGCCGGCGTTACTGTCCGCGTCCCTCGTGATTATGAAATTGTGAGGCTTATATTGAGCTACCTCAGACATTTTATGTAGTGCGTCGTGATTTCCATACTTTATTTTCATCATCCAATGCACGTACGAGTGTTTTTCGAATACTGACTGTGACGTCACCATTTCGTCATCTGAAATGTCGTTTCTGCCCGTGAAAGCAGTTTCGGTTTCGATTTGCTGTTTTTCATTTATAAAAATACTTCTTATTGGAATTTTGAAAACGGTTTTTTGTGTTGGAGTCAGGCCATGCCGAGGAATGTAATTCAACCAAAAACACAAAATGATGAAAAAACCACCAGAGTTGCCCTTTAAAGCGTTATCGCTGCCAAGAGGTGCCCAAGGCGGCACAACCAGCCCGGCTCCGCGCGTGAAAGATTATCGTAGGCCACTCAGGAAAAGCACCCCTTGCGCTAAGATGGAGTTTGATAAAGGCGAACACCGCCCTTATAATTTTACATCTAATTTTCAGGGACATATTACGACAGTTCGATATAACCAATAGTTCTACATATCCGGGTTCGATATATGCGGGATCGACTGTATTGTAACCTAATATAACCTAAAATACGCGATCTCAACCTAATCTAAGGCGGCATTCGGGCTGTCTCATTTTTCTCTGCGCAGTATTCTTCTCATCCGCGCAGCTCTTCGCCCTAAAACTGAACCATCTACCCCATAAGCTTTACCGAGGTACCGAAGACAGCCTTCCTGCTCAGTTTGCTACAGACCCTTCCCGGGTACCCAAGAGGAAGCCGGGAGCATTCAGGGCCCGTCTATTCGTATTAAAGCCCAAAGCAAGAAAGAACCAATGTCTCCTCTCGACGCAGAGCTAAGTTCCCACAGTAGTGCTCCGCCAACCTGTCTGCGCATTTATTCTTGCCATTACTTTGCCTCTCTGATGCCCCTTCAATCTAATATTCCTGTTAACATTCCCTTCACTCCACTCCTAAAATTAGTGAATGTTCCCTCAATGAAACAGCAGCACGCGCTGCGCTCGTCACGGTTCTTCAGAAATCACAACTAAGGTAGACGGATGGCACAACGGACGGATGCTTTCCAATATGCAAGTTGATATCCTAACGCAACATCAGCAAACTTAGATACCAAGACATGGGAAATCTCCAGCACGCTGCTTCAAAAGGTAAATACTGATAGAAATTGCAGCCACATAAGCATCTATTGGGAATACTCTTTAAGTGTGCAGAAAAGAGATAACACCGAAACGCCCCATTTCCTCGCAACCGAACACGTCATAGCCACCTTCATTGGCCAAACGACGGCCGTCCGCTTATCAATCTGCGCTAATCTATACACTTGAACGATTATCTTCAAAAGCCTGATTGCTGCGCATGCCACACTTGAAGAGCGTCGTTGGCGTAGTTGTCTTTGACTTCTTGGACTCCATTGGAAAGCCAGGATGCCGAGCCTAAATGAAAAAGTGGCCCTCATTACGGGTGAGTCACAACAATATGTTTTAGAAAGTGTTGCTAAATAAGAATGGAAAATTAATCTAGTAAAACTGCTAAAGTACGCTGTGGATTTTGCGACAGCATTGTTAATTTTCTTAATTTTTCTTCCGTTGACGTATTCTATAGAGAAAATAAAAAGATACTTCATATGGACGCATCCAACCAAACTTCACTAACCATAATTAAATCTCAGTATAAAAGAGATGGCACAAGCATTCTCCCGTCTGCTGCACAGCTTTCTTCTGAGGTCTTTCAAAATACTATGTAGTGTAATTATAAAGGATATGAATAACGGTTCATCACAAAATGGCAATCCAGTGCGGCATCGTACAGAATCAGGTGCCATGTTGTCTTGTTCAAGTATCAGCTGTATGACATTCCAGTATGCCGCGTCGATCGCGGAACCTGCAGGCATTATATTTAACGTGTTGCTAGCAGCGCTTCCTTACAGTGATATTTTTCTTCAGCTTTGGAACTGCGGTTGTAGCTAAACGATAGTTCTGTAAGCGTGCCTAACTTCTCTGCTAGCCGCTAAGCGACGCTATGTACCGTCGCGCTATGTGGCATTTGAACTGCGAAATGTTTTGAGTTAACCACTATTATTTGATTGGTAGTTTAGTGCCCACCGGCAGAGTGGTGTATTCAATAACTCAGTGAATAAGATACTAAAATGGAACGCAAGATAAAGCTCGCAAACCCGCTCTTGCTAAATTCCCTGGCCGCAACAGGGTGACGCTTTGGTCACCCTGTCATCTGCACGCAATAAAACAATTTCAGTCTCTTCGAAAGCACTTCGATTTATGCGTCCGCATTATGACCGCAATTTATCGCCCTCCACTGATGCTACCTCCTCGTCATTTTCTTATCTTGATGACAGGCGCTTGCATGACTAGATCGGTTTTTCCACAAGATCGTACACGGTATTATTTCTCTATAAGCGCCGGTTGAATTTACCAATCATTCCGCACCCCGCACGCGACGGAGTAGCTAGCTCAACTTAGTTCCTCTGCACGTATCAGTACATTCTAATAAACCTTATTGCAGTCAAGCGACTCAGTATTGTTAATGAATAAATAATTAAACATTTTCCGGGCACTATAGAAACCTGGAATTCATTAGCCATTCTCTTTGAGCACCGCGGCATGCTGACTATGCCTGTCATTTCCCGATTCATATGCGGTGACACATTTTAGTGCGAGGACATCTACTTCACAAGGCCTAACCGGCTTAACATTTATAGTGGGAACGTGAGATCAGAATCCAGTCTTTCAGGAGCCTTGAGTACTGAGTTCGACACGCGGCCTATAGGCCATACAGGCACACTCGTGTGACGTGGCTAAAGCGAGGATTTATACATATTAAGGTAGTATTTCATATAATGCGATACAGTGCTACCGAGCAAAAGTGGAGAACACACGATCGGCTAGGATTGTTGTTCTTTTGTGGAGAAGTGCGCATCTGGCAAAGGTACTGGGGAAAGCAGGCGAGCATGAGGAGTACCATATATGCAGGTCTTGCAAACAGCCACGGCAGAGTCACAAAAACGATGGTATGATGTTTTGTCAAGTCGCGTAGTTTCTCCACTTTTACGCAACATTGTACGTTACGTACGTACGCTAAGGTGTATTTGTGAGGCAGTAGAAGCGCATATTAAACGTTTACTGATTGACTCAAGCGAGTGGCGCAGTACATGTACGCGAACGAGGATTCGTAACGAGATCCAGCAAACTTGAGTCATTGACTTTGTCTTAAAGGGCTTATGTGTTCCTCCGGCTAAGGCTTGTAATAGGTGAAAACTGAGTCTTAGCCGGAGCAGCGACGTTTTCAGCTTCGTAACAGAGTATTTCAGAAGTATTGCGTATTTAGACTCCATACAAGTGAAAACATAGGCCAAAAATGTCGTACTAAGAAATTAGCTAACATAAAAATCGTGGAAAGATGTCAAGATATCCTCATTGTTCCTTTAAAACTGATTTTGTCATAAAATAAGTTCCTATATAGACATACACTCGAATCGTATTGGCTCAGCTTAACTGTTGCCTGGTTCAACCCTTCACCCCCCCCTCCCCCCTCCATACTGCCGCACGAATCCGCAAGTGGGCTACACACTCACCCTGGCATTCCAGCATTCCCGCGTCATGCTTCCGCCGCCGAACTCACTATCTTTCTCTCTCTGTGACTTTAGTACTCCTGGCGGTCACGTCTTTGCTTGAGTTCGAAAACATAGAACCAGAAGAACAGCTTCTGTGATTTGGCAGCTAGCATGGCCTCCGCATGAGCGTTCGGATGAAACATGCTTCACCCAGATTTCTGGTCGTAGTACGGCTAAGTGAATAGACTCCTGCCGATTGCGTATCAGTGTGAGTGATTATCGTTCGTACCCTCACAGTACTGCGAACGCCTTGTTATTGATCGCTTGAGAAAGCCAAAAGATATGAATTTACCGAATGACTTAATCGTGACTTTATATGCGTTGTGAGACGTCACATTTGGAGCGACTTTGGTGCAAAAAAAGAAAAAAAAAAACTCTGCAGCATATAATTTCCGAACTATTTTGAACAGGACACATATCTCGAACGGAACCATTCGTATGGCGTTCTTGAAAGACATTGTTGACCGATGCCTCTGCTATCGCGTGTTTTTCCGCGGAAGAAGCAGCATCTACCGTGTGTCCGTGCTCCCCGATCGCGTTCTCAAGAGGTGCCGGTTAAGAGTTAAAGCACGTATCAAGAGAAGGGACACCGCATTCCTCCAACTTGAGCTGCGAGGGCGACGAAGAATAAAGTTGCGAAAATCGCGAAAGGCCTTCGCGTCCGCGATGACGCTTTTCAACATACGCCTTATTTTTTTTCTCTCCAACAGCTTTTTTAGACGGCATGAGATCGTGCTATGTACACAAACATATCGGATAACTCAAGTGGTTCTCGCGCGGCTGACTCCACTTGATCTTCGCGGCGACTCAGCGCGGACTATCACGAGTCATGCACGTAGTTGTTTCCGCGGTGAAAGAAAAGCATCGTTGCAGTACTATAGCTAGTACGAATAAAAGAAGAGAAGCAAAAAAAAAAGGAACAGGTAGAAAGGAAAGCACAGGGTAAAGCTGAGAGATTCAGTTCATAAGAAGGCCGAGCGAAAATAAAAAATAGCAAAACAAGACGAGACTAGAGCAGCTTAAAATGCAGCGTGAAGAGCTCTACATTGACGACTATTGTGCATGTTTATCTACATGTTAAATGCACATATCAGTTCGTGACGGCCGCCATCCCATCAGGAAGTTTACTTTGTCGACACGGCGGGGCACTTTTAACCCTCCAAAATAGCTTGAAAGGATTTTTTCTACGACCTATTTTGGCTGGCAGAGGTGCGCACCCATACGCAGTCCAATGAGCCACTTCAATAAACTGGGGGCTTGTAATATGGAGAACCCTTGTTCTGCACCTTGATATGCAAGCGAGTGAGCTGACGGGCTTAGCCAGCTTGTTCTACGATGGAGCCCGCCTCTGTAGGACGTCTTCATCGCACACTCGAGCACCGCATCTAGCACCATCCGTCCTTCTCTTCCGTAGACAAGATGGAACGGGTTTAAACAGGTTGTTTCCTGATTCACCTTGTTATACGGGAACGTTGCTTATCTGGGTGTATCTGACCCCACGCTTTGTATTCCACGTGCACGTAGTACATGAAATTTTAATCCAATCCGCCAGCGTCTTGTACAACCATTCTACGAGCCCCTTCTTATGGAAATGGTAATTGAGCTGTCTGCTGTCGTATTTAGATGTTCTGTATAGCTACGACAGAAGATGTGCGGCGATTCTGAGCGGCGAATGCTTCCCCCCAATTCACGGACTGAGCGCCGTGTAAGAGCATATCAACCCCCTTAAAGAAAATTAAAGATCAGTGCAGAATCTGCATGGAGTAATGCGAAAGCACGGATGCTGTGGTTCGTTGCTTCTGGTTGCTTCTAGTTGCTTAATTCACTTCTTGTTTACCCATTTTAGTCTTTGGTACTTTTAAATTGCGTGCCAATTCCTTCATATGCAATTTTTCAGCTCTACTTCCGGTTGCGGGACGTCACATCTTTGACGTCACATTAAGTCACTTCTTCTTTACCTATTTTTGTCGTTGGTACTTTCACTCTCACCTTCCTCCCTTCCCTGACAATGTGTGACAGATACTGCGCCTTTCCTTTCCTGTGAACCAGTTATTCTAATTATTTACCTAATGAACTTATTGATCTAATTATTTTTTCGAACACAACATTACGTCACCCTCTATCGATTGACACCACTCATTACCATCTACCACTTCTCAATTACAACTGCTGCGGACATCATTTTGCGCACACGTTCTGCGGACAGAAATCTGTGAACATAGCACAGTAATGCTTTCTCAATAAAAATTGCGCGACTTCGAGTGTCATTCCTTGCTGGAAAGCCTGCCTTTCGGCGTAACTCGTCAAGTAGTCCGTAACGACTACTCTCGGCCTGTTTCTCGCTACACGGTAAATCAAATAGAGGAGGTTTTTGTCTACTTCCCCAAAGTGCTTGGGGACTGGCAAACAGTTCAGAGGCGCTGTCTTCCTACACTGGCCCTCCCGCCAGGCTCTGACGTGGCGCTTCACGCACGAAGTGAGTTTGGGATCTCATCGTGCTTTTGGCACTGGTCCAGGAGTTTTTCTTGCACAACATTCCATCCCTGAGGCAGAAGAATTGTAGCCTGCGTGCCAGGTGGGAGGGCATCGACCGCCCATATATGCTCTATGAGCAGCCTCGATTCTTCTTTGGCCCTTTGTTTAATAATAATATCGGACGAGCTTAGTGCGCCAGGGAAGTTGTCTTCTCCGTTGTCTTGAGAAGGATCCACGAGTGTGCACGACAGACTGTCAGCGTCTTTTTGCCGTCGACCGGATATATAAACGATGACGAAGACAAAATCTTAAAAGCCCCGTTCACGTGGGCCCTTGATGTTCGTGAGCCACCACAACACGAATGGTGGTCAGCAATTATCCGGAATGGGCCACCGCACAGGCAAGGACGAACCTTTGTGGTAGCTCATAGTACTGTTAAGAATTAATTTTCACTTGTAGAATGGTTGCACTCGGCTAGAAAGGTAGATGTATAGCGGTAACCCTGCTTCCACAGAAGTCCAAAAATTCAAAACACGGACGAGGATTACTGCACAATGTCATCAAAAATTATGACAAAATAATATCTTATGGCATCGAAATCAGACCCTTCTCGTCGGTTTAAATAAATCTCCGAACTTCTCGAGAATCCTTGCAACCAGCAAGACAAGGACGAAGAAAGGAGGCGCAACGAGTACTCACTGCCCAGAAAATATTTAAATGGCTAGAGCTCGTTGCATCTTTCTTCATGCTCACCCCGTGTGCGACGCAGAATTTTATTATGCTAAAGCACAAATGAGTCCAGCTGCTTGTTTAAAATTCCGAAATGATACTACGTCGAGCTGTGCACAGCTCATCGTCGCCTTAATCAAGTCCCCTATTTGTGAAATGGATCCAAACACATCGCTATCGCATTGTATTCTTAAGGTGCATTAAGCACTTGCCCAAATTTTGTAGCGCGTCACTACTGAGGTCCCCAGTCACAGAGTTCGCCGATATTGCTTGATCGTACTTGACCTCAAAACCCTAGCATCAAACCGAAAGGGAAATGAAACGTGACGTGCTTACACAAGTTACCTACTGCGCTAAATCAGCAGCAAATCTTCACTGTATCGACTGAATTTATCGTATAGTGTTGAGTGCCTAACGCGTAAAGATAAATAGCACCGGACTGTAAAGATTCTGCAGAACGATCAGACCATGGCAAACGGCTTACAACCGTCTTTATTACCTGTTTTGCGATTATATAGCAGTATAAAGGGGCAGCATGGCAAGAGGATATCTAAGCCGTTAGCTAGAACAAAAACCGTTTCGTTCCTAATTTCAAATCTCGGTTGGCGTTCAAGTAGCGTAAGCGTTCTTTGCAGCGTCCACTTTACGTAAGATTTATGGACAGATTCAGAATCATTATTCAGCATTTCAAAAAATATATGACAAATTTAAGGATTAAATCAATATATTCCGTTGCATGCAGGTCGGGTGGGTCATGTATTAAGCAATAATTTGTCCAATGTAAATGACACAATGTACACTGTTTTCCAAATTTCAAAAGAGACTAATTTTCCTTATACTGTTATTTCTCGTACCATCAGTCGTCATAGCTTCGCTGAGGTGAAGGTGCCGGAGAATAAATGGGATGAATGGTCTCAATGGGGTGGCGCGGTGGGCGTTTGGATAAGTGCGTAACAAAAACAAGCTCAGAAGAAATGTGAAATGTGAATGGAAACTTCTTAAAGCCAGTTAATTCCCCTTATCATACACGCTTGCAATCTTAACCTCTAAAATTATCTCGGGCCTTTTGATTCGCTCTTAGAAATGTAGACGTAATAAGGAAAACAACTCAGTAAGTGCCATAGCAAAAGCGGCGGTGTAATCTGTGGAGTTTCGGGATGCTATCATGCACGCATTTCTACCGTTCTCTTCCCTTCAGGTGCCTCGTCTGGCATTGGAGCCGCCACGGCCCTCCATTTTGCCTCACTGGGCTCCTGGATCGCCCTCACTGCCAGAAACGAGGCCGCTCTGCAAAGGGTGGCAGAAGCGTGCCGCGCAAAAGGAGTGCCTGAGGACAAGGTAAACTTTTGCCCTAATCAATGCGGGAAGTTTAAGCTGTAATTCTATGACACAGCGTCACATTGGTCGACTAGAAAATCAAATCCATTGTGCTGCATCAACGAGATTGCAGGCCAACGTACAGCCTTAAACTGTCTGCACTGTGGTAAGATTCTAATTACTAATTCTTTAAAGTTAGGCCCTCGTAAATAAGAAACTCCACCCCTGTGCACACTTTATGCTGCCGGCGGACAACAATTGTCATCGTCAGTCACCCAATGAATTTCATTCATCAGCTTTTTAGCTAATACGACTAAGATAAATGCTCATGTTCTAAAAAATGAAATGGTCGCACTTCTACATTGACCACTGCATTTCTTATTTTTTACTTAAAGGTTTGAACAATTGGATTAATTACGCATGCAGTGCATTGCTAACTGGATTGGCGACTGGAAATAATTTAAGTGTTGATTGGTTTATAGGGTTTGTCGCCTCAAAACCGACTCCTATGAGAGACGTCGTAGAGGAGGGTTGTGAAAATTTCAGTCACCTTGGGATATTTAACGTGCACTACCATCGTACAGTACACAGGCACTTTGCTTACCATCCATTGAAAAGTCGCCGCCGCAGCACGAATTTGACTCCGTATCCTTGGATTTAGCAGTCTAGCGCTCTAACCCCTGCGCCACCGCGGCAGTCTCCTTATTAGTGTGGCGCCAATTTTGTGCCAGGCGTGTTTCTTCCATTTAGGCAGCGGAAATTGAAAAGGAAACAGATATCAGCGTAACCTGTAGAACGCCTTGAAAATCCTGCATAAAACAATAAGAAAGTCACGCAGTCTGTCCACTTGTAGTTCCTTGATTCGGAATATAGAACTGACCACCTCAGGATCCAATTGTCTTGGAAGACTGGATTACGATCGTACCCTCCCATGTGAAGGCGAAGCCCGACTTCGCAGCGCATGCTGATTCGGTCGTAACGTCCCCTGGTGTCACATAAGCAGCGGAGAAAGAAGTGTCATGCCATGTCAGCTGCTAACCAGCCAAATACCACTTGCAAGAAGTATCCGGAAGAGACCTACCTTCTCTTTTAACGCGATATGATTAAGGTCCCGCTCATCAGAAAATCTGACCTCGAAAAATTAAGCATGGCGCTGGCAGGCAGTAGCTAGCAGCTGACATGACCGAGCACTGATTGGCTGCAAGGCTGCCAGACGCTGCGTTTGGCAGTATCCTACCCTGCCTCGACCCTGGCAACTTTAAACGCAGAAACTTGGCTGTTGAGGCTAGTCTGGCACTACTCTTCGAGGAACTAGCGGGCCTGAAATGGGATATCATAGGGCTCTTTGAAGTTAGGGGACCAAATGAGGCATATAAAGTATTGAAGGGCGGGCATGTATTGTGGCATCGAGATTTACCGGAGAGACAAGAACTTGGAGTAAGGTTCCTTGTCAGTATATAGCTGGTGACATAGATGAATTATGCAGGATTAATGAGTGGGTGCCAGGCGTCAATTAGGCTTAATAAGTGGTATAAACTGAAGGTTGTATAGGCCTACGCGCAATACATGTCCTGATGACCAGACAGTCGAAAGCTTCTGCGAAGAAGAATAAAATCGCCAATGGGGAAAGTAAAAACACAGTATAGTGTACTGATTGACGAATTCAATCTTATGGTAGGCAAAAATCAGGCTGGAGACCAGGACGTGAGTGACTATCGCATTTTTCGCTAAGAATAGCGGGAAGGGGGGGGGGGGAGGGGGGGAGTGTTCAGCGGAGTATTCGCAGAGCACAATAACTTAAAAATCGAGAATGCCTTCTTCAACAGTAACAAAGGACGGGGTTAAAAAAGTTTTACAAGCTATGAAAAAGGGAAAGCAGCTGCGTACTGCAGATTTATTGAAAGACGAGGAGCGGGGTATATTGTACTTGAAAAACTGGCCACCCTATATGCACAATACCTATTGCCATCGGCGGTACCAGACATATGGAAGAACGTTAACGCTATCTTAGTTCACAACAACTGGGGCGCTAAGGTCTTAAATTGCAGACCACTCAGCTTACTCTCCGTACAGGTATATACTAAGGTAATCGTTAATAAAGCCAGGATAACCCTAGACTTCAACCAACCAAAGGATCAAGCAGGTTTTCGGAAAGAGTGCTCTACTATCGATCATATCTATATTATCACCATTGTGATAGAAATATTCTCGGAATATAACCAGCCCTAATAGATAGGATTCATCGATGACAAAAAAGTATTTGACTCAGTGTGAACCTGCCGTGTCGGGCGAATCCTCCAGGCGGCGTGACAGAACTTGTAATTCTTTCGCATTTACGCACGTAAGAAGACCTCAGAGTACCCCTGTGTTTTTTTGTTGTTCAATGTGAAGTAACAATGTAGTCATAGAAAAAACGGATTAGACAGCATAAGGAGAGCTGCCACATGCCGACCGTTGGATCCGAACTCTCGACCTCCAAAAAACGCGTCCAGTTCCTTACCTGCTGAGCCACGGTGACAATATTCTACTTTTGTATGAACACGAAATTTGGAGGTTTTGTGTTCAAATCCAGCCTGCACTTCTCGTTGCTTTTTCTTGTTCAACCATAATCCATCATTACAGTAATATTTAACTGGGACCGACACCAAAAAATTGTCATTACTTTCCTTGCTGTCAGTTGTTGTTGGTTCCCTTCATATGCATCTCATAACGAGCGGCTCGTCACGCCCCCTACATTCGTTCGCTGACTAGTTTAACCAGGCCACGTACTTCATAGCCTCAATAAAATGGTGAGCTAACAGCTTCCCCCTCCCATCCCCCGTGCCACATTTGTTAGATCTCGTACCACGTGACACTCAGCGCGAGACAGTGCGTTTCATTTTCGTCGCTAAGAATGTGGGGGACGCTGGTGAACACTCCGAACGATACCGTTACGCTCAACATAAACACTTCAGAAAGCTTAAGATTGCACAGCCGTCGCCGTATAGCTCAGTAGGCACGAAGCATCTATCCGACGCGAAATTCGGAGGTCGGGGGTTCAGACCCACCAGTGACCTCTTATTGTTTTTTTTTTCTTCAACTTTGTAATCAAATGACTCTATGATTACAGTATTATTTCCCATTCAACACATGAAAAATCCCCCTGTGTAACTGGCGGTTGGCTCCATTTTCCTGTTTGTCTCTACAGGGGAAACAATGAGCTCGCAAAGGAAATGGGCTACAGGAACATAGTCTATGGTTTCACGGTATAGCGTCTGGCCAGGAAGCATGGTTGAAGTTCACTGGCCAGTGCCCACGGTCACCACGATCACTGACCACAGTTCTGACCAGGGTCAGTGACCAGTGAAATTCAAGCTACAGGACTAGCCAACGAGAACAGTTGGCAGCGTGCTCGAAAATATGGAACCGCAAAGCCTTTCACGGCGCACCTGCATAACAAAGTTTTTCTCTCTTCTCGTCTTTTCACAGGTGCTGGTTGTCCCCGGCGACGTGTCAGTCGTAGCTGACTGCGAAAATGTGGTGCAGAAGACTGCCGAGCACTTTGGAAGAATCGATATCCTCGTAAGTGCAAATCATGGATACATTCTACATCAGAAACGAAGGACTCCTACTTCTACCGCTGCGATCTTAATAGTAAGCGCAATTCCCTGAGAGTCCTAATCACATCGAACTTAAGTTCGGGGTTCGTGGGCGCAGTTTGTTGGAGCCTCGCTGTGTTCAGCGTCCAAAGAATGGATATTTTTGAATAGACAATTGTCGACGCTTTGTTATTTTTATTGCGAAAGCATTTCTACTCCAGATCTAACCGCTCGTCGGGAAGTGCCGAGTCCGAGCAGGTGTACGTGTACGTGTACGTGTACGTGTACGTGTACGTGTCCGTGTACGTGTCCGTGTTGTCCATGTCCGCAGTCCCCTGGCACGAGCTGTCAACTTGGGTCTCTCGTTTCACATGGGACAGTTATGTCAGAATCAGCCTGCCAGGAACCTGACACTCAAGTTACCCCTATAGACGACCAAGACACGTTCATACGGCTTGGTTAAAGCGGAGCTGAAGAAGAAGAAGAAGAAGAAGAAGAAGAAAAAGAAGAAGAAGAAGAAGAAGAAGAAGAAGAAGAAGAAGAAGAAGAAGAAGAAGAAGAAGAAGAAGAAGAAGAAGAAGAAGAAGAAGAAGAAGAAGAAGAAGAAGAAGAAGAAGAAGAAGAAGAAGAAGAAGAAGAAGAAGAAGAAGAAGAAGAAGAAGAAGAAGAAGAAGAAGAAGAAGAAGAAGAGAAGAAGAAGAAGAAGAGAAGAGAAGAAGAACAAGAGGAAGAAGAAGAAGAACAAGAGGAAGAAGAAGAAGAACAAGAGGAAGAAGAGCAAGAAGAAGAAGAGCAAGAAGAACAAGAGGAAGAAGAAGAAGAACAAGAAGAAGAAGAAGTACGCTCGGTCACCCGCAGCTAATGCTTTCTCTCCATATTCGGTTGAGCAGCGCTGAACCCTTCTAAATTTTTTGTCTTGATCTTAAGCTGCGGTACATTTCTAAATCCCTAAAATGCGGAATGCCACATTCAGACAAAATCCTGTCGCTGGTCCTTTCCAAGCTGCAAGCGCTGTCGACGCAACTTGAAAAATCAAAAGTCGTGAGTAGCTGGAACGCATCCACGCACAAAGGCCTTTTTGTTTTTTGTAGAGGTGAGCGAATACCGAACTTTCAAATCGAATATCACATCGAATGAAAAACACATATAGTTTCGTCTAAAGAGCCGACATGATGGCCCCTTTAACATTCCTACTTTGAAAGACAGGCAAACAGTTTGCCACAAAAATGTCTTTCTCCGACTTTACTGGCAGATAAAGGGTTTACTTGATGGATGGAAGCGAAATGGTAGGACCCCACCCTGAACAATGCCCAACGAACGGCTGCGTCACATGTTTCATATATAAAATCACGTGCATATTTTTCCCGGCACGTTTATTTCAATTCTGGCTTCGGGCCACGGAGACGAGACTTCAGCCGAACGAGCTGTATACGCTTCGCGTAAAAGCCTGGCTATCGAAACCAATACTGAATAGTTCGAATTGATAGAGTCCGTACGCGCTCAGACCAGACAGGCGAGGGCGGCGGCCTTGTCCAGCGGGATCCCGGACTAGGGACTTCACTCATGAAACGGGCCTTTTCGAGCCAGTATTCTCATTTCTTTTTAATTAAAATCTTTATCCCCACCCCTTTCATGCGACTTTAAAGGGACTGGGAAAAATGACTAAATTACCCGAAACTTCGAAACATCTAATGTCCCTATAAAACTTCCAGAGAACCATTTGCTTCATAGCAATTTTACCAAATGACTGCGTGAAATATCGATGCTTATATATTTGAAACGGAAGCCAAGCGGCAACTATGGTATTTCGAGGTTTCATGAAGTGCCTTGCTTTACGCACACTATCGACTAGAATCGTCAGTGCCTCCGCGGAACTTAACGCGTTGCGTCGGGGTAGCAGTGGTGCTTTTTCGCAAATGGTCCCGTCGCGTTTTGACAATCCTTCACCGTACGCATTGTGCAATGAAGATAATGGAGTGAAAGATCCTGATCGGTATAAGTGTATTTGAAGCGAAGAGGGAGTATGAAGGCGCAAGAGAGGAAAATTGAGAAAATATGCGTAGGCGTTCGAAAATGTGACGCCGTACGAAAGCAAAATTAAAAGACCAATGACGTGCAAACCAGTGTTCGGAAAGACGCGACTGGCCGATACTCGCGTCCTATGGTGGCGGTAGGATGGTGTGAATTTAAGAAAGCGGAACCGAAACTATGCTGCGGGGCTATACTTCGGCTATTGACGATTTCCGATCGTCTTTTCGCCTGATACAGAGCACTCGCCTGAGACCCCCAGGCACCGTTCTTCCATGCAATTCATTTTCAAGGAGGTCTATTTGTACGATCGCTGGCTTTGCGGGTCGCACCTCGATGTGAATTAACACGTCCAAATTATTGAGCATCCTACGCCACAGGTCTACATTGGCTGTTCGAATTGCAAATTCGCAGGCGTCAATTAACGAGATTTTATTGTACGTCGCCTTCCGTGTGCCGGCGCCGATCCTGTCGCAATATATATTGAAAATTGGGTCATTCAAATAGTAGGTTTTCAGTTCGCGAATTGAATTATTCGAAAACTGGTTATTCCATTCGTATTCGGGTATTCGCACACCCCCTACTTTTTTGTTAAACACGTAACTCTAGCCAGCACAACATTCCGTGGTTCGAGTGGCAATGTGAAAGCATCAATTTAAGAAAATTTTGCTGTTTCTTAAAGCTATGTAGCTGGCGAAGATAAATGCATGGTTATCTGCAACGTAATAGCGTTCAGAGCCTCCCACACAGGTGCTCATGAACGGGAAATCATTCTTTGATTCCAGTAACACTCCTGTTCGCACAAGCACATCGAAGTGATGAACTTTCTGCGAGCATTTTAGTCCTCTTTTTATGCAGGCAAAAGCATTCGAACGTATTACGCAAATTCGCAGCGTATGAAAGAAAACACAGCTATTACATTGGTAAGACATGCGCCCTGATAGCCCCACGCCCAATAATTTCTTAAATATGTCATAGCGCTTCCACTGTCTTCCCCGATGAAATGGTAAATTCCGCCGTGAGGTCATACCTGTGACTGAGTATTATTATCAGATACCGCGTGATTTCGATGGAATTTCCAAGTCAAGGCTTCCTGTCGAACGAACCGCCGTAAATCAACATGCACTCTTTTCCGCCCCTTTGAAATTGCACTATCATTAATTTTTTTTCGCTTGCTACTGCTTTTGCCTCCAGGTGAACAACGCCGGTGTGCCTGGTCATGGAACTACGGACAGCGCCTCCCTTGAAGACTACAGCCAAGTGTGGAACACAAACCTTCGTGGCCCGCTCTGCATTATGCAAAACGCTCTGCCCCATCTGCGCAAAACTAAAGGTGGTCTTTGTGGCTGCGTTCACTAAAAAAGTTTGCTAAACATGCATAATTGAAATATTCGTCGACGGCCGCCATGCTTTATTAACTAAGCCGCAGTATTCTTAAGACTATTTTTTTTTTTTTTTTACGGTTATCTCCAGTTGTTTCTTCCTGACGCTGTCCTTTCATTTTCTCCATCTTCCACTTTTCTTTTTATCTTTTGTACTCATTTGTGCTTTTTCCTCTGTATCCTCACATTCGTGTTGTATAGCTTCTCTCAATCTCTGACTTTTGGCTTACCATGGCATGGCGCCGATCGGCTTCGACCTTTACGCTCTCCCCCAGATCTGAATTTTCAGTGACCATGTTGCAAGTGTTTTCTTTGGCCTCCTTCTGACAGTCAAATTTCGAAGCACAAAAACTGTTTCACAGATTCATGCCGTATTCGATTCGCCCAGCCACGGGCGTACGCGAATGTGATGAGGCATATCGTGAATGGCGCCAACCTGTGGCAAAGAGATGGTCTACGCAGATCCATAAGGTACACAGTCTGAACTGAATTGCAGCTTGAAGGAACCTTTCAATTCAGACTTATGCTAACTTGAGGAGGGGTGAAAAAGCAGTTAAAAAGAAATTGAGAAATATCACAACTTCCGCACCTTTGTGAAAAGCTCTCTGGTACTGCTACTTAGTGCGTAGTGTGCTTCAACGGTGGCCCTCTACCATTGCCACAAACCAGTAGCTGTCCTCGCGTGTGTATTGGCTGATTTTGCAGCATCGATGGTGCGTCATATTTGTTTAGTGATTGTTGCTATCACTCGCAGTACATATAAAAATTCGTGTTTTCTTTACATTTAACCTTATAGGTACATGTGGCTTCCGCAATATAATAAAGATTAGTTTACAAGCAGTTTACACGTTCATTAAAATTAGCAGTAGTAAACTGCCAATAAGCGTTATTTTCTTGAAGCATTTATTTCCTCCCCCTTTGACAAGGAAGTTAGCCCTCTCAGTAGCATTTTAAACTTCAACCGTCGGTAGCAATCATTTGGTGGATGTTCACTAAGATCAATATGTACCTCTCTGTTGACGCTTCTGCATATGTGTGGAAGTGGGATTACTCGTATGACGGGGCAAAAGCACTGAAGTATCGCCACCTTTGTTTTCACTACGTGTATGGAAAGGCCTGTTGAAAAAGAGATGAACATATCTGTAGCTCTTACATCGCATTTCAAATTAAATCATAATCCGCTCTCAAGTTCGACCCCAGTAATGTCATGGGAAGAAGACAACAGCAGATATCTAAAATATGAACATTAGGTAAAAACTGCGGCAGCAGCTCGCACGCATTTTAAAGCTAAAATTCAACTTAACTTGCGTATTTTTGTTAACGCATTGTGGCCATGAGTGTTGAGCTTGCCACCGAAAGGAATAGGCTTGAATATCGTTTCACAAACAGTCTCAAGGTTTACATGATAGCCACAAGAGCATTCTACTAAACCTGGTGCAGTGATTTCACAGTTCTCAGCTACTCGACGCTGTTTTTAAAAGATAAGATTCATTACAGAAATGCATCCAGCTGCGCCTCCACCTTCCACTTCGTACTAATGCCTTCGGGCTATGAGCCAGATTCGCATTATTCTAGCATCACCTGCATCTTTTCAGTCTTAACGGGGTCTCCTGAAACAATCAGTGAGGCAAGAGGAAATTAACTAATGACGTAATGATGTCTTCAAGCCACTCCGGAGTCCTGAGCCACGCGAGAGTGGTGATACCGCGCCAGCACACAAGGCACATGCGTATGCGCGTTTTAGACGCCTGGCGCCTAGCTGGCAATGTTGAAATAACAAACAGCCGCGAAATACAAACAGCTCGCCCATCGAAACATTGGTGCGGCAGGCGAGTTTATTGTTTCCCCTCCGCCAGAGATCTGCTGCGTTAGATGTTTACACCACGTGTCCGCCCCCCCCCCCCCCCCCTACTCCCGCGTTCCCTGGTAACTTACCGACTGAGGGCTTATTGTAAATAAAGTGCAACCGCTCGCACTTTATTTACAATTATTTACGTTGTGGCTAGCTTTTAAACGCGGGGGTCGAAGGGCCTCATTGCAATCGGCTTTCTTTCTCCCGAGCCAAGAACAGTTTTCAAACCTGTTGTGTGGTTTTGTGGCCACGATGTACCTTATCCCACTCCGCCACTCAGCACTGGCCCGCTGCAAGCACCAGGCCGCTGTTCAAACTTAAAATCTATGGCTGCGGCTTCCTGGAATGTCTTCTGAACCAGGCTGCCAGCAGCGACCATGGGTCGCCCGCATAGCACGGTCCGGAAAAGCAGCAGAGGAAAGCATGGGACTCTCACCCACTCCCCGAACGTGCCTCTTCTCCCAAACCCGTAGTAGCGGTTGGAGGTGGTGTCGTTTTGAACGGCCGTGGGTGGCAGTGTGACCCTGTAGCGTGCAGTACCGTGGACCGCTCCTTGCTGAGCTGATGCCGCTCCACGCTGGGACCCTGTGCGTTAAATTTGGCTTCACCGAGGCTTCATCTGTTGCTAATTTATGACGCCACTCGTAGGTTCGCCATGTAATGCGCGCATAACGGTCTATTCGCACGACGGCAAATGTTAAAATGGCGAGAATTGGGCGAGAATGGGGACTATAAGCAAGTTTTAGTCAGCTCACGCTGGCTGATCTCATCCACACTGTCAAGGTATTGTTGGTAAGAGGCTTCCTTAAAGGGGAAGCGCGCTAACAGGTGCTTCGTATGGTCTCGAAAAGGCTCTCCCATACCCGTCATTTTTGGCAGGAGTATAGGGGTAGTATAAAAGAACTTCATCCTTGGCCTCCGCATTGTACCGTTTGTGCCAAAAGTAACCAGTCTGCAGGATCTGCTTCTCAGCCATATGGTAGCAGATTCATACCACGTCTGAAGCTTTAAATCTCTGCAGTGCACATTTGAGCCCCTGTCTTCACCTCTTAACTAGTTGTAGAAAGTGGGAATCCTTATTGGCTTTATAATACAAGTGAGAAGCAAAACACGCAGACTGGTTACTTTTGGCAAAGACGGTACATGCTGAGTTTGCAGAAAGCGACGGATGTTTGTGTTCTTCGACGCAGTCGCTATCATCCGGTAAAGCGCTCTTCTGTAGAACACTGCCAAACACTTGGAGAAACCTCGGACGTAATTAAGCGCCGTTGGAGGAATTTTACTGACGTTTAAGAAGAAATGGGATTCTAACACTTATTTTCGGTGCACAAATAGACCGAGAGGGAATGCCGGAAATAAGGTGGGGACTCAAGAGAAAATATTTATTGAAATGACTGACAATGCTTGCGCTGCATCTCGCTGATTTTCATATTCGTGCAGCATCAAGTACTGTGCTCATACATTTTGTGATATAGGCTTTGTCTCACAAGCTTGAGAAAACGTGCCCCGACACTGTAATCCTTACCCGATAAGCTTCAGCAGAGCGAACAACCGCTTATTGTTGTTCGCGAACAGCGTCTTTGAAGGGCTGCTTTTAAAAATAACATTGGTTCAGTAGCCAGACATTGTTGGCTGCCCTTGTTGCGCCACGAATTTCCCATCCATTTCTACACCGCAGGATATTTCCGCTTCATTCAGGAAAACAGAATAAGTCATGGGTGGCAGCATGATCTTGTAGAGCACACCATCATAGACCCCTCCTGGCTTAGCTGGTGCAGCTCGACACGAGGGCGCTACGTTTTAAACTTGACCTCGCTGAACTACGTTGCACATCAATGCTGCGCGAAGGCAGTCGCCCCAACCTGGGCCACAAGTAATGGACACATTGGCATAAATATGTATAACTATAACAATAATAATAATAATAATAATAATAATAATAATAATAATAATAATAATAATAATAATAATAATAATAATAATAATAATAATAATAATAATAATAATAATAATAATATAAAGCAATAAAAACGGCATCATTCAAGATTTACATATATATATATACGACTGCGGCCGGTACTGTGGGTAAGGTGGCATAAAATGGAATGCCCTAAATATCAGAAACAGCGCCAGCCAATGTATAAAATTACAAGCGAAATGTAATGCAGAATAATTTCTTCGGCGTTAAGGATTGTTGTTTCTTTTTTGTTTTTTGTTTTTTGCAGGCAACGTCGTCAACGTGTCCAGCATAGCTTCGCTGACTGTGGTGAGTGTACTTCACAATATTTTGCTATTAAGGCTCATAATGCATAATGCACATAAAGTGAAAGACATTCTATGCTCAGGGGTGAGAATCTTGCGTAAACCAGATGCGTCCGTCCGCGAGATGTGTTCGCGAGATTCCGCCAGGTTTCATGAGATGTGTCCGCGAGACGTCGAAATAATTTGCCCTGCCACGATATTGCAACAGGTTCTGACGTCGACATAACTTCGCCTTTCGGCTAGTTAGGCCTAGTTACTATTAAAAAACCCATAGGGATCGTGTAACTCAGTTTAATCTTGCATCTCCTGAGATGCCGATGTCACCGACGAAGTAACCAAAGAAAAGAAAGAAATGAAATTATAACAAGTACAGAAACACGCACTGTAGAGGTAGAAGAGAAGAGGGAGGAAATGCTTTCACCATTACCCTCTTAAAGGCCCACTGTCCACCCTCCGGTCGAAAATATTTTCTTCCCCGGTGACTGTCAGACTTCGCCCCTGGAACGCAAGGCCGCAAAATGTTTTTGAAAAGAGTAACTAATAACGCAGTTACAGCCACCGCAATCACCCGATTCTATCCTGCCTCTCTCCTTCCGTTCCCTCGCAAAGGTTTTTCACTCTCCTGCCCGAGGTCGTCTAGCCTCCGCAATACAAATTCCCCTTCCTCCTCCGCGTTTGGCGGGAGGTGAGGCGTGGCTATCCGCGAGCGCGAAAAAAAAAAAACGGTCGAGGGAGCGCGCGCCGCTGGATTCAGTCTGGCCGTGGCGAGGGAAAAGCGCGCTGCGAGCGGTAGACACCCATCCTTCTCCCGTCAGTCAGCGAGACGGACCAATGGACGTCGTTCCCGATACGTACGTCATTATCGGGGCCCGTCGGGCCAGCGCAGGAAGCGGTGAAGCTGGCTTCTCAAAGGAGAGCATGAGGGAGCTTTGAATTGTATTTTCGATGCTTTGCGGCGCGCGTGTCGCTGTAGAATTTTGCACAGACTATCTCCGGTACCTGATCGAAACACTGGGCTCTTTTTCTTAAAAGGGCCTTCCCTGGACAGTGGCCCTTTAAGCGAAGTTAAGTGCAAATGAGTAATTGTTTTCTTCTTAAAGACCTCCTAAAGCCTAGTTTTTACAAAGCTCCGTAGTGCAGGCTGGTGGTGTGAGCAAGGGCAGCACACCACAACGTTTGGTACGCGCTTTCTCTTAGTGGGCACACCATGCCCAGATAACTGCAAACAAGCTTCGGTCAGTTGGTTTCGACCTTACTAGTCATGGAGGATGAAATAAGAAGTTAATAGACAAAAAGTCCTTGAAATAAAATGAAACAGCGTGTTAAAGTTGTAGCATGCCGTATGCTAAAGCAAAATGTCACATCAACAGTTTCTTACGAAACAGCGTGCATCAAGAGTTCAATCTCCATCTTTCCTTTTACATTCCGTTTGCGCGTGCACGGCGAAGCCTTTATATTTCCTATACATTTTTGAAATAAATTGGCTGTGAGTGCCGTGATTGTCCATGTCTGTGTGTGGTTTCTACCCATTTGTTTATGTTCGTTTTTTCTTTTGCGCTGCAGTAATATCGAAGCCATGCAAACAACGAATCGCTGTCTTTGTATGTATAGCTTTGTATGTACAAATATTTGGGGTAGCCCCTAAACATGGGGCTCAACAGCTCAACAGATGGGCTAAGACACAGTTTAGCCAATTTGAGGCGTCCCATACTTTAAGAACCTTGTTTGCGCATGATGCGTATACATTGCGCCGCCCGATGACGATAGGCGGCAATATACACACACAGAAACTTACCTCATGAGTTTCTAACTGTTTTAGTTTCTGTAATCTTGGATAATGCAACGGAAATTGTTCGGCATTGGAATATCAGGTTCGAACACTGCTGGTCTTTCGTAGCTATTGCGTAGTTTGGGGTAATCATTTCAGGAAATGTCTTCATTAAAATACCCACGTACCTAATCGCTTGAGCAGTTCCTTTCGATTTTCCCTCAAGAGATCTTGCTTTGACAATTTGATGATTCGCTGTTTCAACACATCAGCTCTTTTCGCAAAAAAAAAAAAAAGTTTTTAGAATGTTTCTTCGCCCTTTATTCTTAACCAGATCTACGGCGGGACGCCTTACAGCCTGACCAAAGCTGCCCTGGATCACCTCACGCGATGTGCAGCATTAGGTAAAACACATTAATAAGCATTGAAACTTTTTCCTGTGTAATCTGCATGAAAAGTAAGTTTCCTCGTAGGTACTCGCTGTCTCACTGGTTGCCAGCTGTTTTTGAAGCAGTTACTTCGTTGTTCATCGCCGAGCTTCACAACATAACGACTCCATCTGAACCAGTGGCGCCCTTCACCATATTTTGTTCCCTATAGACCTGCACTGTGTTTACAAACAAAGGGGGCGCTCACGACGCCGCAGCAAACATGGAGTGAAAAGTAGGCTTAGCGCCCATAGGAATGCATGAAAGCAAAAGTTTTCAAAACACGTTTCTAATTTCATGAGGCACCTATGATGCCATTTCTGGTATACAGACCAATCATGAACATCTCAGAACAGATTGTGAAAACATGAAACGCCATTTCAGAGGTGCAGTATATTTAAAACATCGCGAAAAGTTGGGGGGTGCGGATTGGAAGGGCGACCTATAGAAACACATATAAACACATTTCCCCGCAACATTTTTCTCGTTTCACAGAGCATCAGAAGAGGTGGGCGGTCGTCGAAAGTTGGCGAGAGTTTTGAAGTAATATGCGACAAGGTATGCTACGCTATTCCGGAGGCAGTCTGTCTTTAAATCGCCGCTAAATATGTGTTGAGAATATGTATACACCGCCGACAGGCTCGTTATCCGCTGGGTGTTCCTCCGAATCGCGCGAGCTTCTCTTGTAGCCTGGTATGTTGCCATTTGCACTGATTTCGCTTACTCCATTCAAAAAAGCACTTCTCAAACGTCGTGACAAGGGAACGGAAGTAATGGTGCACTGTAACAGACGGTAGAGCAGATGACACTCTGTTCGAGCGCGCACGACGCTGGCCTCCCTGAACGCGACTCACGTGAGTATACAGCAGACAGGGCTTTTTGATCGCCTGCTGCTGCGACTGCGGTTGGTTTATCGTACTGTGTGAGGACTGCCTTCAGCTTAATACTTTGTATCATTTGAGGGGCAGTATAGGGGATGTAACCTGCGCGGCAGCACGTCAGCCAACACGAAAACCTGTCGTGATTGCGAGAACCGAGCGCATAGCTACCTTTTCAGAGATCGGTTTTTAAAATTCACGTTTATTGAGGCACCTCAAAAATTTATTGGCTTCAAAATAAGATGGATTATTTTGTCACACTTTTTTTTTCAAGACATCAGCTAACTCTTAACCATCTGCCGTGTTTATTGGAGCCTTCCTGAACCTTAAAAAGTATCTTGGTAAGCTTTCCTCGCATACATTTTCTATCCCCATACATTTCGCCCTCCCTCTGTAATGCGTTTTCATAGTTTTACAGTGCGTTCTACGATATTCATATTTACTCTTGAGCGAATGACGACAGCATATGTGCGCTGTGAAATCAGAAAGCTGCTTTGAAAGCTTTCGGCTCCATCTATTGATGTGGGTGCTAAGCCTGCTCCCCCCCTCTTGCACACATCGTCCGCCAGGCCTGGCGACAGAGCGCCCCACATCGGTGTTGGTCTATTGTGTAAATTTCACCAGCTAAAAATTGATCGTTCATTTCCACTGCGCACATCCTGCCCTGTTATTCCACATTTTCTTTATTAAGTCCATCCTACTCTGGCATCACCCGTCATTTCTCATCTCCTACACTGTGCTCTAAGCCAGAGACATCTAGGGGGGCGGGGGCGCTTTCTCGCTTTAAACACGTCTTGTCGCTAATAGAAAGATATTGCTTGCTTGACTGAAGTGGTGGCCACACGTACACTTGAGGTGAAGCTCGAGCAACATGTTCGGCTTGTGTTTTGACAGGACTGCTATGTTGCGATTTGGCAAGAGGCCCTCTTGAAAGCAATGCCCTGTGAACGAGCCTTCGTATCTGGACTTCTAGAACAATCCCACTTGTCGCCCACAGCCGGAAAAAGCCGCCTGCAGACATTGTTAGCCGCCTGAATCAGCTGTGCTTCAACGGTCCCGTAAGCTGGGTGTATATGATATGAGCTTCTTCAGTGAGGCGGATAATGCTTCCTATAGAAGGCCTTTTGTGAGGAGAGACAGATAAGATAGTGTCAAAAAAGGGAGTTTTGAGGAGGTTAGGTCTAAAGAATGAACTGAATACAGCTTGTTCTTTCGTACCTCGCTTTGCGGTACGCATAACTACTGAAAGGAACCACATCGTCCCAGCTCTTGCGACGTGAATTGGCATAGATGGCAAACATATATACTGTTGAGCGTCCAATTTGTACGTTCACCAAGGAACTTTGTCTTCGTTTGGCATGGCGATGGATGACAGAAACGATAAGCGGAAAGGCGAAGTAGCTGTTCCACAACATCATCCGTAAACTGCCACACACTATTACTGATAATAGTGAGAGGAGGTCCGTGACGAACGACAAGAACATGGAGGTAAACTCTAGAGGCATCAGCAGCAGTGGCAAACGGCATGGAGATAGTTTCACAGTAATAAATGAGATGGTCAATACATACGATGTCTTCTCGATATTTGGCGGGCGAGCAAGAAAAATAGATTGGGAGGTCAAAATCCCCTTTTCATAAAGGTTTATTTGGAGATGTCTTGCCTCCACCAGTTGTCACGACTCACTGCGTGAGGAACGCCTTGAGGGCCCAGGAAGTCCGCACCGGTGCCTTGAAATCCAGAGAAGAACTGCATCGAGAGTGGCATCGAGAGTACCGGTGGCAGACAGCTGGCTGACACGGGAAAATATGTCTAGAAAGGGAGGAGGAGGAGAAGAAAACATTTATTTACGATGATATGACTTGAGAAGGGAGATTCGTTTGGCTGTGGTACGGCCCATGCACCGAATGCCACCAGACAACCGTGAGCGCAGCACTCACTTTGCCGGTTCAGGCCAGCTCATTTCGTCAATCGCCGACTCCTCGGTTTCAGCTCTGAGTACGGCCATCTGCCGGACAGCTCTTCAAGCCTACCAGACACTCCAGTCACGCAGGCTCTCTCAATAGCTACTCCAGCAGTGTTGCACCAACCACGGGAGCCACCTACATTTCATCGCTTTCCGAGCGAAGATCCAGAAGACTGGACTGAGAGCTACGAACGAATTGAGGCTCTTCACAAATGGGAGGACCACGATAAACTTCGCTTTGTGTACTTAGCATACTTCGCCTTGGATGATACTGCGCGGATATGGCCCGAAAACAGGAAAGCGTCGCTCGACCGCCTGGGATGTGTTCAAGACGGAACTTCCCAAGCACTAACCACGATGGTACGCAAGGTGAGGGCCAAGATTCTGCTTCTAACCCGCCAATAGCATCCAAACAAAAGTGTCGCAGTCTTCGTGAAAGAAATGAAGCGACTTTTTCGACGCGGTGAGCCCGCAATGATTGAGGACAGAACATGCGATAAGGCTCGAACACGTGCCGCAGAATTGTTCGAAGCTATAGACGTTGTCGCTCTTTTCGAGGAAACGGAGGCCGACATTTGTTCAGCGCCATAGCGCAAATGAAGTCACGTTTCCGGATTTCTGGAAAGGGACGCGATTTCTACTAAAGCATAGCTACAGATGTGTAACAATGTCCAAGTACATAAATGTAACGTTTAACAGTTAACTACTGGAAATAAGCCAGCAGTCGCTGAAACCAGGGACAGAGTATGGTATTGTTTCTATTTTATTTGTGATGTCCATCAATTAGAAATTTATAGTATGATTATTGTGCTTAAAAAATGGTAAGAAAGCGGAAAAAATTGGTTACACCAAGTCGGAATGATCGTCGTGAGCTGGCGCATAGGCGACGTCGGCCGTTGCTCCGCGCCGACGCTTCCTACGCTCTTGCTCGCGGCCTTTCACTAAGTAAAACGCACTCCTAAGTAAAACGTACGCCGGCGCCCATCTCGCTGCGGCGAATCTTTTGTCGCCCCCGCATCTAGATCTCGGTCTTTCCTATTACAGGGGCGCAACATACGACAACGTCGGGGCTCGCGAGCGCGACAGAGTCCTCTGAATTACCAGGAACACTACGGAAATGCAGCTGTTGAGTCATCCGCGTGCACACTTATCTTTTTGTTGCGAAAGCAACACTACGACAGCCAAGCGAGGCCTCGGGTGGTCGCAGCTACGTCGTGAAGAGGCGTAGCTACGAAAAGAAGAAGAAGAACGACAACAACAACACCACTCGGTCACCTGCAGCTAATGATTTCGCTCCACATTCGGTTTACCAGCATCGAACCCTTCTCATTTTTATTTTTTGTTTGGTGTTTCTTCCACCAGCTACTCGAAAGAGTATTCCTGGCAGCGCTTCCTCACGCCCAGCTCTTTCGCTTCCGAAAGCAGCCACTCCAAAGCAGGAACGATGTAGAGAGGTTCTAGGAGAATAATATGCCTGTGCCAGTGATTACACTTCTGGAGAGGCTGACGTAGCACTAAAGAGCAAATATTGAGATCGATCGCTGAACATTTTTTTGTTTTTCGTCTTCCTTTTTTATTGTGATAACGCCCCCCCCCCCCCCCCCCTTCATTTTACCCTCCTACTCTCCTTCTTTCTATTAGCGCCGCTAACCTCCGATTTTTTTATCTTCTTTTCCTGTTTGCTTTGACCAGTGTCATTGGATTCGTCCACGCGTCGGTACAGTGTGGCCTCATTTTTAATAGCTCATGATGTAAAAAACAACTACATGCTGGCTCTGCCATCCCAAATGTCTTGAATTTCGTCTACTTTCCCACAAGTCATGTGCTGCCGAAAGAGTGAAAGGTTTTGTACCAAGCCTATTCAAATTCACCCTTTTTATTTATTGCGAAAGAAGGGATTCATGCTTTCTGTTTCCTTTTTCAGTTCGCTGTAAAGGCAGACTAAAAGCCCAGAATTGAATTTTGTGGTGTTTTCGCCCAGTCTTGACAACTCTTTATTGGTCAATTGGTTAGCATGCTGTTTTTGTTTTCTTTCCCTGTTTCAGAAAATGCTCGTCTAGGTGTACGCGTCAACGGCGTAAAGTAAGTCATTCTGCTTCGTTTAAATATAAGCCACAGGCATGAGACGTATATGGCAATTCACGCTTGCCTGTTTTGCGAGAATATTCTAATGTAGCACTGCCAGAAACAGTGCCGTCGGTACAACAACCCTCGATGTCGGAATGTTTTTCATAAGGAAGTCATTCACATGGCAGCAAGTTTTGTGCTATGAAAGCAGACACAGCTACATGTTCACAGATGGCAGAACTCGCTTCTGCTCTTGAGATAAAGCTACAGGAATCAAATCGGGTCAGATTCGTTCACAGAATAAGCGAATATAAGGCAGAGGCACATATTCTCGGAATTTCTAGCGCAGAACAGCACTACTATAAGATGTCTACAGGGGTGCAGATATAGAGCTTTAACTTTCACACAGTTTGTGGAGCTAACATCAGTCCGAATTTCGTATCCTAATTACTTGAGTGGAAGAAAAGCTAAAACATTTGACTTTTGATTTCATGGTTAAGCTTTCAGACCAAAGGTTATCACATACCAGCTTTTTAGCTTTGACGCCTGCTAAATTTTGCCTCTTCATCACGAATAAGCGTCTGCTATAACTTCTCGCAAAGCCTTGCTTCTTCATTTGGAATACCACGCACTACGTAAATTATCTGCATTCGATTATCTGCATTCAATCTAACCTGCAAACCAGATGCTCTTATCTTGAGCTTGGCTTTAATATGTACACAAGTGTCATGATAAAGTTGACAGGCAAGCATTTTCTGCCGAAGTAATGCTGAAATATGTTTGTTTGTTATTGTTTTTTTTTAGCCCCGGAGTCATCAAAACTCCTATTGGGAAACAGCCTGGCACCAGTGACGAGCAGCACTTCGAGGTACTTTTCTTGCTCGTTATGGTCCGTACGGTGAAGTCTGAAAGCAGCTGCACAAACTTTCTTTCCAGCAGTTGTGTGACAGTACCTTCGGTACATCTGTGAAGAAGGTAGCTGTGCCTCATCTTTTGTTACCCTCCGGCTTCCTCCTTCATTGCATATTATATATATATATATATATATATATATATATATATATATATATATATATATATATATATTTATATATGGTTGGTTGGTTAGTTTGTGGGGTTTAACGTCCCAAAGCAACTCAGGCTATGAGAGACGCCGTAGTGGAGGACTCCGGAAATTTCGACCACCTGGGGTTCTTTAACGTGCACTGACATCGCACAGCACACGGGCGCCTTGCTTTTCGCCTCCATCGAAAAGCTGCCGCCGAGGCCGGGATTCGATCTCGCGTCCATGGGAACAGTAGACGAGCGCCGTAACCACTGCGCCACCCCGGCGGGGCGGTATATATATATATATATATATATATATATATATATATATATATATATATATATATATATATATATATATATATATATATATATATATATATATATATATATATATATAAAGAGAGAGAAGGCATATAAGAGAGCCTCTAGTCCCCGTGCACGCGGCAGTAGGTACACTGCACTGCTGACGTCTGTGATTGTCAAATATGCAAGGTAGTTACAATTTAGTTCGATGAAATTCTTCCAGAAATATCCTGCTGAGCTAACTAATGGAGGCGCAGCGAAGTATAAAGCAATATCTAAACTCGCACACAAATGAGGCATAAAAATATAGACGAAACCCAAGCGGGAGACGCATCGCAAAATCGCTCTGAACCCGGACAGAAACCGATAATGTTGCAACCGATGGATGGAACGACACTAATCATCTTAGGACGCATCTTCGTATCCTAATTAAGCGACTAGATATTTGTTAACAAAAACGGTGTCACATAGTGTCAAGAGTTCCCAACAGAAGCAGTGTCTACAAGAGAAGAAAAAATAAGTCATAATACTCAAAACAAAAATCTAAAAAAAAAGATTTCCGCAAAGCGAGACCAGAAGCAGGAAAAAAAAAAAAGTTCCAATAGGTCTTGTACAGCCCTGCTGGCTTCACAACAGCAAACAATGGTTTCTTAACAAGATAGCAAGAAAGTGTAAAGAAAGGAAATTTCATTCTTCTGGGGGCTGCAGAGCTGTCGCTGACAAATATTCTTACTTTCTCTTTAATCAAAAAGGCCTCACTGTTCCCTGAGCGCCCTAATCACCTGCCCTGGCCGGCATTCTTCACATTCAATTGGCAAGTTCGACCCGCCGCTGTTTTTTAACACTCTTCGTGCCATGACTGCTCTTGATTCGACTTTGTTACACTGTATTTATTGTTTTGTTCATTTCGTTATTTGCATGTTTATTCATTTTTATTCTATAAAAATTTAGCAAACCACAAAAGAAGTCTCAGAAAACTGAAAGGGCGGTCAGAACAGACGAAATCCCTAGAAAAGCAAGTCGTGTCGAATTTTCCACCCACCTTAATTATATTTAGTGATTATAGTTTTTTTTTTTTTTTTTTTCAAACGGCTTCGACATTTCTACTCGCTTGATAATGAGACGATAGCGGTGCGATAAATGCTTGTATTATTCTTGTATTTCCAATCACTGCTTCAAATATTGCCTTTTGACCGATTGAGTGCGGACCGACTTTCCTTTTGCTCTTGAGTTTTATTCATGTCATTTTTTTACAAAACAATGGTAGGATGCGAATACGCTCTAATCCGTCTCAAATTGTCAGTGTAGCCGATCTAGAGCGAAATTCCCCTAATGCATAATTACAAATCTGCTACAATTTGGGGAATTCCCTTAAGCTTTTACCAGTGCCATTCCCACTTCGAGTTATTGAGCAATTCGCTCTCGCCCTGCCATCTGGTCTGCTGACCATCCTGGTTAGCTCAGTTAGTGGAGCGACAGGCCCGGATAGGCGGTGGTCCCGGGTTCGTTCCCTGGACCGGGACAAATTTTAATTTGACTGCGAAATTCCTGAGAAGGGTGTATTAGCTTTCGTTGTATAGCCGTAAGGCTGCGCTTGGGTGGAAGCTAAAGAGCAAATACTCCCTTATTACAAATCTTCTTTACCTAGCGAGTTCTCCTAAACTTTGGAACAGCACCAGATTTTCCAAGCCTCCCATTGATTTCTCTGCTTCATCACCAACCACCCTAAATTATGTCCATTATTCGAAGCAATCCACACACGCAGCAGCTATTTCTTTATTTGCTTCTGTGTGAACAATTATAGACTTTATTAGGTATCGCCTTGTTTCAGACCTTCTCGCCCGGATTCGCGCTCAGAAGTGTGTGACACACTAACTACCTCGGCAACTGCGTTAACGCGTGCCTGCGCACCTTGAGGCGGCATTTCTATTTTCTGAGAATTACCGCCGGGGTGGTGCAGTGGTAAGACGCCCGACTACTGTGCCGGAGTTCCCGGGTTCGAATCCCGGCCTCGGCGGCTGCGTTTCGATGGAGACGAAACGAAGTGGCGTCCGTGTGCTGTGCGATGTCAGCGCATGTTAAAGATCCCCAGGTGGTCGAAATTACTCCGTAGCCCTCCACTACGGCTCCTCTTTCTCTCTTTCCACTTTCACTCCCACCTTTATCCCTTCCCTTACGGCGCGGTTCAGGTGTCCACAGCGCAAGTGTGACAGATACTGCGCCTTTCCCTTCCTATGAACCAACCAACCAACTGCTCAATTTAGAAGCATGCGGGGCCTAGACATTCAGAAGAAAGACGGAGGTTACTGTCGGGATTAAAAGTCTTTGGAATGCACGTCTGCCGATTTTGGACTATAATCGCGTTGTGAAGTAATGGCACTTTTTGGTAGAACAGACGAAAGAACTTAAGTTCAACTTTTACACCCGCAAGAACAATTCATTTGAAACTGCTGGCCGGTCAAAAAGCTGCGTTTCTTAGGTTGTCGTTCGCGTGTTATAGGAAGTTCTGTCCCCGATAACAGATAACAGATTAACGACAAAAACAGACGTTGTCCGCATAAATGAAGTGAAAGACCAGCGCGGTGGTGCAGTGGTAAGACGCCCGACTACTGTGCCGGAGTCCCCGGGTTCGAACCCTACCTCGGCGGCTGCGTTTCGATGGAGGCGAAACGGAGTGGCGTCCGTGTGCTGCACGATGTCAGTGCACGTTAAAGATCCCCAGGTAGTCGAAATTACTCCGGAGCCCTCGACTACAGGCACCCCTTTTCTCTTTCCGCTTCCACTCTCACCGATCCCTTCCCTTGCAGTGCGGTTCAGGTGTCCACAAACTCAAGTGTGACAGATACGGCGCCTTTCCCTTCCCGTGAACCATATATGATTAAGAAGAAGAATAACTCTAGAATGACGGAAGACATCCTCGTCGTGTGAATGGGAAGTGACATCAGTCGCGTAATATTGCCGGTCACATGTCACAACATTTACCGGAGCAAGACACGTGAACGTGCGCAAACAGCGAGCGCTGTGTTGTCGCGGGTCACCGCAGAATCCGACCTTAGTGTAGGGCTTACGCATTAGCAAGGGATGAGCAAGGTGCAAGCAGAATTTATCACGTTACTTGGTTGGTTTGGTTGGTTTGTGGGATTTAACGTCCCAAAGCGACTCACGCTATGAGAGACGCTTATCACGTTGCGTAGCACACCATAACTGGTAAATGCGTTCGGTGCTAGCAGTTCTCAGGCACTGAAAGCTGATCTCGCCATTTTTCTTTTATGAGCCCCTCATTTAGCAGTGCTCAGGAATACTGCCCGACCCATGCGTGAAGCACTAAAAGAAAATACATTTGCATTCCTAAAAAGAGGCGAATGTGGCGTGCCGCACAGTCTTGACTCTAGAGTTGCCACTGAAAGAAATTGCGTACCTAATTCAAGAAAAAATAAGTATTCCTCTAGGAATCGAACCCAGCGCTGATAACCAGAAGTTTTAGCAAGCTGATGGCATAGGCGAGACCTAATTGATACACAACTCAAAATGGGAGCACATCTGCTGTGCCTGAGTGAATGGTAATGAGTAATTATTACCTTGCTATGTGAATGCTTCGCATTTTTGTGGTTTCTTGCCTCGAAAAACTACATATGTAGGGTTTATTTCTAGTACCACGTGAAACAAACTGCGAGAGATGGAGATGAAAATAAACAACATTTTGACTGGCTAGTTGGTGCACGCTCGGCAACTAAGGCGGAAGTAGGAAGCAGGCGGTATACAGCGCTCGCTAACTGCCCGAAACAAAACCGTGTTTCTGGCGCTGTGTCCAGCCTGTGCCTATTCACATTGTTAGCGCCCGTCAGGCAGAGAAGGCTTTTAGAAAGCAGACGCGCACTGGATCGGGCGAGGAAGCGCAGGTAAAGCATTTTTTTATGGCGGTGGACTGTAAACCTAACTTTTGATATTTCGCGAACGCATATTACGACGAAAATGAAACGCGCATGCGTAATAAGCTTACAGTCACTAACAAGCATGACAGAAGAGTTCGCTGCATGAGCTCTTCTACGAACATTTCAGCGCCCAGCAACGCCACAGGCTGCTAGACAAAACTTAGATGGAGCGTTATATATCCCAGGAAACTATAATAAAAATATTCCTAGGCCTGCACCGCCACAATGGGTTCAAAGCAGTTGAAAATAATAATACAAAATGCTGTGTAATCCAGAGCTCTTCAGTACTATAGCAGTTGAGAAACTTCTCATGGGGCCCATAAAAAAAAACGGTAGTTTTGATTGGTCAAAATTTGGGTGTATACGAATAGTGGCGGCGCCCGCGGCCACTAGAGAAAACTGTGCCAAATTGCAAACTTCCCGATTGTTGACAAATGTGCAATCATTGGAAAAATAAAATATGTTCAAGAATAGCAGTAGCGAAAATTCTTAGACATAAAAGCCATAAAGGTAATAAGGTGAAAAAGAAGAATAAAAGGTGATTTACAAAAAGCAATGACGGCAATAGCAGAAAGTTTCTATTGATCGCTTCTAAATGGCGCGGCAATTCATAGGCAAGCTAAAGAAATGCATACAAGAACTAGCCATGCACTTTTTCAAGCGGAGTTTCGCAACCGGCATGATCCAAAGGATCTGGTGTAACCTGTGCTACACCAAGAGCTCATTCATGAGGGTTGTTGGCAGCTCTGATCCTATACATACGCAAGGAACAGTACAAAGGAAGATGTCACTAAGGAAACCTTAGCCAAGCTTATTCATTGCGTCACTTGCAAGCACCCGCGTGACAGAAGTAATGGCGTAGAGTGTACATGAAATCCTGACCTATTGTCGGTGTATCAGGACAAGCTTTTTTTTGTTTGTTATTGCTTTTACAATGCAACTATGTCACGCTTTCCATGAGATATATTTTAATAGCAGATGTAAGCAACAAGGAGTATGTAATAGCGTCAGCACGGCCGTGGTTTCACATTTTATGTGTGCTGCGAAGCAACCACACGCACAAAAACAATTACACGAACACCAGCAAAAAGCATGTGGCCACTGCAAGAATATGAGATCCTAAACAAGAACACGCACAAGGGAGGTACAACAGTCTCGCTGCGGTGGCTCAGTGGTTATGGCTTTCGATTGCTGCACCCAAAGATGTGGATGGACTTCCTACCGCGGCGGCCGCTTTTCAATGAAAGCGGAAAGCAAGGCGTCCGTGTGCTGTGCGATGTCAGTACACGTTAAAGAACCCTCGTTGGCCGATATTTCAAGAGCCCTCCACTACAGCATCTCTCGTAGCCTGGGTCACTTTGATACGTTAAACCTCATTAAGCAAAACAAAAGCTTAACTGGGCGGAAGAGGTAAGAACGTTTGCAAGGGATGACGTATACGCAGCTAGCACAAGATTGGGTTCACTAGAGAGATATGGGAGGGGTCTTTGCTTTGCAAATGATTATGATCCGGTTGCTGCTTATGACGCTTACAGGAGCACTATAAAGAAATTTAGCGTTGATTCTGAATATTTTTGCCTGTTCCTAAATTTATATGGCCCAGAAGAGATAGTCATTTTCTTGTGGTGTGGAAGGGCGAGGAAATGTAAAATGTATACCTTTAAATGCAATTCTGCATTACACAAACCGAAGGGAAGGGGGTGCCCTTTTGGACTTTTGAAGTCTGATGAGTTTGTATACCATAAGTGAAAATAATAATAGAATGGTTAGGACTAGTGGTATTTATTTCTAAATGCGTTATTTGATGCAAAATATTAGATTTAGCGTTAGTAAAGCTTTAGTAAAGTTAGTAAAGTAAAACGTTAGTAAAGAAAGGACGAGCCATACGTGAAAGTGCTCGAAGGTATATATAAAGTGTGCACAGCAACCATAGTTCTGCATAAAGAAAGCAACAAGATTCCTATAAAGAAAGGTGTTAGGCAAGGAGACACGATCTCTCCAGTACTATTCACAGCTTGCTTAGAAGAAGTATTCAGAGACTTAGAATGGGAGCAGTTAGGGATAAGAGTAGATGAATACCTCAGTAATCTGCGATTTGCTGATGACATTGCCTTGCTGAGTAACTCAGGGGATGAATTGTAAAAAATGATTGATGACCTAGACAGGAAAGATAAAACGGTAGGCTTGAAATTCAATATGCAGAAGACTAAGATAATGTTCAGTAGCCTAGGGAAGGAACAGCAGTTTACGTTAGGTAGCGAAGCACTGGAAGTAGTAGGCGAATATATCTATTTAGGAAAGTAGTAACCGCAGATACGGACCATGAAAGGGAAATAACAAGGCGAATAAGACTGGAATGGAGCGCATTTGGCAAGCACTCCCGGATTATGACTAGCAGCTTACCGGTATCGCTCAAGAGGAAAGTATACAACAGTTGCATCTTACCTGTACTTACCTATGAGGCGGAATCGTGGAGGCTAACAAAGAGGGTTCTACTTAAGTTAAGGACAACGCAGTGGGCTATGGAAAGAAAAATGGTAGGGATACCGTTAAGAGATAGGAAACGGGCAGAATGGGTCAGAGAAATCACTCAAGTCAATGGCATTCTAATGGAAATCAAGAAAAAGAAATGGGCATGGGCAGGACACGTAGCGCGAAGAAAGAATAACCGATGGTCGATTAGGGCAACAAACTGGATTCCAAGGGAAGGAAAGCGTAGCAGGGGGCGGCGGAAAATTAGATGGGCGGATGAGGTTAAGACGTTCGCAGGGGTCAAGTGGATGCAGCTCGCACAGGGCCGGGTTAATTGGAGGAATATGGAAGAGGCCTTCGCCCTGCAGTGGGTGTAGTCAGGCTGATGATAATGATGATGATGATAGTAAAGAGATTAAACAAAATTTCACAGTGTCCTATTGTGAATTATAGGTTATTACTAGACCGGAGCTCCTTGAATCTGTGACCACCATTCTACCTTAATGCCTATAAGCTATACATATATAATAAAATTTTAAAAATATACAACATGAATGTCCTAGCACACGTATGTAAATATGTACGGTATATTTAAGTTGATGACAGCAATTATAAAGCACTTTTGCAGCAATTTGCTGTCCTGCACAGTAACAAAATGTTGCTTGTTGTATACATTATGCAATATAATATAAAATGCCTTACATTGCTATTTTTATATAATACGTGAGAACACTAGCGTATTAGATATAGTACACAATGTCTAGAGGACTACTAGGATATTCTAACAGCGCGGATGTGGTTCTTATTGCCTGCAGTGCGGACGTTTTCAGCACGGCACTTAATCCAAGTGTGTTCCCAGAGCACACCAGCCTCTCTGCTGGAGCTAGGCAAAGCCACTACTTCACTTATCGGCCAATTGCACGTCCATCTAGCCATTTTCAAAGACATTTCAAAAGAAATGGGATGAGATAAGATGCCAGCGTATTGCAAAGCCGCGGGGCCAAGATAATGTCTCCCCCAGCCCAGGTCAGTCATCCGCTGTTCTGGCCAGTCAGATTAATGCCGTCGCAGGCCTGGCCAAGCAGGGGCGGCCCCAAGTGACTGGTTCGTGACCCGTTCGTTGATACGTTATCTGGATGCATCTTTACGAGTCCTTTTCCGCTTGATCTTGCTCCCAGCTCTTGGACAAGCTGACCGCCGGGGCTCACGCAATGGGCCGAGTGGGGCTGCCCGAGGAGGTGGCCCGCTGCATCGCCTTCCTGGCTTCTGACGATGCCTCCTTCGTTACTGGAATCACCATGCCGGTAGATGGTGGCTTGTTGCTCATGTCAAGCTTGGGCCAGGACCGGCTGCCTCCGCTCGACGCACATTGAGCACTCGTGGGCCCATGGCGCGAGGTCTGCTAGATGCGTGGGAATTCGTTTTCAAGCCAACTCAGAAAGAATAAACTCAAGCATATAGCAAGCGTATGCAGCATTCAGCTGGCTGGCGAGCTGGCCCACATTCATTCTGAATTAAGAGCGGTGGCGAACAGGCGAAAAGACTAACACAAAGAAAAATATGGCGTAATACTTATCAGTTGGTAATGTACTGAAGAATAAAAAAAAACACCCCTTAAACACCCGAAAGCCTGGCCTGTCCAGCAACCAAAACAAAACATTGTAAGAGATTGCAATGCGTCCGTAGCCACTTGTACAGAACGCTACCTCCCTCGCCTGCAATATGCAAGAGGTGTACTGAATCAATTTTCTGTTCAACGAAGAACACCGCCTGCACAATGTGCCTTGCTGCAATCTGAGCCGATGTGAGGCACCATGTAGGCACAGGACACACGCGGTCTTCTTTCGGGCCTCCTACTGATACACCTGGGCTAAATGTGAAGCCTATACTGCTTCAGTTTTGACATGATCTCGCCACTTGAGCATAAAAACATTTCTAGCCTAACTCTAGGATTGTTTCTAGGGTTTAGGAATGTTTCTGGAAATGTTTTTAGGATTTAGGCTAGAAAAATTCCTAGTATAAACCCTATAGCTTCGAACAGCAAGAGAAATGAAACTAGATATGCTTGCACATAAATTTCGCATTTGGCCAACTCAGCGAAATCAATTGCAAGTATTTTTTTTTTCATCTGTTGAAAGAACAGAGCATAGCACCACCGCTGACTCCAAATGCCAAGTTTTCACCGAAACAAACACACACGCAGAGGAAACAGTATTGCTTTCTTTAGGTGAGCGTAAAATACACGTAACTTGGTATTTTCCTTCTGGAAGTCTTTATTGCATGTTATTTTTTAGTCATATTGTCAGGCATTTATAGGATAAAGCAAAATTTTATAGGATATTTTACATGATAAAGCAAAATGGTTAGAACTCAATAAAAGGAAGTTTATAGGCTCACATGAATAAGCGATTAGTTTGATGGCTCAAGAAAATAGCAACATCTTGACAAGCTGCGCCTCGTACATGAAGAAAAATGTGCAGATATACCACCTGTACAGATTCTTAGAGAAACTCCTACTCAGCCGCCGAATCTATATTTGCGAATGAGGCACGATCAGCTGTCGTAACCGCATCCAATAAAATGAGCTGGAATATCGAAATTCGTGCAAAAGTATATATCGAGCCATGCATGCAAAATCAACATAGACTCAGCTGAATAAATTCGGTGTTTCGAACCGAAAGCTATCGGAATCATTCGGAACTAGTTAGGGTTTTGGACTTTTTCAACGAATTCCAGGTACTCTGAATGAGAAGTTTCAACTAAATCCAAATGAATATTTTTGCAATTTGTCCATTTACTTTCTCGGACTATTTCGACTACTTCCAGTTGATTCTATGTAGCAAATAGCATCTGGGAAAAAAACTTCTTTCAAAACAGACATCTGCGTGTTATTAGTATCTCTGGTGTGGCTCCGGTAATTGTATCTGGGTGGAAACCTTGAGGCCAGTGATGAAAAAAAAAAACAAAAGAATTTTAATTGATCGTGGAAGGTAAAATTTTTTAACGCAAGAACATTAGTGCCCCGTGTCGAAAACATTTTCCGTCGGCGGCTTCGGTCGTTTGAGGACTCTCAGCGTTAAAAAAACAGAGCGTGCCTTTGGCATCTAGGCCATCAAAACTAAGCTTTAGCGGCCCCATGTCAGCAAGGATTACGCGGCGGCTGTTTGAAACCTCGAAGCGATTTTCTTTGTGGCGTCGCTCTGATTGGCTAAACCATTTTGGTATGGTCACAACTACGTGACTTTGCGCGGGTAATTCAAATCCAGTCCGTTATAGTGGCTTCAGCGCGCGAGTATCCCGTATGGGTCTTTCAAGTTCGCCGGCCAACAGAGAGACTGATGAAGCCTATTACATACCATGACTGACGTTTGCGTGCATTCACAATAAAACAATAAAAAAAAAAAAAGAGAAAACACATCAGAACGGATGGCAAACGGCCGGGTTTGAAGCCATGTACTTGGGTTGAATAGCCGAGCATCTTAACCACTGGTTTAAGTACGGTTAAACATCTACCGAAGCGGCTCCCAGGTGGCGTCACAAGTAGAACTAATCTCATGGTCTCTGAGACCACGAGCACACCGTTGCACCGCCACTGATAGCGGAGGCCACGGTTAAACCTACGCTATTAGACGCGGCGGCTTCAGCTTTATCTGCACCGCACCAGGCCCATAGCCATATAAAGTTTGTATCAGTAAGTGCCATGCAAACAACAGTAATTAAAGTTAGGACAAATAAGATGAAAAAGATACAGACAGTTCAACCACCGCAGCCGTACAATTAAGAGCGTTAGCTCAAGTGTTACAGAATTTAATCCTAGGTCAGTATCGACGTGTACATCTTGAAACAATTCGTTTAGTAGCACCCACACCTCTCTGCGACCACTTGTTCGCCCGCCATGGCCCCCGAAGATCACACCCCATCGCGGTTTTGAGGAATAAAGGTCGTCTGTGCAAATACCTCGCACATGTTAGAATTTAGCTCGAAAAACAATTCTGTGCACTTAATGGTGTCAATTCGTTTGACAGCACTAGAACCCCGTACCTGATACGGGCGGACCAGAATATTGCTACCAATGGAGATCATAATTGGCAATACACGCACCCATTCCCAGATGGAGTATATAAGGCCGGTCATTATATAGCAGGAAGGCTCCCCTGATGGGGCTGGGGCAGGTGGGTCGCCGCCGGGGCCAGCCTGCCACCGAATTTTTCTCTGTTATATGCCGTCATTGCACCCGCCACCGCCTCGGTGGTGGACAACGGCTGTTGTTGAGGCGCGCGTCTTTCTTTCCCTCTTCCTTTTCTTTCTCTCTATTTTCTCTTCTGTCTGCAGCGGAGGTGGCTCAGCTACAGAGCCAGTAGCAGACCCGTGCATTTTATTTTCCTTCTTCCTACAGCCACAACAACAGTATATATTAGGTAATTAAGCGGTGGTGGATGACGTCACACATGGTGAACCAGGGTGTGGACTCCATTGTATGGGTCCGAAGCTTTACTTATTTTCCCCTCTGAACACTTTAGAAACGCCACTTTTGTCCTTGGTGTCAAGGTTACGGCAAGATCGCTGTTTCGAGAAAAATATTACCCACATTACAAGTGACGACGCTTTTTTTCAGTTCAGCTGTTCTACGTCGTCTTGAGAAAGAGAGAAACAAAAGACCTTTCAAAATAATTTCTCACCTTTGTATAAAATGATGTGCAAGGCAGGTCGGCTGCCGCTTTCTCTATCTCTCTCTCTTTATTTCCCTCTCCACATGTGCTTAAATAACTGACAACCATCTCCGTTTTGGTTTCACCGCGCTAACACATTGAACGACAGAAAAGACAAACACCACGGAGCGCGAACTAACAACTGATTTTAGTGGATGAAACGGAAGTCATTTTATACACAAAACGTGGTCGTCATCAAACAAACATAAGCAACGAGGAAACATGAGGAAACAATCATCGCAGGTAACAAAGGCATACAGCTAGAAACACTCATCGCGATAATCTAAGCAAATCAACTTCTTTCGCAGACAACGACAGTGATACGTTGCTGATACACATACGGCCCCGACGGATTTTATTTCAAACGCTTCTGTGATCCCTCTTTCGGTTTTTTCAAATTGAAACTTACATTTGCAGTGCTGGCAAATGTGTGTGTGTGTGTGTGTGTGTGTGTGTGTGTGTGCGTGCGTGTGCGTGTGTGCGTGCGTGCGTGCGTGCGTGCGTGTGTGTGTGTGTGTGTGTGCGTGTGTGTGTGTGTGTGTGTGTGTGTGTGTGTGTGTGTGTGTGCGTGCGTGCGTGCGTGCGTGCGTGCGTGTGTGCGTGCGTGCGTGCGTGCGTGCGTGCGTGCGTGCGTGTGTGTGTGTGTGTGTGTGTGTGTGTGTGTGTGTGTGTGTGTGTGTGTGTGTGTGTGTGTGTGTGTGTGTGTGTGTGTGTGTGTGTGTGTGTGTGTGTGTGTGTGTGTGTGTGTGTGTGTGTGTGTGTGTGTGTGTGTGTGTGTGTGTGTGTGTGTGTGTGTGTGTGTGTGTGTGTGTGTGTGTGTGTGTGTGTGTGTGTGTGTGTGTGTGTGTGTGTGTGTGTGTGTGTGTGTGTGTGTGTGTGTGTGTGTGTGTGTGTGTGTGTGTGTGTGTGTGTGTGTGTGTGTGTGTGTGTGTGTGTGTGAAGAAGCAGGGTTGGAGCGATGAGTTGTATGTGCTCAAGCTTTTACGTACAGATGGATGTTGATGGAAGGAATGGCGCAATGTGCACAGCGCGAGAACAGTTGCAGTGTGCACCCGATGTGACCGGCCACGGCTATAGCTACGATGTTCTGTATTCGCTTGCATGAGATGTTCTAGCTAGGTTCGAGGCCGCTCTATTCCAGTGGATATTGTTTTCGTCCGAGCTCGTCATAAGCATGCTACAACATTCCTGGTTGGGTTTGACCATGTAAAGCATGTGCTTTTGAACTACAGTTATCCGTGGTTAAACCTGGTTAGATCGATGATACCTATTAAAACACTATTCGAACTAGTTACCCACGACAGGGAGCGTGGACTGTGACGTCAGTAGTCACGCACAAGCAAGATCGTTGCTCGGCCCGACGGCCGTATGAGTGCACTCGTGTAACGCTCTCCCCGCCTTACCGCGGAGGGAACCGTTTGCCTGCCGCCAGTGATGTGTGAGGTTCGTTTTCTGGGCGCATCTTTCTGCGCCCTCATTAGTGCACGCCAGCATCTTTGTCCTCCTATGGGGAAGCCTTGCATCGCTAGCCACGACCATGTGCGCAAAGACGAGACAAGCCATAGACCGACGGTAAGGAAGCGACCAACGCTCATTTCTGGAAGTAGCAAGCTGCTTTCATAAAGTTTCGAAGATAAGCGCTGTCATTTGCGCAGGACTGCTATCGGCCAGGTGACGAGGTTCTGGATTGCTTGTCTTTCAACTGTATAACCAGGGGTTATTTCTCAGGTAAGATAACGCGAAGTATGGGTGGCTGACATCCTAAATTCACCTTGTACGTTTATTCCTTCGCTTGATATACTAAGTCGCGCTGAACTTCAGAAAAATGTTATAAAAATTATTGCAAGTTGCATTACGATTTCGTGACGTAAAAACATTAGTATAACATTCAAAATATATATTATTTAAATGTTGACTTTTCAGGGTTGTTATAAATTAGAAATAATGTTTTTATATTGCATTATTATATTAAA